>NW_020884903.1:1439826-2039826 GCF_003945725.1 Corapipo altera
ATGTTAACAGAAGCTTAAAGTATTAATGTTACTCTTGGAAGATGGCTTAGCTGTTATTCATGACACATTTCCTGTAAGCTATATAAAACCAAAATTAGCACAGCTACAGCTTGTTAATATATCTGGCAAAAAACATGGGATTTTGGGAGTTTTGGCAGTAAAGTAGCAGTAATACCACACAACTGGTTTGGTAGCCTTGTGATTATCACCCCATGATACCTTCAGAATTACACCTGTCAGCCCATTTTTCCACTTAGCAGGTCACCAACTGGTGAAAATACTACAGACTTAATATTTTTCCAGAATGCAGTTTGTCACCAAGATCAGTTCATAGAGCTAAAAGATCCTAACTATTCTTTCTTGGCTAAAAAACAATTTGTGCCATTTAAAGGCTTAAAAAGAAAGAGAAGAACAGAGAACTGTGTAGCCCGTGCTTTTTTCAGAGGCAGATATTTAGTACTGGAAGGCTAAAAGTCAGCACCGGCCCATATTTTGTAATGCCATGGTAGTATCGACACAAGTGCACATTTCTTGTCACAGTGTAGCATTCATAAGCAAACTGAGGAGACAGACATCAGTCTGACTCTCAATGATTTAATGTAAACCCATTGCATACCAACTAGTGCATTTTTCCAAGGTTCACCCACTGAATCCACATACACTTTTCCCATTTACTCTCACGTTTTCACATATGCCGACAAGACTGAGCTGAGCTGAGCTGAGCTGAGCTGAATGCATGTCTTCCTCATGTGTGCAGAAACAGTAGTACACACAGCACCTGTCATGTGCACCTCTGATTTAGAGCTCATGGAAAGTGCCAGGCAAACATTTAAGTATATGCTGGAATATCAATCCGTTTTTCTCCAGGTTCATTCTCCCTTTTTCCTGAGTTCCAAATGAAAAACCTTTAAAAATTTCACTGTGACAGTAACACCCCTTTACCTGCTCCATTTAATCTTAAAGCTGTGATTGCGACTGACAGACTGTGTTCACTTTCTGGAGAAAGATTTCTGCTTCCTTTGAAAGGTATTTTTGTTTGGTTGATTGGTTTTTTTGTCTGTTTTCATTTTGTAAAATGAAATGCCATGTTACACTGTCAGATGAATGAATTTTGATTACTGTATTTATATCAAAGCTGTCTACAATTGCTTCTCCAGAGATCAAGTTGCAGACATGATACCACTCTTAACAAGCAACAGGACTCCTTACAAGCATCATCTTTCCTTCAGAGACCTCAGGGAACAGGAACAGGATCCCCCAAAATAGTTGAAATGTATGTAGTTATAGTGGGTATTTCAGACAGTTTTAATCTCACAATAATATTAGTAGGAAGGGACCTTCTGTTCCAAGATGAGTCATCTGTGAGATCCAACCAGGTTGCCCAGGGCTACATCCAGTTGGGTCATTAAAACCTCCAAGGACAGAGACTGTACAGTGCCCCTGCCTGTCTGCCCTCAGGCTGAAAGCCTTCCTTGACTGTTGCTTCTCATCCTCCCACCACAACTCCCTCTTTAATGAGCTGGCTATTGTTTTCTGGGTAACTGTGTGTACCAGGAGCCGCTGTTAGGTGCCCCCAAAATCTTCTTATCTTGAGGCTAAACCAGCCCTAGTCCCTCAACCTCACACTACAGGACAAGTGCTCCAGTCCCAGCCATCCTGGTGACCTTCCATCCGGCGTAACTTGTACACAAGAATGTAGCA
The DNA here is from genome assembly GCF_003945725.1 of Corapipo altera. Lineage (NCBI taxonomy): Eukaryota > Metazoa > Chordata > Aves > Passeriformes > Pipridae > Corapipo > Corapipo altera. Next base: position 1,441,528 of record NW_020884903.1, read on the forward strand.
GAAGTGTCAAAAGCTCTGCTAAAGTCACATTAAGTTACATCTGCTGCCCACGCTTTATTCATCCCACCACCTTCTACTCCTTCACATATACAGACATCATTGATAATTAGTGCTTCTGCTAACTTTCATCAAACCCAAAAAATTAGGAAGTTGTTAGAAAATTTTATTCAATTTTTTTGCTAGGGAGGTGAATTTAATATAGTGCACTCTGTGTGCAGAAGTATTTAAATATTTTGCATTAAAAAAATATCTAAAAATGCGAATTCTCTAAAGTAAGAGATTATAATTTCTGCAGATCCCATTAGAGGGAGTATTCATGTAAAATGAAAAATGTGTAAACTCTATTTACTGTAATATTTCTTTCCTGGTTTGAAAATCCACTCCCTATTTCAGCCTATTAAAAATTTATTTATTATGCTTATTGGTATTATGCTTCAAAAATTGTTGCTGAAGATGAAATATAGTCTTAATTCTGCACATCTTTGATATAGATATTACTCCAATGGATTATAGAGCTTTAATAGCTTACAAAAAATATTTTATACAAAAGGATTGAGTTAAAAAAAAATCTATTTTATTATGATATTTAGTACCAATAGTAATAACAGCACAACATAATACATGTGAAAACTAGTAATATCAGGAGTTTTCACATATATATTATTCCATTGTCTTGTATTTCTGACCTCAGTTGTTCTTGATATTAATGCACCGTGCTGTGCATATTCAGACATAGTTTCATAATTGGATATATTTTTTGGCCCACAGTAATTTCATCAGAAAGCTGTAAGTACAGAAAACTTTTTAATGCTATTTAGAAGAGTGTAATTTCCTAGAAAAGCAATATTCACAATAGTATATTATTCAAATGGATAATCAGTTAGTTAACTGGTGCATGCCTTCATAATTCTCACTGCTTCTCCTGGCTATGTTTTTCTTTCCTTGTCTGCATTTTCATCATACATCATTGTCACCACTTAAACAGTCCGCTCATAAAGAGGCTAAATTTTCTAAGTTTTCAGAACTGTTAAAATAACTTTACAGCGTATGCTCTTTCTTTCCCAGTTGCTTTTCATGTTCTGACTTCTAATAAACATCACTGAGGCCATGAGTATGAAATCCTGCTTATCCATGTTCAGAAAGACAAATAGTCAGCATACCAAAGTTGATTGCAAAGTATAACCTAATTAATAGGAGGAAAAAAGCTGCTTTGATGCGAAAAAATCCGATCAAATTGGGAATAAAAAATATCCCCAAGGATTTTCCAAAAAAAAAAAGAAACAAGCTTCAAAAACCCTGAGCATGGAAGAGGCTTCCATTAACAGAAAGCATCTGATGTTACATTGAAGTATATAAATGAAGAAGTAATTTCAGAAATTACTAAAATCCAAGTTATCCCTTTCCCAAGTGAGTGATGTAAACGACAAGCTATGATCTTGCTCTGAGTACAGTCAAGTTGTAGTCATGGTAGAATGAATCAGCTCTGATGATTAAAGCATATTTCTCAGTAAGTGAAGGTTCACATCTTCTTACAGTAGACTCAGTCATAGTTTCATAATATTTTGAATAATCAAAATTCAGGTCTGCTTATGGTTGTGGTAGCTGCTGATCTGGTTAGCTATTTATCGTTCTAAGTTTAATTTGAATGATAAAGAGAAGCAATCTGTTAAACTAGAGAGACTAAATAAAATTAAAATTATTAAATATTTGCAGCCTACATAATGTTTATATTGTATAAATAACAGGAAGGGTCACAAATCTGATTTCACTGCAGGCTCTACAGTAAAATGTATTGTATTTACTTAGAAGCATTTAACCAGCACAATATCTTCTCATTTGTATCTTCAGGTCAAGTGTGTTAGAATAAATTACCTCAAATCAACCTTAGATTTGGTGTCTATTTATAAAGAATGATCATTGTTGATTAGTAAATGACTGTGTAGGTGCTATATAAAATGGAAATATTTTAGATAAACTGTCAAATGTGGACATACTAAAGAAGCTGAGAAATTTTCCTTCATACCTTTATGATAAAAGGTTATCTGTGTCAAAGACATCATATTGTTTGCTACTGGTTTTACCATGTGTATTTATAAAGCTCTAGCTATTATAATTGCTGCAGTAAACAGGACACTTAGTAAAGTGATCTCAGTATCCCTGTATAAGACTATACAGCTGTAGTCACATGGTCTTCAATCATGTGAACTAAAAATTAGGTCTTGGATTAAATCTGTAATTGGGAATGGATGCCTGTGTCCTCTTATTAAGCTGTGGAATAGTCACAAAATCAAAGAATGAGTCAGATTGGAAGGGACCATGCAGGTCATTTCATCCAGCTTCCCTGCTCAAGCAGGATCATCCTTGAGCACAGTGCACGGGATTGAGTCCAGGTGGCTTTTGAATATCTCCAGGGAATGAGACTCCACAATCCCTCTGGGCTCTGTTCTAGTGCTTGGTCACCCACACAGCAAAGAAGTTCTTCCTCATATTCAGGTAGAACTTCCTGTGCATCAGTTTCTGCCTGTTGCCTCTTGTTCTATTACTTGGCAGGACTAAGAAGTGCCTGGGTCCATCCTTTTGGCTCCCTCCCTTCAGATACTGATTGACATTGATGACACCCCCTCTCTGTCATCTCTTCTCAAGATTGAACAGGGCAAACTCTTTCACCCTTTCCTCATAAGTTGCTCCATCTCTTAATCATCTTTGTTGCCCTTTGCTGGACCTGCTCCAGGACCTCCATGTCTCTTTTGTCCTGAAGAGTCCAGAACTGGACACAGTAGTCCAGATGTGGTCTCACTAGGGTTGAGTATAAGGACAGAATCACCTCTCTCAATCATCATAACATAGAAACAAATGTAAATTAATTATATTTTTTTTAAATTATCGTATTTTACTAAAACAGCTTTAGAAGCTAGGGCAGTTATTTTATCAAGGTCTTTATGATTCTAAAAATAGTCTAAATAGTCTAAAATATTGATGACTTTAGAATAAGATTAGATAATCAGGGAGATTAATTTCTTCCCAAGTCATCCCCCTAATGAATAGAATGTAGCTCAAGAAAAGTGACTATGCAGTGATGACAGTATAAAATCAAATAAATTATTTGTTTATAGGTGTCCTTTTACAACAACCTTTTCTTGTTGAATGAAAAAAAGATCTGAAAATCTGTTTTGATTAGCATGAACTCCAAAATAAACTCAGCTACTTCCATTAGAAATCAGATTTTAATACAGTTTCACCCTTCAAGTAAGATATTTTAAAACTGGAACATTGAATACTTGTGGGATGAGAAATGAAGTCATAGAAAGCAGTGATTCTGATAAGTGCTGGGTAAGGACCTCAGAATTTCTCATAAGAAATGTTATTACTTGATTCTGGCTCTATAATGAAGGGAGGCTTTAGCTATTTATACGGGGATGGTGACATGAAAGAAAGGAATTTACTTACAAACTGCTCAGCTTGAGGCAGCTGATTGTGCTTCAAGATGATTATGAAAATGGGAGAAATTTCAAAGTACACTGGAAGATGCGGGAATTGGATAACAACATTTCTAATAAATATGTAAGGACCTTTGTTCATTTTGATGCCCAAGAAGACCACAAGAAATGTGACCACTGTGTCTAGGTACAGGAACAATATGAGGTCTTAAGCGTCTGATGAGCTGATAAGAAGGCCCAGCTGCTGCAAATATGAAGCTATGGAAACCAATGTGATTTAATATTCATCCAGTTTAACCACGGAAAGTGGTGAACAGGTCATTGTCAAAAATCATTAGCTTGAAACAGCAGAGTTTTTATTAATATCTTCAGGGTGCTCTTTATGTGGACATAGGAGCATGGATGAGCACATATTTTCAAACCTCTGTGTGATAAATGTGTCAGGTAAGAGCTTAAACAAATAATAATCATGGACTACTGGAGCTTGAAATGTGGGGTTCTGAATTCACTTGTTCACCCATTTCCATTGGGGCTCCTAACCTGCTTCTGACACTGGTAGGTTTATTTATGTTAAAACAAGTATTATAACTAAACCTCAGGTTCAGAGTTTCATTTAGTGTCTCAACAAAGCTAAAGCAGATGTTTTTCCCAAAGCATCGCTTCTGTTTTGCTTCTGCTTTGTTTATAAGCCTTCTCTTGAAGCATCAGTAGCTGGTCATCCCTGAAGACAGACTGAGCTGGATGGCCATTGTCCTGAGATAGCACAAAAAATTCATGCAACAACATTTGTCATATCCTGCACTACTTTCTGTCTGCTTTGATCTTATAACTTTAATTGAACATATAATGTGTGAAAGGTTAAGTAAACACTGCTAGCAGACAATACACATTTTTGCTTTGGTAGTTCAAAACATCTTGCTCAATACATCCTGTGTTTTGGCTGCTTTTTCTTCTTCTTGCTGCTTTTGATTCTGTCCAATGTAGAAAGGCTTTTAGGTTACTCTTAAAATCTTTGTTCCTATCAAGTAGCATCTTCCAGTTTTCTTAATTCCTCGCTCTGATTTGCTGCAGTGATCTCACCAATTAGTTCATTGACTTTGGCTCTAATTCATGTTCTTTCTCCATGAGCATAGTGCCATTTAGATTCTATTTGTAAGGGTAATTCTGGAGAATAGTTACCATTTTGGTGGTTATAGCATACCAGCTAGTGTGCTGTTGTGATTTTCTTTATCTTCACTAAAAAATATGTTGTATATATTTTCACCTTTAAGATATGCATAGGCAATGCAAGTATATACATTTTTGTGACAATTTTCTAATTGTAGGATTCAGTGAAGTTGCTAAATTGCCTGATGTGTTTGTTATCAGCATATTCCAAGATTTTTTCCTCACCTTTATATTCTAGACAAGCCTCCCTATTTCTTTTTCATATCACTTAAGATATAAATAAGTGTATCCTTTTTATTTCACTTTTTAATGATATTTAAATTTGTCTAGCTCAAATAAAAGAACACAATGAAATTAAATCTTGTCTGCTTGTATAACACAGTACTGACAGAAACAGAAATCAAATCTTGATTGATCGCAGGGAAAAAAGTATATTTATAGTCATCATGGCAAATTGTTTCAGCTTTCTTCATAAAGGAAGAAATTAGGGATACAAAATGGTTTCTTATCCGAAGTCATTGAACACAGAGAAAATCTGGAAATGTGTTGAAAGAGGCATTGGGAGAGCTCTGACACACTCTTGCAACCTCCAGTTTAAAGCTCACTTCAAATGCATAATACCAGAACTACTGAGCTTTGTGACACAATTGCTGATGATTAGGCCTAACAGTGGACAGCTGTGACTGGCTAAAAGTATATTTTATTCTTCCCTTTGTCAATGGTTGTGCAGAGGGAAGAGGGAGCATCTGATTTGAGGGGAGAGCTGCTTGCTGTAGGAAGGTAATTCATGAAATGCAATTTCCTTGCTGGAATATACCCGTGCATACTAAACAAGTCCAGTCCACAATAAGTGACTATTCTGATCCCACGGCACTAAATTCCCTTTGAATGTCATTGAGGGGATATAGCTGTTATTCCCCACCAAAGGATGCAGGATTTCTGTTCAAGGAAACTGAGACCTAGTTGACTGAGCAGCTGTCAAAAATATCTATCCTGAAGTCAGAAAGAAATACAAACATATTTGTATTTTGAAGTAAGAATAGGTCAAAAGTTGTCTAAGAAACTACAGCGAATACACTGCCATATATTTATTTGAGATGAGTTGCCATAAAAATAACTGGGATTTTGTTACAGATGAGAGAAAGAAAGAAGGGAAAAGAGAGAGAGAAAGAAGAGAGAAGAAAGAAAGGGAGAAAGAAAGAGAAAAGAAAGAAAGAAAGAAAGAAAAAGAAAGAAAGAAAGAAAGAAAGAAAGAAAGAGAAAGAAAGAAAAAGAAAGAAAGAAAGAAAGAAAGAAAGAAAGAAGCCCCTACTTCCAATGTCAGTGTCCTCTACACATAAACATATTCATTCACAGCTATTATTCTGAGCAGCATGTACTGCAGTCTCGTTCTGTAGTCTAATTAAAAATGTGCTATCTGTTGCACTTCTGCCAAAAGAAAAATCATTTGTCAGACAGTAGAAGAGATCTGACTTACCTCACCTGCTGTCAGAAACATATTACATCAATTCAATGTTTCTGTCCCAGAGCCACCAGACCGTCTCTAGTCAGCTTTTGAATAGTGGAGTCAGGTTGATGCTCAATGTAACAATGTGAATGGATTTTAAAAAAAAGGGAATTCCACTGCTGAGGGAGCCATTCCCTGAGCAGTGGGACATTCTGGGAACTCATTTTTAGTGCTATCTTTTTTCAGTGCATTTTGCTGCATTGCACTTGATTAGTTGTCTTCTATATGAAAATTAGTACTGGAGAGAAAAGAAAGGAACGCCACTACACATATGAATGAGTGGTTTAAAAATATTCTGTCATGGTAATGCCTGATTGGCCACCAGTTGCTCAAATTTACATAGTTTTTGGAGGAAAACAGACATTTCTTTCAAAAAACCTGGTGAGTAAAGGCAGGTGTTGGGCAGTAACTGAAAACAGAAGGGAAATACTGTGTTCAAGTGATTCAGTTTTGTTCCATCTGCAAAAGTGTATTCTTTAGTAGAAAGATAGCATCACAGCACTAGTCAGTGCAATTGATACTGACTTATACAATTAGAATGATTTCACCAAAATTGTCTTCTGTTCAGATTCTCAAAGGCGTTTAATCACCCAAAGATGCACAAAGAAGGCATTTTTCTTAGAATTTTTCAGAAACCATGAAATATTAAGCACAAAGATATTAGAAGAGGAACAAGAAAATGCCTCTGGGTACCCTCAGTATAAATAGGACACATCTGCAGCCCTATAATATCCTTATGATGTAACTCTTTGAGGAATTGCCATGAGCTTTCCACAGTGCAAAGACACCCCAGGAGTGCTTAGAAGCTCTGCAGAAGTAAAACTCTAATACCATATTCATTCACAGGAGGAAAAGAGTAAGTGCCATTTTATTATCCTTTTATTTGACATTCATTTTCTTTCATCAGTAAAAAATTCTTCATAATAGCGACTACTCGTTCTTGCCTCTTAATAAGGCATGACGGATATTTCATTGAATTTTATAATTGAAAATATCTTCAAACATATTCAAAAAAGGCCAGTGTTATTTAACCAATTAGATCATAATAACCATCACCAATGGCAGGGGTGCTTCTCTCAGCGTCCCTCACTTCTCTGCTGATATTGCAAAGAATTCCAGCATAAGGCTTCGGGAAGAAGGAGAGAGGGGACTTCTTTTCAAAGCTCAAAATCTTTCAGTTGTCTGTTATCACATGAGACCTTCACAAGTGCAAGATTTTTTTTTTTAACTGCCTGACTCTTACACAGAAGATATGCAGAATAGCCCCACACAGCCTTGGCTGTTTTGTCACCATTAGTGTCAGAGCTGCTTCCCATGCTTGACCAAGCTTGGCTCCACAACAGTGGGTGCTACAGCTGCTGAAACCAAACAGCATTGTCCAATTTACAACTGGATAGACTGCCTCTACCATTTTAATTTAAGGTAGGGATTTAATCTGGTGAGAGGTGGGCACAAGTCAGGACACAGTTTCAACTCCTGTGGCTTAGTGGTATTGCAAATGTGACAGTGACAAGACTAGTGACTGGTGACTTTTATTAAAAAGATAAAAATTTCCACCAGTGAGTGTGTTTTATTCTCCTGACTATTAGTTGACCATCTGTGTGACGCGAGGGACCATTTGTCCATACAGTGTTGGGCACTGGAGGTCACTGCAAGGCAGAGGGAACAGCAGAGGATGGCCAAGTACGCTTGGCTGGCTTACCCATAGCTTTTCATCAGGTGAGCTCTTGGGTTTAAACCAGACATCTATCAAGTTCAGCACTAAACCCAGTCTAAACTTCAAGAATAATCCCTACGTAGCTTAAAAGAGTAGAGAGAAAAGTATTATTTATTTATAAAGTTCTCAAGATTTTAAATGCAGCAGCTGTTATTTTAAATCATTAAAATAAATGCTGTAACGACTATCCAAGAAAAGATGAGTACCATTCACACTGCTGCCAGCTACTGTGATCACACCATATTCTCACAAACACACCTCAAAGGACTCATTCCCAAAGCTCAAAGCCTCCTCTGAAATAATTTCCAAGCATCCAGTTCAGCCAGAATATCCATGACTTTATGACCAAGAAAAGTAAAATGCTTGATAGTAATACTAGCTTCTAAGCTTTTGAAGCCCCAGATGATGCAACTGAGAAGATATGCAAAGAAGATGTTAAAGGCCCAGTGATGCAGGTGTTTTTGATAATTTCTGAGAGTTTGTACTGATCATAGTTTGTACTAGTTCAGGTATCAAATCCCACCAAAAAAATGGACTTTGCTGAAAAGTAACAGCAATTCCAGTTAGCAATGTGTTGCCTCTGAAGGAAATAAATTGAAGCAATCTGCCATTGAGAGTGTTTTCCTTCATTTATTGCTGATTTTCTCCTGTTTGTAAGGGCAGACCACAGAAGTGATTAATTCTGTCAAGTACTGTCTATATATGCATCGGTTGCAGGTTTTCATGTACATGTATAGGTTTTTCACGTACTGCATAGGTAGAGTCCTTGCTTTTACGAAATTTCTTAGACTTCTGATTCATTAACTTATGTTTGTAAAAGCACATTAGAGTTCCACAGGTGTAAGGACCTGTAGTTCCAGTGTTGTTGGATTCTTTGTTAAGAAAGTCCCAGAGGGCTTTTACACAAAGGGGAAAAAGTTCAAAGCAGTAATCAAGTTCTCAAGGCCCAATCTCCTTTATCAGTACTGTTTACAAGATAAGGCTGGATTTGCCTCTCTCTGTAAAAGGGCAAATTTGGAGAGCCTTACAGAACCCGTAAGGGAAACTGAGAAGAGACAAACATAAAAATAGGACAGTGTAACAAAAAAAAAAAAACCAATATAATAAACAGAGCAAAGAATCCTCTCACTGCAATTTTCCCAGGGCTTCTTTAAGGTCCTTCCCAGAGTCTTCACTTTTGTCACCTTTAGCTGTGTCTAAGGTACACAGTCTTTACAGAATTTTGGTACCCAGCGCACCACCATTTCACATTTTAGTACTTCCCTCGTCCCTTTTTCCCTGTTGCCAGATGAACTCTAGATCAGCACTGATGTTAGGAACAAATTAAAGCCATTTATTTTCTGAGAGCTGCATACCACTGAAGAGATTACCAAACATTGATGAATGTATCTACTCTATCATAAATCCAGAAATGAAGAATATAGTTAAGGAAATGATCACGTAGGATGCACTTTCAGCACACTAGTCTTATGAGTATAAGGTACAGCACTCAGAACTGTGCGTCTTCTAATTTACACTCACTACCACAGTCAACCTGTAGGGGTAATGAGACAGCGCTACATTTGTTTCTGACATTTTACTTCTGCCAGCACGCTGCAAGTAAACAACGGACCACCAAAGTAGCTCCTTTTCATATATACGACTGCAGGGGACCTCAGAACTACTTTGTTTATCTACGAAGCTTTGAAATGAATCCTGCTTGTTAAGTCTTGTTCTTGTTAGCTCTTGTTGACATAAAAGAATTTATTGCTGAGGGGCCAGGTGTGATAACAAACACCTGGGAACTTGATGATCCTCATAAATAAACGCTAAGAAAATGCAGCTCATTGTATGGCCTATCATCAGAGTAAATACCTTCTGCGAGACAAACTGACTTAGGATTGTTAATATTGGTCAGTCTGATGTCCCTATCTCCTTAAGTCATAGTGAAGCAAAGATGTTCTTTTAAAATTAGGAGTGTTGGATAAGCTGTAGTGCAATGCTGGCTTCAACAGAAAGTAGTCTTAGTTTGTGATGGATGAAGTTATTAGAACAAATGGAAATTTAAATATTTCTTAATTTGTGCATGTCTTGATCATTATACATCAATGGCTTTTATTTGCTCAACTTGGAGAAATAGAAATATGTTGGCAGTTTTCACAAGGGTATGAAAGACACTTATTAGGTAGAACTTTGATGATGTTAAACTGCCATGATCATAAAACCAAAAAAAAAAAAACCCAAAAAAACCCCCAAAAACCCCCAACCCTACCACCACCACTAGATGTCACTGATTCAGCGTCCAAACTTGGAAACTTACTTCAGCTTTACCACAATTAAACCTAGAGACTCTAAATTTTAGAGACAGCTTTAATATTAAAAGCTCTCATAATCATTGTTCTTCACTTTCCTTTAAGTGTACACTATCCATCCCATAATTCTATCTATCTATCTATCTATCTATCTATCTATCTGTCTGTCTCATAGTGTGACATTGGTATGCATTGTCAAACAGCATCATTGCTGAGATGGATATATTTTTAAAGATGGGTGTCAGAGAAAATTTTCATTTGATGTTATTCAACCACTGATACCACTTGTAGAGTTTGGGGAACCTCTGAGATTGTCATTGTCTATACTAAAATCCAGCACAGCATGCAGTGAACTTTGTGAGGAACTGCAGGCTGTCAGAGTCATCTTGCTTTGGCGTCAAAAACTCCACGAGCTGCTGCTGCTCTGGTGGTCTTATGCAGCCTCAGATTTTTATAACCAGCAGCTGTCTCAATCACTATGCAATTACTTTTCATGGGCTGGAGGAGACTCCTCTGTCTCTAGATAAGAAATCAAAATGGAGGATTTAGTCCCAGTTGTTCCCATCTTTCCCACTGACATTCTGGAGGCTACCAGGTCCTACTGCTGAGTCCTGTATGAGATGAGAAGCAAGAAATTATTTCTGTTCTTGCCCATTCTGTGTTTGTTATTTAAGGAGTGGGACCACAGTGCCTGCTGCCTGCACCATTTCTGCCTTCATTTTAGTACTTAATCAACCAGATACTCCTTGGAGGAGGGTAATGGAAAAGAAAATGGTGACTTTTTTCCTCAAGGGGTGGCAGCTACCCTGAAAGGACACCCCTCATGAAGACAGACCTTCCGACAAGGTGATGGTATCTATGTGGCTTACTGGAAGCAAATATTCCCCATTTCCTCTGAATTTCAGATCCCTGCTGTGCTCTGTACAACCACCTAGAGATTTTGTTCCTCAGCTTGGGACTGGGGTGCCATGGACCAGGTGGGCAGCATATCAGGATGGTACACATGTTCAGAATGCTCTTTGGGCCTTCACTTCTGAAGTCATGGGCATACCTAATGTCCCCACACATATGCACATGGCACAACTCAATCTACCATCCATGGTTACAGTGATGCTGTCCTTTCAAGCCTCTATGTCTTCTTTTGTCCTTTTCTGTGTGTTGGGATGTGCTGGGAACACCACACAGGATTAGGTCTGAATGCTAGGCCAGGGAAAATGCTGCTGACAAGGAGCAGCAGTGCACAGTGCAGGAGAAAGGAGAGAAACTTTGGCCAGGGTAAAGAAATTTGTTTGTTTTCTTCTCCATGCAGAGCTGTCAGGAGAGGGGGAAGCTGTGGGGAAAGGAAATGTGATAAGGTCTGTGTTTGCTTGTGAAATGAGACTGAAAAAGGGCAAGGAGGCAGAGCCTGAAGGTACTTCCCACTAAGAAAATCCTCTCTTCCACCTCCTACCATGAATTCAAGAGCTTCTGGCCTCTTCCTCTCTCCCAAACCCCCTCTATGGCAGGGGAGTTGGAACTAGATGATCCTTTTAGGTCCCTTCCAACTCTAATCACTTTATGATTCTGTGATTCCATGCTTTGAAATTGCCATCTGTGTTCTTCTCTGCACACTTCCCGAAGTGTTCCTTGACAACCAAAACATGCTAAAACTTCGGTAATGCTGAGGGTCAAGGTAGCTATCTCATAAAGTACATTACATTTCAAAAAATAAAAAAGACCTAGAAGACCCAAACTGATTTGTCTTTCTCAGACCACACATACCAGATTTGGTTCTAAAGAAAACTCAGGGTGTAGGAGGCTGAAGGCAGAGCAGATAAACACCAGTATCCTGTAAACTGTAAGGAAATCAGAGCACCTTCCTGTAATAGGAGAGATTCGGTTTCAGGTCACTTTTCTCTTTGCAAGAACTTTATCCCTCATTTCCCTGCTGAAGGCCCCAAGTTTCTGGCACCACCAGGTTTCTTTTGTGGTTTTGTGGTGGGTTGGCCCTGGCTGGATGCCCAGTGTCCATCAATGCCACTCTATCATTTCCCTCCTCAGCTGGACAGGGGAGAGAAAATACAATGGGCCAAGATAAGGCAGGGAGATGTTTAACAACTACCATCATGGGCAAAACAGACTCTACTTGGAAAATTAATTTAAATTATTACCAGTCAAATTAGAGTAGGGTAATGAGAAAAAAAGCCCTAAATCTTCCCCAGCCTCAAATTTGCTCCTGGTTTTCTCTCCCTCCTCCCCTCCAGCGGTGCATCCCACCTTGTCTCTGCTGCTCCTTGCCCCTCAGAGGGAGGACTCTTCACGCTCTTTCCCTGCTCCAGCATGGAGTTCCTCCCATGAGAGACAGTCCTTCACCATCTTCTCCAGTATGGGCCCTTCCCACAAGATACAGTCACAGGCACAGATGGCTCCAGCATGGGTCCCCACAGAGTCACAAGTGCTGCCAGCAAACCTGCTCCAGTGTAGGCTTCTCTCTCTGTGGGCTCACAGGTCCTGCCAGGAGCCTACTCCAGAGTGGGCTTCCCATGGGGTCACAGACTCCTTCAGGCATCCACCTGGTAGGGTATGGGGTCCTGCATGGGCTGCAGGTGGATCTCTGCAGGGGACTCTCTGCTCAACTGCCTGGAGCACCTCGTCCTTCTCCTTCTTCTTCTTACCTCATCCTTCTCCTGATCTCAGTGTCTTGCAGGACTGTTTCTCTCATACATTCTCAGTCCTCTGCCCAAGTGCACCCTTGATAATGCTGAGGGTCAAGGCAGCTATTTCATAGAGTACATTACGTTTCAAAAAAAAAAAAGACCTAGAAGACCCAAACCGGTTTGTCTTTCTCAGACCACACAAGTTCACCCCTCTCTCCTTCCTATCTATGCTATCTCAGAGAAGCTACCAGCTACCACCACAGCAGCAAGTCCATCTTGGAGCTAGCTGATGTTGGCTCTGTTGGACACTGGGGAAGCTTCTATCAGCTTCTAACAGAAGCCACTCCTGTAGCTCCCTCTCTCCTACCAAAACCTTGCCAGGTACACCCAATGCAGGCCTTCACTTTTACTGCCAAATTCAAGTCCAAAACTGCACATAGGCTATGCAGACTGCTCAAAGGTCTTTACAAAATTAGACCCTAAGAATAGTGTTAGTTTCAGTACTTTTATGGGATTGTTTCCAAGGAATTTTGATTTCATCTTCCAAAATGGCTAGGGTGACTTCCAGGGTTTTATTCCCTGTTCCTAGCATGTTGCCACAGAAATATCCACCTAGTCTCTACTACAAAGATGAACTAGTCCCAGCTCATAAATTCTGCCAATAACAAAAGCTAAATTTACTACGGATTACAAGCACATGGGATGAGTGGATAGGCTGAATGGATATAACACTGAGGGCAGATGACTCCTGGTGGCGAAATTTGCCAAAGTGTGCAAATGAGGTGGGAGAGACATGGAAGGAAGAGCAGTCAGATTTTGCGAGGTCTCAGTGTGACTCCTTATAACTCTACAGTGAAGCCTGTCAGTAATCAGCAAGTGTTACATGACATACACTTTTTTTCCCAGATTTCCAGATGTGTGTTACTTGTTGAATCATGTGTGAAGCTTGATCCCTGCCTGATGCAAGAAACATGGAATATATGGCAAAAAAGCACTGCCCTAAATGCTCTTTGCTTTAACTGCAGAAGTATTAAGCCTTGGGCAGGGCAGGAAATAGGGTGAGGGGAAGTGCTCAAGGAGAGGCAATTTTTATAGTTTGCCTGCTAGTGGTGGATCACAACCCATTCTAAAAAGTGATTTTATTTGCTGTGAGATTGTCTCAACTATAGGCCTTTCAGAAGGCATTTAGCAATATTTCAGCCAAGTCACTCCTCTGGCACCCTGCAGCCTAATCTATTTACAAAAGCAGATTTAATCAGATCAGCAGCCCACATGTATTCTAAACCCTTTGCATTTCAGAAGTGGCTGGCAGCACCCAAACTGTATTTTGGTGTTGATGCCCTGGCCAACATGAATCCACTAGCTGTGCTGTAAATCGTTGGTGCTGGTCCCCAAGGACCACTCTAACTACTCACCAGCACAGATTACCAGTGGTGTTCCTCGACACCACTTAGCCATAGCAAGGATATTTTAAACTCAGTTTGTCTTATATTTTTCCAGAACTGTGTCTTCTCCAGCTAAATGTACAGAGTAGTAGAATTAAAGCTTGGATTAAGTCCTCCCATAACTTAGAAAACTACTTATCTTACCAACACCAAATAGGACTGTGAACATTTCACCTTTCGTAACACAGAGTGATGAAACGCTCATTACACAGGAATAAAAAAAAACCAGCCACTCTTATGCTTCTTGCACATAAATGCTTGTTAACAGCCTTTAGAGCACTGGAAAACAACCTCATTGCACAAACTCTCTATCTCAGTATGAAAGTGTAGTTCCCTTCCAGACTGGTGTACAAAGCACCTATAAACTTGTGGACGTTCATCATGGCACAGATGCAACTTTAGCCTCTACCCCAAGATACTTTAGATTTAATGCACAAATACAGAAAGCAATATTATATGAAGACACTTGCAGTGGATCCATGAGGATACTTCCACAATTCAGCAGAAGTAGTAAAGCCAATTAAGTCTATATAATCAATATGCACCAAGGAATACGAAAAGAAATTACAAAGATATCTGCATGACTAAGATTGCTTTCCCTTCCTATTGTGCAATTCAAATATGAGAGATTGCATTCAAATGATCTTTCTTTCATTTCAGAAAATCAACAGAATTGCTAAAAGGATTGTGCCATCCATCACTGAAGACAATTTGAAGATAAGTGCTGATTTGGTCATACTTAACATGTTTGCTTGAGAGACGAGCAATCCTGGGGCAACATAAGCATCTTGGTTTCTTAAATGTTCACTTGTGTTACATGCTGGTGAATGTCTGACATCTGCCCTTCTCCAGCATTTAATCACTGCTCTCAATGTGCCCTCACATGCCAACAAAAATCCTTTTTTTTCCCCTCATGTATTTCAGTGTCTGTAGTATCTGTAGCTTTGAAAAACCTCTACCTCAGGCTGTTTTTTCTTATTTGTACTTTGGCACTGAAATTATTATTGTTTTTATGAGTTACAGTTACATGGCTACAAAATCAACAAAAATATTTTGAGAAGAAGAGACATTATTAATTTTAAATTCCCACGTTCCTTGCCAACCTTTAGATTTTTATTTCCAGAAGAATAAAGCAAAAACATTATAAAATACACAAGAAACTCTCCACTTTTGACCTAAGGGAAATTAAAAACCTTTGTTCTCAACATAGTCTTACAACCAAAATGTGATTATCAGTTTTAACCTTCAAAAAGCATCTGTGACTTGAGGTAAACTGTCTTGGCTAATAAGGTTATCTAACATAACACAATGAATTTGTCAAGGCTATGATGTTCAGTATATAGGCTTAAGGGATTTTTAAATCAAACTACAAATCATAATTTTTTATGACATTGTTACTCTATCTGTCGATAATTTTCTACTAAAATTCATTTTCTAATTGTCTTCTTTTGTGTTACTGTACAGAACTAGCATGCTCAAGGTTTTGGGTCTGTGCAGCTGAAACCTGGTTCACTGACAGATCTGAGGACTGTACAATAAAGTAGGTTGTAACATTTAATGTACTGTGAACTAAAAACATGGATAATGTATTGAAGTACAGTGGTTGAATAATTCATAATTTAGGGGACATGCAGGGAAAAAGAATTTTTTTTTTCCACAAAAGCCAATAGAAAAGCAGATTGGAGGTTTTCCAAATGTCAGTGAGAGTAGATGGGGGAAAAAAGACAGAAAGTCGAGACTCACCTATCAATCAGGCACATATACACTTGGCCATGTAGAGCACAAGTACCAGAAACTATAGGCAAAGATAATTTGATGAAAACTACCATTTTATGTCATCATGAACATAAAAGGGTGCAGAAATATGAAAGCAAGTATTTTAATAAGAGATGCGGATTACAAAATACATCATGTTAAAAGATCTTGTATAAAGCTGTCTTAAGTATTCCTCTCATACAAATGCAACTTTCTGCTCTATGGTGTGCTTGCCTTATACTCTGTGATGCTTTCCTCTTCACTCTCATTAGCACAAGGATTGACCCCTCCAGAACTCTACGTGATTCTAGACAATACTTCAGACAACATAAAAACATTACATAAGGTACAGATTTGTTCGGGATACAGTTATGCTCTACCACAAATTATTGCTACCTATACTTCAGATAAAGTACCTTTGTAAACCAAGTAGCAAACCACCATCACATGTGGTAATTCGAGAAACTCATTTTCACCCAGAAATAATTGTTATTAACAATAACAGGCCTCCTTAATCTAATTATTTACCATAACATTTCTGTTTACTTGGATTTTGCAACAGATCATGTTCATGATGAGGTCACAAATCGCAGTTGGGTGCGTTTTTTTCTTTCTGCTGTGTAGACAGACATCAGGATGGTTATAAAATATAACAGAGCTATCTTCTGAAAGAGGAGGACAGAGATTTTTATATATTAACATGTATTCACATCATAGGATTCTGCACCAGCATTGTACTTTTCATGACAGGTGACACAGTAACTAGAAACTTCCAGTGAAATTTGTAAATTCTTAGACATCTGTATAAAAGTCTGGTGCATACTACTGCAGTATATGATTTTTTTCAGCTATTTAAGCTAATAGCTGGGACACGTACTGAAAATGTCATCTACTTTTTATAAATTGACTGAATTTGGCATTTTTTTGACTATTGGATTTCCTTACTAACTAATTTTGATTGAAAGGATAATTTTCCCAAATTATACGCTCTGCTTTTCTGATTTTCAGCTTCAGATACATATTGAAATTCATTTTGTGTAAGGAATCCAATTGTACTGAATTGAAAAGTCATAAAAACCTTCTAAAAACACATCCACAACCCTCCAAATGTGGTTTCAAAATTCCTATGTATTTGTGGAAAAATCACACATTTAGATAAAATCTTTTTCAGGCTTCTCAAGGAATCAGAGCAATTGCTGGCATATTTGAGAAAGCTGTGAATATATCTTTTTTTTTTTTAATAGGATAAAACACATTTGCATAACCATGAAATGTGGGCTTTGTGTAAAACACACTAAGGGCGTTAGTTTGAAAAGTGCCTGCCACTGATGAAGGGCTGTAACTTTGCTATCTATAATATTTTACTCATTTTTCTGAAGACTTGATCTTCTTACATCTGATATGGGAGCAATATCAGAAAAGATAGGTATCGAGAAATATAGAAAATTAAAGTATATGAAAATATTCAATTTAGCTGTCAGTCACCTGTCTGATAGCTGGTAATTTACTATCTATGTGTTACAGAGCAGACAACAACACATCCTGTGCAGTCTGATGCACTTTTGGGGCAGAGTCCAAGAGTGTGTCATCACTAGAGAATGTGCCCTTTCCAGAACTGCTAATAAAACAAGACATACACCAAAACCATCTGAACATGTAAACAAACATGGTAGTGTTTTTGCAGAGAATTGAGGGAGGATTCTGGCTGATTATGACATTGTTTGTTGGTAGTGCTATGTTGAAGTCACGGGTGGAAGCAATTACAGACCTCAGTTTCTGAGATATATGCTATTTTTCTTCTTAGGCAAAATTCCCTCATATCTGTGGAAGTTTGGATGAAAAAAAAAGTATGTAAAGGTAGTTATAACTACTACAAATATAATTGCTGACTATAAACAAAGGCATTTTTTCTCTGGCTACTTACCTGAGATGAGAAAGTGAATGTTAGTTAATCGAAAGAGTATTGTTACCTTAATAATTTTTACTTGGAAGATTTTACAGATGCCATTTACTAGAAAACCTTTTTTTTAAATGAGCACTGGAGTCAGACACAAAACTTATAAGCTTTTTCTAGGTAAAATTTGAGAACATCTAGAAAATTATGCACAATACAGCCTTCCACTTCAGCTTCATTGATGCAGTTATTTGCATCTTTTTCATTGACTGGGAAGTATATTCATCATTAATATGTAAAATGTTGAAATGAATCAAGCATCCATCTTGTCTTACCTCTATAAAAATAATATTTATGTGCCCACTCAGATATTAGAAATAATAATAAACTTCTGTACACACTTAGATATTAAAAATAATGTTGTGAATTTAGTAATTTTGCAAGAGTCTAAATATAAGTATTACGCAGCTTACAGGTTTCAATTTAGGGAAGAAGACATTTGAAGCTCTAGCCTAAGAAAAAAATTATTTCTGAGAGCAGACACATCATACTTGTTTAAACAGATTTGGGAGAAGGATGTTTCCACTCTTTCTGTCCCTCCTCCCATACCAGGAACAACAAAGGCAGCCCTTGGCCCCAAGGAATTGGAAGCAGCATCCTCCATACAAACCCCATGGCTTCATCCAGACTACTTGTTCTGAAAAGGCCCAGGCTACCCAAAACTGTCTCCAGGATGTATTTGGGAGATGGCAACTTGACATTGACAGTTTATATGTACAAATGCTTGCATCCATACTTTGCTGCTGCTTACCCTACCAGTACTGGATCTTAAAGGGTATAGTGATAGAATCAACTCAGTGATTTGTTATCATTACCTGTCCTGTAATTCAGAATTCCAGAACAGTGGTGATTTTTCTACATTGCCTCTCTGTCATGAATAACAGCGTTTAGGTCTCAGTTTGAGCTTGTAGAGAGCTTGCAAACAAGGTTAGGTAAAATAGTTTTGCTTGAAGGGGTAGCCTTTTGAAACACAAATCTCCTGTCAGTATTCCTTTCATCTCTCAGCTGGTTTCTTTCAGCCCCTTATTCTGCCCTCTTCATTTCACCTTAACAAGAAAATCCTAGCCAAAAAAATATGTTGCTTCACAAAAATTAGCCTGATAATGAGAGTTGCTAGAAGAGGTGACCCAGACAGCTGCTGGTGCTATGGCAATTTATGTGTGCAGAAGGCAAACGTTCAGATCCCAGCTTCCTGTCAGAACTCACCCCATACATCACTAGAACCTACGATATCTTATCCCCTCTTTCTCATTTTTGCATGCAACATTTTACAATCAAATGCACAGTGAGATACTGAAAGATCTCTTCTGTAAGATCCTCTTCTGTGCACTGGAGTATGAATTTCCTACTGCTCATTCGCATCTCTGCTTCATGGTTCAGAAGACATATGGCATTCATGTTGCTTTTTGCCTGGCTAATCTTTTCCAAAATTGCCTACTTATCTTCTCTCTGTGTGATGTTTCATATTTCTTATAAGTATGAAGGGAATATATCACTTTCAAACTCCCAGATCTGAATCAATATTGCATTTTGCAATGAGTTTGGTAGATTTTACCATCATGGCCTGCTCTAAAGGAAAGAAGGCTTAAAAAGAAAGCTCACCTTCACTCTGACTCGTGAGTCAATTTTCTTGTCCTCTTCTTCTCATGAGAAACCCTGTTCTTCATGGAGATTTCAGCTCTTTTAAGCTAGGAAAAGAAGCTGTGGATAATATTGTTGTCCCTGTGAGTAATAACGAAAATTACACCCTTTCCTAGATACAGAGATAATTCAGGGTCAAACATAACAAAAAACTGTGACATTTGCTACTCTAAGAAAACATACAGTGAAGGTAGAGAGAAAAATACTCATGAATAAGGTGGAATCTTCCCAAGGTTTGTGTGTGCAGGCATTAGCACTTCTGCATTTTTGCATATGGCTCTATTTGTGCATATCTCTAGCTCTTCCCCTGCTGATCAGCAAGGTGTCTTTTTTTTGCTGTGTGTATTCTCAGTTTACAGGGTATTTTGAATTTTTCAAACCATCTTGAAGCCTCTGACTACCTTTGTAATTAAAACAAAGCCCTGAGACACAGAGTAAATGTGTCTAAGTTGTAGTATTGTTATAGCAGCATTTGAAATATAATAACAGAATTAAGGCTCTGAGGAAAAGGGAAATATTTCTAAGGTTTCTTGGTGTTTTTAACAAAAATTGAATTCGAGGCAAAAGAAAGAGAAGATCTTCCTGATTTAAGGTATAGAGCCGTTTAATTGTACAGCTAATTAAATTAAAAATTAATTTAATTGCAATTAAAAAAAACCAAATAACAAGGAGGAGGTACATGAGGGCTTAAGAATTTATGGCTCTGAATTATCACATTGTGTGAAACAATACTGACAATTTTTGCATGTATGTTCATGTATATAGATATATAAATGGGCATATTTATTGATTCATGCTATTCAGACTTGACCTTGGTTGGTTGGGGGCTTATAGAAATGAATTCTGCATTTTTTATACCCAGAATTTCAAATATGGTACCCAAAGGAGATACTGAATCACAGTATGTGAGAAAAATTGGTTTTATTAGTTTGCGGGTTTTCCTTTAGTTTTGTTGAACCCAGCTTAGTTCATGTTGCTGTTATGAGGAAATGATTGTTTATATCTCTCATCTTGTGTGTATTGGAAAATTGGCAGCACTACCATGTAATTCATCACTTATTGTAAGTCAGGGGACAATGCATCTTCAACTTCAGGGCAAAGGATTACACAGAGTCATAAAAGTAAAACAGCACATCCCTCTAAGTTGAATCAACCTCATAACAAAGGCCTTACACAAACTTTACAAAACTATGCAGAAGAATTAGCGTGTTTGCATAAACATTAAATTTTGAAAAAGAATTTTTACTCTTATCTGTTTAGATTTTATTCAGCCAGCTGATGAGTCATAATCAGAAACATCCTCTATGAGGAGACTTTCTGAGAGAGCAATGCTTAGAAATGGGAGTTGGAACTAACTTAGCTATTTTTGTCTTGAAGTTGCTGTGTGTTTGCACTCAACTCCACACAGTGACAAACCCAGATGCAGTATGCAGCAATGACACTATTCTTTAAAATTCACAAAGCAATTACATAGTACTTGTATTATCAGCAAATTGTTAATTGGTAATGCAGCTAATGTTTCACCCTGTCTGTGTGATCACCCTACTTATGAGCAAGGGTTTGGTAATCTGGCAAAACCAGTAACATTTGCCAGTTTGCCATCACATAGTTTTCATAAACTTGAAAATATTTCAAGTCCCCAGAGGAGGTGAATGTTCAGACATAGCAAACAGTCCATCTTGAACCTTGTATTTTCTATCTTGGCATGGATGACTGGCTGGTCTGGGAAGCACAGGACTTACTACCCCCTCATCTGGGTGGCATATTAGTGTTGTAAGCTACTTGATTATGTATCATAAGTTAATTATCGTCTACTGAAGTAGGTGCCAGTTGCTGAATAAATGTAATTTCTAGCCTTATGTATGTTTCAATATTCAATTTTGGTTGTCGATTGTTTAAAGGAAAGAACATCTTTCTACAATATTTATGTTGCAAATCATTAGTAGGTGCTAGCAAATATTAACAGTTAAAATGAATGAAGGCTCTGAGATATGAATAGTTATAATTCAAGTTAATGGTGATTATGAGTCAGGAAATATGTATTACAGGCAAACTAAGTTTTCTGTTTAATGATGTCTATGACAATAGAAACAATATTATTACTTAGATAGCTTTGGCAAATCTAATAAGAATCTCACATCTGGAAAAGAAATTACACATCTCCTGTTCATATTGTTTCTTTTAGGTGGAGGGGAAAAAGCTTAATTCTGTACTAATTTTGTTTGCTCTCACTTTCTATGCTAAGTGGAAATAGAAATTCCAAGACCAGCTTTTTTTTTCTGTAAGCATGGTATTCCATCTCCTACTTCACACATTTGTAGCGTGAATAGAAGGAATCCAATATCCTCTGCACCAGCACGTAAAGCAAGTTTATTTATGTCTCATTATCTCTCCCTGTCAAGCTGATAGTAAAGAATAGAAATATCAAAAAAAGAATTCCTTAGCTTTTGTTCTATAGCATTATTTCAAGAGTTCTAGTCACATGAATGTAACAACAAAGTTATTTAAATTATTTTTGTAATTAACTATTATATTTGCTATTTACTTTTCAAAACATTGTTGTTCTTAGTATAGTTTTGGAGTTTCTGGTAAACACCTTTTTGTCTTCTCCACCTATGCCTGACATTCATAGCAGTGTTTAATGAACTAGAGGGCAAAGGAGTACACTGGCTCCCAACTGTTCTGTGTGTTGCTCTTGTAAGTGCTTTGTGACCCTCTATTAAGAAACAGCTAAACTTAGCTGAACCTGCAGCTATTAGCAAGGTTTTAGTACCCTCTTTCTTGGAACTAACCATTAAATTGAGGAAGATGTTGGCCACTGGGGAGGAATAACAACCTCTGTGTTCACATACCTGCGTGCCCTGGTGCATAATAAAGAATTTTGCTTATAAAACCCCTCCTTATCTTCACTTTATCTCTCAAGTGCAAGCAAAGTCCTCCCTGAGACAGAAAGTCTCTAGCCTGCACTAACATGGTTAAGCCATCATGTCACTAATAGAAAAGGAACAGCCAAGCAAAGGCTTTTTCTGTTTTGTCACAAAATCACAAGGCATTGAGTATGCTAGTGGAAATTATCATAATTGCATATTACTGAGCCAAAAATAACAGAAACTCTCCATTTTACATCACATCTGACTTTAATAAAAGCAGCTCAGGTTTCTGTAGGGATTATACTTTGTTTAGTCTCTGATATAAAGCTAGTATTAAAGTAAATAGTAACCAGAGGAATGTCAATCAGCTTTGCCATAAAATAGTGCATGGTAAGTTAAATCAGGAAATTCATTGCTGCTCACTGAGAAATACAGCCTACTTTTCATGACTTCTCTTGTTAATAAAGTGGTGATCAAACTAATCTTGTATTCAATTAACTCTAACATCATGAAAGATCCTTAATAAAAGCAAGAAGCAAATTAAAGGTCCCAAGTTTTCCAGATATAGGTATATGTGAGCATAAGTGTCTCTTAACATGCTCCTCTGAGACCACAAACCCATGAAGACTTGCAAAGAGCACTGAAAGATCACTGCAGGATATTTTGCGACATGAATTCCTATTAATCGAACATAAAATAGTTAACCACAGAGATATTTTGTAATGTTTATGTTGCTTATTCAAATTCAACCCTAACTCTTCTTTAACAAGATTCGGAGAGTTTTGCACCCTTTTCCATCTCCCTCCTTGACTCCAGTGAGTGCTGGAGGCCTTGGTCACAGAAAACAATCATACCAGATGCACTATCAATGGGCTGTGGATCCAACTGCGGGCAGCACAGGTTAGCAGGAAGGCAGGTGAGGAAAGCATTAATGTTATGTCCAAGGCCAGTAAATGTGTGGGCCATTAACTGTGCAGGTAGCAAGAAAAGAACTGATTGTAGAAAGAAGGAGGAAGAGCAGGACTTAGACCTGGTTTTTATCTTACAGCATTAATAACAAAACATTTTACCCATAGACTCTTCTCTTGGTGCTCTTCCACTTATTTTGCAAGGTTCATATTGGTTATGTCTATGCATAAAACATCTTTACTGGTATGTTACTTTGACCTACTGGTTTGTATCCACCAGTTATGCCATCAAAATCCTAACTTCTCACTCAGCTTACTTCATTCAAGAATGTCCCTACAAGTTATCATGGCAAAACCCACAGTGTTGCCAGCGCATGTAGTAACAATATTAGAAATGCTTATTACAATATCTGAAGCAGTGCTGGCCTCGCTGGTCCTGTGCCCATAGATGATTCATGTGAGAAGGGAGCACCCATTGCACCAGCCAAGATGGAGAGGAGAAGGAAGATGAGAGGTCAGACCTTATTTCACCAAAGTGTGAACCGATTGACTAGTAAGAGACCTGAATTAGCCAGCTGCTCACAGATGAGAATAAACCCGAGCCTCAGCCTCTCTGGGACCCAAAGTACCCCTGCAACACTATTATTTCACATAGCTCATATTTACAGGGACTGTGTACCCACAATTTATAAGTGATGGAAGAATGAGGAGCACAGCCACAAGCAAGCGATCATTTTTGGCAGCATAGATTTTGTTTGAGCTCTGATAATAGAGGACATAGCTCTTATTAGGACAGTCTCCTGGAAGGTAGTGAGGCATTCAGAATTATTTCTGCAGAACATGGGGATATCCTAATTTTAAGAGACCACTGCACAAACTCCCCAGCAGATTGAAGTGCCTCTGTATTTTACTTTCTGAAGCTGAGGCGAGCTACTAAAACAAAAGGTAAATAATTTTTTAAAAGTGTCAGGATGCAGGTCTCATTAGGTCTCTCATGGAAGCTGTCCCAGAACTGTGTTGCTTTCCTTACTCCCAGTCTGAAATCTGAGTAACCCTCTCTGCAAAATCTTTGTTGAATCTAAACAAAACCCACTAACTTCTGCTAAGAGATCATACTTGCTGGAATAAATAGGCTGTGATACAAGTATCTGAATGCTATGTCTTAGAGGTTCTTTTGCTTGGACCATGCCTCTTTTATTACAAATGATGAGTTTTGTTTTTCAGTATAAAATTAAAACATGTAAAACATTGCTTAAGTTACAAATTAGGTACAGGGGGTTCAGCAGCACTCAGGAGGCCAAGGTTGCCCTGTGTAACTTCCGAAATTAAACCAGGAAGGAAATCTGCAGTTTCACCCTGAGAGAGAACAGGACTGTCTCACATTGTGTCTGGGCCTTGGAAACAAGAGTTGGGATGTTACAGGACTGTGCTGAAAAGAAATTAAACCTTACATATAGACTACTCTCCCTAAGAGAGCATCTTTATGCATCATCGCAGAGCTTGCTGTTAAATGCAGAGACTGAAACACTTCTGACCTACAGAACTGCTCGCCGTTAAAACTATTTTGCATGAAATGACCATGTACCTGCATAGGATTAAAATCATTAATTGCAAGATGGATCATATTATGGTAATGAGTAAATAAGCTTGGTAGAAACATTATCATGTAAAGGATATGTAGAAGATTGTTCCAGCACTTCCTACCAAACTAATATACACTATTTTCATGCAATTACAAGGCAGCTCATATAATATAAACATTGTAAGTTTTATAGCTTATAAATGCTAGTTTCAGTTTTCATTTCACATTCTGTTATTGCAAAAGTCTTTGCAGTGTAACTGTTTTGCCCTGAACACAGGGTGAAATTTCTGCGATTAACAGAAGCTATTAAATTCTTCATAGGACTATTCTGCGATTATTTTTCAAGCTTTTCATTTCAGAAATGAACCAATTATCAGTTAATACAAGGAAAGGCTGGTTTTTTACTTTGGTGAATGAAAGACTGAAGCAATCAAGTTACACGATTTATCAAGACTGCCTTGGTATTGTCCCTTCATTGTCTTACCATTGCTCAATGCTATTTGCCAGCAATTTCCAGTTAGAAGATTGTGCAAAGACTTCTGGAACTTTGTGATTGTGGAGACTATTTTAAGTTGTGTTACTACATTAACGAGGGGCTTCAGCAGCTGTCACCTCCTTCGAAATAGTAGACTACAAAACCAGCTGTATCTTTTGTGTTGTTCCAGCTCCACCTTACCCAGGATTTCCTTCCATGAGAGACGCAAGTCGGCCTTATGGAGCTTGTGTAGAAAAAAAAAAAAAAATGACCCTCCAAGGCTTTCTGATGATAACTGGATCAAGAAATTTCATCTGGAAGCATCCAAAATTTTCTTCTTTCCCTTTTCTCAGATGATGGGAACCTATCTAATCCAGATAGAAATGTGTATGTTTCTATGCTTCTCACATGGTGTCTAAGCATAGATAGCCCTGGTAACAACTGCCTGATGAAAACTTATTTGATGTTAATTCCAGTTGTGTGGCCATGCTCTTGGTTCCAGAAGTCTTGCTCCCTTGTCATGTGAGTCTTAGCTGATTTCACGTGACTATTCTAGTACATAAAAACTAAAGAAAGACTGAACAGAATGAGAGCAAAGAGACATCTAGAGAGCACAATTGGAAAAACTAGAAACACAAGGCATGCACAACAAGGTCTGCCTCCTTTCAGCTTCCAGCCAGCAGAATTCTCAAGATTTTAAAGGCAGAGTCTGCATCGAGAAGGTGTGTTTAACCTCGTTTGAAAAACCTGGGATCCAGCAGAAATCCTGTCTCAAGGAGCTCTTCTGCTTGTTCGTTAACTGACTGCATAATAAACTCTTCAAGACTCATGAGGTTATGTCACTCAGCAGGAGATGAGCAGTCAATTGCGGTTACTTAAAATCGTTTTTTTGACCAAACATAACAGTGAGATTGATCCAAGCACAAGTAGATTTACATCATCGTGGTTGGTACAGCATAAAAACAGTATATTCATCTATTTTAACTGTACCTTCAGTTAATAAAAGTAAGGATTATCATCTACTACTGGCATAACAGAGGCCAAACACCAGCTTAGTATTTAGCATCCACACCCACTTTTCTCAACAGAATGTAGAGGATCCTTGTGTGAAAAGAAATTTAGGAACAGTTCACATTTGTTTTTGCTAATAGATTAGCAACAATCATTTTCATGGTCTTTCAGAATATTAGTTTTTCACAATCCATGGTCAATGATAGTGTTATAACTAACATAGTTTTTTCCTATGACTTATCACATTAAACTGAAATATTTAATTATGGATATGTTTAATATGCCATGAATTATTATTCAGTATTTTATTTCATGTTAATTCTTAATTATTCCTTATTCTACATTCCTTCATTAAGCATAATTAGACACTTTAGCTGTGGAAAATAAATCTTTCCTTTGTAAAGGACAGCTGTCATGTCATATTTTCACCTCTTCTGTGCTGACATTTAAAAATTGCAGATTAGCCCATAGAATAGAGTACAACGCTGTCAGCATACTAATAACAGTAGCTGTTCTTTTAAAGCTTATCCTGTCTGAAATAATAGCTTCTACTTAAATGCTCAATAACAGCAAGTTTAGCCTTATGTAGACATTTAAAAAGTAACAGTACAATAGTTCAGAGGTACTCCTTAAGAAATTAAGGTGCTTCTGTAGTAAAAAAAAAGCTACTGTTAACTGCACGCATAACTTGTTCAGATAGGAATAGAAACTTAGTGACAGCAACCAGATGGTATCTCAGCTATTACCAGGTCTTTACCACTTCATTGTAATCTAAAATATTATACCTTAATATTTAATTATAAGCATCTTGGATTTTTAAATACAGATAGATAGATATATACATACATATATACATGCATACATACATACATACATACATGCCTACATACATGCATAATTGAAAGATTATTGAAAGAATTTAGCACTATAAGTTGTCCATACCTTTTTTCTGAACACACTTTTCCCAATAGGTTAGCATAAAAAATGCTATGAATGGATGGGTCAGTATCATTTCACATTTTTGAACACCTGATCCAAAGCTCACTGGAGTCTTTGAAAGTCATCTTAGAACATTCCAAATATTTATTTACATTAGCAATTATTTTGGTTAATAGATCATGTTAAAAAATTCACTTAATACTTGCCATTAATAGCATTTATATTATGTAAATCTAATGTTATCCCTCTGTAAGCAAAAGTTATTCTGCATTTCAGCTTCTTCAGTAAACCCTTACTTTCCAGATACCTTTTTTTCAGATACTGCAAGGGAGTTAAGCACCAGTCAATGCACCTGAGCACATAGACAAGCATTTATAAACTCATATACTTACACAAATCCCTACCACTTTTTCTGCATTTGGGCATATTACAGATTTGTTGCTGTGCAAGCAAGCCTGAGTAAAATGTAATGACAGAATAAGTAAAGACAGCTTAAGTTAATCGCTTAATTTCTTGGTTGGTTATTGAACATCCTTGGATAAGGACAAGAAAATTAGTAACTCATGCATTAGAAGAACAATCTCCTGCTTTGCTTCTTTCCATGTCACTATAAACACCTCTAATTTCCCCAGAAAAAAAGTCCTTGTTATTATAGCCATAAAATTTAAGCCCTTATGAATAGATTTGTGTTATGTATACCATTGCTCCAGATATGTTCACTCTAAAATGCACACTCTATTTAATAATCTTAATGCACATTGATTAAAAAATTAAGATAACAATTTTCACTAGTATGACTTCCTGTAGAGCATAATTCTCCCATCCAACAGAAAACCTGGCTAACTTTTGGTTACATCAGATCAAATTGTATGTTTAATTTCTAAAATGTAGTAGCCCTGTGCTTTGTTATGCAATCCTTCTAATATTATTTGGTTTGAATGCAGTTTAAGATGTGCATTTTTTTGATACTGTCAGTGAGCAGAAAATCCATTGAATTTTTGTCAGTTATTAAAGACAATTGTCCACAAAGCATCAATAACAACTAAGAATTCCTACCACTCTTGTTACTTGGACACTTTTAAGCCAGACAACCACCTCTCTTGTAGCTCAAATACTCAGTTTTCTACCTGGCTGCTTCTATGTTAAAGAAGCTCCTTAGCAAAGGAATAATAAATAGCTGGGTAACAATCAGTGGCATCTCTCTGTCACAGAGAGCAGCTGATGGTTCCCTCTTGACTGCAGCCTCCTGAGTTGTGGACTGCCTTTCCTGCACAGCTTCTGTGATTGGACCTTTATTGCTTTTTTTTAATGACTAAGCTCAGCTGGGGAGCGTTAGATTAAAAAGCGCATATTATGCTAAAAGAAAATACGACTTCTTACCTGCTTGCATTCTGTGAATTTAAAAGGGGAATTAAGCCTATATTTAATCCACCGTTTCTTGATTGTTAAACTTGCAAATATTCTGTTTCAATTTCCGGTGAACATCATGTATAATTTCATGTGCCTTGCTCCTGGGTCAGTAGCACAGATTTACTAACCCCTGCATTATACAACTTGTACTACATTTAATTAGGAAATTCCATCTGATTGTTAGCACAGTGCTTTATATAAAGAGCACAGCATATTAAACTATTGAGTTCCTCTTTGAGAACCCACCTAGAAATCTTGTACCTGATGTTACAAAATTTATGACTGCAATAAGAGACTAGAAAGAGTCATTAAAAGGCTGTAGATTTCAAAGCTGTGTATACATTCACACTGCAAGGTATGAAATACACATTATGGAAGTTCTGAAACAAATGTACACTTTCTCTAAAATCATAATATTTTTCTTTCAATTTTTAAATTGTTAGCCGTTGCAAATATAAAAGATCTATTAATCTCTAAGAAAGGATATAGGAGAGGGGAAGTATCGCGGTCAGCATCTAACAAAGGGAAGATTTTGTGCTGCGTGCAGCATGCGAAAATAAAACATATTCTTTGTAGAAGCTAAATAGATTATTTCAATACTCTTTCAAAGCAGGAATTTATTTTTTTAAATTGGTCCAGACATGAGAACCTATAATTACACTTAATTGTATATCTTATCACACATAACTGATAAAGTTTTCAGACAATTGATACCATGGTCTTGACCCACTAAAGATTAATCATGTATATCTGCCTGGGCTGTGAGCTAGAACCCTATATAGTAATTTATTTTAATGAGACATCTGTGGGTTTAAAATCAAGGTAAACCTGCTAATACGATTGTTAAGGTCAACGGAGTTATCCTTTTCTTCCAGCAATGTTCTTTAATGAGTTGGCTGCTTCAGGTTCTGCATCTGAAATTTGATATTAAATTGAACCCATGGACACATTTTGTCAGTGTCTCTTGAGGGTTTATGTACATGTTAAAATTATTACACTTAAAACTTATTGTATTTTGGGGACATAAAAAATCTTGTCCATGTGTCCAAGAAGAAGGAATAAAAAACTAGATTAACAAACAAAGATTCCCCTAATTATAAATTACCATTATAATGTAACAAATATTTCTTTATCAAAAAGGTCCAATTTTAACAATAGCTTTTTTATTTACTTTTAGAAATATTTTTTTTCCTTTCAGCAAGAAAAATGGTGTTTTCAGTTTCATAGGAGTATTCTGATATTTCTTCTTTCCTTTCAATCTTTTTTTTAAATCCTTTGTTACTGCAGTTATGTGACAGCCTTTTTTTTTTTTTTTAAGGCTATGATTCATTGCTTACTATGAGAGGGGAAAATCTTGGGAGCACTAGTTTCAATTCCAAAACCAGGGGAGACAAGAAGAAAAATCTTTGTTTCTTTGGGGCTGTGCTATGGAGGTAGCAGAGTGGCCTCTTATGCAGCAACGTATGTGCCTGAGCAAGAGCAGAGGAAGGAGATATACCAAGCAGAAACAGTGGGAAAAAAGGGAAAAGATAGAAGGATTAAGAATTAGGCAAGGTGCAAGGCTTGGGAGTCAACAAACGAAGGTGATGCTTGAAGTGTTGCACTTTCTTCTCTTGTGACAAGGGAAACCATCAACTGAATAGATATGGTGATAGACAGTAAGGAGTAACTCTGCTGTGCACTTGAGCACATCAAAGGCACATCCAAGAACACATATTTCCTGGAAGCCTAAACAGACTTACCATGAGATATCATAGCTATTAAAAGTATCACTGTACAAGATGACAGCTGGGTAACAGCTTTACAGTCAGTGGCAGAGCTGGCTCAGGGCTTCACAGAAAACATGGAAAGCTATAAAGGCAGACTTCACATCCTGACAAAGAGTAAGGGAAAATTCAGTATTTCTGAGAATTTTTACCAAAATAAATTGATTTCTTTGAAAAAAAGCCTTTCTTTCAAGTAAGGCTGGACCCCGAGAGGAAAATTAACTCAGCACTGTGGATTCTGAAATATATATGTCGCTTCGGATACCTGCACCCAAGTTATTACTACAGGGCTGGTTCTAAAATAAGTTACATTATCCTTTCTCTAGCAAGAAAAGTCTCATTAAAACTAAATCTACACAATAAGTTTCCTACCAGAGATATGCTTAAGTCCTCCAGTACAGCATTAATATGAGCATTTCTCAGTAATTTAGGATAAGAGTTCTTTCAGTAAAAGTACTGAGCCTTTCCGGCAACACAAGTGTTCACTGGACATAATAGAGTTGATTTTACTTCAGACTTTAATTTTAAAGCATTGCATTTTAATTCAAACACAGCTTTCACCTCAGTTATGCTAACCTGTTCAAAGTCAGATAATGTTTTTTAAGAATGATCAAATTTCTGCTCCCCGTCATGAGATTTAACATGTTTTTAATTAAGATATTCATATGAATGTTATAAAATATTAAATCATGTAACAAAATTATATTATTTACTTATATTTTTTAAAGTCAGTACAATGCTGTGGCAAGGAGAACAAGACATTACCCGAACAAGTTAAGAATGCATTGATAAACATGTCATAGCTAAATAGTTAAAATTTACTATGTAATTCAGAATTTTTACATTCCATTATAGGTCAAATAAACAGGAACATCCCAAATTCATAGGAATGCCTAGTGAAACAGGTTGTAAGGCAGACCTTCAGAAACAGCTCACGATCACAACAAACTGTGTGTTTTCTTTCAAATTGATCATCACCAAATAGCCTTAAAGTCGGTTGACATTTATAATCAAACGCCTTTCCAAAGAATGAAAGAAAAAGCCTACATCCATTGCTCACAGGATGAAAGCCAGGTAAGCAAGGGAAGAACCATAACTGAGACACAAAGGGGAAAGCTTAG
Source organism: Corapipo altera (assembly GCF_003945725.1). Classification (NCBI taxonomy): domain Eukaryota; kingdom Metazoa; phylum Chordata; class Aves; order Passeriformes; family Pipridae; genus Corapipo; species Corapipo altera. The sequence goes on from NW_020884903.1 coordinate 1,473,160, forward strand.
TGGAGTGTGACTGAGAAGTACATAATAGAGGACACCATCCTGGTTGTAGCTTACTTTTAAATCTGCATTTCTTCATCTAGTTTTGCCTTGATGCTTTTTATAGTAGAAACTGCAAGAAAACACCAAATAGCAGCTTTTTGTTTCAATATAACCAAATTTCTTCTCATATGCCAGGAAGGACTTAATTTTGTGCATTCTCAAGACTGTTCAAGTTTTCAAGGTTTGAATCTTTTGATTTGTTTTTCAAGATTGCAAGATTGCAAGATTTGTGATGCTCTGAAAGGATCAATGCTGACCATTGTGACATCTTTCTGAAAGGAAGAGATGAGAAGAAAAATACTTTTGGAACATGAGAAACTTCATGTTGTAACAAATTTTTTTCACTTCATTTTGTTTGCTTTTTTTTTTAATTAATACTTTTAAAATTAAAGTAGGTTTAGAATGAATAATTTCACAGAATCATAGAACTATTTGAGTTTGAAGGGACCTCTGGAGATCATCTATTCCAACCCCCTGCCAAGGCAGGGTCACCTAGAGCAGGTTACACAGGAGCACGTCCAGGTGGTTCTTGAATGTCTCCAGAGAGAGAGACTCCATAACCTTCCTGGGTAGCCTGTTCCAGTGCTCCTCATTGGCTCCTCCACCTCTTGCATCAAAAAGTTACCCTCAGTGATCTGCAGGAACTTCCCAGACTGTGTGTGCTGAGCCATGTTGTCCCTCCAACAAAGAGGAGGTTCTCTAGGAGAACCAGGGCCTGTGACTGTGAGTCTATTTCCAGCTGCCCATAGAAAGCCTTGTATACTTCCTCCTCCTAATCAGGTGGCCTGTAGTAAACACCCACAACAGTGTCACCGCTATTAGTCTGTCCCTTAATTCTCCCCCATAAACTCAACTTGTTCATCTGTCCCTGGGTAAAGCTCAATACATTCTAGTTGCTTACTCACATAAAGAGCAACTCCACCCCTTTGCCTCTCTGACCTGTCCTTTATAAAAAGTACACAGCCATCCATGACAGTATTCCAGTCATGTGAGCTATCCTACCGTGTCTCTGTAATTGCAATGAGATCATGGCCCTGCAACCGCACATGGATTTCCAGCTCTTCTTGTTTATTCCCCATGCTGTGCATATTTGTATAAAGGCACTTCACAAAAGTAAACAAGCAAGCAGATTCCCAGAAAGGGGAAATAATAACTTCAGAACTTTTTCTGCTGTTTTCCTATGCAATCAAGTTCTGGGGAAATCTACCTCACCCTATGAAGCATTTCCTTCTCAACAGATTTATTTTTTATAAAAACAAGCACATGGAGTTAAATCAAAAAAGCTACTTGCCTCAATATCCTGTCTTATATAGTGATTGGTACGCTTAAGGAGGTGTGTATGGTTGGAGAATGCATAAAGGGTAATATTTCTCCTGGTACACCATTTCTGCTTTCAGCAATTAGATAATGACTTCCTGAACTGGAGATCATATCAGGACCAACGTTCTCTATCACAGTTGATACAAATACCACTCAAGAAGTCATCCAGTCCATTTCTGTTTAATCATTTTGGTTTTAACATACATAATTGGTGCTATGGAAACATAATTTGTGGCCTTGTACACCTTACTGCTGAAGAAAATGATTCCACATGCAAAACAATTCTTCCAGTTCGTGCACTATTTCATGAAGTCGTGAAGAAATAGAACTATGTAAAAATGAGGGAGCCTGTGAAAGGGAAGTTTGAAAAGAAGGAGCTAGGGAAGTTAAATTCTTACAGCTGATGTGCATATTGCATTGTAGTAAGAAAGGCATAGATCAGGATGAAAACAAGGCAGAATGGCAAGGAAAAAAATTTGCTAAAACCAGGAAAACATCTTTTGAATTTCTGAGATCATGCATATGCTAACTAGTAAAACAAAGGGTGTGATAGAAATTCAGACATATCAAATGCGAAGAAAAACAATGCAGACTAAACCAGAAGTTGTAATTAATAACAAGAAAATAAAATAAAAATTAATACTAAATTCTTGAAACACATCAGAAGAAGAAACCCACAGACTTTTAGTAGGGACAGCTGATGATCAGGATATAATGCTATGAAAATTATTTTCCTTAACATTCACTGTGGAAATAAGAGAAATTCCCCTCTATAATATTCTTCTCGTTGTGGACTCGGCAAAGGGCCTGTCTGAAACTGAAGTGGTTGCAGGACGGGGCATGCAGCAAAACAACAAAACAAACACTAAAAACATTGCAAGCCTGAATCATGTGCCCCCAAGAGCTCTAAGAGATCTCAAAGATAAAACAGCTAAATTAATAACAGCACTATCTAACTTCTGGCTTAGGTTCCCATGGCACCTGAGGACTGGAGTGTAACATCTGTGGTATCACAGATGCGGAATTTTTTTAAAGCTCTGTTGGGATCAAGAAACCTTTAAGTTTGACTTCTTTACTGAGTAAATTAGTACAAGTACAAACCAAGTGCAGAATTAGTGGATACCTTGAGAAGTATGGCCTGCCTGGGAAAACCTAGTGTTGCTTCAGTAAGGTGAATATTTTCCAGTTTGTTGATCAGTATTCGTACATACCAGAACTACACTTCTCATTTGCATTTATCCTGAAAACCTCACACCTGAAAAAAATAGACATAAACAAAATTTATTTGAATACCTTTTTGGCATCTAAGAATTAGCAAAAAAAATTGTGCTCAAAAATGTATTATACATTTAATATATTTGTATATATTAATAGAATAACATTTTTCAAAGCTTTTAATAAAGTACAGTTTCCAATAGTAGGAAAAATAATAGGTCAGATTCTTTTCTATCCCAGGATAGAAGTTAAACAAGGGGAAGTGCCAAGTCCTATACCTGGGAAAGAAGAGGCCCAGGCACAAGGACATGCCAGGGGCCATTCTGCTCAAAAGCAGCTTTGCAGAAAAGACCCTGGGATTGGACACCAGGTTGACCATGAGTCAGCAATGTGATCTTGCTGCAAAGAAGGCCAGTGGTATCCTGGACTGCATGAGAGAAAGTGCTGCCAGCAGGCTGAGGGAGGTGATCCTTTCCCTCTGCTGAACACAGGTGAGGTCATTACCTAGAAAGCTCTGTCCAGTTCTGGGTTCCTCCGTATGAGACACACATGGACAAATTGCAAAGAGTCCAGCAAAGGGCCAAAAGATAATTAAGGGTCTCAAGCACCTCACATGTGAAGAAAGCAGTGAGCTTTCAGACTGAGGAAGAGAAGGCTCAGGGGGATCTTATTGATGTATACAAACATGTGCACCTCCCTGATGGGAGGGTGCAAAGAGGATAGAGCCAGGCTCTTTTCAGTGGTGCCCAGTGACAGAGCCAAAGGCAATGATCACAAGCTGAAACACAGAAGGATCAGTCTATACATCAGGAAACAGTTCTTTGCTGTGAGAGTGACAGAGCACTGGCACGGGTTTCTCAGAGAGGTTGTGGAATCTCTATCCTTAGAGATATTCAAAATCTAGACGTGGTTTGGGCAACTGGCTCTGAGTGACTCTGCTTGAGCAAGAGAGGTTGCACTAAACGATGTTTGGAGGTCCATTCCCACTTCAGCCATTCTGTGATATCCTTAATGCAAGAAGAAAAGGAGGGTTTGATTACCTTTCCAATCCACAAACTGCTTCAGTCCTAGATAAATTGGCATAGCTTCAGGACCAGTCTACTTTTGAATCATTAAGAGAAACAACTCCATCCTGAAGGCTGCCAGGCCAACTTTCATCTAGCATTGCTTTCTCTCTCTCTTTCCCTTCTCTGTTGATCATTCTTCACAGAATCACAAAATATGCTGAGTTGGAAAGGACCCATAAGGATTATAAAGTCCAACTCTTAGCTCTGCACAGGACCATCCCCAAGAGTCACACCATGTACCTTGAGAGTATTGTCCAAACGCTGTCTTGAACTCTGTCAGGCTTGGTGCTGTGACCACTTCCCTGGGGAGCCTGTTCCAGTGCCCAAACACCCTCTGGTTGAAGAATCTTTTTCTAATACTCAACCTAAACCTTCCCTGACACAACTGCAGGGTTCTGTCACTGGTCACCATAGAGAAGAGATCTGTCCCTCCTCTTCCTCTCACAAGGAAGTTGTAGACTGCAATGAGGTCTCCCCTCAGTCTCCTCTTCTTCAGGCTGAACAGACCACGTGTCCTCAGCCACTCCTCATACAGCTTCTCCTCAAGGCCCTTCACCATCTTCATTGCCCTCCTTTGGACACTCTCCAATAGCTTAATGTCTTTCTTACATTGCAGTGACCAAAACTGCACACAGTATTCAAGGTGAGTCCACACCAGTGCAGAGCAGAGTGGGACAATCCCCTCTCTTGACCAGCTGGCAATGCTTTACCTGATGACCCCCAGGACATAGTTGGCCCTCCTGGCTGCCAGAGCACTGCTGACTCATATTCAATTTGTTGTTGAACCCCTAGGTCCCTTTCCACAGCACTACTTTCCAGCATCTCATTCCTCACTCTGTATGAAAATCCGGGGTTGCCCCATCCCAGGTACAGAATCCAGCACTTGCTCATGTTGAACTTCATATGGTTGGTGATTGCCCAGTCCCTTAATTTGTGGAGGTCTCTCTGCAAGATCTCCCTTCCTTCAAGGGAGTGAACAGCTCCTCCAGTTTTGTCATCTGCAAACTTGCTTTTATCCCTTCCAGTCCTGCATCCAAGTCATTTATGACGATGTTGAAGAGCACAGGGCCCAAGATGCAGCCCTGCAGAAACCCACTAGTGACAGGTCACCAGTCTGATGTTATCTCACTCACTATTATCCTCCGTGCTCGACCTGTGAGTCAATTGCTCATGCACTGCATGATGTGTTTATCCAGCTGTGTGCTGGATATCTTCCTGTCCTGGTCGACACAAGCAGAGCTATTGTGATTTCATTTGTGCTGAGAAACTTCAGTCTCAAGGTGGGGCTGTGGTGAGAGCCTTTCCAATTTCTGGGGGTAAGAAATTCATCACCATTTTCCCTACACATTTTCGTGATAAAAATTTAGGAATCTTATTTCATTGAGGCTGCCTGACTGTATGTGGGTTGCACAGGTCACACATATTTTTTCCCCTCCTTCTCTATACTAAGTGGTTTCCTGTCAGATGGAATTTGTAGGAATTGTCAGGGGGAAATTGGCATTGCATGACTTTAAAACATGGAAAGTTTATGCTGTTACCCTACAATTGTATCAATCTACTCCACTCTGAACAATTTGCCATTATACACTTATTACTTACTTACTAACATTCTTTGTTCCTTCTTTTAAGAAGACAAATTCCGTGTTTATCTGACATTTTTAAACAAATTTACAGAGGAAATACAACTGTAGGTTCACTGCTTTTCATGAGTTTTTCTTCATTTTTATCCAGGAAATCCGACTTGAGCTGTTACAAGTCCACCTCACAGTTTAATTACCTTGGCTTTAAGGACGTAAAACAACTATCTTTCATTTCTGCTTTCCTGAAGCATTCAGCCAGAGAGAGCTGCTATAGCTGTGCTACCTCCAGTCTGCAGCAGCCCTCCAGCTAAACTAGGCTGGCCAAGAGGAAATAGCTTGAAAGAATTCATAACTAGGATTTGTTTGGCTGATTAATAAAATGCTTTGTTTCTAGTTTCTTTTAAGCTCTTTTTTTTCCAGAAGCAACCTTCTTGCAATTCTCTGACCATGATTTTGAACATTTCAGGCTTGGATCCCATTGTTTTATTCTTAACACCCTCATGGCTCTCTGCGCACAGACCAGGGATGGAGCTGGCTGTACTTTGTTGCCCAAATCCCTTTCTTCTTCATAGGTGTTACCTGGAGCAAGCTCCAGCAATAAAAAGAAGCAAGGATCTGCAGCAGAATAGAGTTGCTGTAAAGGTGCATCAGGCTCCAGGACCTGACAGATACATCAAAGTGGGGAGCCAGGCTGAGGGAAGCATGTGGGGAAGTAAGAGGAGAATTTTACACAGAGTTTCTGCAGCCTTTCTACAAGATTTCCCCCTTACAAGTAATTGGATATTGGGGTGTCCAGAGACCAGTGAAGATTTATTGATCCCTGTTCTGACAGCTTAATTATACCATGACACTTACTATTAAGATGACCTTTTTATATCAGTTGGTCTTGCCAATTGGTAAACACAAGCATTCTCTTTAAAGGACTGTAAGTGCAAGGAATTTTCTTTTTTTATAAAGTATCTTTCCACTCTCTCAAATGTGGGATTTTTAACCCAAGTAAACTCTCTGCATGCCTTACAATAGCTGAATGCTACAGTTTAGAGTAGCCCTGTTCAACATTTGTTTTGGCAAAGTTACTTGCCTGCTCAGTCTGGGGTGGGATTAGATGAAGTCCAGGTAATGAATAGAGTAGCTCCCTGTGAGGGAAAACAAGAAAGAGTAAAGATTTTGCATTAGGGATTCTCATAAATTCAGCATTTATAGCAACACTGTGTGAGAGAGCGTTTTCCTCAATGTGTAGGAGTACATTCAGAGAGAGAGACGATCTTGGCAAAGATTTTGGCTGCTGTGGTGGACTGACTAACCTTACCAATTCACACTGAATATTACCATCTGTTATTTGCAGTAGTCAGCATGTTACTGCTGACTCTGTGTCACACATTCGTACCCACAATACTGTCCCAGGATTCACAAACACCACAGGCTTTCTCTCAATTTTAGTATATCAAATGTAGACAGTCTCTTAGGCCCAATCCAAAAGGAGGTCATTAATACAGCTGTTTTGATCAATGATAAATAACCTCATTTCCATTATCTAATCCAGATAAAGGGAGATAGACAGATTACGCTGCCAAATTCAGGGACAATTTAGTGCTGCTAGAGAAAGCAGGCAGGATATTTATTTTAAAACCAAGATTTTAAGTTTTTTTTTTTTTTGGCAGCAATTGTATGTCCTTCTGGAGACTCACACTGCCAAAAACCTAAGGAATGCTGCATTTTATTAGCTCTGTTGATTATCATAGTACTGAAAAGCTAAAAGGGAGAACGTTCTCTTACTGTCTCTGTCACCCTGGCACGCGTGGGTAGTTTCTCCCTTACCTCTGTTTCTCAAAAAACACAAGCTGCTAAAACAGCTTTGTTTTATCCTTCTGTTATCCTTCACCAACATAACTTCATTTAACTGAAATTTCCTGTAGTGATTGTTAAGCATTAAGGATCTTTATAAAATAACCATGTGGATTCCAAAAGGAATCCAAAGCCATCTCAATATAATGGAAATTCAAAACTTCTTTATTGTATGCCTGATGGTGGGCAGTTATTTGGAAGTGAAAACTCCAGCCTGAAGAGTATGATCTTAAAATGCAAAATCAGTAACTGTGAGGAACTACTAAAAAGTTGCAGATTAAAACTGCCAAATAAAGTAGAATTAGGAATGCTAAACCTCAGGTTTTTTAATTAAAGGGACTAATTTAGTTAGAGGGTAAAGTGAACAGAACCATTATTTTTGATCATTAGAAGACAGTTTACAGTAATGGGATTCAATTAGGTTTTGCTGAAAGCAAGGAAAAGACATTTATAAATGATTCTCCGAAGTTGCATTTGTGTGATTTACTACTGTATGATCCACTACCATGTTGGCACAAGGATCTAAGCAGGCTTAGTTTTGTCCTAGTGTTGTTCTGCTCCAAAGGAGTTATCAGTGGATTTGCACAAAGTACTTCTGCTGCAGGTGACTTCAGTGACTTTGTCTGAGGAAAACAGGAAAGTTGGATTATTTGCTTCATTAAGAATAAATTGTTAAATAGGCAGCCATAGCACAAATTTGCAGCACCGAGTTTTAGAACATCATCATATCTGCATCAGATTTTGCAGAAAACTAATGTGAAGGATAGTGATGGGTTCAGTGCAGAAGGACATGTTGTACAAACTACAATGATTTGTCTGCAGATATGTTTGTTGAACTGATTTACGTATTTTAATACTATTCATCTGAGAGAATTTATGTTTGCAGACATCTGAAAAATCTTCAGTAGACCCTTTAATACGCTTGCTTTAGTTGATTTCTTTTGTAGACCTCTGAAGTCAAGGTTCACTTATATCAATCAAGATAAAAATTGACTACTATACCTAGAAACAATTTATGGATTCCAAAATCGGTCTTCTGCAAAATCTTTAGAATATATGAAGAATCTTTGATTCTATAAACTTTACAGTAAATAAATATTATGTTAAACATCACAGCAACAGATACTGTTTCTAGTTCCAAAGGTTTCGACAATGGAGCATTTCTAATCTTTTTCTTTTTTAGAAGTTTTTCCTTCTTCCATATTGAAGATTAATGTTGAATCATCAAATTTGACAACACTTCATATTTCATTAGGTAATTATCCACTTTGATATCTTTTATATCTTTTTTCTTTGAGGAAGAATTCAAGTTTTACAGATGACTTACCACTTTTCACTGAGAAAAAATAAATCTGTCCTTGGGTTACTGCTACTTACTATACTCATGTCATTCTTTATTTATCTTAAATGAGTCTGTACTGTATTCAAAATGTAGAATAACGCTGAAAGGGATTTAGTAGGATCAGCCTGGTGAGACAAATACTGACTATATAAATAATTTTGGGTTGGAAGGGACCTTAAAGAGTGTCTAGTTCCAACGTCCTGCCATGGGTAGGGACGCCTGCCATAAGACCAGGTTGCTCAAAGCCCCATCCAGTGTGGCCTAGTGAGGTCAACAAGCACAAAGAACAAGGTTTTCTCCCTTTGAAGTAGGTCTTTTTAGTTTTCCCAAGGGCAACAGTGACCACCTCAGGACCTTGTTTGTCTGGGTGTAAGGGTTTTTATATGTTCTGTTTCTAACTTGACTCTTATTCCACCTTTCTGAATTCTGGATTGGGAAATTTGTGAAGTAGCCTGTTCAAAGAGCAAATGACTCCTTGATGAAGAAGCTGGCATATGCATTCATTAGCAATTCTTCCAAATTTCGGGGGTTTAATCCTTATTCATATAATTTAGCATGCTCTTAAGGCACTCAGTGTTGTCTTTATACTTCTCTTAAGCTTTCTCACACCAGCAAAGCTCATCCTCACAAATGTTAGCACTGAGGCTTTTACAAAAAAAAAAAAAGAAAATTATACAAAAAATGGTGAACTGTAAAATGGAACAAAGTTAGTGCACACTAAAAAAAAAATCCCAAACAAACAAGACCACTAAAAGCTCACATAGAATCTGCTGGAACAGAAACATTTGCGTTTGTTTCATAGTTCAGAAGGGTCCACTCCTTATTTTTGTCCTCTGGGTGTCTCCCTTTTAATTTTCATGACCTCTTACACAGTCCAGTATTATCCACAGATTGATGAGGATTTGCTGACATAATGAAAGGTGTTTATTCTGATGGTGCTCAAACCGTACCAGGTCTTTCTGTGAAAAAGTTTTCTTTTTGGAGAGCTTATGATTAATGTACAAAAAAGGATAATTATGTACAAATTAGGATAAATACCAAAGCAATCAAAAAGTCATGGATTTGGCAATATTACATATTAAAATTAATGGTCTGAACAGTAGAGATAGATACTTTTCAAATTAAGCTTGTAAGGGGTTCCAAGCAAGTTAGGAGTCAAAATATAAGTTCAAAATGTTATTATAATATCTTTCAATATGTAGGACTGCTTAGTCACACAAATAGAGATACAGAAAGGAATTTGAGGTAAAAAATGCCACTTGGCTCACACAGAACACAAACTGAACACAGATTAACCAAGTTATACTCTTGAAAGAAAAACAGGGGAGGGAAATGCCAAACCAGGATCTAGAAAATATATTATTCCCTTCAAGACATAGGAACCTATCCTTTTTCTTGTTTCTATAATGAAAAGTCTTAGGTGAAACACCTCAGCAAAGAGATGAACTAGGAGATCAAAGTTCATTTTAGATGTTCATTTTAGATCTGTTACTCCTACTATTATTATTTTTTGAACATAGGAACTACTTTGTGTGCTAGTGGGAAATTTGTCTGGCCAATGGGAGGCAACTAACAAGTCATACTGTGCTTTCTGTCTGTGCTATACTAGATGTGGCAAAATATTTTTACATGTAGCACATCATGTTCAATAAGCCCTTGGGAATCAGGACTTAGGCATTTAGTAACCAGATTGGTCAGCAGTGGTGCTCTGTCACTTCTATGAAATGTTCAAGAGCTAAAATTTGAACAATCAGTTGAGTCTAAGCTCAGATTGTCTAGAAACACACAGTTTATTTGTGCCAAAGATAGTTAATTTTATAGCTATTTACCTACTTTTCTGGTTAAAGATGCACCAACACATTTGTTATCATACTAATTGAGTTGATGAGAATTTAGTTTCCCACCATGCTTACACAGACTTGGCAATACTGGTGATTTTGGTCTCCTGAATTATTCTGTACCTAAGGACCATGGCAGTACCAATGCCTGCAGTGATTTTCCTGGCAGGGACCGTGTTCTCTTATTGCCTTATCTGTGCCTTGCAGAACTGCAGTTTTACCTTTTCTGCTTCCATCAGCAGTTGCCTGAGATTTCTGAGATATATCACTTATTGCTTGTACTTTTATCTCCACTTAAGCTCTCGTGGCTCAAAATATGTCTCTAAGAGATAAGACTATGGTAGAGTGATTTGTTAGACTGATTTTTAACTTCATACTTTTCTCTTTCTCACTGAAAATCTGTCTCGATGCTTCTGTCTTTATGGTTCCTAACACATGTTGTACTTTCTTTGTTGTAACTTCATTGTCTGCTAGCATTTCAAGTTCTGCATGATTGCTTTTTAATGTATTTAGGTCCAATAATATTATCAAATGAACTTAGTTTAAATGCAGAACACTGGAATAATATATGAAACAGACGAGAATGTGAAGTCTGTCTTTCTCAATGCAAATCTACATTGTACTTAGATTTACTGAAGAGAAGACTCTTTCTGAGAGTTCTGGACTGCCACAGGAAATCTTTGAGATAATGTTTAAATTGCAAAGTTTTATTAAAATCTGTGTGCATTGCTCAGACTTGTTTTGTCTTTACAAATTCAATCAGCAACTAACTCAAGATGCGGGTTTTCTATCTTCTCATTCATTCTTTGCCTTTACCTTTTATCAAAATTTGCCTTTGTTCTTATGATTGAAAGAAATTAGATTTTTGTTGGTAAAGGATTGCTGGAATAAATTACATTTTAGAATTTAGAAAAAACAGGATATGCAGAATACAGTCTTTTCATAATAAACATGGTTTGTTCTCATTTAAATTGAGTAAACTCATTTTTAACTGTCTTACCAGGATAGGTTAACAGCTTAAGCACAGAAATGCATCTGCATCTCCTGTTTAGAAAGTGGTACTACTAAAAATACATATTTGAGTACTTGCAAATAATCTTAATGCTTTTATGTCTGGAACATGAAACAAATTTTGCTTTAAGTTTCTCTATTGTCTCCATAGCTGAAATAATTTCCTCAGAATAACATTGCATTGCACTTTTGTATCATTTTAAATCATATAGTTCTGCAAATAACGCTTCCTTCATTTTGCATGACACTCCACCATTGCACTGTTTCTTCAGCATTTATTGTAAGAATGAATATCTGGAAAATTTTATCTTTTGCCCGTCTGAATAACTGAAGCGTGATCCTGTGGCTCATTTCCTCACCTATCTAAAGGAAATTTTGTCATTTCAGAAGTTTTCTTTCAGCTGTGAAAAATTGCCCCTTTGGATGTACTTCTCTTTCATCGTTGAATTGGAGCAATAGACAACTAACTTTAAACAGATATGTTGTTTTAGAGCACCAAAATAAGATAGCACACATCCTATGTGTCCTACCTGGAGAACACAGGTAGCATTACATAGATTTTGTTTTCAAATGATGGTTTCTTATTTCTGCTGATTCAATGGGCTTGAGTTAAAGTTAAACAAGCTTTCTTTTAAACAGCACTCAGCTGAGTGCAATCACACTCTGTAAACATACCCAGCTTAATCTTTTCTCCTTTCAAAAAGGAGAAAAAGGGGAATTTTTTGGCAAAAAGATTCCCATTTTTCAGCCTGTTGTAAACACATCTTCTATTGGAAGAGTTGCACAATTACCTAATATACCATTAATAATGTTGTGTCTCATGACAAACATTATATATAATACATTTCAGGACTTCATTGCCTCTACCCTTATCGGAGCCAGACCATATTTTTAATACAGGCCCATGTTCAGCACTGGTTTGGATGTCTGTGCAGCTTCAGCTCCAATATTTACCAAGGTGTTTGCATTTCTGTTTGCATGATTTCTCTTATAGAATATTCCTTTGTTTCAAAGAAGGTAGTCATCCCAACTGATTAATTCTTTAATGCTATAAATATCACATAAAATTTATTTTAAAATTTAATACGAATTTATTGTATATCCCAAGTGATTTATTGCTTAATGCTATAAATATCTCTAAGACTCTTTATTTATGTTTCTCTGTGATTTTTATCTGTATTTTTAATCAATTAATATTTTAAAAAGCCCAATTCTAAACATAAGTGGTCCTATGCAAGGTGTGCTTGCTTCAAGGACTGAAGTCCTAGAAATTGTGTTTATAATGCACAAGTAGGTGTGTTCCACATAACATATGCAATCCTGCTTCCACGACCATATAGATCCTGTATGAGTGTCCATGCTCCTGTGCAACCTAGGATGAAAAGGAGAAGGTTCTCACCCTGCCCAAATGCTGTCATCCAAACATTCAGGCAGGATCTCATAGGTCTTCATCACTACAGAGTAGCTCAAAGACACTCAGATAGCATGTACCAAATGGCTGCAAAGAAACATGGACTAAATGTGTTGGGTAGCCAGAAGTAGCTGCAACCTACAGACAGTTTAGTATTAAGAAATGTATTCTTTTTAGTTCTGGAGAGGAAAACTGTACACTTGCAACTCTAGAATTTTTATTCTTCCTCCAGCTCCATTTAGCTGGATCTGGCTCCACCATAGCTCATAAAAAAAGCATTTTGAAATCTATCCAATGTTATTTTACTGAAAGAGGATCAGCCATTTCCTCAGTGAAAAGGTGAAATATTTACTGATTAAGCTCCTATGTTATGTGCACCATAATTATCTAAATGATCGCAATGACTTTAAAAGTACCAAATCAATTTGATTAAACTAATTAACAAAAGATAATTGATACCTATGAAAATCAGGACAATATTTTCCCCCATACACTTAGGTAGAGTCCTAAGAAAGGAAATGGCCTGAAAGATCAAGTGACACTTAACACGTTCAACAAATTCTGAACAGTAAAAAAATCTAACTCCAGGATACAAACCTAAACTGAGTCATATGGGCACAGAGCTCTTGAAAATCTACCCTAAAATTGTGATTTCTGGAAATTTGTCATCCTAGTAATTTAAAATTAATGCACAGTTATAAATTTTAATCTCAGATGTCAGACTAGCACTTTGTTCATTAAGAATCTTTAGCTTGTTTATATAAAGCTTGCAGCTTTCGGTAAAAATCTTATTAAAACTATCTTTCTGTTACAACTGTGAAGGAAAGGTAATGAATTTTACATAACTATCTTAAGTAACTTAAAAGTCTAAAGTATTCTTTACATGTAGATTTTACATGAAATAGCTTTATATTGTGTGTATAATTTCGGCAAAAGCAAAAAGGCATCTACATAATGGGCAGCAAAGTAACTATTATTCAAAGCATATCTATGGGAAATTCCTAGCACATGCCTTTCTTCCTGACACAGTTGTTTTTTAACAGCTGTGATCATTGGCTTGATTATCTTGTTTGTTATCTGTGTGTGAGGGATACATCAAACAGAAGTGATTTTGTGAAAAGATCTCCTTCCCATAGTGCCCATGCCTGCTCCTGCAAGTTTGCAGAAAAATCAGAGCTTTTTCAATTGAACATCTGTCTGCAAGAAAATTTTGAAAACACCCTGCCACATCAGCTGGCTTTCTTTGTAAAGATGCCACTGCTGTTTCACAAATGATTACTCTCATTTTCTTCTCAGGACTCAGCCTTCCATTTAAATGTTGCTAGGATATCAGGTACTTGATCGAATTTAAAGCAGGACAGCTTAGGATCACCGTTTGTTAATATATCAACAAATTCCTTTCAGGAATGTGATGTTCAGCATATTGTACTCTGGGATCAATTGGTTCTTGTAAACAAGATCATGAATCACTTAATCAGGATACAGTACTTCTGAAGAACATTCCAGCAGTTTGGACTTCTCGACATTTGCTTTTCATGTGCTAGGGGTTGCTAATGCCATATTCAAATCTAATTGATACAGACAGATACAGCTGCAAGATTCCACATGACAGTGTGCTGTTTTACACCAGCCATAAGTAATTGCTCTAAGGTGGAAAAACGAGGTACAAACCAGAATGACACACACACTAATTAGTTCTGGAGTTCTAGAAATAAAAATACCTACCCTGCACGAACTAACAACCTATTTCATAGGTTTCTCAAAGAAAACATCGAGCAAGACTGTAAACTTAAGTTGTTTTCCTACCTTCTCATCCTTTATCAACAAGTGATTCCTCTGTTATGTTCTTTCTAGCTATCAAGAATCAGAATAAACACAACATTGGTCTAAATCTGATCCTTTTGGTCAGATGACAGACCTGGTATAAAATAAAATCAAAGAGAGTTAAGCATTTATATTGGACATAACACAGTTAAGACTTGGTTTGGCAGTAAACTGCAGGGCATCTGCTTCCTGCTCTACTGCCCTAATTCCACATTTGCATGTTGAATTCAATAACAAAATTACTATGAACTTCAGATGGTTTGTAACTAAAATAAACAGTCATATGTAAACTAAATTGGGAATTATAACTGACATTATAAGTTATAAATTAAGCAATAGAAAAATAGCAAAGTGTTGAGAACTAAGAACTAACTCCATTCACATTGACCTAAGGAAAAAGAAATGTTATATTCAGATCCATTTCTGTATAAGACTTTGCCAGGCAAAGCTCTTATAATTGTTTGCATGATAGAGTAGAACTCCTTCATTTTTTTACTGAAAATAATCAAAATCACCTATGATTGTTCTGAATCTATTCTGTTAAAGCAAACCACCTCAAACTGCTTTAAGAATGAGCATGATAGTGCTGGATGTGTCTCTGTCTCCTGGTCATACTGAAAGGACTAAGCTCTTCATTTGTGCTGTGTGTTTATAGTAGATTATGTGAATATCTCCAACCCTTAGCAGATTCATTCACAGTGAAGTATCTCTTATTGGAAAAAATACTCCCGCACCTACATTATCTGTATGCACGATTCACTTTGGGGGTGGCAGCTAGAAGTCTTGTTGGTGATTTTGTTGTATTATGTCCTCCTAAAGCAACTCCCTGAGTGCCAGCATGCTCACTTCAGCGTGCTTGCTCAAGTGTGAATAGATCTTCAGTTTAGCTCTCTGTTTCTGAGATAGGAGACACCACATTCCTTCCAGAAATGTCCTTATCAATCTTCTGTACTTGACATTATCTGCACAAGGGGCAATAGAGGCCCTAAAACAGCTTGTGCCTCAGGACAGTCCTGTCACCAGCTGTGGAGTGAGCCTGTCCTCACTGTTTTTCCTTGCTGTAGCACTTTGAAGGCTTTTAATCCATGCTGGCTACAGACAGCTAACCTGGACCCTACATCCAATAATGCTGCCCGCAGCCTTCTCACCTACAGGTGTTTGTCACAACCACACATTCTCCATGTGAATAAAGCATAGGGAAAATCACCTTCATCAAAGAAACTGACATTTTCTCATCAAGCTATTAACACAAAAAATACATCAAGATACTCATTTTTCCCAAATAGTTGAAAACATTTTCCTCAGCAGAAACTTGGATTAGACTCTGATCTCACTGGCATAAATCTATATTGATTCCATTAGCTGCCCTGGTCTTACTTTTATGTAATTGAAAGAAGAACTGGGCCTTTGATATATTAAGACAGCTTTGAACCAGCTTTCAGACTCTAATTAGGAATCCACTGAAAAGGAAAAAGAGTTTGTTATGATAAATACTGACAGAAATGTAGTTACACAAGCCAAGCATTCCTGGTGTAATAACACTACCCACCTGTAACTCAGCCAAACAGAAGGCTAATGCCAGACACAGAAACAAAGGGGGATCAGGAAGCTCAGACAGAATAGGAACCAAAAGACCATTTGTCAAGCAGTGGCCTTTTTCTTAGTCAAAAATTGGCTAGGAAAAATCCTGATATGTAACAGATCCATAAAACGATTAGGGTGAAAGATTGAATGATCTAGCTGAGCTTCATAGATCAGTTGCAGTTTCTTCTCTGACCAGAAAAAAAAAGAAGACCCAAGGATTTGTGGCTTAACTTTTGAAGTCTCATTCCTTGCCTCAGATATTTACAATTACTAGAAGTTACAAAGGGAAGTGAAAGAAGCTCAATAGTAAGTTGTTTTAGGAATAATCACACAAAAGTTTATTTCTACTGTTTCAATGTAATTTATTTTTCAATACAGAGTTTATATTTCATTTATATTAGGTTTGCTTTCAATTGATTTCTTTGGAGGCAAGGTGTATTGCGATCACATTTTATGTCAAGCCCCCCCCCCCCACCCCAAGCAATTTGACCTAATTAGGTAATGTAAAGTGGTGTGATGGAAGAATAAAAATATTAAAGACAGGTAAATTCATACAAATCTCATGAAAACTGTAACATGACTAGAGATGAGAAACCCAGTTAGCAGTCTTTCTAAACAAAAGTATAAGTTAACTAATCATCTCTTTTGGGTTCACCCGTTGATGAGCCGGTTGGTGCATAAGCTGCTGGCCAAGCTATGGCACACACCAGACAGACCACTGATGGAGTAAAGAGGGCAGTTAGAATTGTTGAGAAATTCTGAAAACTTCCAGAAAATATGCAGGAGGATGGATCTGAAGGTATTGAGGCAGATTTCTGAGGCTAAGGTGCAGCTACAAAGGACACGAACTGGTGGGAAAGAAAGCAGAATAGTTTGACCTTCTGTCATAAAAAGGCACGGGGTAATAAGCCATAGGAAAAGATCAATGTTTTGCTCTCAGTTCTGCCAAAACTCTATTGGGTGTATTATCAAGTTGGTCAACTAATCAGCCAGTGCACCAGATTACCATAAAATAGAGATAAAATGCTTACTTTACAGGTTACAGAGGGGTTATTCACTTTTGTTATAAAATGGCTTTGCAGCATTAGAAAAATCTATAGATTTACACTAACAGATGTACACTGTGCAAAGTGTACATGAATGGAACACAGAAGCAAATGTAGGCAGACATAATACTGTAATTTGATGTAATGAATTAACACTAAATTTGGCCCAAGTTGATTTCTCATCAAAGTTCACTCACTGAAAAACTCCACCTTAAGCCACTGAGCATCAAGCATTTCCTTTTCTGTGTACCTTCTTGTTCTTCAGTTGTGGACCTTTGCTGACCATCTCCTCTGACAAATAGGCCCTTGAGAGACAAACACTTGATACTGAGTTTCCCAGAGAAACACTTCACCCATCCTTCTCAGAATCTTCATGCGGTTTTGAGTGTTTCTGCTTTACGCAGTTGCCATTCACAAATTTCTAGCACTTATTTTCTTCTAAAAAAAAAGCCATCCTAAAAAAGCCATCCCCTTCCTCAAGGGAATCTTTGGGAGTACATTCAAGAAGACTCATGTTGTCTTCTGGACTTCTACTGCTGTGAAAACTGGTCCGTTTGCTTCCATTCTCCTCCTGTTCAAAGTTTTCCATATCTGCATGAGGCTTATTTCTTATGAATCCTTATTTAAATCCACGATTTACCTCCTGGCTTCCATGTACAATGCTTGGCAGTCAGTAACCACAACAGAACAACTGGCTACTATGGTTCCTGTAGGATAGGTCTATCTGATTTTTCAGGATACTGTCTTTTCAGAATCAAAAATTAAAATGTGATATCTTTTTACTATATCCATCCTGGGAACAAGGCAAGATATTTTTTTCAGAAGCAATGTCTACCTACGTATAGAGAGGCATTTAAGAAACAGTGGATGTCAGAGAAGCTAGAGCAGGTTAGAATAATGAATTTAATCTGCAGTTCAAAGTTCTCTCATTAAGTTCAAATTACTGTATTTTCCTCTGTCTTCCTGGACAGCTCACTACATTTCTGATCTGATCAAGTAGATCCATCATCATTCATGTTTGGCAAAAAAAACTTTTATGTTTGAAATATTTATAGTGGTACTATAAGAATATTAACAATAAATAAATTCTGACAACTGAGGTACAGAGAACAAGGATTAGGCTACATCCTTGTAGGCTCAGCGAGGATCTTTAATATGGTAGCCACTGACAACTGTTGGCATGTGCTGTGGGTTGTAACTGAAACTTTGTTAATAATTAGAGTAGTTCTTCTGGAGTGCTTCCCTGCAGATTCTTGAGATTTTGTGGAGGTCATTCTTCACAGTGTTACAACTACCATAAATACCTTTGATTGTCATTTCAACTCTCAAATTAGCAGCTGCTATTCCCTTTCTAAAATGACCTTGTCCACTCCAAAGATACCAATACTTAAAATAGCAATACGGGTTAAAGAATTGAAATGCTTTGCATTTAAATTTTTCCCTCTCAGTGACAAGGGTTTATCACCTAGCAAATTTGGTTTTGGTATGGCTTTCTGGTCCTTTCATCACATTTGGAAATGGTTGTCATTCTGGTACCTCATTCCCCAGAATTTTGTAAAAAACTACAGTTGCCGAAGATCCATCCAGAAAACTATTCTTAAAACCAACAGTGATCAATTTATGCAACTTAGCAATGTAAGAAATCACTTCTGGTCTCAGAGCAACCTGACTCAATTCTTTCAGAATAGTTTGAAGATTATAAAATAAGATTAATTACAGTAGGAAAGAAAAAAGGCTGCAAAGGCTTGTCATTACTAATTATTTTATAGGATGGGTAAACTAACTCCAAAATATGGATCCTGTTAAATACCAGATCTCTTAGTACAGAAGAGTAATATTGTTACATCAATTTATATTTTCATCATAGTCACTATATTTAACTGGCTTCATTTTATAGGTTATTAATATCACAACTTTTGTTCAGTTTGACATTGTTTGATTGATCTCTCCTACACTGAGAGCCATCTGCCCACATTGTTATAAGCAGCAGGATAGCATAAATTAACCATTTGTTAGTATTAAAAATGGACAACACTATGCTTTCATGATGTCCTTACACCATTCCAGCCTACTTCTGTCCTCTACAAAACATAGCATATCAAACTACTGTTCTGCATTCATTATGTTCAGATCAACTATTTCCATATTTTTTTAGAAGCTGAGGTTTCTTTTCAGCCCAGGCATGGTGAAAAGTATATTAGGCTTAATATTTCATGCAAAACTAGGTTATATAATGGTTTCACATATAAAGTAGGTGAACAGATGGATTTCTGCTCTTGTGATCTGAACTAGATTAAATTAGAAGTAGATTTAACTAGGTTATATTATGTAGTCCTAATAAGGTCATTTAGAAGAATAAATAAATAAACAAAAGGATCATTAATTCCATCATAAAATTTTAATCAACTTTTATTTGAAGAAAAACAATTAGAACCTTTTAGCAATAAATCATTTTTTTTTCCTAAGTAGGAGTAAGAAAAGTTTAGAACAGAATATGTTCTGTGCTCAATAAGCTATCTTCTAATGCTGGAATTTTCTCTTACAAGATTAATTTCTTCCAATCACATCTCATATCCCATGTAACAGAGGATTAGCAACTGCTCATAAACAGATGCTCATGTTTGTTACAGATATTTCAGCCCATAGCCAGCAGTAGCCAGACAGGTGTTTCAAAGAAAACCCACATCTGTGTCACAGGAAGAGACTAGTGTCTAATGACAATCTAATAGCTACTCCTCTCAGACAAGATGACTATTAGAGCTACATCTACAACTCCTCTTATGTCCCAGTAGTTGCATTTGAGACTTGACAGCTTTCTAAGCTAATACACTTTTTCAAGTTCTTCAGCCTTTTCCATGTAGTAGATTTGTCACACTGCATGATGTATGAACTAAGTTATTCTGGTTAACCTCAACTAAATGAGAACAGGATTTAAATACTTAGGTAAATATATATTTCTTTAAATAGAGGTCAAAATATATTTCTTCATTCTTGTTGTTCCAAAAACGGATTTTGGTAGGAAGAGCAATAAACATTGACAGTCCATAAACAGTGATGTTTATTGGTCAAAGGCTTAAAGATTAATTTTTCACACTGCAGCAAGAAATGACAAGTAGACGAGGACAGATAACACTGCTGAACAAAGCAAAATGCTAAGGTAAATCAGGATGTGTAGACAGAGAATATTGACCTTATTTCAAAAGATACCTAGACAACTATTTTCTAAAGCTATGGCCAATGGCTGAATGTTTTTACCTTCATTTTGCTCTTTAAATGTAGTCAGAAAATATTCCAAAGTCAGTGCTCCAATTTTCAAAAATTCTTTAGATCTGCAACAGGGGTGCATAAATTAGGAACTTCAGGTTACAAATTATTGTTTTGGGATTATTTCTCCAAGAACCAAGTTCTAAACTATTCAAACTCTAAAACTGTCTCTGATAACACTGATGGGAGCTTTAGACACTCACAGCAAAACACGTGAGAAAAAGCAAAGTAGACAAGAATTTTCCCTCTTCTAAGGGAGAAACAGTTGACGAAAGAAAAAAGTAGTGCTGAGATACCTCCTAAGAGCAGAGTGAACTGTTTTGGTTGACTTACAGAGGAGAGTTTAGCAAAAAAAAAAATCCTTAAAAGGAAGTTTTTATCTCAGCTATAGCCTTTTCCAGTGGTGTTTTGGGAGATTTCCCTGTGGCAAGGAAATTCTGCTTTCATTGGAGTGTTTGAAAACATCACCAAGAACCACACAAAATCCTTGAAGAAGTATTTCTAATTTTGATAATATTTTTTGATCTTACGGAGAGATAAAGGGAGTTGGGGTTTGGGGTTGGAAAAATAGAAAAAAAGAGGAAGAGCTTTTAGGGAGGAGAGGAGAGATCATCTTTGCTTTTTAATGCTTAAACTCAGTTCTTAAGCCAGAATTACTTTTATCAGAAAGGTGAGATGAAAAATCCTTGTTATGCAAAGATTCATTTGTTCTTGCTTATAAAGGAACTATCTAGGCACATTTTAATTTTTTTTTTTTTTGCTGGTTATGTTCATAAGGACCTTGAAAATCAAAGATGAAATCAGTGTTTTAAAGAAAATCCATCTATGTAAACTTTTTTTGTTTGCCAGTCTTTCACACCTCTGCAGTTGTTTTGACCTAATCCAGAACAAGCTAAGTGAGTCACATTTTTCTTACAGTATTATTGTTTCAAATAGGATCTGAGTTCCCTGTTTCAGACAATCAGATTTGAGGGATTCTAGTCAAAATTTTTAAGCCATTTCAAATATTCAAGAGGATTCCATAACTTTGTTTACTACACACTTACTTGCATTTTTTTTACTGTTTCCCCTCTTACTATTTTAAGCAGCTTGTATAAAAATCTATTTCAGTGTCAGGAAACACAAAGGCAATCTCAATTGTCTGAATTCTTCCCCCTGAAAAAAAAAAAAAAAGAGGAATTCCATTTTTTTCCATGACTTGTTCTGCCTGTATCTGGTGGCCTTTCTTGGAAGTCATATCTGCCAATCCTTGCGGGACTCCAAGTGGTAGGATAAGGTGGTGGGTTTTGTTGCCTAAGTAGAACCCATTGTGTTATGAATCTATGGTAACCCTGTACTTATCAAAGAAGAGAAAACGAATGGAATTGCATGGCCAAGTACTTCATGTACTGACACTATTTTCATTTTTATCAACTTTCATGCAAGAAGGAATGGGGTTGGGAAAGATCCTAGTAATGTCTGTAACTTCTGAGTTCTGGAGGTGTGTAATCAAATCTATTAGAGTTCCAGAGACTGATACTCTGTCTCATTATCAACCCTGTAATCTACATGAATGCACCAGAGTATGGAGGAGACCTGAAGCAGCAAGGTATAACATATAAGATTGATGGCACATCATTCCATAAGTGTCTATACTATTCCTATAGCCATAGTTTTCATTTTTTAGTTTTGTTGCTTTGTATCTGATTTCGATTGCAACTAAGCAGAAAACCTCATGAATTTGCATCATCAGGAACAAGTGATTTTTGATCATGACAGGGTTTAAAATGCTGTATCAGTGATGCACTGGTTGAATACCAGTTCATCTCCATGATCTGTAGCTGCACGGACCACCCTCTTCTGGAGTGCCTGGAGCCCTTAAAAGAGAGTAGCAAGGAAAAATCATTCCTACATACTAAAGAACACAATCAGTGGAAAGGTGTTTGACAGCTGGGTGGGAACACTTTGTGCTAATAAATACAAGTCTAGGTAGGATGCAGAAGCCAAACTATGGCCCATCACACAGACCCTTTAAACATTAAGTGGGAAAAATATGTGAGAAAATAGGTGCCCATTTTTTTCAGTTCCCTTTCAGGGTTAGATTTCACATGGCATTTTGCCAACTCACATGATACTACCTTAGCCCCGCAGTAGTTCATTGCAATATGTAATAATGAGCTGTGAATTGCTGCAGCCTTTTTTCAGTATGTGACACAGGACTGAATTAGAAATAATAATTCATGAGACCAAGCAAAGTGGAATTATATAAATGAATAAAAGTAGTTGCGAGACCATAGTAAAACCAAGAATATTAATAGAAGAATAAAAAAATAATCAGTCATACCTGCCAAGAATGACGTGCTGAGCTTTTATCATTTTGTTTCAGCAAGGTATTTGGCACAGGAATGCTTAATGATAGTCAGTGTTGGTTTCTGGTTTATGTTTAACCTCTGAATGTGCTAACCAGGAATGTAGGGAATCATTCTGATTTTGAAACACAACTGAGCAGTTATGTGGGAGGGACTGTACAAAGTTGTGGTCATAAGGTAGAAAAATGATAGGGAGTAGATTTTGCTGTGGAACTTTCCTGTAATACCATCCTGGAACATTATTCATCTGTGCCATCACAAGCAAACCTAAAAACTGCAGATAATGCTCAGATGACAGATTCTTAACAGCAGCCGAGAATACTGTATGTGATGGGTACAATTTTAACTCATCCAGGCTCAGCCTAGTTCTATCCCCTTCTAAAGAAATGGGGACATTGGGATTGTCCTTCTAGAATTGCCAGATCAGTTGTGCAGGGTGTCCTTCAAATGCTGCTATTGAACCGCTCTGTCACTGCAGGACAGGACTAAGATATCCCATATGCTTTACGTTTAAATAGATGCTTAGTCTTGGCTTATTTCATTCCTTTCACATATCACAAGTTTCTCTAACTGAATAAAAATTACATGAATAGTTACTGTTTACACGTTGTCTGCTTACTGAGAGTCAGCTGTCATATAAGAAGGTTTCAAATTAATGATACATTTGGAAGTAGCAAATACTTCAGCTTTGCAAAACCAGCAGTGGGGTCCAAAATGTATGAAAGCTTTAGTTTGGTGAAATTTAACCTGGAATGCTGAAGAAAAAGAAAGAAGATTCAAGCATAAGGTCTGTTTCAGGACTTTTCAGTAATTCCTCATTTATTTACCAGAAAACCCTAACATGGTTCCTCTTCAGAGGGATGCAATGTTGAAAGAGGTAGTTTGGTGGAAGACTGAAAGAATGAAGGATTTTTACTTCTGTTCATAGTCAATGTTATGATTGACACAGGAATGTGATATTGGACTCCTAGCACATTTCTTTCAACTGAAACATTTTTGTGGAACCCTCTCTGTTGTTTACATTTCAGACAATATTTCAGCTTCTGGGACATCCTAACTTTGCACCTACACCAGAGAAAGACCTCATGGTAAAGTCACTATTTACTAGTGCAGTCTGATAATATTGTTCCTAAAATCAGATGACACATGAATACCAGTTTCAAGGACTGGTTAAAACACTCAAGGTTATGCCCTCCTTGAATCTTTGTACTCCCAAACAGGAGGATTATTAAAAGAGCATGATCAAGGTTAGCGGCCCCTAAAATTAGACCTTACAGCTGTGTTTTCACTTTGCTGTCCGTGTACATACACAAAGACCATCTGTGCATTTGGACTTATTTACAATACAAGAACGATCTTTTTTTTTCTTTCCAGACTGCCATACCCTTCATTAGAATGTAGGAACCTTAAGATACAGTATTTGTATTTAACATATATTTCTGTATCAGTTCATGTTGCATGTGAACTGATAACATAGACATGTAAAGAATTCTCTTAGAAAGCTTTTTGGAGGCAGTTAACTTAAACTCCCCCTAATTTCAGATTTAGTCAATTTTTTCTGGTTTAATCTATGTTAGATGCCACTGTAAAAGGGCAACAGATTCTGTTGATTTGATGAAATGATACTTCTAGATACATTAGCTCTAAAAGCCCAAAGAGATGAATCATTCTTATTCTTGTTTATTTTTAATTTGAGCACTTATATATCACTCTTCTGCTTTTATAGCAGTTTCACTTTCCAAGAGGACATAAGAATTCTTCTAAATTACAGGGATTCTTCTAAATTACAGTGTCTTCTAATAACCCCATAGTGACTGCTATGCTGCATTTGCTCATTGCATCCTTGGTGCCCTCTCCAAGCCAAAATCCTGTATTTGATAGTGGAGGCTGGTGATCTAGGACTGGGCTCAGCAGACCTAGGCTAAAGTAGGTAGTATTTGCTCAACAGAGAGGGGCAGCACACCCTCCACAGTGGGCTGGGCACCTGCCCTGATGGCAGAGTCTAGCTGAGCCACTTCACACGTTTTGATATCCAAAGAGGGACATTGAGATCAGTAAAGTGAACTAAAAATTTTCAGTTTTAAGCCAATAAAGTCAATAAATTCAACATTTTTATAAATTTTTGTGAAGAGGACAAATAGATAGAGTTTTTACTTCCAAAAAGTAAATAGACACTTTGTTGACCATATGCTTAACTGGAACTGTTTGAGGCAGCCAAGACCACTGTTCAGCTTTGTAAGTCCTCTCCTCTCAAGGCTGGTAGCTTGAAGTCTGCAGTGGAGAGCAATCAAGACTATGGTCCTGAAACCCCTGTAAGAGCTAAACCACTGTTTTCACCTTAACACTTTGCTACTCATACTTTTCCTAGAAGCCACCTAGCAGCTGTCCCTAGATTCCTTTATTCTGTGTCAAAGGGAAACAATGTGGCAAAACAGGATTTACCAGGTTGGTTATATCTCTATTTAAATGTTATGAGAATTCAAATATCAATTTTCAGTATATGCTTTCCCTTGGACACACTAGGCTTTACAGAAACCTTTGGACTGCAGAGGTTTTAAAAATGTTTCAAAAGTAAGGATCCTGTGTGCAAATGTGAGCATATATAAGTATCTAGTGGGGGGGGTTGTTTTTTTTTTTTTCCAAAGGTCAGTAATGTAAATAGTCATGTGAGAGAAGGAAGTGGTAAAAGGCACCAGACTGGAACTCCCGGCTGGGTTCAGCTCCTGGCTCTGTTTCAGTTTGTGACTGTAGGCAATTCTTATAGGTATAGTATTTCACTACCTCAGCAGGCTGCTATTAATTAATGTCTGTGTCTGAGGTCTGTGTTAGGAGGGATGAGAGCAGGGAGTCCCCTCCATGAAGCAGCAGTTGGGTTGCTTTATGTGCCCAAGGCACCTCTTTCAAAGTTGACATGGGTGTCTCCGCACAGCTCTCCACAGGTAGTCCAGGCAGTTACCTGCTTCCTGGGGCTGAAATTCACTGCTTCTGTGCTCTGTGACCTACATTCCCTGTAGTTATGAAATTATCATTTCAGAGTATGAGAATCAGTTACAGCACTACGAAAATCAGCCATGGGGGGAAAGAAAAAAAGAGCTCATACTGCAAGATTAAGGGAATGGATTCTTTTCTGCAGCACATATGAATTCAATTTCACAGAGAAATTAATCTCAGACTGTAGGCACACAAGGAGACATATGAAGAGTCAGAACAAAAGGTCTCTTAAATTATAATCAGTCAATCTATCATGATTGTAGCAAAAGGTTTTTGTTGTAAAACATTTGTCTGACACATGCTTGTAGACCAGCCAAAAAGGATATCATGATATCCCACCTAAACAAAACTGCCATTAGCCTCAGAAGTGGAGTTTCAGTTCAAAGATACCTCTGATTTTTTCGTAACTTTCGTTTAGTTCATGCAAATGCCTGTCATTGCTGTTAATTTAAACAAGAGCACCATTAAAGTCCCTAAGTTTAAACAGCAGTGGTAACACCATCGATGCTACAGAAGCCATCAGTCATGGACGACACTGCAAGACCAGCTGATCTGTGCCCTGACACAGCAGAGAAGAGAACAGGGCTGCTGCAAGCCCTCGAATGAGGATAGAGAAGGGGGGTTCACTCAGACACCGTTGTGTAAGTTGTTCTCATTAGCCATGGCTTGCAGGGCTGCAAAAGCACCTTGTTAACTCAGTGCTAGTGGAGGCCCAGATCTTCGCTGCAGATGTGGAAGGTATGGGGAAGGAACTAAAAGGTCACTTACTAGATAGTGCCTGGCAGCAGCAGAAATGGAACGAGCCGAGACAGCCCTTCAGTTCAGGGAGAACACGTGTTCAGTAAGCACTTTATAAGCATAGGTGAAATTACTAAGAAAAATAAAATTATTCCAGTGTAAATTTAAGATATGCATATCGTTATGCAAGTGAAAAAGGATTTGGCAAGGCGGGACTTCCAAAATGTTATTGGGGGGGGGGGAGGGGAAACAAACAACCCAAACCCTAAAAATTATTTTTAAAATTGAAGTAGGAGTTAATCAATCATAAGTGATAGGATAGCTCTCAATATTAAGACCTTACATGAATACAAATGCTCTCATTCCATCTATATATTAAATTTACATACTGACTGAAATTTTGAAAAGTAAAAACTAGGAGGTTACTATGGGATTAAAAACAATAGAATTATTAAGTCTTTATTATGTTTCCATTTTTTGTAGAGGAAATATTAAGCAAATCGCTCTCAGCTACGAATCAGTCTTCAAAGTCAAAGTGGAAAGAATATATTCTCTCAGGTATATAATGTAATTGGTTGGTATAATTTCATTTAGTCAAAGTGGCGTCCATGAGTATTAGTAGGCAAGAGGAGAAAGAGAACCTTTGAACATACATTTTACTTTATTTCTTATATGAAGTTCACCATCTTACAGTGGGATCTTATATAAAACAACAAAGATACATAATTAAGGTCAATCATCAAAAAGGTTATATGGGAGAGATAGGATGAGGTGGAGATCCAATGACTTTTGAAGACTGTTTTAAGAATTTGTTCAAAGCTCTTTTAAAGAGCTCTCTGTTAGGGGGATAAGATCTCAAAACACTTGGACTATATTGAAACAAAAGAATTCAACCTTAAATAACTTGTTGGAATTCTTTGATGATATTACTGCCATGATAGAGAATTCTAATTTAATTAGGTTTTCAGAGGATACTTAGCATTGCTTCTCATCAAAGATTACCGGATAAAGGTATAGAACAAAGACTAAGAGCTAGAGTGGAATAAAAATTGTCTCCCAAAGAACAAAAGAAAATTATGTATTGCTATTAATAAGGAAGAAAAGAGATTACTGCATATGGCAGGGTTAGTTGAAGTATATGCTATATGCTTTAAACATTCTGAAAATTTTGAAGCATGTGTAATTTGAATGGGACTTTTATAAATTGCTGGACACAGTTTCTGATGGAGTATATCCACTTTGTCCCTCACAACTATCACAAACTTACCAGAGACAGCTTTCCAAGTTGATTACAACTTGGTGGAGTAGGGGAAATTATGGATTTCTTCCAATATTCCCTTGTCCTGACAATGATAAAATGAGAAAAGAAAGACTGTCCACGCCAAACTGGTCAAAAAGCATGGCCACAGCAACTGTGGTTATCTAAAAGTTTATAAGAGCAGTTTTCAGGCTAATCTAAATCGGCACAAGAATTTTAAAACTCAGCAAAGTTGTAAAGCATAGACAGCTATCAGACACAAACTGTGTGCTCACTGTCTGCACTGGCCTTTAAAATTACAGGCAAACAGATTAGTGCTTCCCCCAAGTTCAAAACTTAGAAGAAAGTGGGAAATGTTTTCATCACAACTACTTTATGCCAAGACTTTATGTAGTGCTAGTGGAAAAAATGATGGAAATTATAAAGACAAGTTCAGAATGAGTTAGAGGAGCAGAGTGAAAAAAGAAGGGAAGTGAGTTTGAGATAAACAAGGGCACAAAGAAAATACTGGGCATGCTAAGTCGGACAGGCTCTTCCTGTCCTTGTACTGAACATTTCTTATGCTGCCTTCTCTGTTTTCTAATCATACAGTCCAGGTGAAAGGGCATACTTTGCTCTTCTGTTTTGTTTTTTTTTTTCGTTTTTTTCTATAAATATGATAACTGTTATTACTCCATCCCTTTCCTAAAAAGTGTGTTAGCAGTATCGGACCCAAAAGCAGTAATGCACAATTCATCATACATGGCAGTCAGAGAGCCAAAGCTGGGAGCCATATACCAATTTTGGGATTGTGCCTTCCTCTTTACACCTCTGTTGCACTGTGAAGCAGAACACTACAAAGCCCTTTAGGGGATTACTTGCAACTTAAAATGGTGCATATGTATCATAATTACACTGTATTCCAGTAGAATCAGCACACCATTTGCAGTAAGAAATCTCTTTGATCCTCTCCACAAAGTCAGGTAAGCAGGCTTCTCTGACAGAAAGTCATTTTATTGAGTGATATGCTGCAGACAATCTCTCTTAGCTAGTGCAGTAATTGCAAAGCAAGAAAATCTTTGTAGCTATTCAGAATCACAAAGAAATTTTTAAATTATATTCTTTATCTTGTTTCAACTTATTTTCAGCACATAGGCTGCGGTAAATTTGCGATCCAAACCCAAATGAGGATACAGTTCTCAGGCACATACTGGGAATAGGAGTTAGATTCATTAGTAGAGGGCAAATTATCAAAGGATCTGCAGCACCAAGAGTTTCTGTCACTGCAGAGAGATCCTGGGCATATCACACAGCAGACCACATTTGGATGGTTGCTTTTCTAGCTTCTGCAAAAACAAATACCCATTTTCATCATTTTATGAAGGAAAAGCTGGCACCCAAAGACACCCATTACTAGAGTACAGGCTGCAGCACAGGAAATGCAGTCATGTTCAAGCCTTTTCCTGTGTTTAAGTCCAGATGTCCAGTGTTCTGTAGTGTTTGCTGTATATTCACTACCAACTGTAAAACACTTTGATGTTCTTTGAAGGTCACCGAACTGGCCTCTTCCTATTCATCTGAAGAGAATCGTCTTGAGCAAAATTCACCACAGAGAGAAAATTAAGAACTGAAACAACAGAACAAATCTGCAACCTTGTCTATGGAACTCAAAGAATCACTGGAGAGATGGCAGAGGGCCAAGAGGCTAGGAGGGTGGTCTAACGAAGAACCAAAACTGCAGCAGAAGTTTAGGGTATCAAAGCTTTGTGCAAACGAGCCTTTTCCTGAGCAGTACAGAATCTCAGTCACAGCTCCTAGCACTTGTCCTAACCCAGCCATTACAATCCAGAGCAGTTGCTTTGATCAACCATTTGTACTAACATTGTTTGCAGTGGCATAAATAAAGAGTAGGTCTATTTTGGTCAGAGGAGTTTAGCACAGAATAAAACTGCAGTGACATCAACACTGAAACCACAAGAATCACAGTCTGCCAGTACGTGGACTAGTTATGATCCCACATAGACAATATTTCCCAGGAACATGAGTTTTCTATAATTCATTATTAAACTTTTAAAATCCTCAGAAGAGTGACAGTAAAGCCATTCTATTTATTGTTAGCTCAAGGTCAGATTTGCTGAGAGTTTATCCTCTAGAGTACTCTCACAGACGAGGTTGGGCAAACCAGCTGGTAAATCTACCAGAAAATCATTGTGTACACCCTCAGTTTCCCAAAACACACAGTTTCAAGGTTGTATTCACCATGAACAGACCCAGTATGATGCAGCTTTTCTAACTTTCTGTTTCTATACATGTACCCTTAATGCAGTGCCTAAGATTAAGCAGATGGCTCTGCTGGTGGTTGTCCCTGGAAAAGGGGTAACCCTTTGCCATTTCCTGCTATCAGGGGACGTGGGCTTCCCAAGCAGCCAGATTCCAGGCTGCCTAAATGGGCAACACAAGGCGCAAGTGGACACCAGAGCACAGGTCCAGCACAGATTTCAGCAGTCAGGTGAACACTAAAGACTTGGCATTGCATCAAGATCTGGTAGCACAGAGGGCATCCAGAAAACCATTGCTGACATGAATGTAGATTTAAGAATTTTTGCTAACAGGATGGTGGTTGCAAGTTTTAGGGCTGTATTGCTAATGTTAATAGAGTGAGGAAGTCCCTGAAATATGTTACAAACAAATCTTCATACTGTAGTAATTCTCCCATTAACTGAAATGCTTTTTAAGGAACATCAATGCTCCATATCATTCCTGGTGTTTTCTAAAAGTGTTCAGAGGAAATTACTGGCTTTCTGAGTGCCAGATCCCAGGGTATAGAAACAATAGGGGACCATATTAAAATAAAAATTAAAAAAAAAAAAGGAGAAAATAACATTTTTTCAGGCAGTTTTCTGACTTACCACAAAAAAGAATTCCTTCATCCCTA
The DNA here is from genome assembly GCF_003945725.1 of Corapipo altera. Classification (NCBI taxonomy): domain Eukaryota; kingdom Metazoa; phylum Chordata; class Aves; order Passeriformes; family Pipridae; genus Corapipo; species Corapipo altera. Next base: position 1,503,795 of record NW_020884903.1, read on the forward strand.
CCAAGACTAATGATGTTCCTCACTAGGGGCTGGGATTTGTACTAACACCGGAGAAGTCAGGGGTTTTCATACAAAAGTTCATTACTATTTTCAAACAAAATACTCGCTGCATTCAGATCAGTCTTCTCATTTAGTTTTCTGCATCCTCTCATCCTTGTTTCAAGTGTATTTCTGGGTATAGCCCTTTCCTGGCTTTTCAGTTTATTCATAGATTTTTCTTTCAAGGAGTGAGTGGCATTTCAGTATGATGGGCTCACTTGCTCATTCACCACAAAGGAAAATAAAAATAACCAGCTGAAAAACTGAAGTTACTGGAATGTGTAATACTCAGCGTTAAAATGGCACAAAGTGCCTGCCTATTTATATCTCTTGTTTTGGGAAAGAGTGAGGCACACTTTGGGCACTAGATACAGTGTATCACCCAGGAAAATGCATGGCCTTGCATTCTGTGTGTGAAAGACTTTTGTTTGTTGCAATACCAGTAACTTCCCAGGAAAATGAGGTTTATTCAGCATTTTGTTTATCTCTTTTATGCAAGAAAAGACCAGATTTGACACATACCAGTTTGGTCACTGAGTAAAAACTTGGATGACTAAATAAAATTCTATGTTTGCTGTAATTCAGATTTATCCACATATCTTTGTTATTAAAACTTTGCTGAGACATGCATGTTTACCACGATGACATAAGAAACGTGTTTTCACATAGTAAAAGACCTGTAGTATCTCATCCATCAAATGATGAGACTTTGAGGAGGACAAAACACTCCCAGTGTACCACTATCTATATTTTTCATATGCCTCTTTGTCCTTATTTGAGTCATGCTGAACTACAGTTAATAAATTATGAGTTTGATAGTTTCTCTCTTTCTTTTAAAGCTTCAATTAATGGTATTGTTTTCCAATTCAGTAGAAGGTGAGACAGAATGAAATGTCAGAGAGCAAAATAACTTAAGAGAAATAATGAAACTGCTGTTTGCAACAAGTAAAAGAAAACTATGCTGCACATAACATGCAGAAGACATATGCAGAGATAGCACTATTAGTGGTAGCCCAGAGATTTTTGAAGCTGTGTTTAGAAGTAAGCCAAGCCTTACTGTGCACCATGTGGACAGAGAGGAGCAAATGATAAGAGTAATTTAAATAATAAGTAAATAAGAGTTCATAAAATCTCATTTTGAGAACTGAAGACCACAATAAATTCCCAGTAAGGTCAGAAGGTCAGTTTTGTAGTCCATCTACCTTTGTCTCAAACAGCAGCAATAGGAGATGCTGGTTAGGAAGAGAACATGAACTGAGCTGTTGTCTCCCTATACTCCCCAATACCTCTAGACCCTGGAGCAGAGGTCAAGATTGGGCACACTTCTGCCTATTCCCTTCAGCATGTTCCTATATGGTACTCACTTTGCAAAAACAGCTAGAGACTGTCCATGCTTTTTTGAGTCTGAAACCTATAATCAAGCATGACAACAAAGGCTGGATCAAAAGTGGGTAAAAAATGCAGAGGAAAAATGAAGAAAAAATTCTCTGAAAAGACTCTGAGGTGATTCAGCAGGGCACAGTCACTGAAAAAAAAATTCTGAACTGAAGCCAAATAATAAACACGGTCCTGTGGATCCATTAAGGTACATTAATGCTGCCACTTTCCCATCTGTTCCCTGAAGTTCCAAACCAAAAATAAGTAATCTGCAGTCTTGGCTTCCTTACTGTGTGAAACATTCCTCTATTAAATTAATCTGGAGCAAATGTATCTATTTCATCCCTGGTGGGACTTTGTTTTGTTTTAATAGAGTCACATACCATGGATTGTAGCCCACTGAGACCACAGATAAAAAACATGTGAATAAAAAAAATGAAACAAATAAATTATAACTGCATGCTATTTTCCTCCTCTAACAGAAATGCCTTTGGAATACCTGCAATATTTTTTCTGTTGTGTTAAGAAGGTTAGCAATTTACACTAACAAAATCGGCACAATAACCCTGGGAATCCTTATTTTTCCACGAACAATGTACAATGACAACATTTGATCATAAATTTCCATGTCCTTTAACTCTGATATATCTTTTAGCTACAAAACGAAATTCCTCATGCCAATATCACAGAGGGAAAAACTTATGCTTGACCTTTGTTGAGCAAAAATATCTGAAAAAATATCTGGCATCTCTCAAGCCAGTAATTCCTGGATAATTTGTATTGCAAAATTCCCTTCTATCACTCTCTGATTATCATAGCTCATTTAGTTCCCTATGATGATGTAACCACCCCCTTGGAGCACTGACAAAATTTATTTCTAGTGCTTCTAAAACATATTTAAGTTCATAGTGTTCAATATTGTGCCATAAAAGTAGCCTAGAAACATGACTGTTAATGTGCTTAGCAAAGTTGCTTTCATTTATGTGTTTCCACTTAGGACTAATCTGTATGATTTATTAACCATTAGGTGAAAAGCCCTCTAGTCTCCCTAGATACCCCACCAAAATCAGCGAATAGTCTGTGCAGAGAATAAATCTCTAACTAGCCACTTCCAGGGAAGATGTGTCATTTCTGTGGCTCACATGGTATGTTCTCCACATCTCCTATTGTGGTTCTCTTTCTGTGGCTGATTAAATGTATTATCTTTTTATCCATTCCTTTGCAAAAGTGCTTCCCAAAATACTGATAAATTAAGCTGCAACCTCACATGTGATTAGGGCACAGGACTGAGTCAGGCAGCTTAGGTTGATGAGGTTCAACAGGGCCAAGTGCTGGGTCCTGCACTTTGGCCACAACAACCCCATGCAGCGCTACAGGCTGGGCACAGAGTGGCTGGAGAGCAGCCAGACAGAGAGGGACCTGGGAGTTTGGATTGACAAGAAGTTGAACATGAGCCAGCAGTGTGCCCAGGTGGCCAAGAAGGCCAATGGCACCCTGGCCTGGATCAGGAACAGTGTGGCCAGCAGGTCCAAGGAAGTGATTCTTCCCCTGTACTCAGCGCTGGTGAGACCACACCTGGAGTGCTGTGTCCAGTTCTGGGCCTCTCAGTTCAGGAAGGATATTGAGGTGCTGGAGCAGGTCCAGAGAAGGGCAACGAGGCTGGTAAAGGGACTCAAGCCCAAGTCCTATGAGGACCTGATCCCCTGGTTGTCCTGTATGTGCTGCATGATCACACTCAAGACGATCTGCTCCATAACCTTTCTAGGTATGAAGGTCAAGCTGACAGGCCTGTAGTTCCTCAAATCCTCCTTCTATCCTTTCTTGTGGATGAGCGTCACATTGCCCAACTTCCAGTCATCCAGGGCCTCCCTAGTTAGCCAGGACTGATTATAAATGATGAAGAGTGGCTTACTGAGCTCTTCTTCCAGCTCCCTCATCACCCTAGCATGGATCCCATCTGGTCCCATAGACTTGTGAGCATCTAAGTGGGTCAGCAGGTCACTAACTGCTTCCTCCTGGATTACAGTGGGGCTATTCTGCTCCCCAGCCCTGTCTACAAGCTCAGGAGGGCAGTCGCCCTGAGGATAACTGGTCCTGCTGTTGAAGAGAGAAGCAAAGAAGGCGTTAAGTACCTCAGCCTTTTCCTTGTCATTGGTGACTATATTCCCCCACCCCATGTCCAATAAAGAATGGAGATATTTATAAATGTATTTATAAAAACACTTTTTATCATCCTTTACAGAAAGTGGCCAGATTAAGTTCTAACTGAGATTTTACCTCTCTACTTTTCTTTCAGCATGACCTAACGACACGCTTAAACATCTTCTGAGTTGCCTGCCCCTTTTTCCAAAGGTGATACACCCTCCTTTCTTCCCCTGAGTTCCTGCAAAAGGTCTCTGCTCAGTCAGGCCAGTCTTCTTCCCTACCAGCTCATCTTTCAGTGTCCGTATTCCTAAAACACCGTGTTCATATAGGGATTAATGAAACATGCCTTTCCCACAGGTACATTGAACTTAATATTGCTATAAAGTAAATGAATGCCTTTGACAATATGATTTCAAAATGCAAATAGCCATTAATAATTGTACCACTCAGTGCTTTTCTCCTTCCTTTTAAATTTATTTAGGTACATTTAATCTGTTTTAGTTTTAATTTGAAAATATTCTCTTCTTCCTCTTCATAAATTATAGAATTAGGATTTGAATTTATAACAAACTTGTCATGTAAATTATAGTATTAAATTCAGGTATAGAGATTTTAATTAAGTTTATTTTTGCCTCCTCTAATTGAAGATCTTTAGGGCTGGTGTAAATCAATAGACAACTACTTACTTTTGTAGCATATCTAAAATTGAAGTAAATAAAGAGAGAAAGACTTGTAAAAATATCTCTATAAAAATAGCAAATTCACTTTTGAGTCTAACTCCCTTCATACTGCAATATCTTAGATTTTTAAATCTCAGTGACCCAAACTCGGAATGCAGAAGTTCACAGATTCCCATTCACGACCATAAGCAACTCCTGAGTTTATTCAAAATTGAGAAATGAGTGTTGCATGAAGTTCTCTGGTCAGCTGAAGCATGCTTGGCTGTATGGTGACGGAAAACATGCTCACAGCATTTCCAGGAGTGGGTACTGTATGTAGATAGACTCACTGTATATAGCCTAGACCCACTACGTGAACACCTGCATCACTCTGCATCTTATCTTCCAAAATGACAAATATTATTTTTATCTTCACCTCTCTTCAGTGTGCACACAGGTATTGCAGGGAAATTCTGAGATATCATGTTTGCACGACCAATAAAAGAATAAGATTCCTCCAGCAACCTCAATTACTATTTTAGGGGTGATATGGCAGTACTGTGAAGAAATTAGCAGGTAAGAAGAATGCTTTCCTCACTTTTACATAGCAAAGTCAAAAGTAAATTTATTAACTTCTGGAATTCAAGACATCAAGCCACAGAATGCCAAAGCAGGATGAAGATGCAACCTATGCTCTGTTGAAATACACCCCTCTTATCTAGGTGGGAAGGAGAATTTGAGGTTTCTCCTCTTGGATGCAGATGTGGTAAACCCAGTTAACAGTGCTATTAGACTCTGTGATTTCAAAAAACAGTGCTCTTGGTTTTAAAAGGAGTAGAATGCAATCAAAACAAGATAGTTGATATTGCAATGTCTGCTGTTATGTGCCTGATCATTACTAACTTCAGAATTTTCATTTGCTGTTCATAGCATTTTAAAAAAAAGGAATACCTTTCTAAAATGTTAAAACAGTGGTTAAAGGTGGAGGGTGAGGGGTGTTATGTGGGTATATACATAAATCCTAAGCAAATACATATACATACAGCTGCTTAAGAATTTGACTGTCCCCTGGAAAACAGTACTTTTTAAAAGAATAAAGTTATAAATGTCTGCCTGGTTGGCTTTTTATACAAGAAACTATCTTCCTATTTTGTTTGTCATTACAACTCTATTTGTACAATCTGGAATACATAAACATTGGTAAAAATGAATAATTTGAATATAAGGACTCAATATCCCTGTACCAAATTCAAATACCTAACCCAGTTCTGCTGTTTCAGAGGTATCAGGACTTAGATACGTGTACTGAAAATGGTCATTGCTCTCTATCCTTGACCATTTTCCCCTTTCCATGTTGCAGAAACCAAGCTTATGCTTAGAGAAACATTTCAAAGAAGTGACCAGCCTCTCCCAATGCTACTTTTCCTAACTTAACCACATTACCACTCCTTCATGTAATTTTAACTTACTGCCTCACAACAAAAAAAGCAGACCACAGCATTCAGCTGTGGATTGTCAGCTGTCCCAGCTGAAGTGGTTAGATCAACATATCATGAAGGAGCATAAACCTAATGGATGAATGAAAGGATATGAGCTTTTTCTTAAAGTAAACCTCCAGAAAGCCCTATTGTGGCAGACAGATTAAGGAAGTTTCCTTTTCTGTACATAATTAACATGGGAATAATATATGGGTAGTTTCATCTGGGCTAAGAAGAACCAACTTTTGAACTCCTAGAAAGTAAATGACAGTCATTGCTAAGCAAGAAGCTACACAAAGTTGCCCAAAGAATTCTTTTCCCATGCTATTGTATCTTTTTTAGGATAAAAGAATCAGTAGTAAATCACTCAATAAAAAAATCACCACGTTAAAGTTCACCAACATGTGATGTATATTTAAATTGAGCCTGGGACTGAAAAATGTGAGGCTATATTTAACAAAGATGAATGTTTTGTTTCATACTTTAATTAAAAACCTTTGCAAAACCACAAATTACCACAATACCTGATTTCTATTCTCTTTGCTTAAACAGGCTTGTTAACTAACCTGTTTGTAAAGGATAAGAAACAGTTTTCTCAGTGTCATTTTTATTCTCAGTTTGAAAGACAAAGCAGAATAACAAAGATTTTCCTCCGATTTTGTTTATGTTTTGGCTTATGAATTTTTCAATGTTATAAAAGCAGTGGATATGTTTTGGTACTACTGATGAATCTCACCCATTCCCTCACATTCCCAGCTGCCCACACTGAAGCACACAAACACCTCACTTCTATAGCGGAAAAAAAAACCAGACTGTAATTCTTCTGGCATCATAGGAATACATGTTCAGAAGCAAACCCAAGCATTAGACACTATCCTTCCTGAGGTATAAGATGATCTGAAAGGAAATAGACCTCAAGCCACAGTAAAAATTCTCCTGACACAAGAGTCAGCACCTTCCCAGACACTTTTTTCATGGGAATTGGTACTGAGTAGTAGAAGATGCAAACAGCACTGACCTTGACTTTTATGCAATGCTGCGGCACTCATGTTTTCAGACTGTCCAGGTGCTTTTAGCCCACACCAACTCTTTGGTACAGTGGGGCTCTCTGGTCCCCATCCTTAGAGCATCTCTCCATCCAAATGAAAAATTAGAGAGAAGTAAGGGATACCCTTTCCCCCCTTCCCCCCAAAATGATGGAAAAGTACAGTGGTTCTGGTTTTGGTTTCTTTCACACAGATAGATACAAAAGTTATTGCAAGAGCGATAAGGACATTTAGACACAGTGCTAGGATGACATTTTTCTGTTTATTGCTCCACTCTATTTCCTTTGATTTCATCAGGGAAAAATGCTGTGTTTTAAACATCTTCCTTATAAAACTTAATCTAACCCAAGTTCACAATACACTGGTCCAAAATCAATTTCAAAGTTTTGCTAATTTTGTCCAACTTTATCCTGGATAATTTAAGCTGGAAACGAGAAATGAAATTCAATAACCAGAGATTTTTTTTTTTATTATTTGAAGTTGAAAGAAGAATTTTGCACTTTCCAGAGCTCTGTAGGTCTACTCTTAAAATATAATGGTGTATGCCCCCGCCATCCCAGGACAAGAACCCCTAGCTGACAATCCCATTCCTCTCAGTGACAGCTCCCCTTGGATCTAACTAGAATAGGTGCTTAAAATCCATGTGAAACCATTATAAATTCCTTTCCAAGCAAAAGATATTAAATGTTGCCCATCATCATGCTGTCCAAATTATTATTAATTATTTCTATGTAAATACATAAATGTTATTAATGACAGCTACTTTTTCATTTCAGTAAGCTTTAACTAGTGACTTTCTGTGTGTTTATACTTCTTGTATATTGCTCTCACAGATATATATGCAGATATACTGCTATGACAGAGGAGCTGAAGGCTTGATCATACAACTATATAGCCACTAACTTAAATTTCTGAAGTAATTGGTTAACAAAGGTTTCTCACTCTTAGTTCTCAAAGTTTGGGCCCACTGATCCATATATAATTATTTTTATTAATTATTTTGCCAAATGTGTGAAAGTGAAAAGCACTCCCCTTGACACAAGCACAACATAAAATTTGAAAGCACAAAACCCTTGCCTACCAAACCCAAGGCAGCTGCTTGCGGGATCATTGGCCACAGACATCCTACAGACTCTTCTCTTGCTGCACCTTCACTTTACTGCTTGCCACCACAAGCACCCTCAAAATATTTTATTTCTCACTGAAATGGCATTTCCATAGTACTTGAAAGGTCTGGGAAGCTCTCAACTATCCGAAAAGACAGAACTGTCACAGTCCTGAGTACTTCATAATCTAGTGTTCAAGGAAATCTTGTAGAAACACAAACATGTTGGATTAAAATATTTTCCTACTTGTTTCTTTATAAACCAGGAGAATAAATTCTCTATTACCTAACAGAATTGCACAGATAGAACTGAAGGAGGAATCCAGCCTATGTTGTCTTGTACATTTTTCTTATGGCCGTATCACTAGCCCAGTTAAAACTTTGTTTGATGGCTGATGTGTATCTCTAGTTGATTTAGCATAATTTTGGGGTTTCAATAATATGGAGATGCCTAATCCCAAGAGCCATTAAGCATATAAATATTTTTAGCTCTAGGTTTGATATATGTCTTTTGGCTGATTAGTTTTCAAAATATGTATTTGTACTTGTGCCAAATAGTCTGCCATTTCCATACAAGCCTCCAGTTTGTGCACCAGCACTTTATAAATCTCCAAATAAAATCTTCCATGTTTATTTTTCTTAGAGAGAAAATCCCATTTAACAAGTCTGGGCCTCCTTTCTTTATATGCATTTTTCTATTGAGATGGTATCTGTATTCTTTGTAAGTAATTTTGGTGTTTGAGGTATTTTATCATGCAAAGAGAGGAAATAAAAATAATACTAAAAATATATTGCATTTCTACTATGGGTTTTATCTACACATAGCTTAAAGTACATAACCATCATTTTTTTGTCTGATGGTACTGGAGAAAGACTAGTGTTATGAGGCTAGGAAGGGGAGAAAAGAGACTTTCCTGGAGTTGCAGCCAATATTTTGTCAGCACCTGATCTGAAGGACACCCACTCCCTTTCTAATAGTGTTTGGTGCCTTCCACTATGTGTGCTTCTTTGAGAGTTTAATTCCTTGAAATAAACTGTGAACAATGTCCTTAAAGTGTGTCAGGAGATATTTTATAACATATATATAGATTTTTTTTCTCTCAATTTTATATATGCATTTTGGCTGATTCATTTTCAAAATATCTATTTGCAGTTGTGCCAAATGTAAATTTGTATTTATAAGAAGGTTACTCACCTTCTGGTGCAGGAAGGAGAATATAAAGCCAAGGTAGGAAGGGAAAAGAACGGCACTGGCAGCAGCATCCCTGGTGATCCAGAAGCCAGGCATCAGCCTGGCATTCAGTCAGTGCTCCACAGACCTGGGATATGAGATCCATCATGGCCTTGATCCTAGTTTTTCAGGCCCTATGCCTTTCCTGAATACCCCAATAATCACAGAGCTCTGGTTATTCCATTCATCCCAGTCCTCACTGGCAGCACCATAGTATATAGTCTTGATGCCATGGGCAGTGATGCCTCCAGAGGTAGCTCAGAGCCTTCTCCTTCCTTTCTAACATATGTACATGGCTGCATGGAGGCTTCCAGAGGGCCTCCATGCTGCCATGGAAGCAACCACGATTTTATCCTAGGCAAACTTGCTTTAAAATATTTAATCCAGGATATCTTAACAGTGTAGCAAGAGCAGGCTTAGAGGCTCTTTATGTTCAAATATTTATGCTTCCTGGGTGAGTCTGGCAAGAAGTGCTGCCAAGTGTACTGTTATCAGTGTCCTATACTGGCTAATTTAAAATTAACTTGGGCACTGCCTACATGAGTCGCGGCAACATATTTGACCGAAACCATCATGTCCCTCCAGGCAGGATACTGTGTTCAGGGAGAAGGTGAAGGTGAGATGAATAATTTTTAAAACCTGAGCTACTTCACCAGCTGGAGAGACCGACAGTGTAATTTAGGCAGCTGTATAGCAGCACTAGAGAGAGCACCCTCTCAAAAGAGGGATGTGAAAGAGGAGCCCAACAAACATTTTGTAGAGTACCTATGCTTGGGATGCCACTGGCAGCTGTGACAAAGGTGAATGGAGGCTGGTGTTTCACACGTGTTCACAAGGTGCTCAGAGAGCTGTGGCCCATAGAGTAAAATTAGGGACATCCCTCCTATGATTTCATAGGCATGACAACAGTTTTCAGGAATTGGCATTTATCAGAAACATTTCTTTGAAAAAAAAAACCAAACACTGAAGAAGTGGGAAAGGAAAATAAAGTGATGTGTGAACTTTCTCACTTTGTCTACAGAGTTTTCTCTGGGTGTTACTCCAGAATTGGACCCCAATATTTTTGCTTGATTATTTATTTTTGAATTAAAACTACCATATTAGTGTATAAAGATCAAGGTAAATCATAAAAAGATATCAAGCATCTCGGTCTGTATTTATTTATGGGATTGTTCCAGATGAACATAGACAATTATAAAAATAATTCACTCATTTCCCAGTGCCTTTCTAGTAACGTACACAGCCATATCAGGGAGAATCTAGCTAAAACGCTTAATCTGGCTTCAGAAGAGAGCAAGTTTGGTTCCCTGCTACAGAAATGGTCCGGCACATAGGAAATCACAGCTTCTGCTCCTTGATGATTTAAACCTAGCAGAGCCCACTTGGTTTCTGAATGTCTCCTCTGAGACTCCCTGCTCTGCCAAACTATGTTTTGTGTTTGAGTAGTGCTCTCCACTCATCTGGCTGTATAACCAACAAATAGTTTCACTTAGACAAGACTATTTCAGGAGCAGGATGAGTATTAAGAAATTTGCTGTTAAAAGGAAACAAGAAAAAAAACGCAAACAAGAAGTTTTCTGGGCAGTCACTCAGTGCCGTACAGGATTATCTCAGGTTTCCAGTTTCCTAGGAACGTAGTAACTTCCCCGTGGGTTGTTTTGTGGGCGGTGTTTTTGAATATATGCTAATTCAGCCTTCCTGACAGGGAGAGGAGCCGTGTCTCAGTTACACGGCTCTCCTGACAGCCGACAGTGGCGAGCGGCTGCTGCAGAGTCAGGCTGGTGGTCCTGGCAGGTTCGCTCGCCCTTCCGTCGGGGCCCGTCAGCACAGCCCTGTCGCTTCTGTCACCAGCACCGGGGCCGACATGTGCCTATGACCATGGAGATGAAGGACTCGGGCAGCGTAGTCCTCACAGCGTACCATCCCCACAGCCCGGCCAGGATACCGGGCATGGAGCAGAGCTTTCTACAGGATATCCCTCCCAGCCATTCACCCGCCAGCAGGTAAAGCCTGAGGGATGGGGACCGGTGCCGTGTCCTGATGTTGTGCCAGTGTTGGACGTGAGGTTTGCTGGCTGTATGACAGCCTGAGAGCATTTGCCGACCACTCGGCCACTTCACGAGCACTTTGCTGGCGCACATTTCTCGCCTCCACCGGGGAAGTGATTCAGGCCAGGGCTGCGGGTCAGGGTTGGGAGGGGGGAAACGCGAGTGCTTATTTTAAATCCTGTGAGTCAACAGATCACACCAGTTTCCTGCCCAGGATACTCAACAAGACAATCCCCAGGAAAAAAAGGCACGTGAATCAGGCTTCTGCTCAGTCGTTTAGCACTGTGTTACTGAAAGTGAGATGGCTGGACTGGCTGAGCTTGGCGCTCAGAAAGTTGATTCTGGCTTTGGTTTAGAGGATTATTTAATTCCTTCTCCATTCACCAACCAGGTCAGGACCAGTCTCTGCTTTTTTTCTTTTCTTTTTTTTTTTTTTTTTTTTTTTTTTTGGTGAAATTGCAGTTACTGCTTTGCACACCCACATGCACACAGTGGGAGACTGCATATTAAAAACTTAGTCTAAATTAAGAAAATTCCTTTGTGTTGCAGGAAACGAAGTATTGTCTTAATTAATGCAGTCATGTATATGTTTACCTCCCTGCCCTGTAAGAATGTCTGTATTTGTGCAGTTCAAAAACTAACAATCTGGGCAATCTTATTGTTTTAGAAAATCCGATCTTTCTCTCCATGTATGTCTGAGGTTTGCAATTTTCTCCAAAGTGGTATAAAAGTTCATACTGTAAAAAGTTGAAGAAAGTAGGACATGCTACTTTGTGGCTTGACTGAAAAAATAAAAACTAAAGTCTGAGGAAACAGCAGATGGCATTATACCCAGGAATTAAGTCTGTGTCTTCTCTTAGTATAAATGATGAAATTTACTTCATATTGTTTATTTATAGCCCAATAGCTGTTTTGTTTTCAGTGTCATTATTTAGATTAGCTGCATTTTCCTGTTCTTTGTGTGTTTCCCTGGCTGTCTCATAAAGATAACTCCTTTGTTCTGTTAAACTTGTTTGAGAGCAGTACCAAAATACGCAATTTCATATTAAGAAAAGAAACAGTCTGAGTTTTTAGAGGCAATAAGAATGGCATTTGCTACTCAAAACTGAGAGCAGTGGTTTGGCACTGGGTTACTGGAGAGCATGCAATTTCTTGCACTAGGAAGAGCACTAAACTCAATCTCTCTTTAAGTTTGTGAGCAACAGAAATGTGGTGATTTGCTGTTTTTCTTGTAGGTGTGCTAATTGTTTTAATATGTTCCTGCAGCTTAAGGGCAGGGTGTATGAGGGTTTAAATCACATACATAAATCACATACGTATCACCTACAAAAAACAGAAGTGCATATTACAGTTCCTGAAAGAAAAAACAAAAGAGGATCCTGGCATTTTGATGGGGAACGTGTTTTGGAAGCTCCTGCCATGAGGAAAAGCCCTATGTCTCTCTATACATCTATATATCCATACGATTTTGGTGCTGTCTCCCCCTTCTTGTCCTCAACTCCCTGCAGCTGTCTAATAGCAACAGCCCAATTCTGCCATATGGGCAGTCAATGGCCGTGTGAGTTTCCAAAGCCTGTTCAAGAGACGGATTTTATTAACACAGCATGCAGTCCTCTGGAATGCAGAACCCATGAAGGCAAATGCACTGAGTGTTTTAGCAAATGGTAAAATAGGCTCTGGCTTAATCCCTACTTCATCTTCTAAGAACTCTTTCCTGGACTGCATTTTCTGTATAGTTTCCTCTGCCGCCATCCTAATGCAAGAAGTTTTATTATAGATTCTGTATGGTGTTCCTTGATCCCAGGGGCAGCTACCAGCACTATGGCATGCTAACTCCTTAGCTCTCCAGGAAAATGATTCAAAAAATCATGAAAAGAACAGAGGTGTCACCTGTTTTTTGTTTGATAACAAAAGCAGTTGGGACTCGTAGCCTGACTGTCCTCTGAAGTCAGCTAGGTTAAGTTAGATGTACTCTAACGAAGTCCATACTTGAGATATATATCTGTGAGAACAGAATGAGTCTTGGATATTAGCCTTTGATTTGTTAAACTGCTGACAAGTTCTCTCTCAACTTAGGAATCAAGATACTTCATTTTCCTCCTCTCCTCCTGACATTTCTCTTACTTTAGAGTAATGCACCATTTATATCAGAAGAACAGCTCCACTCACCAGAGCCAGGCTTGGATGTGTCCTCCAACTGTTTTCTCTTCCAAAAACTTTCACTTTGGGAACATACTAAGTAGAGGTTTATCACAGAAAGGGGAACCTAATGCAGCCTTAGTTGGTGTTTAACTGCACTGCTTCCCACCATTGAAAAAGAGACTGATAAAAAAGAAGGAAAGACTTAAGTAACCATCATGAGCTGCAAAACAAATGAGTAATCTTAAACACTCTTTGAAACCCAACACAAAGCTAAGAAGCGCATGGACACCAAAGCTTACACCAGCAGATGCATCAGACCACTTGTATTCACATCCCTCTGTAACTCTTGAAGGGCCAACCAGGCAGGCTGTGTGCATGTCTAAAACACACAGGCAGCATCAGGATCAGCATGAATTATAGCAGATGCAAGTATTTTCATTCATAAGGCCAGTGGGTATATACCCCATTATAAGTTAGGGGGTATTAGCTGCTGGGCTGTAAGGGGAACGGGAAAAGATTTGCTTTAGTTACTTTGAATGGAAGGTGCATCAGTGCACGAGGAAGGATAGAGAATTCATAGGAGTAATGAAAGGGAAAGCTGGATGAAAGTTTGACTGCATAGTGATGCCATCACCAATCTGCAAAGGAGAAATCTAGCTTCCAAATGTAATGTTGGATAACATCAATAAAAAGGTTAAGAAGAGGGACTACAAATTCCAGCCATTTCCAGAACAAGAGTTCATCCAGGGGACTAAAGGTAGCAGTACTTAAACATCTTTGCCTCAGCTATCCATATTGTTCAATTATATCTTTCTCCTTTTTTGCATCTTCCAGACTTACTTAACCAGTTCTATACACGCGGTGAGCCCTGAAAACTGCTCTGTTGAATTTCCTAGAGGTCCAGGAGAATTCTCCACCAAAACTTCCCTTTAATTCTGCTAGTGTAACTAGCAAATTCATTTTCCATTTTTCTCATGTAATATTAAGGTCCCTTTCCTTTGCTTGCTATCTGCTTAGCATGATTGTAGTTGTTGATAGCATTTATTTTGGCCATACATTTTTTTTTTTAATTTATTGCTTGTAAGAACAAGGTGTTGGGGAGATCTCTGGTTTTTTTGCTTGGCAGTCAGGCTAACTCTATAGCATATGAGTATAGTGGGAAAGATTGCTGTTCTTGTGGGACACTCATTATTCTTTTTTAATTCCACTTATTAGAACACATGTGTTACAAGTACCAGTACCAAAGACACTGGAATATCACACTACCACTTTCAATACAGATGCTATCTCCATCCAAAGGTGAAAGTGCTGATTTGTGTTATATAATGGTGAACTTTCCCATCCTCATTTCAGAGAATGAGGGACTTTGTAGTTGTGCACAAATACTGCTCCTGGATTATATAGAGGAAAAGCGGGGCCATGGCCATATGTCTTCCTCACATCCCCTTTTTATCCTGTTAGGAGAAGCTAGGAGGAGTTATTCCTGTGCTCAGAGGAAACAGGCATGACCTCTATGCCAAATGGCCAGCGAGCTCTCTAAGGTAATTATGCAATTAGGGGAGGACAAAGCATTCCTAAGTGAGTCATGCTTAAGCTTTCCTTGACTCCAGTATAAGACCTACTAAGTTCCTCAGCCAGTTTGCTACTAGCATATCTACCAGCAAAAAACTCATCCTGCACTGCAAATCACAGATACTTTGCGTGCAATGAGTGGCTGTTGCTAATGGGTGCATGAAATAAGAATCAGAGGAAAGAAAATGCACATTCATGAGCTTAGTTCCTGCAGAATGGGATTAGGGCAGCTTTTAAAGTGCACATCAACCTTTTTATACATGGAACAGCCTCTGTAATCAATACTCATGCAAAGAGCAGCATATATGCTATCAAACCTAGGAGCCTGCTACATAGGTAAAGGGCAAAGTGGATTTCAGCACCGTTGATCAACGCAGCCAAGACCCCTTATTAGCTTCTTCCCTAGTCAACTGCAATTCTGGTACTTCCAGTTTTTTCAGAGAAATGCCTTTCCAATCTCTTTACATTCAGCATGTCTCCCTCCTCCTGCTGTCGGAGGGGTGACTTTCAGGCAGACATCACTATACTGTAGAGTCAAAAAAGAATAATTTCTGTATTGATTGAAAGGTACTGTGTTGATTGAGTTACCCACTGGCAGCTTCCAGGATCTCTGCTCTCCAGATCTAAGACTTGCAGATTTGAGGCCAATATTAAAAGTCATTACACTTTACATTTTAGAAGAATGGCACCAGATTGTTTCGTAATATTCATTCCCCCTTGCAAGCCCCAAGATACTACAAAAATATGTCAGGCTGAGATAAAGTGTCCTGAAATTATGACTGCGTCCCTGGAAGGAATGTAACTGGAGGAGGAGCCTTTGTGCACCAAAATTTGTTTTGTGACAAGAGGATCTGTGTGAGTTCAGGTTTTATCCCAACAGAAGCAGATTTTATTATACTGAAGTGAGGTCTGTATGCCCTGAGGCTGGATGATCTGGGTTGGATTTCTGTCAGCGCTGGTTGAGCAGCTCCTCTGCTCAGTTATATACAAATGATGTCAAGAATGTCTTCTTAGTGATGCAGGATAAACAACCTTAACTGTTTTGCATATTTATCTCACTCTACCATAAACTTCCCCAGAAGACAAAAATAAAAATCTGGCTCCTTTTTCATAGTAAATCTTGGCATAACTGGGATCTCTTGCAGTAATTTGGACTCAAAAACCTATGAAATTAAAGTTTTAAAATGTACTAAAACTAGTCAAAGAAAATCCCACAGATCAGTAGTCTTGGAAAAGAGTGCATTGGCACCAACTGGGCCAAAAATAAATTTTGTGGAAAAAAAGCTTTTTACAACTTATAAAAGCTTTCTAAAATATGATTTTTAAAGTATATTTTTATAGATGCTAAGAATGATAATTCTTAATGAAATATTTACCAAGAGGATGCATATAAATAAGTCAGACAATAGTAGACATGCTTTTCCTGTAGGTTTTAGAAATACTTACAGCACGTCCTCTGGGAGCCACACTGAGGAATGTAGTATTTATAGCCAGCTCCTCATGTTATGGTTGAAACTAGAGTTGGCTTCTCTGGTTTCTTTTTAGTTTGGTGCTCCTGCTGCTCTCCCTGGTACCTCCATATGTAGAGCTAATGAAAAACATCTGGCCCTGTCTCTTTGATCATTTTGTTTGGCTGAGCATTTAGCCAGCTGCCCCATTCATTTTTAACTAAGTCACTTATCTCTGATTACAGGAGGGTTGGAGCTGCCTGCAAGAAAGGGTAGGACCTGAGAGCCCTGCCTGCCCTACAGAGACACATTCAGATTGCATCTGGCAGTCTGACAGCACTGGCATAACAAACTGTCAGGAATCAAGAACCTTAGTGTTATTTTTGCGTGGGATATCAGAATAATTCAGTGCAAAAGTGCAGAAAATGTGCAGTGGTGGCAACTGGAAGACCCAGCTATGGAGTAATAGTAAAAGTCTAGAACAGTATCTGAAAAGCATCTGGTTAGTACTGTACAAATATAGAATCGGATCCTGAAATAGTGCAGAGTATCCACAGCAAACAATCAAGCTTACATCCTGGATTTTGGCTAGCCACAGTACAGCAGCCACTTACCCTGCTGCGGTGCTTTGCTCCAGCTGGCCGGGCGGAGTAAGCCTAGCTGGTAACACATCCTCCTTAAGGGCAGGACCATGCTCTGTGTGGCTATCAGGTGCCACCGTAGTAGGTGCTTTAAAACAGCACAGGAGGGAAACCCAGGGAATAGTGCCAGGTTCACATCCCAAGGTGGTGACTGAAACCAGGCATCCTACTCAGCATTTTGGGCCCTTTTCCTGCTTCCTGCTTTCTGTCTTGGTTGAAACTGACTCACTCCATCTGGGTTTTCCAAGTCCTGTTGTATGTGAGAGACAAAAAAAGGATGTGAGGGGTTGGGAAGAAGGGAGTAAAGGAGAAGAGAAGAAGGACCATGTTCACAGGTATGTGACCTGATTCTCCTTGAGTGCAAATGAAAGGAACTGGAGTCAGAAAAGAATTTACAGTTGGGCCTCAATCCCATCAGACACGTGGGTTTTGGAATGGCATTTAATTGGTGATTTTGAAGTCAAAACATGAAATGGTTTAAAAAACAGTTTGTTTGAAAAAGTGCCCTATTACCTGAAGGACTATTTCAGCAGAAATCATCAGAAATGCTTGAGCTGGCATCCCTTGTAATTAATGCAAGGAAAAGATTGATGATCTGTGAGGGCTCCCTCATCTCTGTAATTCATTTTTTCCCCTACCAGCATCCTAACTTTCTAGACACTGTCACAGTTTTCGAGGAGAGTGGAACAAACACAGGAGCAAGGAGCCTATTATCAGTTTGTTCGTTTAAAGAGAATTATGTTTTCTTATTTAGGATGCTATGTGTAATACTCACTATTCTAAATCTGTGGGATTTTCAGATTTTAAAATCATCTAGTTTAGGATGGATGTATGTTGGACGTTTAGGCAGAAGAAGGCTCAACAAAATAGAGACAGAAATCTGTTACTAAGTATTGCTGTTATTTAATTTCCATCTGAGGACTATACAAGCCTTTTATAGCATCTCGTTGTGCAGAAGGTGCTCTGAGCAAATAATAAGCAAAATAATGACCATAAGTCTTTTTGTGGAGGGTAGAAGAGCCCTACCAGAGAGAGACATAGGGTAGTATATGTGGAAAACCTGTAGCAGATGTAGAAATCCAGCTGGGTTTACATCATTTACCAGATGAAAGACAAGTAAAGCAAGAGGCAAGTCAGGGAACTGTGTTTTAAACACCTGTGGGTGAAACATCAGGACATCAGACATTGGGTCACTCTCAGAGTTTGCTGCCAAAGGTGGAAGAAGCTACAGAGCTGTAAGTCTTCATATTTTACCACAGTTAATCAAAAAAATACTAGCTTCCCAATGGTCAGATTTGGGCAGGGAATAATAAATTTATAAAGGCCTCACGGAGTAGGTTGTTCCTAGCTAACTACAACCCTGCAGGCATCATAGAGTCTGCAGTTACCCAGACTCTGGGGTAGTCAATGCAAACTCTAAGTATGGCACCAGAGAGCATCCTCACCATCTGTTTCTCTGGCTAATAAAAGCTCTGAACCAATATCATTCAAACTTATTTCCCAGCCTGGTGATGATCATATCTATTGATCAAGAAGGAATTTAAAAGTGAGAATGACAAATCCTTTTTAAAGTTAACATTAATAGAAGAGCAAGAACTGGGTAGTTGTATCAATCTAATATGAAGTGCTCTGTCTTTTTTTCTATTCTAGTCTAATAAAAGGTCAATAATAAATCTTGCAGTGAAACATCGAGTGGGTTATGAGCCTTGTTTATACACATGAACTGAATTAATGGACACTTAGGTGTAGTAATGAAGGTTTTACCTCTGAATTCAGTGGAAATGGAATCACATCAGAACTCAGACCTTTTTGTTAATAACTTTGCTTACAGGGTGTGATCTGATTATGCTAACTCTTCTCTCAGCTCAGGCTGACTTCCTCTTTAATAGTATTCTTGCAGAATAGGACACCAGTATGAAGTCTTAGATAATTAAAACATAACGGTGACTAGGCCTGCCTTCCTTTTGTAATACTTCTCTCCGTTCTTCAAATATTTTGAAAACTTGAGTTTTAAATATTTGTCTGGATTTATCAGAGATGATTATAAAATGTTTAATGTAGTTACAGGTGTAACATGGAGTAGGGGAGCCTAGGGCATTCTCTGAAGATGTTTTTTCCAGGCTTGGATGTCCTTGACCGTTTCTAGGCCAGATGGTGCCCATATCGTGCATGTGCAAGGAAATGAAAGGAAACAGTGAGTTTATCCTGATGAACAGAGACAAGGAAAGCCTTTGTACTCAAGCTGAAACAGGATTTCATATTAGAAGTGCTCACTTTTGGAGAGAGGGTTGGCAGAAGGAAGCTGGGACAGCTAGCCAAGCACAGGAGAGGGGTCTTTGGAATAAGTGGGAATCTTTTGTTGTCTGCTGAAACAATTGTGTTCACTTTGTATAAGGTCCTTCTTACATCTTTCACTCAGAGGATGCATTTCGCCATAAGCTCCAGTGATCTGCTGCAATCCTTTGATGCTGTCTTGCTTGCTTGCTTTTTTCCCTTCTTCTTTCTTTCAATTAGCAAAAGCTATTAAACCACAAGAATGTAAGGATAACATTACTGGGACTGTGAAGTTTCTGAAAATACTCATTTAATCTAATTTATGTGTGTGTGTACAATATATGCAGGTCCATAGATGGAGGATGAAACTTAAGGTTACCCACGTGTCATTGACAATTCACAGAGTATATTGCAAACATTAGAATTACTTATCCCACAAGTCAAATATTAACTGGAAGTTTCTTCAGGTATATTTGTTCAAACCATCTCTTGCTTGTGACAAAAAGTAGCAATTAGAAATAAATAAACAAGGGAACCTACTACGTCACTTCTTGAAAAACCTTCTTCATTGTATAAGACCTCCATGTTCTGTATTTAGGAAGCATGCCACAGATTTTTGGGAGGTACATTGTTTCTGCATCTATTTTGTGTGGCCAAAATGCATTTCATCACTAGTGGACTCCAGCTCTTACAGCTTTTTTTAATTACTGAATTTGTTTTAAAAGATTTTGCTAAGTGAGGCCTAAAGTTAACTGCACCATACTCAGCAAAGCAGTAAGACTGTGCAAACCAAACCAGCTTGCTTCAGTCTACAGTGAACACAAGTAAATCTGTAATTAATTACAGTACATACCATGCAACGAGTCACTAGTTTCACGTAATCGCTCATTTGTACGTGGAGTTACTGTCACAGGATGTCCTTGGAGGCTCATTTTCTCTTTCCACATTCAAACATGGGGTATGATATCCATGTGGATAATGAGATTGTCAATAATTAACACCATTAATGCTATCAAGAATTGTAAAAGATATAGTAAGTTATAATTTTCAGAGTTAACCTTCTTCTACTTACATGGAGACTTAATGAAGCAATAAAGATGTGTATTGCTTTTTTATTTCACAGTCTTTTTTTTTTGTTGCTCTCAGACACAGGACACTGGAATTTATTTGCTCTTGGTATTTAAGGCCCAACTGCAATGTTTGTATTCTGATACCTACTGAAAATCTGCATTACAGGCAAAAAGGAACCAAATAAAGCAATGAGAAAAAAATAAAACCAAAAAAGGTTCAGTCTGACATCATATGGTTTTAACAGCAAGAGAGTTAATTTGTGGCTTTAGTGAATTTCACAATTACAACATAATGATTGCTCACAGGAATTCAGAATATACTTTTATAGGGTGGCTGCAAGAAAATCTGACCTCCCTCTACCTGTGTCCAGGAGCTGTACAGCTGCATTAGCGCAGAATTTTGCCCAAGCCACCAAGCAGTCACAGTGATGCACTACCACAACTTCTGGCCCCGGGGAGCCTGAGTCCAGCCCACTGACATGGCTGGAGGTGAAAACTTGAAGGCTGGAATTCAAAGTGTTTGGACTAATGCTTCAGGACTGATAAGGAAAAAAAAAAAAAAGGGTGTGTGTTTTTCTGAGCAGGCCACTCTGCTGATTAATAGGTTAGGCTGGGTATTTTCAGGTCTAGAGGTGTAAACAGGTATAAAGTTACACTGCACTTTTCTCAAATACTTTGCAGCCTGGAGGGGAAACTTCCCCCAAGTTACCTGAACCATAGTAAAATATCTTGTTCATTTGTGTAAATCAGATTCCTACCAGAGCAAAGCCCATGAAAAAGGTGTGGTGCTTATGATATTCACTAAGAAAAGCTTATTGACAACATTATGAAAGTATTCATCATCTGAATGCCTGCAGACTACAGTAGAATAATTAAGGGTACAGCAGGGATCCAGATCTAGTTCTGATTAATAAATTCAAAGAACATTTTAAATTTTTATTAGGTTAGATTTTTTTCCCTCTAGCTTAGCTAATCCATCTGAAGAGTAGAGTTTTGATTTTCCAGGAGAAGCGAGCTTAAAATATCTTGTTTCTTAAACAATAGTTAGGCCAGTTAGCATCCAAATGTCCATTAGAATCTCTTTTCTAATTAAATTTCATCAGCTGGATCAGAAATATGATTATGTTCAGAGGCTGAACTGAGCCACAGTTAAACACTGTAAATAAGGTTTATAACCTTTATTCTTGAGCTGTCAGTTCAGCCTTTGGTTTCTGAATCATGTCATGGCATTGATCCAGAGCTTCAGTTACGCTGAAAAAAACATTGACCACTGCAAAAGTGGGTGGAAAAACATCGTTCAGCAGTCAGCTGGGTATATCTGCCGAAAGTATGTCTGTAATTTTGTGAAGGAGATGGTGTTACTAAGAACAGATTGGTTTCTGAGACTGCCTTGAACCCAGCCAGCTGTAGTTAAACCCTCAAAGGCTGACAAAGTGCATTCCTAATTATATCAGTGGAGTGGACAGCTAGATAAAGTTACCTCCTTTGAGTCTATTGGTGACGAGTTTCCATCTCTGACATAGATTTTGTATTTATCCAAACCAAAGGGGATCTCAGGCTGTGCAACAACAGGAGTGACCCAAACGCTGACATGGTACATGTCTGTGGGGCTACCCTAAAGCCCACAGATAGGCCTATCCCATGAATTCACTGGACATAGCAGTAGTGATAACATTTAATAGGCAAACTTTGAAGACTTTGAATAAATTTAAACTTAGTACAGCATTCATCTTTGAAATTAAGTACAGAAATTTGCACCAGGTACCAGAAACAGACAATAAAATAATAGAAAATAAAGTGGGAAGAGTATTTCTGATATCTTTTGACAAAACACAGATTTATGCCTTTGGCCATCTTCACGGGGTCTTAAAACATTCACTGACATCAGTATACTTAAGCAATTGGTATAGCTGATGATAATAAGCTCAGTATTTATTTTTCTATGCTTTTCTATGATCTATATTTAGTTAATACCACTTTTCTGTCATTTCTGACTACCTGTAAAATGAGTAATGCCCTATAATGTGGTTATAGCAGACCAAATTTATCATCCTCTGAAGATCACTTGAACACAGTGAGTAGGTCTCAGGGATAAACAATGAACAACGCATACTATGTACAGTGAGGGCAGTGACATATTCTTACAGGAGGGGAGGAAACCTATTAATCTTTAATATCAATTTTACATTTGATGAAAAGAGTTTGCTCATTTTGCAAAACTGCTGCATTTTATGTATCGGAGACATAACGAAAAATCCTGTTTACTTAAGCTAACATTTCTGCCACCGTTGTCCTTTCTCACACTTAAACCATGCTACCTAAAGCCAGAGAGACAATACAGTGCTCTGTACATGACACCTGGAAAATCCTGTTTAGAGTTACGTGGTGTGATGGGCCAATCAGATAAGTCACATCTATAGAGAGGATATGTTTGGTTTAACAGTTGAACTGTGGAGGCTAGAGAGTTGAATCTTTGGAGTAATTGACATTTCACCACAATTAAGGTCAGATTAAAACTCCTCACGGTGACAGTAGGCTTTGGGCTTGCCTCTAAAGATCTGGAGGTCCTGTGTCAGTACTCTGCAACCAGCTGTATCTTTGATACATGTTGCAGCGCTTCTTTTTGGTCATTTATGCTGTTCACTCCATTACCTTGTTTAGAAAGTCTTAAATTCCACGTGGATACGAATCAGTTATTGAATTTCTCTGTAGTTACACTTCTGTTGAATCCACTTTGTGAATTTACTGGACTTTGATAAAAAACAATAAACTTAGCCAAAAGCTACTGAACTACACAGGAAAGATAATTGAGTGGGGCAATTCTGTAACAGTCACTCATGATGGAAAAATTTAGCAAGTTGGTTGAGATATTTTTCCCTTTAGATTCATCACAGTCACTTTTTTGGATTGCCCTCAGAGAAATATACTTACAAATGGAAATATTATCACAAGTTAGCACTGGACCCCAAAATCCAAACAAAACAATGAAGCAACACAGACTTTCCTTCCTATTCTGATTGCATCACTGGAACCACTGCAAAATAAAGGGATTTTGTTTGAAAAAACTTCCTTCTGTGTTTTTTACGGTGCTATGTGTCTGCATTCCTGTTCATTTGTATGCTTGATTAGCTGAAATCAAATACAATGAAGCAGATCTCCACACAGCTATAAAAACTCCAAATGAGCAATACTAACAGCAAAAAAAAATATTCTGCCTTGCAATCTTCATAAGAATTGCTGTGCAGAAAGCAAAAGAGCTGACTCAAAATCATGTATGTGCTTTTCCTTCATCTTATTCTGTCATTATTTATCTGCTCAGAAGTTTGCCTTTAGCAGACTTCAAATAGCCTTGTGAACAGGTAACAAAGGATGTACTGTTTGTGTCTCTGCCTCATGCACAGCAATCCTCTGGCCGGCAGCTGGAAAGAAGCAGATAGATTTTGAGGAATTCTGTAAGTATCAAGCTGTGGGATTTTTTTTTTTCCTCTACTGGTGACATTCTTTGTGCTTTTGGTATTAGTTTTGACTTTTGATGAGTTGGTCTTCTGTGGTTTTGGAATGAGTCCTGTGAATTTTAAGAATGGGGAAGGTATTTTGGTCTTTGTAGTTGATGTTGCACCTTCTAGAGATGAATCATTGAATTGAGTCTGATTATAGACATCAATTCAAATGAATATAAATATATATAGATATAATTTTAGGTGCCTGAGATAAGAAGATTGGTGGAGATTTATATCATCCTATCTGTATTTTCAGAATGCATAGCTTATGTAAAGATAAAATTAACTAGTACAGCACAAATCAGAACCCTAACCAATAAAACTTCCAATCATCAAAGAAACGTAAACGAATTCAGAAGAAAACTCAAAATTTAATGATAAAGTGACAATTAGTTAAGGAAATTAGAAGTACATAAGTAAAAAAGAAACTGTACCTAAGATCTGCTTAAAGACAAGCATGCTTTCATGTAAATGCCTTTGCTGCGCAGATGAGGAGTTTTTTTGCATTTGCCTTGTTGTCGACAAAAACTTAGCTAGTCATTCTTTGAAAATGAGAAATGTTTGACAGCATTGCAAGAGATCTTGCTGAGTAGATACACTTTTCCATTACTAAGTAGTAAAGTGACAGACAGACTGAAACCATGATAAAAGTAGATGAAATATCATGCAAAATTCTTTAGCTGAAGCTTATTCTTGAATTCAGTGTTTTGTTTTGATGTGGTGCTTTATTTAAATTACTGATTTAATCATGCACTTGTTGAAATCAAAGCTGTTGAAAAGTTCTCTGATTGGATTATGTGTAAAAGAAAGTTGGTGACTAGAATATTGAATAGGGATTGTTGAAATTGCTACTCAGAACTAAACAAGTAATTGAAACAGACTGATGTCACTAGGCGTTTCCCCGAAAGGCAGAAAATACATGTTTATACCAGATATGATAGGAGAAGTTTTTTGAAAGGTCAAGTCTGTACATTTCTGTGATGCAACCCTTGAAATGCCTTACTACATGATTTACTACACTGTATTTGAGTTTTGACTGCTGTCCTATACAATATGTAAATAGGAAAGTCCTGCTTCCTTGAGAATTACGATAAGAGAGTAGGTTCTTGGTTAGCTGTGACCTCATGCTACGATCCAGTGTTTGCCTCACAGAAATGAAATTAGTTTATTTTGCATGAAAAAAGCAATCAGATAATATCTTGAGTAGAAAGTCTTGACTTATACACTGGTACTGTCTGTACCATAGAAAGTGTTATGGTTTACTGTATTTCTAAGTACTTCGAACACTTTTTGATGTACAGGCTGGTTTAACCCTAATGACAAGACAAATGAGAGCAGCTCTATGGCCTCTCTGAGTTGCTGTAGTTGTCTAATTTTCATCGGACGCAAACTTAAGCATAAACTTATTGTTAATAGCACTTGCCCTGTGTTTCCTCCAGTGTTTGCTGGGCCTGATTCACACATTATTATTAATATTCTGTTTCAAATAGAAATGCTCTGTATACAAAATTTTTGACAAAAATTTGTCATAGATAGACACCTGGGGGAATTAATTGCATTGTCCAGTTGCTCATGAAGAACAAACTCAGGCAACTTCTAAGCTTTACTGCAGGATGTGCCAGAGGGTGCTCTGAGGCACTCCTGATCCATTTCCCAGCTCAGATCATTGCCTCAAAGTGTTACATTGAAACCAAAAAACTCTCCCTGAGAGTTTTCACAGCTGTAGTTTTGTGGTGAATGTATGGACAGAAAGTGTAGGGAAACCAAACAAAATACCTGCCCATAGACTCCTGTACTTCCTTAAGCTGTGAAAACTGCACCTATGTGAGCGTTTTCTGGAGGAAACTTTAGAGGACTGGGCAGTTCACAAATGCAAAATGGCTTAGTTTCAGTTTGTTCCTTGTTTGATCAAAAGTTATTGTTGAATTCCAACCAGGCTTGCAGGTGCTTTTCAGGTAGTCATCTATCTCCAAACTACTTTCTTTCCCTCCTAGTCTATGAGGACTGAGAATCACAAGCAAATTCCAATGAAAAAATAAGCCACCACGTGCACTATGAGCTTTTATAACTGTTTGGGAACCTGCTCTTAGCATGTGGCAAAGAAGAAATAACTGGGCTTTTACTTCTTTCATGGCAGAATTACTCTGAACTATGCTGCATTTGCCATGGACTAAACTTTAACATGACAGTTAGCATAACTTGGTTGTCAAACAGGAACTTTTCCAGCAGTAGCAATAATATTATTTTTCTTAATTCTTAAAATTATATTTATCTGAAACTCCTTTCCCTGGACCAACAGAACTCCATAACTACATCTAAGAGAGAAATTTTCTTACGTGATACACAGATATAAAATAAAAGGGCATTAGTCCTTCCTCCTGTTTCCACCACCAACTTCTGACACAGGAAAATCCACGTTTCCTAAAAGTTCCAGTCCATGGTAGTCATCTGTCAGCTTCTTAAATAAAAACACAGCATCAAGCATCCTCACTAAAATTATAATGAAGTGAAGTTTCATTTACATTGACCAATTCATTGGGATTATCATTTATCAGTGCAGGACCCACAGTACAAATAACTTTGAGAAGGAAAGCTCTTTGAGAACATGTGTTAAGTTCATTTAGAATTTCTCTCCAAGACCAGGGGAAGATTAATGCTGTCATGGAAGCAAAGGCCTGGCGCCTCTGTCAGCTCCTTTTTCAGTTGCCTGAATGTTAAAATGATCACAGAAATTTCCTCTTAAGTCTCACTGCACAACCCACATGCATGCACAGCTCCAACAAAATGATGGCTGCAGCCTGCACAGAAGTACCCCTAACCTGCCTGGCAGCCAACTGGCTTGCCTTAATCCAGGCTCTGAGGCTTGGACTTGAGCCCAGACTGCTCTGTCTTGAGAGTCAGCAGTGCCAGCAGTGCAGAGGTTGAGGCGCGTGTCCCACCTCGGCTTTGTGTAGGAAAGTGTCTCCAACTAGAATAGCTTCCAGTCAACCAGCACTCAGTTTCAAAAACATCCATGTAAAAGCTGGCATCTACACAAATCACAGGTCTGAGGAAGTTCTGGAGATAGTTGTAATAGTGCTGGAAATGAAAAAGTGGAAAGCCAGGAACTTGTTTAAAAAAAAAACAAAGCAGCAAATAGAGTTTGATTTTCTTCCCATTGCCTTCTGGCAGGTGACCTCAGTGGATGCATGAGTGCTGAGCACTACTCCAGTTCAGTTTGAACCCAGTTTATAAACAGGCAGAGAGCTGTCTTCCATTGTTACCGCTCAGACATCCCACTTGCCACAATTCCCCAAAAAATCCCAAGGCATTGCAATAACCTCTGACGCAGGCACATTTGGAGAGCTCATTAGAGGACAGTCAGCATTTTCCTTCTTTCAGCAGCTCCAAACTCCTGATGGTTCTTGTCCAAGCACTGCTGATTTAAGTTAAAATAAAGCAACAGCTTTCCCAGCTCTTGTTTTAACTCTGTACTTGTGAAAAGGTGATAAGGCGCACTTTCAGTATGTTGCCCTCCTCTCCTGATACACATGGATTGTTTTATAGAAAAGGCAAAGCAAGCAAGAGGGGAAAAGGACAGAGATGAAAATGCAAACCAAATAGCTTATTAATATGGCAAAGCTAGCATAATGCCATCTGTTTTATGTCTGGTCCCTATTTGGAGCTTGATCCTGCTGGGTACTTAGTGCTTAGACTATTTCCTAGGGCACTCTCCAGAGCATACTTAATATTTAAGTGCTTTACTGGATTGTGGCCAACGTGCTGAGCACCTCAAAGGAACCAGATCTTGCTTAATTTTTCAGGTTTGTAGAAAAAACTCTTTCCAGCTCTGAGCCCTGGCACTTCTGAGGTTTTTCCTTCTCCACTCCAACCCCCATATTTTTTATTCTGAATAGTCAGTGCCAAGCAGGCTTAGGCCACTGGTTCCCCACTGTGGAAACTCCTGTAGAGACCACTCGCCTCTGAGGAAACTCCAGGGGACAATATTTTTGCTTGAGCTGAGGTCCTACTTAGAGTTATTCAAAACTCCTTTTGCTCAACCTGTGAAAAAGAAAAACTTCAGCTATAGGGCAGAAGGGAGGGTGTGTAATAAATTCTCAGGCAGAGTCAGCATATGTTCCAAAGGGGCAATAAGCTGTTAAATCAAATCAAAGAAATCCCTAGTAAACCAGGATTCATGATGTGTCTGACAGCATACACTACATGAAATATTTCAAGTCGATAGCTCTAAACGTGGCTGTCAACATGATGTGCAACCTCCGTGCACTCAACTTCCATCTCTTTCCAGTAATAGTGAATCTTTGCAAAGAGCTGCTGTAAATTACAATTCCTAAGCAAACTTTCAAAATTCATAGCCAGATCTGTAACCAGTCTGAAGACTGTAGTCAGAAAGGGATGGTGAAGCAAGCAGTCATGGCAAATCTGCTCAAGGTTTTAGTTTCAGGGTCAGGCTGCGTAATTCCCCTATCAACTGATCATTAATGCTTTAAAAATCCTCAGGGTGTACAGACATACTGTGTTATGGTCTCTCCTGTGCTCCATGTGCATTTGTGCATCCATGGGGAGTGGGGTGGGGGTGGGTGTGTGTGCACATGCACAGGGTGTGTTTGTCACCTGCGATGCATCAGCTGTGGTGCCAAAGTGCAGGCACCCAGCATTTTAGCCCTGTGGAAAACAACACTCTCCAGGAATACCATTCCTGCTCACCTACACCCTGCTGATTTTCCATTTCCCCCACAACAAATTTTTACCAGCACTGCAAACCTCCAGCTGTCTTCAAATAGCTGCTATATTCTCTAAACAGCCAGCCAGAAAGAAAAACAAAGATAAAGGAAATATTAACCTCTTTTCCTTGGTTATGAAATTGGCCTAGGGCCTGAAAAAGACAAAGTATAGTCCTGGATCATTGATTAGATTATGGCCTTGTATATCCCCACATATGTTCATACCCTCTGAGTCTAGAAATCATTCTTCACTGGAGCAGAGTACTATGCCTCATAGGGCCCAAGACAGCAGCTTTAGAATTGCCATGTAATTGAATATGGGAAAGACTCTGACATTTTGTTGTTATTGCTATGCTTTTCTTATATCCCTAACTTTCTGAGTTTATGTAGTGAGAAAGAAGCAATCCCGTCTCTGAAATGTAGCTATCTTAGGAGTATAAAATTACATTTTTTGCCTAAACTGCAATCAGGACATGGATAGGGAGCACAGTACTCTGCATGGGCACAGGTGGGCTGCAGAGTCTTGATGGTAAACAGTAAATTTCAATGTAGCTGGTACAAAGCACAGCAACCAGGAAACTTCTGCTTCTGAGGGACTCACACCTCAGTGCATAATAATAATAATAATCACAATAATAATAAAAAAATAATAACAACAAACATTTTCACAACACACAGAAACAAATGCAGTAAGCACAGGTGGCCTAAACAGCAGACTGAAATTTCATGAGCACTGTAAACAAATCTTGCTGTATGCTGGAATTGGTCCAGAATGCTAGACACAGCACCACAGCCCTACCAAGAAATGGTCCCAGGGAACTTCTTAGCAGGTCTTTTGTACTCAAACCCCCAACTAGATGTTGGTGGGGCAGAGGAGTAAGGGGCATCTTCATCAGATAGCTCTTGTATGTGTCCTATGTGGGTGACATCGTCAGATTTCACTGCCTTCCCTTTAGAACCTGTCGGCCATAACCCACCACTAAGTTAATAACTCATGTCCTGTAACACAGAAGTTGCCCTCTCAGCTCTTACGGGGTCATGTGAAACACTTGTCCATCAGACCATCTGAAGAGCACTGCCTGCGATTACAACAGCTGGCAGACGAGGTTGTTAGTGTAGTTTTGGCTGTGTTGCCAGGAAAGCCTTTTTGAAACACCATCTCTTATCAAATATTTGAATTTTCCCTTTCTTTGATCCAGAACTTTCTAGCAGTCATAATCAGCAATTTTCTTCCCTCTTGCCAATGCCAAAAAAGCTCTGCCAGTGAAACCACTGGTGTGGGGTCAGTACCAGCTGCTACACAAACAACAAGGAGCTGAAGAGCTTTAATGCAGGACACAGTATTGCAAAAGGAAATGACTGCCAGATCTTGCAGGACTACATGAAACCTTCGACATTGTCACATGGCTGGTGTCCTCCTCGGGCCTGCCAGCTGGGTTTGATCAAGTGTGAGAACTGGGAAAGAAAAGCTGTATGGAAACAGCAGGTGACGGCTAGTCCTGAAGAAGTGCTCCTCTGTATCTCTCTGCTCATGAAAACCATGAGTCTGGGTATATCTTGCTCGGACAGTGCTGTTGCAGACAGAGATTTCTAAATCTTGAGAAAAGCCTTGATCTTGAAAGCAAGCAGGAACCTCATTCAGGCTTCTGAAGGCATCTGCATTTGACAAGGAGTAGGTACATTTTCCAAGCGGATGCAAGTGCCTTGGCAGGCCTGTGTCTCCACTACTTTCAGCCATTCAGACCTGCACAAGAAAGGCAAAACACCACTTTCAGCAGTAATAGTGATGATCTTGGTTCCTTAGGTGACATGGACAAGATTTTGGCTGCTCTGGGCAGGCCAAGTGCTGAGCATGGTGGGCTCTAGGTCTCTGGGTTGAAGTCAGGCAAGGGAGATCTGTGGCCTCAACTACTATCACTCTCTTAATGCCCAGTGGCATGGTAAACACCATTGCATTTACTTTTAGAGGTAGGCTGCTACTTTTTTTTTTTTAAACCTCATGTTAATATTTTCAAATTTATTATATTTTTATTTTTCTAGAAATATCTGTGATGATTCACAGTGGAGTGGAGGAATATGGATTCCTTCTTTTAAACTTGCTAATAGAAGTTTGTTTTCTCCTATCCTCTATTTCACTGCGTTGTACAAGACAAGCACCCCAAATTCTGCTTGACTGCCACGCCCAGTTCTGCTTTCATGTCAAATAATTAACAAAATTTTAGACTAACCTAATATTTATGTTATCCATGGTAATTAGATATGTCTTGGACTTATGTTTTTGTTTAAAGGACTGAACTTTGGAGATGGGCCATTTGTAAGGCATTGAGCATATTCAGAGTCATTACATAAAGAAAGTAAAAATTTCTTTATTCCTTTGTCTGTGTCCAACAGAATTTTCAGATGTAATGCCTATTTAGTTAGGGGTTTTTTAAAGTCCTTTTACTGGAACACGTTTCATGATTTACAGTCCCGCTCAAGTAATATTGCTGATTAAATTAACATTACCTAATGAGTGAAACTAGTAAGGTCTCTTGTTCAAATTAAAACCACACCTTTAAGGAAAAGTGAATTGGTCGACAGAGCACTAGAAACACGGCAGAAACTCACCCCAGTTCTTAAAATAAAAGCTACTGGCCAAATGTGAATCTGGCAGTTACTTTAAAAGTCACATTTGTGAAGAACATCTGTTAATATAAAAATATCTCTGATACATTACAGTGGTTTAGCTGTAGTTAGTTTAGAAGTACTTGGTTAACATCTAAGGGAGGAGGGGGAGTAATGTCTTATATTTGGCAATCAGTAAGCCAGGGCTTTTACCCATTGCTTGGCTTTGTTTGGGTTTAGACAATGTTCCTCTGTTTTTGCTCAAGCTGCAATAATACTTCAGGCTTTGATATCATGCATTCTGGGTTTCCATACTCTTTATAATAATCTTTGAACCCTCAGCCCACATCATATGTTATGAATATTCTTGTTTTGGAGTAGAGAAGCAGACAATCATTTTAGACTGCAGAAACCCTGCCCCTAACATTTCCCTATGCACCAAGACATCAAGCAGAAGAAGTTGCAGAAAGTCAAGTTTGAAAGATGGTTTGGAATGAGAAAAAGAAAAATGGAGAAGGATCAGCAAAAAAGATTGCTTTGAAAGATCAGAATTTCACTGCTTTTGAGGGGTGATCCAAACTATACCTAGAAAAGCCTCTTCAGGGCAACACGTGGTTCAGGGAGTAAGCATGATTGGAACTCATGGTTGAGGGTTGGAACATGGTTGGCCGTTGGAACTAGATGATCTTTAAGGTCCCTTCCAACACAAACTATTCTGTGATTCTATTGTCAGGCTGTTGTTGCAGAGGAGATAAAACCAGAAATTGGTCCTGGCGAAAGTAGCGTTGGAGACAATCAGCTCAGGTCCGTCTTTCCAGGTGAAAATACATCAGCAATATTAGCAAGTAATTCTTTTCTTCATCTTCTTGCCATGTGACTGATAGTGTTTGTTATTCATGTCCTCCTCTGTCAGTGATTCTTCTTTCAGACTGCCATCTTTTTATTCTTGGTCTTCTTGGTTTAGTTTTGAAAGAAATGATGACTCTAAGAGACACTAAGTGACTTCCTTAGGGAATTGTACTGTAAATCTTTGGGATTAGGATAACTAACTAGCAGCTTGCCTATGATATAATGCAAGAAGCAATACATGCTTTTGTTGGATGGTCTAATAGGAGAATATTGCCAAAAGTCACCTTTGGCAATTTGACTGAAAATTAAGGGAACAATTAGTGTTTGTCCAAAGATCAAAGAGCCACCTGAGAAAACCTTCTGTGTTCGCAAATCCAGCACACATAGCTCCACATACTGTTTCCAGTGTACATATGGCCCTGTCGCAATGGGCACTGGAAAACAAGCTCAGTCTCTTCCTGCTAATTTACCAGTGGAGGAGGGTTTTTTTCCACCAGGCAAGTTCATTTGTCAAGGTGACCTTCGCAGCCGACACCAAGCGTTCCTGCAGATAAAGAATGCTGCCTCAGCGTATTTCTGAAGCCCAGCTCAGCGGTCTGCAGTGGGGCTCCTGCGAGGAGGCACAAGGGCGCTGCCAAACAAAACCCTTCCTGCAGGCATTGCAAGGATTTCTCTGTTCCACAGCTTTCATAGATCATTGCTGCACATTTTGCAATCCTTCTTTTGTCATGCTCTGTAAACCCTCTTCTCATGCCTGACTGGTTTTATGTCTAAATGGTCTTGAGGTTAAGTATTTTCTTTTGAAAAACCCTATTCTGTAAATTAATGGTCTCCCAGGCAGAGCTAAGACCACAATTAAATCTTAATCGATCATGGATGTAGGTGGGACATTTCACAGATCCTCTGTCAAAGCCCAGACAGAAGAAGCAGATCTTCAGATCTCCGAGGGGAAGGTTTAATCTTCCATGTCATCTGAGGGGCTGGACTGCTTGGCCATGAATGACTATTTTCTTCCTATCTACATAGTTGCTTTCAAATACATCACTTATTAGACTTTAGGATATTGCCATTTTTATACCACGAAAAACAAGCCAGATTTGGAGCATGTGTGCTAAATGTATCCCAGTGTTAATGTAAAATCCGGCTTGCAGAAGAGCCTCTGGTTTTTGCTCACTACAGCTGGAATAGATCAATATATAGAGACTCTGGAAATAGCAGTCATGTTTCAGAAGAAACCACCACATAGTTATGATCATGCCAGTTTTATTTCTGTGGAATAATTAATCCAGTGCTAATTATTCCAGTTCCTTCCTTATAGTTTTATTTTCTTGCCTGCCATATGACCTCAGTTAGACAAGTCCTTAAAGCTATTCCCCAGCAGCAGTGACCTGTTAAAGCAGGAGACTGTATTCAGAAGTGGGACCAAATAAAAAGGGAACATTTTTTTTTCAAGGGGAAAAAAAAAGTTTGGGTTGATGAGAACAATCTACAGAGCATGTTTTGAGTCAAGGAAAAAAACAGGCGAAAATTGGAAAAAGCTGCAGCATTCCGTTGCAACATCTTCTAAATGAGCAGTTTTCTTTCTGATTTCTGTGGATTTAACTTTCAACAGAAAAGTAAAACAAATCTGAGATCAAATTGTTTATTGTTCTTCCGAATTTCTACAGGAAAAGAAAACGGCTTAGTTTGAGATTAACTTTAAATGAAGACTTTGTTCAATTACTGGTTTGGACAAAGCCCTGAAAAAAATCAGTTATTTACATAGCTAATTGTTTATGACTGATTATAACATTTAACATTAGAAAAAGAATAGCATGAAACCATGTGTCAGTATTTATCAATTGCATGACATTCAGTATATTGGCTGAAATATTTCATCATTATTTCCCACATATGGAATTAGTTCAGAGTTACTTTTGTACAAACCATAAAACAGAATACTCAAATATGAATAAAGATGGCAGGGCAGACAGATCTCTGTGTCATGCAAATCCCCACTGGCTTTGGAGGGGGGATACCTGTGTATATGAGTTCACCACTGTTTATTTTTCGTAGGACAGATATGATTAAGACTCACCACTGTGCTGATCCTGAAAGAATGAAGGCTAAAAAAATGATGTTTAAACATATTTACACAGTTTTATGGCAAGACTTTTGACCTAAGGCTTATTTAAAATGTAGTTAAAGAAAATTTTGGAGGTAAAATATGTTAAAGTGCAAGGACCTGGAGGTAGAAGGTCACACTTCCGTTAATTTTAGATGTACCCAGTGCCCAGTGAGCACTTACCCACTTCCAGCATCTAATAGCTCTCAGTTGAGTCCCTCACTTTATGGACAGCAAGAGAAACCTCTCATCAGTAGGTGAGCTGAATTGCTCTTTGGAGGTGACTTTCTTTCTGTGGGCTGTAATCAGAAGCCTGTGGCAAGCAGCATGCTAATTCACACATCCTGGTTCAACACTTCATGTTAAATGAGAGGATCCAGCATTTATTGAAACACAGGGAGTGTTTTAATTGCTGACAGCAGCCAGAGGGAAGATACATTCATTGTGAATTGCTGCAAGTGAGCCGATCTCTGCATCTTCCTCTCCCTCTGCAACAGCATTTTTCTCTACCACACAGGCAGTGAGCTGCAAGAGACATGGGTTGAAAAATTCATATTTACAAAATGCAACCAAATGTCACCTTCATCTCTAGGAAAAACTAAGTCACTGTTATCGAGGCTTGTATAAATTCCGTCAGAGAGCAACTTTGGGAAAAGGCAATCCAAAAACTATATTATATGACTGTTCTGACAAAGCCTAGAATGAGGTAAAAAAATAACTTGCATTTCTTCATATAGCAATAGCTCAAGGAGAGTAATAGCAGGGACAGTATATCACCACTAAAGAGAAGAAGAGGATATCCTTGAAGGAAGCAGAGAAGGCAGTCTCAAAGCTATTCGGCCTAGAGGTTGCCTCTGAGTGCTTGTAGGGGGTAACACTGTAGAGGCATTTAGTGGGGATGATATTGTACTAGCATATTTACATTTGTAGCGTGAACAGCCCCACAGTTCCAAATTCCTGAGCCATGCTCACTCTTTCCTGCAGTTTGTCCTTTAAAGCATGACCTATCAGTCTCTAAACAGACATACAGACAATGGTAAATTATCAGAAGTTTTCAAAATTGTCAAGGATTTTTGCAGTCATAAAAGTTCACCAGAAGAAAGGTAACATTAAGTCCTGTTTAAAAG
This sequence comes from Corapipo altera, assembly GCF_003945725.1. Taxonomy (NCBI): domain Eukaryota; kingdom Metazoa; phylum Chordata; class Aves; order Passeriformes; family Pipridae; genus Corapipo; species Corapipo altera. Next base: position 1,538,978 of record NW_020884903.1, read on the forward strand.
ATAGAGCAAATTTAACTTCAAGATGAACTGTAAAACCAGGCCACTTCTGGTTTTGCTCTTTTCTGCCCCTGAGGAAATCTGTGTCTGATTCAGGAAGTCCTTTCCCTTCTCTCTCCTTTGTTTCAGTCTTTTTTTTTTTTTTCTCTCTCTGGTTAAATAACAGGCTTTCTTTTCCCTCTATTCTGCTGTAGGGTTTTAGCCATGTCTTTGGAGGAAGTGAAGGATGTCAAAATGCTTATAACCAGAAAGTCAGCTTTTCCTCCTGTATTTCAGGCTGGAGGAATGATGGTAGGAATGCTGTAAATTTAATAGACCCATTTAAGCATTTCAATGCATAAACAAAGGTTTGAGGGAGGGAGTAAAGTTTGACCATCTCATATGTTCTCCATGCTCAAGACTTATTTCTTAGGGCTTCTTTGACAGCATTTACTGCCTGTGATAGTGAACTTTTTGCACAGTGTGTTTTGTCATCCCCCAGCTGCAGCTCAAAGCCATCCCTGAATATCACAGCTTTATGATCTTGTGGCCACAACCCAGTTCTGGGCCACTGTTCATACAAACCTGGTGAAATTTTTTAGTATTCCTCTGATCATCCCACTGTAAGAAAAGTAAGAAAGGCTTTCCCATAAACACTTGATTTCTTAACAGCCGTACCCTGTCTCGCTTTTCCTTCCTCACTGGCATTGCACAGTACGCTTCTCTTATGGGTGGAGCAGCCATCTCCATGCAGAAAGAGCTCCTCATTAATTTGCATCTGGCCATTTATGATTTTTTTTCTTTATGCTATTGGCAGTGTCTCATTTCTCCTTAGAAGAAAACACATAGACTGGCTCTGTCTTTTTCTGAGCCACCCCACAGGGACTCTCCTGAATTACAGCGCAGCTTAGTGCTGATTACTTTTTTATTTCTCCTCTTAGGAAACGGATAAAAGGTTTAAGTTCTGACACAAACAGGAAAACATGCTAAGAGGATTTATCCTGAACGCATCTGCTCTTTAAATAGTGATGGAGCAGTGTCAGTGTCCCAGAAGGGCCAGCAGCTCCACCACTCTTTGTTCCTGCAGCCCTTGTATGACTAGAGGCAGAAATATCCTATCACAGGCTGTCAGATAACTCCCAGAATATGCAACTTGGTGATCGTAGGCTGAGGAGGGACTGACTGCCACTAGAAGCATGAAGAAGTTGGGTTTAAGAAATACTCGGCTCTGCTTCTTTAAGGATAACATCAAGCCTCTGTTCTGCTCTGAGGTAAGACTTCATAAAATTTACTAAATCAGTAACTTCTCAGCCTTCCAGACCTTGTTCCCTCCCTCTTGTTTCCTTAAACATGAGGGACAGGAGGGGGAGCAAGCTGTCAAAGTTATCACTAGTGGAATTTTCCAGCTTTACCAGGCAGGAAAGCTGGAACAAAGAAAAAAAGATCCACTGTAGAAAAACAACTGGACAGAGTGCAAACATAGGCAACTTTAGAATGGGCATATGCATGGTTTGCATTGACTAAAGCTGTATGAAAATATGGCTCAAGAATCTATTAACATCAGCCCTTTTAGGGTTTTATTAATGAGGTGTGCTTCTGGGAAGTTATACTCTGTTATAATGCAATGTTTTTCTCACCAATTATTCTATTTAAAAATGTGTTCCTCTGGAATAATATTCCAGAGAGAGAAAAATCTTTACTTCAAATTGGATTATTCACAATTTTTCCCATTTTTCCTTTCATTTGATTTGGGGTCAGAAATTTGTCTTTTTCAACTTTTGCCTTCTGCTCTCATATAGGTGTTTGTGGCAATTACATGTATTTCAGCTCAGTGTCATGGCCTGACTCTAGCATGCACAGGTAGAGCTTTATACAAACCTAGCTGTATGGAAAGGAGAAACTTATGATTTACTCCATGGGAGGAAAGCCAGGTCTGACAATTTAAGTGATGCGTTCATCAAGGTTACAGGACTAAATTAGCTAAAGGGCTTCTACATTCACAAATACATTATCCTAATCCTCATTTTTCAAATTTCTTTCAAATCTGGCTTGGTCCTGTACATTTTGCAGGCAGGGATTTGCAGGTAGTGTAGGCTCCTTCTAATGGCTACTTTCAATTTGAAAGTGCTTATAACTGGTAACTAGGTAAAAATCCAGGGCAGCAAGGGACTGGTGAGGAAGAGCAGCTAAAATTGTTTACCCAGTAATGAAAACTGGAGAAATTCAAGGGAGCTGAAAACTAGGACTTGACCCCATAGTTCTGAGGAAACTGGAAGCATGTTTATGTAGTCTAAATAAATGAAAACAATAGACCATCAACCTAGCACTCAAAACAGGCGCTCTCATCCATTGCAGAGGGATTCCAGGGGATTTCTCTCCCGCTGGCTGGCTGGCATGATGCTTAGAGCTCTGTACCTCCAGAGTAAACATCAGGAGTGTTCGAGGAGTTTCTTTTAGCTGTTCTTGTTCTGTGACATTTTGCACACGCTGAAATGGCCAGCTCAACCTTTCCGGTTCCAAAGTCCCCATGCAGCAAAATATTATGAGCCAAGGTCATGACCATCAGCTGAAAGAATACTCCTTGCCTTGGGGAAAACTTCCAAAGGATTTCTTACCCTAGTATTCCCTCTGTAGGGACAGCATGAGGCCTGTTCTGGGGATCAAAGGGAAGTCTGAAATGACATGAGATGCTGCAGAGCAGCACAAAATGATGATCGTGGGCCAAATTATAAGTACATAATAGATTTTAATTGACTTCGATCAGGATGAAAGGGCAACTACTTTCTTCTTTCCTTTTCAAACATTAAGTCTCACTGAAAGGAAGTCTAGGCAGCTAATATCCCTGGAGATTTGGCTTTTGCTCTCTAGATTCTTGATTGATTTATTAAAAAAAGTTAATCAAATAAGTGGGACTACTAAGAAATCTACTAGAGAGTTGTACTCTTAGCACCAATAGTTTCTTTGGTAAATACAGTGTCATTACAAGTCCCAGCCGTGTTCTGTCGGAACAGGAGATAGGGCTTACTGGCATAAATGATTGTCCAAGTTGCTTTTTCTGATTTTGTGACTCTTTTTTCATATGAATGGAAGAATTCTGCGGGATCTCCCATCACTGGATTTTCTCCTGTTTGTTCCCAGTGAAGATGGTCGTGTACCTGCCACGAAAAGGCAGCTCACACTTAGATGTCAGGGCTTTTTCAGGCAGGGCTTTGCAGTAAAATTACGAAGTGATTCCTAATTCAGAAAGTCTCTGCACAGCACAGAAGTGTAGATGTGTATAGACCGCCACAAATTTTCCAGTGTTGATACTGTTTTAAGATGATGATCAAATTCTAATGAAAATTAACCTAGCAACTCTAAGAAATATTGTATTTTCTTCAACTCTTTTAATTACTTCTTACTAGAAAGTCTCTTCAAATGCATTATTTTGAAAAACTTTAGGTGATGAGTGGTGTGTCAGTTATCATAATGATATAGCAGCCTCTTAGTTTGATAGATCTTTCTCGCACCCAAATGATTCCAACTTCTTTGAATAAAATCTGTTCCATTTCTTATCTTGAATTATGCTTTCATTAAGCAACCAATTGATGTCAATCCCCTGGTTCATGTTGTATAAAACATTCCATTTTATGTGTTATCTAGACTTTTTCACAAAATCTTTTAGGAGATTACTAAAATGCTCCTTCCCCTTGTTCCCATCTTTGTTGTGTATTCATACATATATTTATATGTGAGCATGAGTCCGTACAAATGTGCAGTAATATTCCCCTTAGGATATTGTGCATGTATATCATAAAGGAAAAGGAGATTAACGGTAGAATACAATACAATTAGGCTGACTTTATGACAGGCTTGCAGAAACTGCTGCCAACCAAAAGAGTAAATAACAGCTGTGTTAGTCAAAGCCAAATTTAAAAGATAAGACTTGAATTTAGGTGGTCAAAGTCCCAGAAAACCAGGCAAGCTTAATGCCCACAGAAAAAGAACTCCAAGGACAAAGAGTGTAATGGTATACAATTAAGTTGAAGATAAATTTTCAAAAATGCTTCTGTGACTTAAAAGCCTAAGTCAAAACTGACTTTGAGAGCAGGAGCATTTACTCTCCCTGTTAACTCCATAAGGTTTGTGAATCCTTTAGTCTTTCCTGAAAATAGGAGTTAGGTGACTGCCCTCCTTTGTCCCTTTTGGAAGTGTAATCTGTAGTCACCTGAAAGTCCAAAAATATGCTGGTCCAAGCAGTGGCTGAATGCCAGCAGAGATACCAACTCAAACCAAAGAACTAGAGCTACAAGCATGATTATTCCCCTGTTTTACTGGAAAGCCATATATCATCTGGTTTGGATTAAACTCTGAAGATGTGTTAGCCTGTTCAAGATCCTGTGGAAGCATTTTGAATCAATTGTAACTGATGTAAATATAGCCTTTGACTGGAAATCTTCCAGAGAGAGAGCGAGTTGCAGCAGTTCAGCCAAGATGCATTATATCAAAAGCATGGATAAGTAATTTGATGTCCTCATGGGAAGGATAGCATTACAGTTTCACAACATTCATAAAGTGCCTGCACACTGAAAAATCTAATACAATCATTAAAAGATGGATGAATGTCCGATGAATCTTCACCTCCTATCATGGATCATGCTCTTATGTAGCCAGGTGTGGGAAGAGGAGCGTGAACCTACAATGACAGAGGGCACAACAACAGCTTAGTTGTACTCCTTCAACATGAGCATGTGAGCTTCCAAACATGATTTACTATGTTTGCATAGCAATATTAATTACTTTTTAGTGGTTATCTAGCCAAGAATATGTACAGGGCTGAAAAAGGTCAGATAGAAACTTCAGCCAAGCTCTGTAGGACGTACAGAAGTTTAGTAGTCCTTTTACTCGAAGTGTGCCATTGCTTTAAGTCATGAACTAGCTCTTATGTTTTTAACCCTCTTCTGTGGCAAAACATGTGATTTTGGAGATCTCACTTCACCTCCCTCCGTAAATCTTATTTGATATCTCTGTGGTTGTAATATGATGAATTAGCACTTGCCCATATAATTAGTTAATGCTACAGAGAGGGGTTGGGGTGTTTTGGTAGTTACCAAATTCTCGGTTCTGCTGTTATTATCCACTGCATGATGATTTGATATTTGAGTTCAGGCTCCAGACTGTGATTGGCAGGGAAGAACTCAACAGAGCTTAAACAGGCAATTGTCCAAAGTTCTCTTTCCATTGTCCGAATACAACTCGGAAGAGCTTACAACAAGCCAGAACAAACCAGTAAATGTCAAAATAACCAAGAGTAATCCCTTCTTGCAATACAGCACAAAAGGTGCTGAGAAGCTTTCTAGTGTGGTTCTGGGCCATCTAAGGTTTCTGCTTCCCAGGAGAACATGAACAGGCAGTTTGTGCCTATGTTAAGATGCTTCAAGAAAAGATAATATTGTCTCTCTATGTCTTTGGAGTCTTGCAGTCTTCCATACAAGAACTCATTTTCCTCAGAGATTTCCAAGAGCTATATCTAACTCCTCCAGCATCCATATTAAGAAGGTTAAACATTCAAACTCTGTGCATGGGAGTCATGTGGCTGACTTCAGCAGGCCTGCTTGTAGGATCCAGAATTACTCACATAACTGAGGTAGTGAAGACAAAGGCACTGTGCTTTGTAAATATTAGTGGTCTCTGTAGCTGTAAGAGCTCTAAAACCTTAAGGAGCTGCAGTATATTTGAAAACCTAGCTTTGAAATACCTGCCACACTGCAGCTTTCCTCAGAGTGCTCATGAATGAAATATTTGAGATAAACCTCAAAAATCATATAAACAGGAAAGAAAAAAAAGTTCAAAGAAAACAGAAAGCTGTTGTGCATCATGGACTAGTTCTACCATTTAAAAAGTGATTTTTCTTATTATGACATTTGTCTTTTTAATGGGTATTGTGGGCAAGTGTAGCTTAGTCCAACAGTTCCAACTCTCACTGGAGTCCAAGTGGTTTGAAAGCATCACTGATTCATTTAACTTCTTACATAGAAAGGTCATGTTTTTCACAGGCACATAGTATAAACATTTGAACACAAATTAGAAAAATACCACTTAAAAACTAGGGTGTTGCATTCACAATTCTCATGAAGACGTTCCATCTGTCTCTGTAACATAAGCCTAGAAATCATTTTAAGATAACAGAAAACCTTTTATAATCCACCGATTGGAATGATATAACCAGTGTAGAAGAAAATGCATTGTTGTTGTTTTTGCTTGACCTCTTCATTCCTCTGTTGAAGACCTGAGAATATAATAAACTAAATTTGATTTTGTGGTCCATTGTTTCCTCTGAAAATGGGAATTTCTGTTCCGTGATCTTCTACTTGGTGTTCCCTGTCTGTTTGTCTCCACCATATTTTAGCCTCCACTCTTCATTTTCACCGCTGTTCTGTCATTTCTTATTGTGACATCTGCCATCATCTCACCATGACCTTTCATAGCACTGGTAATGCTACTAGACTCATCTGGCAACTCAAGTGGTTCTTGCCAACACGTTTCTGTACTTACATTATAAATGAAAAATCTCTCGACCAATCTCCAGTAGGAGTCTTCTACCAGCTTTTGATTTAAATTTAGCTTTATGCTTACACAGTTATGCTTACATGCTTACTTATGTCCTGAATGAGAGAGGTTATCAAATAATATACTACAATTTAATTTTAAAGTGACTGAAACAGCCTGAAATTTTGACTGAAAAAACATGAGTGAATTAGCAAGAAATTAGTCGTTCATTGTTCCAAGAAAAAGTGTAGGTCAAAAACCTATTCTGATATGGTTTCCTTTTAAAGCTTGAAGGCAAAATGTGCGCCACATTAGCAAAACTGCCACTGGCTCAGCAGAGCCAAGAGGATTTACTTCTGTTAATATTACCTGGCTGTTAGGGATTTTTTATTCATAAATTTTTTTAGAACATAAAGTGTCGTGGTTGCTTTGACTGAGCTTTTTATAAATATTTAGAACTGAATGGAAAGAGGGACTGATGTGTGACTTCTTTTGATAAGGATATATGATAGTCAAATGCTGTTGGATAAGCATGTGGGAATGCATCCACCACCTGCAATTCCCGTCCTGTGCCTTGTGTGTTTAGGCCCCCTATGCTGCATTGGTATCACCTCCTCCCTGCATAGAGAGCCCTTCTCAACTTCCCTGCTTGCTCCATCCCTACGTGAATCTCTCATCCAGCACCTGATTTCTGGAAAATGGAAAAGGAAGGGAAAGAAGTGGGGTTCAGAGACAGCTGCAGACAGAGGGACGGAAAGGGAGAGAGAGTTAGAGATGAGGCTCCACGTTGCTTCAAGTCATCAAGAATAAAGTAACAGACTGCTCAGGACATTGACAAGAGTTTCCCTGTTGATGTACTTTCCATCAATTTCCTGTCTGTGTAACCATTTTTCTTCAGGTAAAAATAGGAGCATAGTGCTTTGAGATATTCTCCAAGATCCATCTACGTTTCTTTATTCATTCACATTCTTTATCTACACTGCTTTTTAAGCAGTTTCATTAACAAAAGAACAGCCTATTCAGCAAATGTGGGACTCTTTCCAAAGTAACTCATACAATCTTTACCAATGTACTTGAGTGGTAAAAAATAGAATTATGCTCACATCTTGATTTTTATTTGGCTGCAGAACTTTCCAGCAAATTTTTCATTCCTTCTGACTGATTCAGTATACCACAAAGTACAATACAGGATGAAAAATACAAACTGAGAGTTCAGAATTGCCAGACAGGAACCCAGAGCTGCTGAAAAAAATTTATATGGTGTACATTTGCTCATGAAAATTTTGTAATTTGTAATATCTTCAACATTAGAAGTACCACAAAGAGGGATGTTCTGAATTTAAACATAAGGGATAAATTAAGCCAGCGGGATTGTAACAGTTTATTACTATCTGAGAATCTGATCCAGGATTTTTATTATGGCAACATAAAGTTGCTCCTCACTCTGTCAAAAGATTCAAGAGTATCTTCATTGCATGTGCATTTTTTTCAATAAAGTAGCTTTAAAGGTTGTATTTCCTTAGCTTTAAAATCTCAGTGTGTTGTTTTATGTTACTTCAGTCCGGTCCTGTAAACACTGTTAAGCACAATGTTCAAAATATTTTCTCATGAATTGCAGGGTAACCAATACCATTCATGACAAAAATGTAAAAGAATACATTAGAGTTTACATATTGACACTTTGTAGGTCAGACATGGCTTTCAATACAGTTAAAAAACATCTAAAGGAAAACGCAATAACTCACAAAAATAAGTATTGCTTGTTTGCTTAGGTCCTGAAGCCTTTGAAAAAAGTGTAATGGGTGGAGTGGCAACATTTACTTAAAAGCATGCATTAATTATAGGAAGGAAGAAAGTAACAACTGGACTTCACTTAAAACTAAGCACCAAGAAAACTTCAAAGACATATTGCATGATTTCAAGCTCCTGTTTAGCTTACATGTTCCTTCTCTAGATTTATCTGCCTCCCTTCATTGTTTATATCAAGACCTTAAAATATTTACACTTGAAATGTATTTAGTTGCATTAGATGGCTTCCAGTAAACAGTATAGTTCAGTTCTTAATATTATTACCTTAATTCAACCAAAATGACTGAATTTGGCTTTTGAGGTGTTTCAGAGAGACAATGTCCCACAAATTTTGTGAGTTTCTTAGTGATAATAATCATGCTGGTTGAAAGGATAGTTCCTTTACAATGATCTAAATTAAAAATATATGTATTCTTCCATGTTTGCCACATAAATCCAGGCAATGTTATAAGATGTACTGAAAGCTGTAGAAGGTTTGACCCCTTATGTTTCAGTGTTTCATTGTGCCTGCTGAGTATTTTAATATTTCTTTTTCTTTAAAAAATCTAATTTGTGCTTTTGGAGCCAAAACTCTTTTAACACTATCCAGGTTATATCCCCTATGGGTTTTAGTTGGTTTGCTTCTTTGCTTGGTGAATGATTTAAGCCTCATTAGAGCTCTTGAACCTGTGCATTTCCTGCAGTTTTAACTGTATCCTGTTGTGTTATAAATAATGAATCTGGCTAAATGTGAGTTGCTGGCAGAGATTTATCAATTTTATTGTGAAAGAAGATTCTGGATTAGTCTGCACATTCCTCCTCCTTCTAGCCTCCTTGCTGTCACACACATGTGCATGCTTAGTGGCCTGATGTACTCCGGTTGACTTGAGACTGTGCTGTCCCCAGAGAGTGCTTACAGGGCTGTTGCTTACCTTACAAGTGACACTGCCAGAGCAGTAGGAAGCAAAAAAGAATCACAGCTTTTCCACTGCGTTTTGTGAGAGCTTCCTCACTGCTACAGATAGCTCTCTGAGGAGGAACCAAGTGCCTGCAGTGAACAGCATCACACTTTATGCAGTACTAGAGTTTAGACAATGTAATGCATTTGCGCTTCCTCCTCTCTTTTTCATTCATGTGACTCTACTTCATCTTTGATTCCTACTTCGGTTAAGATGCTGGGTTGCTGCTTGCACCAAACTGCAGAACAAGACATGTCAGCTTCATGTTTACTGTGTGGCTTGACTGAGTAATCCATGCCGAGGACTGGTAATGTTGCAGTAGTAAATCCAGGGCTGCCATACATCTTGTTTTCAGATTTGGTCCAGGTGGAATTTGAAGGGTTTGCCTTGAATTTTGGGGTGCTCAGCTAACTAGAATCTGTCTGGGTGAGTGCCAGATGGAATTTTTGGAGGCATCTACTGAACAGAAGTGGATACATTGTACAGTGCGTGCACAGTGAGCCTGGTGCTCCTGGAGGCTTTCATCAGCTCTAGCTGATAAAGTGTGACATCCATTGGGTTCAATGCTCAGGCACAAATCATTGTACTGTACATTTGTACTGTAGAGGCACAATAGATCAACCATTTTCTGGAAGAACAGGATTTTCTAAGCCCAGAGTACGTGGCCCATGTGCCTGTGTTTCCTGCTGGAAAATTCGGCCTGCCCAAATACAGGGCCAATGTGGATGCATGGATTTTTTTTTCATATAAAAACAATTGGACTTAAGCATCAACACAACAAAAGAATTTGTCACGTCTAACAATAAAAATGTATTAGAAATGTGTAAGATGTTTAAACTGGCTCCTTACAACCAGCTTTTGCCTGCTGTAGGCCTTGTCCAGATGTTTCTTATCTTACCCATACACACTGAAAATTACATCTAACATATTCTGCCATGATCTGCTCATGTTCTTAAATCTTCAACATTGAAAACTGGCTTATACTGCTTCCTCTTAATATATATGAAAAGAATTCTTTTCAATTCACTTGAAAAAAAAATGGTTAACAGAACATACTCTTGTTAGTGTTAATCGTTTGTGAATCCCTTCTGCCCTTTAGGAACAGCCTTGTTAGGAGAAAGAAGATGGAATAGAGTCCCTTTCAGACTTTGATGGACACACTGCAGCCATGTAGTGCACTGTCTCTGTTGCATCAGGCTAGCACTGAAGTGATGTGATTGCCAGTGTGGAGGAGAGGTCTGGGTTATGTCCCCAAAGGTCACTGTTGCCAGCAGGCAATACCTAGATATTCCCTGCACTCCCTTAGCTCAAAGGGTCTGATTGTGAGAGCCCTCACATCAAAATGCACAAACAGAGAGAGATTCTTCTGCAATCTCCACGATCAGCCACAGAGCGGGTCACAATGTGGCCTTTGTTACAGCAGAGGACTTCCCTAACATTTACAAAAAAGTTGCATACGAGACAGCTGAAGAACCCAAGGTGAAACACATTTTTAAATGTTGACAGGTAACACTGCCATGCAGACTCTACAGTTGAATCTCGTAACTTCTGTTAGTACCTCGATGAATTGCAGACAAAGTATAATTAAATAAATTAAATTTTAATTCCTGTAAATCCTACAAGTCTTTTCTCTTTTAAATCTTTTTAAATCTTAAGACTCATTAGACAATTCCTTTGGGTCCCAAAAATCATGGAATCATAGAATCATAGAACATGCTGAGTTGGAAGGGACCCACGAGGATCACTGAAGTCCAACACCTGGTTCTGCACAGGGCAGCCCCAAGAATCACCATGTGCCTGAGAGTCTTGTCCAAACACTTCTTGAACTCTGGCAGGTTTGGTGCTGTGACCATTTCCCTGGGGAGCCTGTTCCAGTGCCCAGCCTCCCTCTGGGTGAAAAACCTTTTCCTAATATCCAACCTGAACCTCCTCTGGCACAGCTTTATGCCATTCCCTCAGGTCCTGCTACTGGTCACCAGAGAAGAGGTCAGTGCCTGCCCCTGGTGAGGAAGCTGTAGACTGCTATGAGGTCTCCCTTTAGTCTCCTCCAGGCTGAAAACACCAAGCGATCTCAGTCCCTTCTTGTATTCTGGAGGATTCCCCTCCAGGTCCTTCACCATCTTTGTAGTCCTACTTTGGATGCTTTCAAAGAGCTTCTTATCTTTCTGAAACTGCAGCACCCAAAATTGCACACAGGGCTTGAGGTGAGGCTGCACCAGTGCAGAGCAGAGCAGGACAATCCCCTCCCTCAACTGGCATGTGATGCTTTGCCTGATAACCCCCAGGACACGGTTGGCCCTCCTGGCTGCCAGGGCACTACTGACTCATATTCAACTTGCCATCGACCAGGACCCCCAGATCCCTTTTCTGTGGCACTGCTCTCCAACATCTCGTTCCCCAGACTATACGTACATGCAGGGTTGACCTTTCCCAGATGCAGAATCTGAAGTAAAATTAAAGTTGACAGAATGATATTTTGAAGAATATTTTGTAGAATACAAAGACAGGCAAAATACAGAATTCCTGTGGTTTCAATGCTAACCGATACAATAAGATGATAGCTTATTTTCAAACAGAGCTTTGTAACAAAGAGCAATGAGATTCATGTGTTTTCAGAATTCTGCTGGGCCACAGGGTGAGAAAATTAATAATGAAATAAAATCATATTCTGCCTCTCACTCAAATTCTCCGTTACAAGGGGGGCTGAGTGACAGCTCTGTGAAATCAGTGAGCTTGATAGTTTAAATATTTGCTCTGCTAGATGTTAGAGAAAGGACTGGGAAGCTTTAGGATCTACTGTATACAACTTGCCTAACATTTGCGAGATAATCAGAAACAGAAGTGTAGATGGATTAGGGGGTTAAATGTTGTCTGATATGTACCCCTCTCTGTGATCAGAAGCCACCAAGCATGGAGAGAAGGAAATAAGCAGGCAGCAAACAGTATAGGGTCTCCAGGAAGGAACCAGAAGGTGAGAGATTTGGGGCAAGGGTGAACTGTGCACTGAACTGTGCACAAAAATACTATTTCCCATTGCTGTCTCTTCCTTTGCCTGGAATTTGTATACATTTTATTTAAAAGGAAGATAAATAATGGTACATGACTGCTTCCTAACAATTCAGAACAATTCTTAATAAAGAAGAATAAATGTTGTTTCCTTGTCAATGCAACCTACCATCCTCTTTTTTACATTTGAGAGGAGCTGAGCAAGTGTTTATACTGACAGAAAGATTGCAATGTGAAAAGGTGGATTTTCATCCTGTAATGATCAGGAGAATTTGCTTCCTTCATCTTCCTCATTCCTATGAATGTGATTAATTGTGGTGAAGCAGGTTCAGGACCCACCAAATTAAATGAAGTATAACAGCCCACAAAAGTAAGATGTCCTGTCTCTCTCTGTAAACAAGGATTAAGTGCTGGTTTTAACTACAAGATGACTTTATTGCTCCTATTTGTTTTATGGATTCTTTACTATCCGTTACTTAATTGAACTCAAAGCACAAGCCTGGCTTTATCATTACTGAGCCTGTGAGTAATCATTAGGTGTCACTGAGCCAGCTCTTCATGTGCTTAGACATGTGGTTAGACAGACTTTTACTTTGGAGATAGGATAAGAATAGCTTATTGGATCTGGCTTGGCTATCCTGAAATCAATGTATGGTATCAGATCCTGAACAGCACACTTCTGCACTACATATGGAAGATAAAATTTAGGGTCAGTAGGCCTGCTTTGCTGTTGCATTTCATCAGAATTCTAAACGTACACCAGACCAAAACCAGTCACACACAGTTGAATCAGTCTCCTTGTGCCCATGGAAATACCCTGCTTCCTTGCAAAAATCTTTCCGCAGAAAGCTTTCTAAATTATATCATCATATTTCTCCTTACTGCCACTCTTTAACCCTTTCTCCTTTTTTTTTTTTTATTCCACCCTGAAAACAATTGCAGCTCATTCAGTGGAGTTGCTATAATTGTTCCTCAGTGCTTTTAGAGTCATACTTCTCTCCCAGCTCTTTCCATCTAGTAAGCCAGGATCTGAGATCCCTGCTGTGTTTAATTTAGTCAGTGTTTCAGATTAGCTCACCACTACCCGTGTGTGTGAACAAAAGAAACTGAGCATGAGCTTTTTGATTGCTACTTACTTAACAAGACTGGTTTTCAGCTTTTCTATAGGAGCAACAGAATCAGCTTAGTGAAAACTTTTTATTGTTCTGAACTTCTGTACAGACACTGAGAAAAAAAGAGCAAATGAGACAGAATGGGTTGAAGGTGAAAAACCTCTGTCAGGAACAGAGGTTTTCTGCTGCGAGAGTTCCCAGTTAACAGCCTGGGCTTCTTGAACTATTTCTGAGACAGGCAGGCTGATTGCTGAGTCAGTGCACATTTAGTGTCCTTCAAGAATTAATTAAAAGCAGTGAACAATATGCTTTGCTTCCTCAGTAGGACTTTTTTTTCCTGAAACTGTTTTGACCATCTTTGGCTGGAGGAAATGGGAGACAACTGCCATTATCACATAAAGGCAAGACCACTTCCTCCAGGACAAGAGTCCCAGGTATATGGGTCAAAACAGCAGCTGGAGGTCATAGACAGACTGACAATAATTGAAGAAAGTTTGTACCAGACCACCTGGAAGCAAGCTTCAGATGTTTACCAGTAAGGATTAAGCACCTCTGCCTAACCTTTCTCATTACAGAAATTTTACACAGCTTGATTTAATCCAGGTTGAGATAACAAGCCTCATAGATGAAGTTCTCAGGAGACTTTGTTCAGCTGATTTTCCAAATAAGCTCTGTACTTTAATATTGTTGTAAATGCACATTAATTACCCGGGAACCTTAGATGTATTTGGTAAAGCTGGTTGCCACAGCAGTTGTTGCCGTGCTACATGGTCTGTTTTGCATTTAGCTTTTTGGTATGGTAGTATTACAAAATAAGCATACTCGCTGTGGGGAGAAAAGCAGCAACCCACCAAGCCTCTTTCTTCCTAATATGGTGAAATAAAAAGCCTTAGTTTGAGCCAGCTGAAGTGGTGATGGAGTTGAGGCCCAAGGAGCAGGGTCATGGTCAAGATTCACACTGGAAGGGCAGGAAATGTTTAAATTCTCTGACCATGATTAAATTATGGAACCCAATGATGCTATCAGAGCTGCCCTTTTCTCCTCCTAGCACATGTTTGATTCCAGACTGGTGAGAGTGTTCCTTACTGCAATTGCTGGTTTGGGATCTATGGGCTGTGCTATATAGCACATGTAGGAACTTATTTTTCACAAAGGTTTATATTAAGTAGGGACATGAATTTCTCAGTGGGCAGCAGTGTGGGGGTTTCAGGCAGAGCCCTGAGCTGAAGCGGAGGCTGGTGAGGGGCAGGCTGCGGCAGGAGGATAGGCACCGGGCTGGGCTGTCTCCTCTGCTCTCACAATGTCCAGAGAACAGGGGCCCCAAACGCCATTAGAGTGCCAGGAAGTTTTGCCTTTTTCCTTATTTGTGTTCACTATCACCTTTTAAACAAAAGAGCTCAGCTTTTCACAGCAGCAAGCAGTTGGTCAGTGGTAGCTGTTTCCCCCATCCCCCTGCCAGCTCCCAGCTGAAGAGATGGGGTTTTCTGGCTGCTTCTCAGGGGTTGTGCTTCTGCTGGTTAAAACCTCTGCTTGGGGACGCTTGGTACAGTATTAACTCGTGATAGTTAGGTCATGATAAGTGAGACATGCTTTTTTTTCTTACTTGCTGACGCAGGGAAGAGAGACAGTTGAATCCATAAAAAAAAGGGAAACCCATAAGAAACCAGAGGCTGACACATCCAGAATACATAATCCCAGTGATTATAATTTATCAGGTACCCTAGTCATCTGAGGCTTTGCAAACAAAAGCCGACTGAAACACATCTCCCCAGAGGGAAAGCTACATGGAAAACACTCAAATAGCTTTAACCACTGTTGTGTCACAAATTCCTCTTAGATTTGGTGACTGTGGCTTGTTCTAATTAAAACAGTAACGGTTTCACCACTGTGTTTTAAAGTAAACAATCATTTTCTGTTTATAAGGGAGAAAAAGGAGAAAAGTGAAGATAGCACTTCTCTGCCTGGAGTACATGTCTCCACAGCCCCATAGCACATTTTCTCCTGCAGTGTTGTCACCCATCACAAAGCTTTGCTTCTCAGCAGCTCTCCAAGAGCACATGGGCAGTTTTGGCAGCTGAATCATCCATATAACAGCTGCATGTGTTCAGAAAAAGGCAAAGGCCTGAGCTTTAACTTTTATAAAGCCTGATCACATCCAAAGCTGGATTTGGTGTGCTCCATTGTTTCTACCACAGCTCCCTAACCTGGGACTCAGACCTAGCCCAGAAGGAACCACTCAGATAGAGCAAGGATGCTGCAGGAGCCTCAAGAAGGCAGCTAGCCCTTCACTGGCAAGGAAGGGTGAAGCAGAGGCAGGCAGCACAAAGAGGAAAAAGTATGTTTGGTCAGCTTTATTAGATAACATATTCTTTATACATCCATTACCAAAACTTTGACACGGAGGGAAATACTGAAAAGGAAATCTTTTTTTTTTTTTTTTTTTTTTTAGTGGAGTAAAAGTGTTGCCTGTGTTTTTAAACAAAGGCGTGTTGTGAGAATCATGCCATACAGAAAAGGAAGACAAAGGGAAACTACATTTGAATTAATTCAGATAAGTGAAGGCCAGAAGACCTTATGACAGAACTTTCCATTAATTCCTGTAGTCTAGCTCTCTGCCGTAATTGCGTTACTTCCTAACTCTTCCTAACTCTTTTGTACAAATATTGTTGTGGTTATTATTACTGATTACTGTATCTACTACAATTATACTTACAAAAGCTGTTTACAGTATTGCAGCCGTAATAATGTGAAAGAGCAAAGTCAGATGAGACTTTCATGGTGGATGTTGTATTAGATTTTGAATTAACTTATATAACTGTCTTCAGCTGCAAGTACTTACAGTGGGAAAAGACCAGAACAAAAGAGTAAGGAACAAACTTTGTTTTAATTCAATCACTGTATTGAATCTTAGGTTTAAACTTGATTTTTAGTGAATCATAATTTTTTGAACCTGTGATCAAAGCCTTCTGCCTGACCCTAGAATATACTATTTCAATTCAAAGACAAATTTTGTTAAATTTTTTTCTATTTTAACTTAATTTAAGAAAAAAAAGAAATCTTTTTAAATAAATTTTTTTTATTTTTTTTTTAACCTTTTCAAATAAAAGGTAATGATTTCTCTGAATTAAAGTATTTCAAGTTTTGAATTGTTTTCTGGAGCCAGTATAAGTTTATAAAATATTTCAGGGTTCCTAAGTCTCATTATTTTTCCCCAGAGTTTTCACTGAAAAATTTCAGCCAGCCAGCAAAACAAGAAGGGATAGAAAGAGGTACAAAAAAGTTAAAATAGTTTTCCAACGTGTCATTAGATGGATGTCAGTATTACAAATAGAAATTTCATCTCCTGTGTTCCTCTCTAGAGTGAGAAACACTAAACATTAAATAGATAAATTATTAGATGCAAAATAAATGTCTAGCCATAATTGTTATGAGCAACAGAGGTCATTACAATTACTAGAACAGTTTACTTAGTCTCTGAAATCTTGTTCCTTCCTCCCTGGTACAGTCACAGGTGAAGCCCTAGTTGCCTGCTCCATCTTCATGGCACAAGTTAGCATGATAGAAAGGTAATTTTATTTGTATTACTGTCTCTTCAGAAAGTCCCTCTCTCGTTGTCGAAGAATTAACAGGATGCTTTCAAATGAGTCAGCACCTCCTCCTACATTCAGTCGCTCCAATTCGCAGGCCTCCATGGACAGCACTTCCATGGAGGACTTCTGGTGTGAAGTGGAGAGCATCAAGGAGAGCAGAGAAGATGGATCTGAAGAAGCAACAGTCTTAGAGTTCAAACCTGCTGATGGTGAGCACACAAACACCACTTCTTCCTTATGCCTTGGCTTTGCCTTCTCACTAAAGAGTCATGCCCTGATCTCCTTTCTCATGCCATTCAGTATGAGCAAAAGTACTAGGCTGGGTCACTGTACCTCTGCTTCTGAACATCACAGTCAGTCAGTGGAAAGAAGCAATAATTCACTCTGGTTTATAACTGGAGCTGGTAATTAACTTCTGAAGTAAGTTTTTTTTGGACTGACTTTGTGCTTCAGGAGAACAGATACGGTGTAATTCATAAAGGAGAGACACTCAATGAAAGCTAAATCTCCAGCATTACATAGACTAAACCAAAACATTTAAAGTGAAACAATTTATTTTGTTAAATTTATTTTGTTAATAATTCATTTAGTATGCTGGAATTTTAAATTTTCTGGCTTTTGGTAGGATATAATGCAGAAGTTATTAAAGTCTTGAAGAATTTTTTGGTTAGATGTTGTTTAATGCTATCAGGAATTTGATAACTGCCTGTTTCTATGAGATTACCCAATTTGGATATAATTCAAGAAGAGTTTAGACTTTAGTTCAGAGGTAAGTCTGAATATATGGATGCCTGCATTGTTCAGACTCCCCACTTGACCAAATTCATTCATCACTTATGCAACATATCCTGAAGGTATTACTACCTCATTCTGTTATCTTAACCTTTTCCTCTCTCTTGTTTTGTACTGTATTTGGAAAAACACATAATAGTCTGTACTGGCTTGTTGCAGTACAGCTTTGTGTTAGATTTGATAACATGTAGAACAACAGTTCACTTTTTTTTCCGGTTTTGACCCCATTTACAAATGCATTATATTGTGCAACAAAAAATACCAGGTGTTACTATAGGATGAAAAAGAATTTCTTCTGAGGTCATGACCCACTGATAACTCTTTCTTGAGAACATCTTGTGGCTCATGGCTGCTAGTCTGGTAATTACTGATCTAGGGATAGATTTTGAAGCAATGGCATGTTCTTTCCTTGCAATTATTAACACAAGTGATGATGAGGTTTTTTTTACTTTGACATGCAATGAGATGTCATTAGTTCTGCTCCCAGGAAGAATGGTGAAAAGGGGGGAAAAGTACTACAGTATTAACAAACAAATATGTAATCAGTCATGGTAAGTAACTTACACAGAGGTATCTAACTCCAACCACGTACTGTTCCCATTGGAAACACCTCCCACTCACTAGTTCCCAGTAGGGCTCTCTTGGAAGCCAAGGGAGAAGACGGGTTCACCAGAAATCTTGGTCTGCTATGAGGGTTATGGTTGGTCAGCTTAAATCTGAACTGCACTCCTCTGTTCCTTATTGGGAAAATTCTTGTCTGATCATACTCTTTAACTTGGAGACCTTAGAAAGAGGTTGTGAACCTATTGGGTGTCTCTCCTTCATTCAGTTGTCAGCATGAGCTGACAGGTGTCTCTGACTTGTCTACACCATCAGGAGAATGTCACATATCTGTGAGTTACCAAGCTGTGTAAGTTAGTAGGGAAAGTCAGTAAAGAACCTCATTTTCCAGAAAGTTTTCCATCACTTTCATTACTGCTGAACTAAATCTTCACAACAGCCCAAACTCTGCTGCAGTCCTGTGTTACCCTTTGTCTGATTACACCTCATTACAATGCATTGATTTTTTCCCCTCTGACATGAATTAAAAATGAGACTGCAAGTCAAAGTGCAGCACATCTCCACACTTCGTTTACCTTCGTTTTGTTGTTTTAAACATATATATATATATATATATATTCCATACACTCACACACAACCAGGCAGTGTTTATCCTAGTTATTAAGATCAGGAATATATTCAGTTTGGGATTATAAATCTTGGAAGTTCTATTAAGGTCCTAATAAGATAATTCTCCTTGCCAAATCAGTGTGAAAACCCTTGGGGCAAAATAAAAACAAATATTCATCGCCCTTTTGAAATGTCTTTCAGAGGAAGAGATGCAAGATCCTTAAAAAGAAGACCAAAGGGTGATAGCGGCCAGGCACCACTGATACTGTCAAAACCACAATGTGGTTTGCCAGACAACACATGCAAGGGACAGACAACAGCACACTTACTCTGCTGATGTTAGTAAATACAATCAAAAAAGAACAGAAGATTATAACAAGTGACACAAGGGGTGAAAATGTGAAAATGTAGGGGAGGAGGAAGGCATGGGGTATTTAAGATGTCTGTGATGTACTGAGCTGCTGCTTTATAACTTCATGTTTCAAGGCTGGGATGCTGTGCATTGTTTAAGATTATATCTGTGAGTTATTTCAGGTTATATCTGAAATTCAAAGCAAGACACACCTCTTTCCTAGCAATCTCTATGAGAAAAAGATAATTACCTTCTCAATTATCTGTTTATCTTCTGGTGGAGCACAGTATCAAGACCCTGCTGTATAAGTAGCTAACTGTCAAAATAAGATTTGTAAAACAACATGAGGGGTTTTTAACCTATGTTTAAAACCTATGTGACATAAGATTTTGAAGTTTTTTTAATGCATAAATTTCTTCTCTTTGATAGTTTTATTCCTCTGATTGCTGTTGCTATTTCTTAGTCTATTGTTTGTGAGTGGTTGGAACAGGAAGAGGCCAAAAGCCAGAGAAAACAAGTGGTAAGCAGGCAGAATTTCATGTCTGCCTTACTATTTTTCATAGCATCATGAAAAACGAGTTTGATTAAAAACTCAATACTTGGAAAGAATATGTCAAGACAAAAGCTAAAATTAATATAATTAAAAAACTGAAACATGTACAGATGTGGCTCCAACAGCAGCACACAAGAATGAGAAGAGATGTTCTTAGAAAGAAGAGTGAGGAGGGAAGTTCAAAACTTACAAAGACGGGAAGGGAACACTGTAATCCTGTCTGTGGATACAGAAAGGATAAGAGCGGAGAAGCTGTTTCAAGGCATACAGGACTGGTCACACCCCTGGCTAACACAGAGTAAGGGTTTTAGAAGCAGCTATTTTTGCAGAGCTTTGTAAAGAGGCAGGGCAGTTAACAATGAAGTCAGTGATGGCACATGCATAAGATGCTTTTGCTTGTCCCTGCAGCCCAGTCCTGTAATTTTCTCTTTTGTGTATCTAGCTGCCAAAGTGCAGCAAACTGGTGTCCATCAATCAGCCTGCATTCTGATGTCAAGAAGAGGCAATAAAGGGAGAGTGGAAATACCAACCTGCCATTAAGACCAGCACTGGGACAAGAACAATAAGTGCATTGACTAGTTGTTTTATAGAACATGCTGCAAATTAATCCATTTCCTGTTTGACATGTTTATTTGTAGTACCTCTTCTTCAGTTAGAGCCGTAATGAAATTAGTGTCCTGTCTCAAGCAGCATACTGCTGAGCTAGGATTGCTCCCAAAACTGAAATGAAGGACCTCAAAATCTCCTATGTGATGAGAGATTTTAAAAGACTGTGACTATTTACTTTAAAAAGCAGACAAATAAAAAAGCAATGGCAGCAAAATTTAAAATCCCTAAATGATTCAGAGAAGGCAGACTGGGAGCTTCTGCTAGTCCAATAATGAAAAGGCATATTAATTTAATGTAACAGGTAGCAAGCTGAAAACCTGCATTGGCTTTGCCTGGACAGGTTTTGGTAGCGGGGGGACTGCAGGTGTGGCTCTGTGAAAAGATACCAGAAGCTTCCTCCATGTCCGATAGAGCCAGGATAGAAAACAATTTTTCACACAGTGCCTAATCTCACTATGGAACCAGTTGCAGTGTTGAACCAGCTGAGAAACAAGATTCAAGAAGATATGATACCTAACATGCAAGGATGGCTATTTTTTCATATTCCACCCCTACCTGACCTCTTTGATACCGACCCCCTCCTGAACCTTGCTCTTTAGTGAGCAGCTCTGGTTCTTAATCGTTCAAAACAAGCTGCTGGACTGGGTGGACATCACCCTTCTCTTAGTGTAGCTTCTTCACTAGGAGTCTGACTACCAGCTGGCCCTCTGACATCTCAAATTCCATTGTTAGTGTGCAAATACATTATTCTGTTGTATACATGTCTTCGGTATTTTTGTTTATTTGAATTCGAATACCAATTTAAATTCCATCAGCCAAAGGTCTTTATCCAGTAGAGCATGCTAAAAATTGTAAGCATGGCATAAGTGGTAACTGAGGAGATTTATGCTCTTGCATTAGGCGTTAGCTTTTAAGGACCTTGCTGTGTCAGGCTTGCTACTCTGTTGCCTTTTTCACACGCCTATGCTGATGCACAGGTTAGAAATGCCTCTTCTGTTCTTCTGGTAAGCCTCTCCTGTGCAGACACTGACAAACTGGAAGTGGAGAGCATGTTGACAAAACCATCTTTACTTGCATTTGTGCCCTAGAAAAGGTTGGAATTGGAGTCTTGTCAAGGTAAAGGCTATGGCAGCAAGGTGAAGGTCATGCCATCTCCTTTCCTTCAGGCCCCTCGCCCTTCCTTGCCAGACCTGGTAACACACTCTCTTCCTTCACAGAAGGGGAACTGGAGGCAGAATGGCTGCAAGATGTAGGTTTATCTACGTTGATCTCTGGAGCTGAAGAGGAGGATGGCCAAGCTCTGCTGTCCACTCTGACCAGAACTCAAGCTGCTGCCGTACAGAAGAGGTACAACACCTACACTCAGACCCTGAGGAAGAAGAACAAGCACACAGTCCGGGATGTGCGAGACATCTTTGGCACCAATGACTCTCCTGTAAGTATCTCAGTGAACACCTTTGATATTAATTTTTATGCAATTTGCAGGTAACTCACCAAAGTTTCTACCAGGCAGGAACCTTTTTCTGCTGACAGTGTACAGACAGACAGTGGCAACTCCTGACCCTAAAATCAGACTTTTAATACTCTATATGCTACGTTTTGAGAAGAAAGGAAGACACCAAACACAATAGATGGTGCACAGTTTTGCAACTAACCTGTAACATGATGTTGTATCTGTTACCAGTCTTCCTCCTGCAATCTCCTACCAAGACTAACATTTACTCCTTTATTTTTTGGAAATTGGTGAGTTACTCTTGGCAGCTATTCAAATTTTTGACGGCTTCTGGGGACACTTGCTATTTACTCAGCAGTCTCAGTGGTGAAGTAAAACTTCTCTAATGAAGCAACTGGGGTTCAAATATGCATAAGCAATTAAACACCTGCCAGCATGATTCCAACTGGTACACTGGCAGTTACATTTCACTTATGTAGCAAATGAAAATCTGTTAACTGTTCATTTGCTTCATGGCTTCAGAAATGAATGTTACCTCTGGTGGTTTCTTCTGCTTTTCCCTGAGGATAGCCCTAAATGAACCAATTCCTAGCACTACATGTTTTGACTGTTGAATGCAGTAAACTGTGTGAGTTTAGTTCAATACTCAAAGCAACATGCATGATTTTATCTTTGTCACTCATGATACCTTAAATGGGAGTCACCAGTAAGCTCACACTCTCACCTTTGAAATTAATATTAAAGTTTTTGCCATCACAAAACTCCAAGAAACTCTTTTTCATTATGATTTTTCTTTGTCCTTTTCTATTTGTCCTATCTTCTCCTCAAGGCTTGGCATCCTGGACTATTTAAAATAAAAAAAAAAATTGGGGCACAAAATTGTAACTTCATAGTTATGATAAAATCGAAAAGATATAATGGCCAGAAAGTTAACTTATTTGTCTCCAAATTTAAGTATCTGGTTACTTTTGAACCTCTTACGGATATCCCACAAATACATCCAGAAGTATCCGGTAGTTTGTTGTGGTCAGACTTTAGTGAGAAATAATCAAACATGTTTACATGAACGTTAAAAAGCTGATGATTCTTCTAATTAGATTAGCACACTTCTCCTGACCCAAGTCTTTGTAAACCTTAATGTGTTTAAAAAAACTAAAGTTTCCTAATAAAATTTAATCAGAAAAATAAATGTTATACCCGTTCTCTCAGATAGGCACGTTATTGATGTATTTTTGACCTACTTATTTTCTACTTTCTCATTTTCTGAAGTTTCTCAGTTGCTAGAGGAATTTGTATCTTCAGAGCCAATTGCCTTTCAAATCACTTTTTTACTTCCTCTGAAATTCAGTTCACTTACTACTTCTGCATTTTTAAAGTCTAAAAGATAAAATCAAATAAGTAATTAAGTCTTCTAATTTTTCTTCCCACAAAAATATGCAGTTACACAGGTGCTTAACTAAATGTTAAACACCGATGCACAAATACAACTGCAGAACACACCATCACTTCCCTCCAATGGACTGTGACAGATTGTATTTCTAAAAGCCTGCAAGGTTCCCAGCACCCTTTTGGCTTTCCTATTGACCATTGCTCCTATCTCTGATGCTTATTATGGGATTTAGGAACTTTGTGCTAATTATCAGCTCTTCAGGGATAAACACACTTCAGAAGAGCTTGTGTTCCCGACCTAAGGGTTTCCCAAGCAGTCTTTGTTAGGGGGTATCAGTAGTCCCTCATGCTCTGCTGCCTCTCTGGGCACGGCACTACAGCTGGCGGTGAATCTTTGTGATGAATCTGCTTAGGAAAGAGATCCGCATTAAAAACAACCCAGCAAAAAGAAAAGAGTGACAAGAGACGGGAAGGGGCAAATCTTTACAGCATAGCTGTTGAAGAGAGGCTGGTAAGGAGACTGCTTGAAATGACGTGAAGTTTTGCTTTCCCATCCTGCCTTTCTGTTGGGAAGGAAGAAGTAATCATGGTGCAAATAGCAAAACAGCTCTAATTGTTTCACGTAACTCTATAATCCTCCCCATTAGGAGGATGGATTTACACCTTCTACCCAACGACCTAAGAATTGCAAGAGCCTAGAGGGATGGGTTACAGAATGGTTTACTGTCTTCTGTGGCTAATGATGAGATAAAAGGTGATTAGCTCAGTAAGGTCACCTGAGATGAGATTTAGGGGATCACTAAAGAGGTGTAAATAGTTGTCATCCGGAGTGGAGGAAAAGAAAAATAGATTTGCCCTAGTTTTTTGTCTCTGTTCTGAAAAAAAAAAAAAGCCTCCCTGCTAGATGTTTTGCTACTACTGCCTGGTGGCCAGCCTCTGTGGGAGTCAACAGAGAGCAAAGGGTGCTTTTTCAGTCATCCTACCTTGAGGTCCATCCCCTCCGGGCAGGAGTGTTCCCTCAACAGACAAAGTGGACTCAAATAAAAGGAAATGCAGCCATTCCTCGTTTTGTTTGGATTTTTTTTCTGTTGCCTATCCTGGAAATGTGCCATGATCCCTGGGGGCAAAATGCTGCCCCGGTGATACATCATCCTTGCAAGAGCCATGCCTTGGAAGAGCAGCCTGTCCCAGCTGAGGTGCTTTTGCTCTGCTTCAGATAGGTCTGCAGCCAGGAGCCTCGACTGACAGCCACAATACGGAGTTTTAAATTGGATGGTTTATTAATCAGTGTGGCCTGATTTTTCTTACTGGTGATACCCTGCTGCTTCCATCAGAAGCCATTGGCGTTGCTAGTGCTCAAAGCCTAGAAAAATCAGCAGAATACAAATGAACACACACACATTGATTTTGTTATTGGAGGGAGGAAGTGCATCATGTTCATTAACAGCCCAGCTCTGCCTTGTGAAACTCCTTAAGAGTTTTTAGAAGCATTTTACTTCAGCAATGCATGAGAAAATCGTGTCCTGATTAAGGAGAAATCACTAACCCAGAGCTATTTGCATGAAAACGTGTTTGTAATGACAGTGCTTGGAAATACAAATATATTCAAAGCATTGGCAAATTGCCTTTATTTCCCTTAGCTGCAGGGCTGACAACAGAATTTGGTTGCTTAGGTGCTCCAATGATTTGGTTTTACATCTTCTACAATGCGGGTAGCTACTAAAGAACTATCTACCTCATCTCCAGCTTCTCCTTGCTCTTCTGATTTCCTCTCCCCTTTGGAAATTCCTGTGTACATTGTGGCAGTAAACAGTGGTTTCATTTTTAATATGTCTAATGAATTGCTTTCAGACAGAAATCAGGGTATGAGAAGCTTTACCTTAGCTGGAGCCCCAGCCAGATGAATAAAGTTGTTCCAGTTTAGTTAAGGACGCAGTTTGACTCTTGGTCTTTCACATTCATTAAGATCTTCCACAGTTTTTTATTCTTCTTTTATACTACAAAAAAAATCTGGATCTTTAAAATTCATGTATTAAAAAGATTTTATTTCCAGTCTTCCCTTTCTTTTTATCATATTATCTTAAGATTTTAAAAAAGTAAAATGGGGGGGAAGGAAGACATTTTCACAAAAGGGACATAGATTTGGCTTCTTTGTACACTCTCACTGTGGAGACTCAGAAAAGAGACTGAGAATATGACATTTTAGCTACCCCTGATACTGTGCATGGTCCACATTATTCTGTAATTGCCAGAAGCTAGAGCAGCCCACAGGCTGTTGCAAGCCCTGATGGGTGTGAAGCAGAGGTGTGCTATCTGCTCCTTTCCTCTGGCTCTGTTGTGCTTTATGGAAGCGGGTTACTGCAGGTACTTCGCTATTGACTTCACCCTTGTAACAAGGCTGGAAGTATTTTTTTCCTTAATAAACTTGACTCATTGTAAATCTGTTCTGAAAACTTACAAGGGTCAGACATTCTGAGCACTGAAAGTAAATAAATGAGTTGCTAATGTTTACCATTAATTTTTCCATCTGGAACTTAAGCAGAAGCATAAGTACTTTTATGGTTGATTTTCCCAAACTGCTGAGACAGGTCTAACCATCCCCTCCACTTCCATACTCCCACCTGAAATTTATAGTATTTTTTAATGTCCTGAAGCTTTTTATGTAAATGTTGTGGGATTTTATCATAAAAGCATCCTATAGTTCTCCTTTTCAAAAAATCAGTGGTCCTTCCAGTCTTCTGGCAAAGGAAGTCCATGTGACTCAAATCCTGTTTGCTCTCAAGTTTGCAGGCTATTGAATGGACTCTCTCAGGAGAGATTTTATTCATGTTACATTTGACTTTGTTACCCAAATAGCTCAGAGGATAAGGCAGAATAAAACAACCGCAACATTATTTCAGGCTTCCAATTTGAAGAGCTGCCTGTCTATATGACATTTTTTAGCAGCCTGAATGTTGCTCCTGTGTGTTGGCTACAAACGGGGAAGACAAAATTTCTGCCCTGAGGCATTGCTGGTTTTTGATAAACAGCCGATTTAGCAATTTAAAAAGCAATTTAAAGAGCGGGTATTGAGGGCTCACGGGGTCTCTCAGATGCAGGTTCAGCTAGAAAACTGGAGCTGCTCCATCAGGCTCAAAGGGGGTGAGGCAGCAGGTTTGAGAAAGGCGGAGGCTCCAAGGACTCCCAAAAGGATGCAGAAGACAGCAGAAAAAAAATACAAGAAAGGTTTGGAATATTGTAGTCGTTTTCACAGAGTAATCTTCAGACTATTTCTTTAATTCATGACCTTGATTATGGTGTTTGTTGTTTTGTTTTTTTACCCATGAACACAGATGAGCTGCTACTGCCCCATGTACACAGAAACACTTGAATTTGTCTTTATGAGTCACCGAACTGCTGAGAACAAGGCCTAAATTCCACTGCCAATAAGAGATGACTGAAAGTCACCCCCTGGGCTACTAAGCTCTTTCTCTGCAGTGCAGAATGACTTTTGTAGTGGAAAGAAATTAATTTTACTATAGAAAATTTCTTTGTTCCCTCAAAACGTTTTTTGCAGTCCACTGATAAAAATGTTAGTATGTGGGAGGACATCTGCCCATTAATAACTTGCTGATGCCCAAATTGCAAGAGACACCAAAGAAGCCTGATTTCTGACAGGTGCCTGGGAACAGCAGATATTCAACATGTGCCAAAGATTCTTCAAAAAGATTTGTGGCCAAAATGATTAAAAGCAGGATGAATTACAGTTCTACGAGGACTTTTTTCTTAGTATAATTCTGTACAGCAATTTACTTAGCTAATTTCAGTCATTATATAGGACAGGACTCATTAGGTACAGCAAGCTGTAATATTACTGACCTCAACATGATCCAAATCTATACAGGCTGAGCAAAATTAATTCTCAGTCTTGGCTATGAAAAATATACTCTTGAGAATCACAACAGATTGTTCTATCTTTTCAAAACAGTGTAAGCTGAGAATGATACACTGTTGCTTGAACTGTAGTAGTTTTTGTCCATCGACTTTTACTTTCACTGTAGTCTGATCATTTTTACTTCCTTATCAGCTCACGTTTGAGACAGTTCCGGTGCCACCAGTTCCTTCTAACGGTATCCAGCTCCCTGGGCAGAAGGCAGTTTGGAAATCAGTTACCTGTGAGTATGACAACATGTAACCAGTATTCACTTTCTCCTGGAAAAATGATAGACAGACCCTTTTGTGGTTCGGGGGTTAGTCCCCTCTTTCATGTTGAGGCAGTGCTGCATATATTTCCTTAAAATCATTGTCAGCTTATTGTCATGCAGGACCCAAAGTTTCCTATTAACGGCCGGTGTTGTACTACTCAGACTGCTGCCCTTGAGGCATCAGCATCTAAAAAATACTGATCATGGCAAGGCTGGGATTGTTAAAACAATCGCTAAACCATATTTTGCAGAATTTGTCCAAACTATGTCATCAGTGTATTTTCTTTTTGCATATCATGACAAGATAGATTCTTATTTTCCTCCAGATTTCTCTGGTACTGCAGAAACTGCAGTATTAGAAACAGATCATTTTCCTGGTTCTGCCCTATTATTCTGATCCACTAATGGTGTTACCCCTTAAATGCTTTGTCCTGACAGTGACTGGCACTGCTAATGAAAGCAATAGCTCTACTCTACTCAGTGTCTGGATAACTGTTAGTAGCCTTCCATGAGAAAGTCCATCTTTTATTTTGAAAGCTTTTCCCATCCACATTGTTCAGGGCTTAACTAAATTAATATTAATATCAAGTTACTAAACTAGTCCCTTGAATGTTTACCTCTGGGTATAGTGCCACAGGCATTTTCCTTGGTGGCTAAAGCTGCTCTCCTGATACTTCTGCTCTTCAAGCAGTTGTACTGGAACAGATGGGGAACCAAATTCCCAGGGCTACCCTAGACGGTCTGTGGTCCCAGGTCCAAGGGGGGAAAGAGAGATGGAAAACATCTTAAATGGCTTGGCTATTAGATAAAATCTAAATCCACAGTTCAAAAACTGGAAGCCACTCAATAACACACTTAGCTTTTTTCATATCAGACTTGCAAAATTTGCAATATTTTTGTTGCAAAAAATATTTAAATCCCTGTATCTGTTAATGCAATGATTCAAAAAACATGGGACATGCACAGGTTTATAAAATACGTAATGTTTTTTAATTAACTTTCTGATTTCCATGGCTTTTGAACACATTTGGGTCATGTTAGTAAATTCTTTCCTGCAGTCCTGGGTGATGAAATTTTACTTCACTTTCAGTTAAATTTATGATTATATTCCAGTTAGGTGAGTCTAGGAGTTGGACCTTAAGGGAAAACTAAAAATTGACCTGAGATATGAGAGATCTGTCATGAAAGTTGGCAACACTGGAACTCATGTGTGTTATCACACTTTGGATTCCATGACAATAGCATATTACTGAACTTGATTGTACTGCTTTCAGATATTTTCCTCTGGCATCCACTAATTTCAGGAGGTGACTAAAGAGCAATAAGTCAGTTCACAATATCTACCATAAATGCCAGTAGATATAGTGTTTTTCAAACTGGAATATTGTACATTGTGTCCTGTTTTGGTGCTATACAACTAAACTATCAACCTTGAGAAATTTATGTCTGTGACCACATAAAATATATGCACAGTGTCTTATGATTATAAGTAACCTAAGAAACTGTGTCAACAGCATTTTTCTGTCAAGACCTTTTATTTTTAATTGTTCATTAGACAAGTGCCACCACAGTTTGCTGGCTTGGGTAGACAAGGACAGAGTACAAAAACTTTGGAATTCCTGATAAACAGGAAGTTCCAGCTTGACTATCTTTCTCACAGAAAGCAACAAATTAATAATCTAAAATGAAAATAGGGATTTTATTTCTAAGGGGTTATTTCCTCCAGACAAAACAGGAACATGCTGTGGTT
This sequence comes from Corapipo altera, assembly GCF_003945725.1. Lineage (NCBI taxonomy): Eukaryota > Metazoa > Chordata > Aves > Passeriformes > Pipridae > Corapipo > Corapipo altera. The sequence goes on from NW_020884903.1 coordinate 1,568,189, forward strand.
TGCACTGAAACTCCTCTTTGAAGCACTTCCTTTATTACTGTCTCAAGACTTTTGTCATCTTGGTTTAATTTTTTAATGTCTCTGTACTAAATGCAAGCATATATTCAGCATTCATATATAATTTCCCTTATTTTCAGCTAATAGCTGTCTAGACTGCGGACTAGATAAAGGCAGCCCATCCGTAACAGAAGAGCTCTCTTATGAGGTCTCTTTCTCAGAATCCATTACAGTCCTTCCAAAAACCCAAGAGTGGCCAAAAAATCAGAGGTTCAAAAAAGAAGACTCGGCTTTGCCTGTAAGTTTGTTCTCGACATATTTCTTTGGTTGTTTTCTTTAATACAGCAATTTCCTGCTTTACACCCCAGCACTGTTGGAGTCTGTTAAGATACATGAGCTGTCCTTTTAGACACATGCTTTGTAGAGACTGCCTCCTGTGCCTGCCTTCTGCCTGTGATTGACTCCCAGAGAGGCACCAAAGTTAATATGGATATCCAAGCCAGGTCTTTACTTGTACCCATCACAGATGAATATGTGTAACTCAGTCCACAAATATTGCATCATCCACAATTTTTTCATACAGAAATAAAAATCTCTTACTGGCATGAAAACTAACAATCATTTTCATTATGGGTTTGCTTTCCTACTTTATTCCCCCACAGATTATCTGCCTTAGTTAACACATGGATTTAAAATTGCTCCATAGATGAAGGGAGGAAAGCAAACCTTAGTCCTGCAGCAGTACTGACTGTTTCCAATCAGTATTCAGTGCTATAGGAAATACTATATGAATGGCTAAAGAAAAATTTACCGTATCATCCAACCAGACATACACTGAGCAGTTTTGTCATTATCTGGAATTATTTCATGAAGTCAAGGAAATCTGTTTTCTACTTCCATCAGCCCTCAAAACTTCCATCACTGGAAGCATTAGTTTAGTGCTTCATATGCCGCCTTTTTGGTGACATGTATGATGTCAGCTGTAAATTATTTGGAAGCATTCCTGAGTGTCGTGATGTCCTGAGATCCTGAACTAATCTTAAGCTGTTATAATCCACACAGATGTTCATTTGTCCATCTCAGACTCTACCAAGGAAGAAGCTGAGATGCAGAAGTAAGCTTGCTTGTCAAAAGATAAGACACCAAGTAATTACACAACTTGTGTGAAATCCCTGTGTTTTATTGTGTCTTGTTGTTTGGGGTTTTTTGGGGGGGGAAAACTTGGTGACCTGTGGAAAGTAAGGGTATTTCAGCATTCATCATAATTTTGGCCTTTACTACAACACTCACACACACAAATTGTTCTCTGCAACAGCTCAGAGAATTTGCAGTTGACAGAGGAGGGAAGCTGCTGACAAAGAGTAAAGATGTCACTTTGAATATCATGGATCTGTGGATTCATAATTGATTAGTTTTAGAAAAAGCCAGTCTTGTGCTGGGGTTGAACTACTCTGCATACAGGACATCATTTTGTGAGTTCATCAGTACACAAGAAATAAGAAAGGTCATTACAGAGAGAGATTTCTGAGTAAAGTCAACAGTCATAGCTGTTGATGTTGGCATTCCCCTTACTTCATCTGCTGTCACTCATGGTATTTGTTTTTTTCCCATAATGACTCAGACTGTCATGGGCCTCACCTCTTGCTCTGTTACACCAAGCAACCAGCCACCTATACCCTGGAGGACTGTCCCTCCTTCCCCATGGTGGGCCAATGGGGCTAGACTGAAGACTGTGCAACATCATACTTTCTCCAGGGCAGGTCTGGCAACATAACCAACGTCATGGATAGCGTCTACAGAGCTGCACAAAGATATATTGTATGTCATAAAATAGCATGTCCCTTGCAGCTCCCAGAATGGCCACCTCAACAACCCTGGCTGCATAGTGTTACATGCAGTTTCCCCAACACGGGACCATAATCCATGTGACTTAGTCAAAGATATTACAAAGCTATGAGTCAGTAAGCATATCAGGCCCATCTGAATACACTACATAGTTCCACACAGAAACAACATCACAAAATATATCAGACATGGTCCTTAGCCAAAACATTAGTAATCAAATTTCAGGATAGCACAACCTCCTTCAGTGATGCATATTTTGACACGACTGTTCATAAGAAAAACCACTGGAAAATTGTGACACAAGAGAGAAGAAAGAGGCCCAGCCCCAAACCTTGTGCTAACCACAGCATCACATCATAGTGACCCTAGGACTCAAACAACCACCATGGAAAATCATTGTAGCACCCTTTTTAATCAGTTTTGAGTGTTTGGAATTTTTTCACCGGCAAACATACCTTTTCACTTTCCCCTCAGAAAATATACATGTACTATCTGAATTTTTTTTTTATTTTCAAGGTGATTTATTGTGCTTTGACTGCTTTTGGACTTTTTGCATCACTGGAACCAAAATGCGTAGATATTCTTTAGTATTTCATGTATCTTCAGAAGACTATCCTGAATGCAACTTTCGTTACATTATTAAGTCTCAGCATAAGGGAATTGTGGAATTGCTCTGTTCTACAAAAGGAATATTCTGGGCTAAAATGCTACAGACAGCATGTTCATTAGTCATTCTGTTCCCTGAACTCTTTCTGCCCCAATTATTATTAATCCCTATTGACCATGTGCAATATAATTTAGGAAGTCCTAAACTACATGATCTAGATGTCCTTTGTAGTCTCTTGTTTTTGAAATCTGGTGTATGTTTAAATTTTTTTTGTTTGTCTTTTATTTAATTAGTTTAACTGGCTTCATTTAAAGATGGCTTAAACCTATCGAGTCCAAATTTGTTTAAAAAAAAAAAAAAAGACTGGGCTGAAATCTCCAGAAGCAAAACATTATTAAAGGCTGGGTTTCCACTCAGATCCCTAAAGGGAGGAGATGATTTGTAATACTATTTGTTTATATCTCTAACATTTTTTTAAAGTACAATTAAATTAAGAAGACATACAATACCAAAGATATTTGAAAAGCATGTTTTTTACTGTAACTTTGTTATTATGCCTAACAATTATGTTAGAAACTGATGGGTATTTGTTCTTTTTGACATTTGTACAAATGTGTCTGTCATGAGGCAACATTCCTGGCTCTGGTCTACAACACTGCAGTTTCTAAAACATGTAGAAATCTTCACATGCCCTCAAATTCCTCAGTATCATTTAATTCAAGTCTACTTGAATAAATTATTTCTTAGCTGTTGGGAGTCCTGCTTCTAAGCCCAACTGCTTTTTAAGTAATAAAAAATACCAGTAAATTGGCAGGTTGGCATGAGGACTAAGTAATTTTGCTTCTGGGCTTTTCCGCAGGTCTTTAGTTTGAACTCTTCTGTTAGACCTCATAAATTAATAGCATTATGCAAAGCAGGCATGTATTTGTTACAGACACATGATTGATACACAACCATATCCATGATGAACTGTGTCAGCTACGTCAACAGCATTCAAGACATTTTGGGGAGGGCAGAAGCAGAGCAAAATGTTGCATCCTGCTGAAACAGGGCAAAAGTTTAAAAGTAGCACGTAACTCATTTGTCCTAGCTGGAGTACAGGCACAGGGGTGCTCCAACACCACTTCCCAGTCAAACTGCAAGGGAACATAGTGAGCAAGAAGCTCAATTTTATGTTCAGGTGGACACAAATGATGTCATCATACCAGACCAATATATAGAGCTATAGTTCATCCTCTTTTTGTTATCCATCTGCCCTAACATGACTTCCTATCACATACGGGCACCTCCTTCAAAACAAAAATTCACTCCTTGTAATTTTTGTGCAAATAAAGATGCGACCCATCTCTACTGTAGAAATTCGTTGTTCGGAAGAGCCGGTTTGGACTGACAGAGGTTGGAGACCTCTCCCCTGAAGACATGAAGAAGATCCGCTACCTCTCCCTGATTGAGCTGACAGCCTTCTACGATGCGCTGGGGGTGGAACTGAAGAGGAACCGTGCAGAGAGAGTGCGGGGACGAGGTATTGTGCTGCGGCATCCCCTTTGCAGCCACTTGTGTGTCGATCAGCATTGCAAAGAAGGCGCTTACAAGGCTGTGTTTCCTTTTTTTCACATTTGTTGTTATTATTTTTAAGAGAATGGTCTTTTCGGAGTCCCTCTCACTGTGCTGCTGGAGAACGATCAAAAGAAGGTTCCTGGAATAAAAGTTCCCCTTATCTTCCAAAAAGTGAGTATAACTCAGGTTGCTTGGACAATAAGATTTGCTTCTCTATCATTTGCATTGACACTGAAATGAGTCATCAGATGAGAGAAGATGCAGGCTTTACAGACTTGCGGGTGCATACAGGCTGTCTAACTGTATATTGTGGTTTGAAAACCCCTTGACAAGGAGACAAAATTTACTCCTTTTGTGTGTTTTATCTGTGGTGGGGACCTAATTTTATTTTTGTAATGATATGAAACCACACAGGAAACTTCAGGAAAAAAATGTCTTTCTATTTCCCTTTTTTGTTAAACTAGAGAGCCAGGCAAAATTATGTATGTGCAGAAATGACGGATGTGAGTTGTCTCAGGAGCTTTAATTTCACATTAATTGAAACTGTAGGTATTACTTAGCTATTATTTCCAGAATAGAAGTGATATCTTCTCCTTGAGGTTTGTATGACAAGACAACACTTATATGAGCCATTTGGCAGTACAATGACATCTAGTGGATGTCTTGAAGACAGGTACACAGACACAAGAACATGTGCAATTACAACAAATTTCCCTGTAAATACTGACAAAAGGGAAAGTGGTGTGGAGTGTCAGGGGAAAGACTGACACAACTTGAATATTTCCATGACTTGGCATTTAGCTCCACAGCTCTCATGTCAAAATACCATGGGAAATTAGAAGAATCCAGGTTTGGGCAGGAAGAAGCTCTGGTGGTGAAAATCCAGAGCTGTATGATTGAATGCTAGGAAATTATTTTTTTTCCAATGTTCAAAATTATGTCAAATGAAAACATATTTATTTTTTTAATAAAGAATTAGAATGGAAAGCTTATTCCTCTATTCACAGAAATTTCAAAATAAAATATCCTAGGATCATTTTCTAATCTGAGTTCTCAGTTCCCAAAAACGTATGTTATCTATGGACCTTTCCATTATGCTTCTTGGGGCATACTTCAACATTTCTCAGAGGTTATTTTTCCTTCAATACACCACTGTATTTTACCCAGTGTATCTGCTCTTTTAATAATACATTTATGTGTTAATTGTTCTATAGCAGTGACAACTCTCATGTCTAGGACAGAGGGGCCTATTTCATTAGCAGTTTTCCATACGCTGCATACTCCTTATTTCAGGTTCAGGAATATGGAGAACAAATTAGGCAGGTTTATTTACATGAACTGACATCTTTTCATGAGCAAATTCCATAGAAATGTATCTTTTTCAAATTAGTTTCAAGGATACCAAGACTGAAAAAAAAGTGAATAGTATTCTTAAGTGCTTTTGAGTATTTTTCCCTTCTGAGTGTTTTGTTGTCTTTCAGTTGCTGCTCAAGCTTGAGGAAACAGGTTTGGAAACTGAAGGAATTCTGCGGGTTCCTGGATCTGCCTCCAGAGTAAAGGTAGACACTCGTGCCAGTTTTCCATCTTCTGGACCGCAGACTCTATGTAAAATAATACATCACACACAAAAATTCACACTGCACATAAATACTGATGTGTCTCTAGCTCCTTCTCCTGCCAGTGAAAGGTCATATTGGTTCCTGGGAACCAATAATGCACAGAACATGTAGTCCACTGCTTTCTTTAGTTAGTGTTCTATATAAAGCACAGTCTTGATGTTGAATGTAGCTTTTCTCCATGAAACATTGAGGGATCCTTTTAGTTTATCTCTGTCATCCAAAATTGCTATGACCTTATCTCTGTTTTAATTTATTTCAGAAATTCAAAGTTGCTAAACTCAGTGAACATCAGATAAAGATCTTATTCTATGTCTTTTTAACCTCTGTGGCATTTTATTTCTCATTTATCTTCTGTGATCTTACAATTTCATGTTCTAAGTGAGAGAAACTTGGCATATGTTCACTGCTGGCAGCCTGAAGTACTGCATTTTCACAGGCTGTTTTCGAGCTGTGAACACAGGATAGTTGGTACCCAGTCTCCTGATATTGTGGGGCAGTAATGCTTGCTATTATTTCTCCAGACTAACTTGATTCTGGAAGCTGGCACAGGCAAATTAGGAAAACAAGGTGTTTTTTGTTGGGTTGGTGTTTTTTTCTGGGCTTAGTAGTGTCCACCTCATTCCCACATTTTTGCCTTTTTTTCCCCCCCTAGGCTTTTTTTGTTCTGATTTAGGAAACACCTTATAGTGCATTTTACTCCCACTTTCTCATCCTCAAGAAAGTTAGCCCTTGCTTTCTGAGGTAGGAAGTCTCAACATTGTGGCAGCCATACAAATGTTGGGGATTGCTAAACTGGCTGGGGCTGGGAATCATAAAAAATTACTGTACACGGAAAAGCAACATTATGTGAAACACACCAAAGATAGGCAGTAGTATCCCAGCTCCTTTGACTCTGTGGATTGATAAAAGTACCCAGTGGCTTGAAAAGTGCCACATCTTGCAGAAGGAAGTTCCTAATTTGCCCTGTACTTTTCAGCTTCCTCTTTTTTTCATATGAATGCTTAAATGTTATTTCACACAATCTCAAATCTTACCAACCTCTTCAGGGAGATTACAGTGCAGGGCTGTGCTCTAATTCAATTATTTTCATATTCTTTGTGTACGGTGTACTGTGTATTGTTCACTTCTTATTCACAGCCCATATCCACGGATCTGCTATAAGGTATGGCTTTATATGTAACTCTCTTATACTGGGTGGTAAATTAAACTGCCCATATGAAAGTTTTAAATTATTTGAGTTTTGGTTTCATTTAAGTCTGTCCAACAAGCCAACGAGCAAGAGAGATTTTTTCAAAGCAGATCCAGATTTCATCCTTCAAAGCCTTCATACATTATTATGACATTAGTATTTGAGGGCATTCCAACTTTATTTCAGTCTTGTTTGGAGAAAGAAAAGGCATATGGAAGTGATTAAAGGTTACTGTTCTATAAAAAAAAGTATAAATAAATAAATACAAGTTTTCTTCCATAATCTGGTTTGTAACAGAAGTTCCAGTGAACAAAAAATGTATGATGGTCTAGTGTAGGGTCAATCATGTTTAAAAAAACCTGCAAACACATATTTTAGAAGTACTTAGATGCATACATATATATATGTATATGGGGGGTGGAGGGAATTGGGTGTATAAAATATATTCTTACCTGCTTGTAGATAGATATATATATATATATATAAAATGTTTGTGTTTCAAAGATCTTGCTTTCTCTTTCTGCGGCTTTTTCCCAGTTCTCAGCAGAAAAATGTGGAGTAGATATCTGTCCTCTTGTGCTTTTGATGAGGTGAGGATTTCTGTTCCACATTTCCCAGTCAATTACCAGGAGAGAATTTAGTCTAGGTGTTTGTATGGATTATGTGCAAAGGATGTGAATACAGAGGAAGCTGAGATAGCCCAGATTACAACCAGTTAAATGTGCTAGTAAAAATGAGACTGTAACATTATATGCCAAATCCTGAATGACTTTCTACTTCCTTTTGTGCAACCATTCTATTTCATTATGTGTGACTGTATTTGATATGTAATTTCCTTCCATTCATGTGAGACGTGGTAAACAGAATTCATTTTTAAAAGCTTTTCTGCCTGAGCAGACTAAACTTTTTGCATAATATTAAAGAACATTTGACAAAAACATGATCTGAAACCTGAATATTTGCTACAGATACAATTTTGTCATAAATGGTGTCATAAAAGGCAGCAACATCCCTCCTATGGATAAGACAGTGTTTGGCCAGTAATAATTGTGAAAGCTGTGTTATTTATGGATATCCTTATATTACAATAGCATCCTTCAATCATTTTAACTCAACAATTTTTTGAGGAGCTTGCATTTTCCAAACAGTCATCTGGGTTTGAAGCCAAATTCTGTTCCTACTAGGAACCTTGCTACGTATTTCCCATTCACACGTGTGTTGAACTCTGATTAGTGACCCTCCAGAACTAAACAGACCTCTATTATGCAGCTTACCTAGTAGAACAAGAGGATTAAATGGGCATCTAAAATGGTATAATCATTAATTCTTAGATCTCTCTTTTGTTTTTTGAGTTTTAGGGATTCGGAGGGGTTATGCCTTAAGTGGAGGTTTTTCTGACAGTAATGGTTTGATACCTTTATTTTCCTGCACTTTGACCAAATCTAACTATAATTATTCTGACATAAAATTTCCTTCTAAAGACAGGAAGACACAAAGTTAAAGCCATTTGCTAAAGGCACATGAATTCAGATGCCAACAGTCTATCTAGCAAGTTCACCAGCAGTGAGGAAGATACACCACTCCTTTGTGATTTAAGGGTCAAAAGCTCTGGAGAGTGTTTTAAACAAAAAGAACAGCTGTGTTAAAAAGATCCCAGTTAACTGAGTTTTCTGTTTCTAGTTCTAAGACATTGCACAACATTGTCTTGCTTTAAGATGGTTCAAAGGGGTCACTGGCAGAAACCTAGCTATAGCAAACCAAATTTAGCCTGGGTTGCCAAATATCCCCAGGAATTTGATTTGCTAACCTGCTCTTAACTCCATGTGGGTGTAAGACTGCCAGTGGTTTAGGGCTCCCTTAGTTCAAGTGCTGTGCAAAACCTGCATTCTCTTTGTAATGGGACTTCTGAAGTGATGGCAAACTGCTGGGTCGGCAACAATGATTAAAGGCCAAATGTTTCTTTTATCTTTCAGAATCTCCATCAAGAACTTGAGGCAAAATTTTATGAAGACACTTTTGACTGGGACCAAGTACGAAATAATGATGCAGCGGGACTGCTGAAAATGTTTATAAGAGAACTCCCAAGCCCACTCTTCACAGTAGAATATCTGCCTGCTTTCATCACGCTAGTGGAAAGTATGTGGAAATGGAGTTAGTGTGGACTGATCTAGATAAAATGGAAGAGTAGACATTACATTTTTTTCTCTTTCTGAAGTACTGAGAAAAAAAATGTGATTTTTTTTCTCTCTCTGAAGTAGAGAGAATAACATGCCCACTGCAAGAAAAACAGGCCCAGTGCACTGCCTAAACATTTGAATTTTCTGCAAGATTTTGTTTTCAAATAGAAAAAAGTATCTGCATTTAGCTAGTAGTATAAGTGTGTTGTATGAATAACACAACTGTTTAATGTAAAATTTGACACCTATGAGTAAACAATGGCTGAGCAATGACTTTCATATTTAGACTCTGATTCACACCAGTTATAAGTTTCACAAATGAAAATTTTTGCAAGGTGAACTCAAAATCAGCCCTTTAGCCAATATTGTCTTGGATCTATTTTATTTCTCTTAAGGTTTATGTTGAGGTCAGAATACTGGTACAGAGATAAGTGTGATCACAGAAAGCTTCAGGCAGTCAGGTTTGTTTTCAGTGTACATACACTCTTTCATTCTCAGTACATTTTGTTCATTTCTCTTCCAGGAAGAATGCAGTTGTACCTTGCCATACCTATGACTTCACTGTAAAGTCACTTGAGCTAGTACAGAGTGAAACTCTCAGGATGAAGAATTAATTAGGCAACTTGGTACAGAAAACTGAGGAACTTTACCTAAGATTGCAGCCAAGTTTTCAGTGTCTGCATTAGGTAGTTTACAGGGCAGAAGGAGGTGTCCCTTTCCTGTAACCTTCACATACCTGAGTGTGCTCCCTGAGAGTCCCAGACTGCATGCAGTTACAATGGCTTAGCCATTTGGAGAAGACTGAACAGGAGGTGTCTGTGCAGAATGGAACTATTTTATTCCCTACAACAAATACACAAATATCTAAGAGAAACTAACTAGTACTGAAAAATATTGGCTTGTTACTATGTAGACAGAATTTTATAGAGCCTTGTCTCCCCATGTGACAAACATCCAAGGTGAAGAGGAAAACTCCACTCATTAAATTGATTTTTTATTTTATATTTGGAAAATATAAAATCAACACCTAAACATGCTAATCTCAACCAGGCACTAGCTGTTATTTCTAGAACTGCTGACACACAAGGTTTTTGAACAAACCAATTGCAGCTGGGATTTCAAAAATATTAATTATTCATATCCTTAGAAATCTCCAAGATCAAGTTACAGCTACAAGCTTTGCATCTGTTGATCATGCTGCTGCCTGAAGCCAACAGAGATACAGCCAAGGTAAGTTCTTTGTTTGCTATCACCTGCCATCTGTGATGCTTTTGACTTTTAAATGAGACACATGTTTTTTTCAGAAGATTCACCAGGAAAGAATTCATCCATGTTTTTTATTATCTCCTTGAAAAGATGTTCCAATTCCCTGACTGTGATTTCTTTTACAAGCAATTAAGAAACAGTTGCTGGAGGTATCCAACTGGTGGGTCTCAGGCATTGTTTATTCTGGGGCACCCATTTCAAATAAGCATGTTTCTCACATAGTTCACATAGTTTGGAGAAAAAAAGTCCAGTTTCTGGGTTTTCTGTATAAAAGAAATTCTCCAGAATGAATTTAAATGAGAAGCTGCCCTCAAGGAGCTTGCCTAGTGCACTCCCAGTATTGAAGGGCTTCTGGAGCACTGGACCAGACTGGAAATAGTCCAAAGTAAAAATGTGTATCCATAGCACAGATGTCAGGATCTCATCCTCTGTTGGCTGGCCTTACAAACCCATGCCCACCCCACTGTACTACTTCCTGATACAGACACAGTGGCTACAAGCATCTTGGGTGTTTGGGAGCTCCCAAATCTGACTGCAACTATGTCCTGACCCTAGGAGACATTGGTTGCATCTTCGGGCTTGTTTCTACATAAAGGAAACCTAAGAGAACAAGTTGCCTGGGAGCCCCCAGACATTTCATCAGGTCCTCTGCTCATCAGGACCATGAAGGTCCCCCACCTCTGAAAGTCTCCCACTAGTCAGTTTATGTATAACTTTACGAATTCAGGTGCCTTCTTTACCTGTAGTTTTAAATACAGTAATGATGGACAAGAACAACCCTCTTTAAAGCATCTGGAGGTCTTATAGTAGTGCTCTGTAAAGAATTTTTTTCTGCTACCAAAGTTCCTTTTAGTATAGAGCTGCATATGGAAAACATATACTAGAGAAGTAGTCTTAATTATTACTAGACTTTTTTACAAAAATAAAAGTGATGGCAAAACTCACTATGCATCTCTACTTGCTATCTATAATGAGATTTTAGAAAGTTTTCCAACACAGTTTCTATTTTGTAATTCTTGCGTTTGTAAAAATGTTTTAATTGCAATGTCAGGGTACAAAGGCAGTGGTTTGAATGTTATGGTTTTTGTGGTTTAACAGGAGACAGCTAAACACCTTTTGTGGTTTAACCCCAGCCATCAACCAAGCATTATAGAGCTGCTCTTTCACGCCCCCACCAGTGGGATCAGGGAGAGAATCGGAAGGGTAAAATGTAGAAAACTCATGGGTTGAAATAAAGACAGTTTCATAGGAAAAGCAAAAGCCACACACACAAACAAAGCAAAACAATGAATTCACTGCTTCCGATGGGCAAGCAGGTGTTCAGCCATCTCCGTGAGAGCAAGGCCCTATCGCGCAGAACGGTTACTTGGAAAGGCAAATGCCATAATTTCAAAAGTCCCGTTCCCTCCTTCTTCTTCCTCCCCCAGCTTTATATACTAAACATGATGTCATATGGTATGGAACATCCCTTTGGTCAGTTGTAGTCATCTGTCCTGACTTTGTCTCCTCTCAACTTCTCATGCACCTGCAACCTCCTCACCAACATGACAGTACAGAAAAGCAGAAAAGACCTTGGCTCTGTGTAAGCACTGCTCAGCAATAACAAAAACATCTCTATATTATCAGCACTGTGTTCTGCACAAATCTAAAACATAACCCCAATACTGGCCACTGCGAAGAAAATTAACTCTACCCCAGCCACAACCAGCACACCACCACACAGCTGTTCCTTCACTTCTCCCCCTGCCCAGTGGGATGGATTAGAAAATTTGAAAAAAAAATAAATCATGGATTGAGATAAAAACAGTTTAATAGGGCAGAAAAGAAAGGGAAAAAAATAAAGATAAAATAATTAGAATATACAAAACAAGTGATGTACAATGCAGTTGTTCATCACTGATCACCACTGTATGTAACTGATGCCCAGCCAGCCCCTGAACAGCAGTCCCAGACCAGTATTCCCACATTTATATACTGAGCATGACGCCATATGGTATGGAATATCCCTTTGGTCAGTGGAAATCAGCTCTCCTGGCTGTGTCCCCTACCGAGTTCTTGTGCATCCCCAGGCTCCTCACTGGCCAGGCAGCCTGAGAAACTAAAGGTTACACTTGACTAAGTGTAAACACTACTTAGCAGCAACTAAAACATCAGTGTGTTATCAACATTATTCTTATCCTAAATCCAAAACACAGCGCTGTACCAGATACTAGAAAGAAAATTAACTCTATCCCAGTTGAAAGCATAACAATATTGCAAAAGGACTCATTGGTAGACCTTGACTCTAACCACAGCTGCAATTCATCCTATTCAGTCACTCAAGGAAAATTCTGAACAAACTACCTGAAAGGGAAATGAGTTTCCTTTGACTCTGCCATGCATGTGCAGAAGTAACATCAGTGAATAACAACAGAGCTCTTCTTGTTTTCATTATCCCAAAATAAAAGTTTGGGGGTTGCTGGCAGAAATTTTTCAAATCACATTTGGGACTGGTGCCCATTTGAAGAAAGACTGATCACCCTGGTGATGGTGATATAAAAACCATTGGTTAGATACATCAGAATGGACACTTGGAAATCGATGAAGAAAGTAACTATTCCCTTGCAATACCCGTACATCTTTCCTACACTATAGTATTCAGTACCTTAGTGTAGACACTGTACTTAACTTGCAAATTTGGGATTATGCTGTAAGTGATAGATAATTTATTAACGTGTATTTTGATAGCATTAACTGTTCCTCTGTGATTGACACAGGTGGTTCTACCAGAGTAATCCAAATTAAAATGCAAAAACCCCTAAACTTCTCCTTTAAGTGCAATTATAGCAGCTTTGGAGCCTGACATGTTGTGCAATTGAAAGCGTTGCATTTCAGAAGCAAATTATTTCATGAGACTCAACAAGTGTTGGGTTTTTTCCAGGCCTTCCTTCAGTTCCTGAAGAAGGTGGTTGCTAATGAAGGGAAAAACAAGATGAATTTGTGGAATGTTTCTATGATTGTTGCACCAAACCTCTTCATCTACAAAGGGAAACGTGCAAACCAACAAGAAATGCAAGCAGCTGCCACCACAGCACACATCGTGCGGCTGTTAATTCGGTACCAGGACATCCTGTGGACAGTAAGTAATGTTGGTTCCCTCTTTAGGGCTCCAGTACAGGCCAGTATTTTGCTATATGCAGGAGCTCTGCAGAAATCAGGGTAAACTGACCTTCCAAGAAACAGTTGGCTGTTCTTGGGAAACTGGCTGAAGCCTTCTACATCCAAAATGAGATAGGATGACGGATATCTGTGGATTGAGTTACCTCACTTACCTGAGTCATCTATTTTAGCACGAATTGCCCTGTCCCACACCATTGTTTATACATAAGAGAGTGATTTAATCTAGATGTCTAGGTGATACGTCTAAATTTGAGTGAGATTAAATGTCTGTTTAAAGTCTAGCCCATAGCAATGTGACACCAAAAGTGTGTACTACTTGTTGAGCTGCTGAAGGTTAGCATGAAGACTTTGACAGTCTCAGTTTGTTTCCTCAAAAAGGAGGGTATGATGAGGATTGCAAAGACTACCTCCTAATGAAGTTCCTGCAACTTCAAACATCACTAAGAGTTTCATATGGCGTGAAGATCTACAGTGTCACCAAAGGAATAACTGTAGGCTGCTAGAGAGAGCTACAATTTGCATGTATCTTCTAGGAATAAATAGAATTTCTGCTGCCTAAAATTTGGTGCATTTCTAAAGACCCAACAGCAATGCTGGGGGGAAAATGACTATATATTCTTAGATCTGGTTTCCTCCCTTTAGGTCCCATCTTTCCTGATTTCCCAAGTGAGAAAAATGAATGAGGCAGCGATGAACAACAGCAAGAGACAGTTGATGTTTGACAAAGGAGTGAGAAAACTTCTGAGGAGAAAGACCATGGAACGGGAGAGACCTGAAAGACCAGAGGTGTGATAAAAAGATAGTTTTCAAAGGCAGCTTTAATGAGCCTCTCTCCTTTATCTCATGAAAACTACTGGGGGCAGGGAGGAAATTTTGCCATATAAAATTAGCTGATTAGGGAGCTATCTTGAAAGATGTGCTTTGCAGTCCAATGTCCTGATAAGACAAAGCTTTGGGAATTGATGAGAAGAGGTGAGGAAGGCAGAATGATTTCTAGCAGCCCAAGCTGTAAGCTGTTTACAAACACATGCTGGTTTTTAACCTGTTTCATAAGAAAATGGTTATATGGGGACTGTCCTTGACAGTGATGATCTGTAGATATTCAACAAATGCATGGATCTGTAGCTGAGTAGTAGAATAGTCTGTATTTGGATTAACTGAATTTATGCATGCCCTGCTCCAGGCCACTTGATAGTCTCCTTGCAAGGCTTAGTTTTAGAGCTTTGCATTAACTTCCTAAGTGGAAAGCAAATCCAGTTTGCCTGCCATAGACACCTAAATTGGGTCTAAATGTTAAGCGCCCAATGAAGCAGTTTGTGTTGTTATTCCCTGTATAGTCAGAGGAGAGAGGTTAGTACTTTTGAGTATTTCCAGGGTTCCAGGTGCAGTTCCAACTTAGGAAAATCTGACAGAAAAATCTTTCTTTGAAGATCTTAAAGCCACCAACTTTTCTCCACTGCCTAGATACGGAGATTAGGAAGTTACTTGAGGTATGCTGCTTTGATAGACAACTAAAATAAACTTACTTACATATTAGGTTCAACATATAATTTGGGCAACAAAGAATGTTGTGTCTACATGCACAACCTATACAGTCCCTATAGCAGCTTATATATAGTATTTCCATGTAGTAACTACCATTAATAACCTGGAGAGAAAGTCTTTAGGGTCCTCCATGGATGTTTAAAAGAATGAAATTGGTGAATTGTAAAAGAAGTAATTAAAGAAATGGTCAATGACTCTATAGTTGCTGAAGAACAGTCTTGAAGAAAAAAAAAAAGACAAATAAGGAAGGAGTGATATTAAGAGATTATAAGAAATAGAGAATGAGCTGCCTAGTGCAGACAATAGAGAAAATGCAGAAGGGAAGGTACAGGAAAAAAAGTAGAAAAATAAATGTAATGTATGAATTGTGAATCCATGCTAATTCAGCTTTCTGGAGAATTTATTTGCCAGCACTGACCAATATATATTGTGGGTAGGATTCACACTGGTGCTGCAAATGGAGACAGAGATGTTTGTTTAAATTGGTGATGTAGACTACTGTGTTGCAAACTTGTATTCAGCCTGGAATGAACACAGAAAGGCTCTCTCTCTGAGGAGAGTCAATTACTGCAGTCATTGCACCTTCAAGAAGACAAGTCCATTGATCGTAGTAATTGGCTTTACATCTAATAAAAACGAGGGTAGCTGTGGCAGGTAGCTGAAATATGAAGGGTAAATTGGAGGCAAACTCTGTTTGGATAACTGAGTTGAATTTTGAGAGCACTTAACACAATCCCCAGGTCTCAGATGTTCTAAATTACACAGAGACAGAGACTGGAGAGACTATTGTGTTCTGCTCAGCATGGTATTAACTGGATTAGAACTGGAATGCAAACCTTGCTAATTGATTTATCCACCATTAATCATGGAAGAGCGCATAAGCATCATAGATGATTGTTTGAACCCTATACAAGGTCAAATTCCAAATTAACAGAAACCATATGGTACTTTGATATTTTACTGTACACACATTTCAATCAAGTTGAAGCTATAGGAAGCGGAAACAGAGAACTGGATTTTTATGCCTCAGGAGAATTTCATCTTTAAAAGGAAGAACAGATATTTCTAATAATTTTTATATGTTTTTATGTAAGCTGTTGGCTCACCGAACAATGTTAACAGAAATAACTTAAAATTCAAAGACTTTACTCTGTATGCATTTATGTGATATGTACCAAGGAGTTTGGGCCTTTGTGTTGCATCTCGCTATACTGCGTCTACAAATTTGCATTTGTATGACTGTAAATATGTCTTTTGAATAATCAAGTGAGTGCAGGACACTGATTTTTGCAAGCAACCTCAAAAGAGTTGCAGAACTGCTTCTGAATGGAGCTAGAGTAATATTTGCCTTAGACTTACTCTATTGAATATTGATTTTAGGGAGCTGTCACTTTTCCCCCATACCTGCAGTCTGACATACCCGAGGGGGTGATAAGAGTTTATGCTCCACTGCATTCAAAAGTCTCTATGGCAATTCAGCTCAACAGCCAAACAAAAGCCAAAGACATCCTGGCTCGATTCCACTGTGAAAACAGGTGGGTAAAGCAGAACATTTTGTTTTTCCTGAACGACGATGTCAGAACTATAAATGGATTGTTCTCTTTTCAAAGATTCATTGTGTTACAAGAACTCTTTTTCTAATTTAAAATTGCTAATTTATGGTTATGTTGGTCAAAGAAATTTTAACCCCTGATTTTATTCTTTTTATTTTACTTAATAATTGGTTCCTATACAGAATCAATCTGCCCTGTTACATCACTACTAAAAATGTACATTAAGCATATATTTTATAGACTTGCTGCATAGAGAACCCAAAAGAATTGTCTTACACCTGTCCATAAATCTTTAATGCTTTTATTTCTGTAAGGTAATAATTATTAAGTTATGGGAAATGGTAAATTGTATCTGGAAGTCTTTTCTGTAGTCTTCCCATGTTACCACATAATTTTGCTCTTTGAATAAATATAATATAAAATAAATAATATAGAAGGTTTAGTTAACTGTGATGCAGTAATCTACCTCTGTAGCAGATTCAGTATTCTGCAGTGGTCCATTTGGTAGAAGTTCCTGCTTTTGATAAGGCAGTTCACAGGGGAAAAAATATCACACTTCTGCTTACCATAGAAGGCGGGTGATAAGGCAGTGGTTATAACAGAAATACACACTGAAAGTTTGTTTTTCCATCCTAGCCGTGGATCATCACAGAATATGAGAGGCCAGATCCAAAGTTTACATGAAATTGGAGGAAATATAGGTAGGTCTCATTTTTGAAGATTTAATTCTGAATGTCCTTAACCTCCTAAAACACCTCAGGGCAGCACTGTTTTGACACAGCTGGGTCACTCCTACCCTCCAGTGCATTTGGAGGAAAGGAGCCTGACCCAAAAGCTGTTAAACAAATGCCATGATTTACTACAACTCCAGCATGACTAGAGGGGCACCCCACAGGAGCACCCCTTACAGTCTTGCCAAATTTATCTGACCTTTTGCTTACCTCTCTCATAACTCATCATTTTTTCATGGTTAAGAGATCCTTAGTCTTCCTCTTGCAAGCACATTCCACCTTGTTGTCAAGCCTTTTCCCAAGACCTATTTCTTCCTCAGTGTACTGAAGTGTTAACCTCCCTCTAATAAAAAACACAGAATTGAGAATTCACCTCCCTGTACCTATGGGTGTTCTATACTTACACTAATCCGTGTGCTTTATTTAGATAGCAAATTCTGTGCAGTAGGGCTTTTGTCTTCTATGTTTCATGCAGTCCCACTTCTTGTAATAACAACAGTGGCTTGCCCCACAAGTGTCTGGCCTGAAGGTCAAAATTTGATATTGCACAATCCTGGCTCTCTTCTTTCTCTATTTCTACCAAAATTCTGGATGTTCTGTTCAAGTCTGTTGTCAGCTATCTGATTAGATTATTCCTTATTTCTTCTTGATTAACCCCAGAAGAGTTTTTGTAAAGTTATTACCAAATATCACAGACTTACTTCAGCAGCAAACAAGAACCAGTCTTTATTACTGACGACACACAAAGCTAAATTGGATCAGTGACTTTTTTTGCCTGGCTTAACAGGATGACCAACTGATGCTAAAAAAGAAGAAGATCCTAAAAGCCTTATGAAACAATCCCAAATATTCCCACCACACTCTTTCAAAAAATCAGGATGTTTAATTTGCATCTTCATTTAAAATTATTTTATAGTCTAGATACTTCAGGGTACCTTAGTCAACTGATTAGGCATTAATTCATTTATATTGCTTTCACTTGAATAAAATCGTTAAGACCCCAGTGACCTTATAAAGTAACTGTACAAAAATTTTACCATAATCCTTTGTCTCACAGCAATGTAACCTCACCAGTTAAATGACTTCATCACCCCACATAAATGTAATATAGTCCAACAAATCAATTTAACTCTAGAATTTATTGCCTTATTACTCAATTAAGAGGCACCAAATGCCTCATTCTGGCAAAGGCAGCAGGGACTTCCCAATCACCACCTACTGAAACCCTGAAACAGCCTTAGGAGGATTTTTTTTATTTATTTTTTTATTTTAACCAGCCAAATGGCAACTGCCTAAAACCTTGATATAGTCCCTGTATTTCTTTGCAAGATCCCATCTGGATGGGAACACATTGTTTACAGAGCTACCTTTTCAGTATTTAAAAATAGTGTAGCAACAAAGTCAGAGAGTCGTTATTCCAGCCTAGTAAATTCAAAGAAATAAAAAGCCTCATAACATAGCACTTACAGTAAGAGTGTTGTTAATGCTTCTTAAAAACACATATTTGTTCACCATTTAACTAAATGTCCATAACTCGATGTAATGCAGGTCATCTTGCCTGGAAGTGAAAGTGCATTCATGATTCCCACAGAATAAAATCACTGGCAAATTTACCACAGGCCCTCAGTGTGTCCTGGCAAGATGTTAGCTGGACACACCAAATTAGGCTTGCTGTGTGCAAGTCAGAGAAACATTCGAAGACATTTAATGAAGCTCTGTCCCAATGTGCTCAAAACATCCTATAATTCACAGGTTTTAATTTCTGTTTCAGGTCAGCACTGCTTGGATCCAGATGCGTACATGTTAGATGTCTACCGTGCAAATCCTCAGGCAGAATGGGTGATAAAACCAAAAGCGAGCTGAAGCAGAAGGCTGCAGTGTACTGGACAAAAGCCAAATGGACAAGAGTGATGCCTGTCATTTTAAGAAGCTCTTGCAGAGACAAAACGGTAGCTACAGGACATCATTCCTTCCTACTGTACTGTCCAACTGATGGTCAGCACATACTAATTTTGGTATTCCAGATTCTGACCATCAGAAAAATATCACATCAGTTATACTTTCATATGGATTACACTTGTGCCAGTTGGCCCAGGAATTGAGGAGGACAGACCAAGGTACGGTGTGCAGAAAACAACCTGTCACATACAAGTTGTTCATTTCCTGACCTGGTGTTAGAACACAGATTTTTGATAATAATCCAGTGGCATCAGAGGATGAATGAAACACTACCTACCACAGTGTAGCACAGAAGCACCACAGAGACGTTCAAGAAGAGAAGGTACCTGTCAGATGTGGAAGACAGGAGCTCAACATGCAGCAGTGCCAAGATACAGCCATGTGACAAAACCAAACCTTTCTGCTGAAAGTAAACCTGTACAGTGTGCATTACTGCAATAATTGTCTCTCAGTCACTCTTCATGAGTACCTGATACTGCGGGTGGGAGGCAGGGGAAAGAACTACTGTATAGACAGCTATACTGCCTAATGTGTACCACTGTATTACATATCACTACCAGTCTTCCAAAATTGTCTGTCTGGATCATGTAGCTGTGTGCAATTGTAATGCCACAAACCATTCTCTCCTTCCTTCCTCTGTCACACACACAAATTTCAGGAGATAAATGCTAGGTAAGAAGGGGCATATGACCCTGGCTCTGCCTTTTACTTGATACTCTCAGAATTAAGTCTGTGTAATGCCATACTATAAGATATGTGTTAATGGTGCCGCTTACAGTCACCACTTGTTTTTGTCAAATATTATAGTTTCTTATTTGTAACCTAATTATTTTTATTTTGTTTATTTTAGCTTTAATATGTATGCAATTTTTATACTATTCAGCTGCATTGACAAGAGAGATCTTTGTTCAGGTCTTGTATAATACAACATGGAGAAGAAAAAGAGCTTCCAATGAGCAGTGGGATTTAATAATTTACACATTAGGTCTTCAAAACAATAGCCAAACTAGGCCCAGTCATGCTAGGGGTTTTACAAATACACAGAAAATTGCAGCTCCTTTTACAAATGACATGCAGTCTAAGAAAACACAGGCTGACAAGAGAACAACATGCTGCAACTGCCTTGTAGCTAGTCACAAGGGCAAGCACTGTTCTTCACCTAGTCATTTCCTTTGGGGCTATACTTTACTGAACTAAAGCATGTTTGTTGAGCTGGGAAATCACAAATCTCTGGGAAAGAGCAAGTCTTTTTTTCATCTTTGTTGTATGCAAAAAATGGGAATTAATACCTTCAACTGCACTCCAATATCTCCATCATTAAGATGATGATATTGCACAATGAATCCCCCCACAGCCTGAGCAGTGGGTTTTGTTCCTGACCTGGATGCACGGATAAGGCAGAAGCTGTTTATCATGTAGCAGTGTAAAAGCGTTCTGAACCAAGTCCTCCAGGTGAACATAAAGGACGCTGTCCTGCAGAGGAAGTCTGTAACTTGTGATGCTCTGCTGAAGCTGTGCAGTGAGGACCTGAACCAGAAGCAGGGCTTCTAGAATGTGCTGAGTTTTTTCAGTAGTTAACTTTCTTTGTTAGTGATCAGTGAAAGAAATCAACATTGAATTAATAACTTTACCAGCAACAATAATGTCTACAGAGGGCAGATCCTGTCTTCTTTCTTACTTTCTCTATAAAAAATGATAACAATTTAGCAACATAATCCTTTCATTTTCTTTAGAACAGTGACATTTTAAACTTTCCTGATGTTTTGTTTGTTTTTTTGTTTCTGTTTTTGTTTTTTTCCCTTTCTTTTTCTTCTTAACACTAATGGAGACATAGCTGCAGCCAGAAAAAGACCAGGACACTTGTGTTATAAAATACACTCCTCATTTTGACAACTATTTCTTATAAGTATACAAGAGATAGTAGATCTGTGGTTTGTTTATAGGACTAAGCATAAATGTTTTGTCATGTGTTTTGCTCCCGATACCCTTTAGTTCTCTCTGTGGCAATGGACAACTCTTCCTACTTATGCTGCCCTTTTCTTTCAGCTGTAAAGCAGGACGAGTACTTTCCATATAAAGGCAACATGATAATTAGTTGAGTTAAATTCTACTCTCAGATGCAGTCAAACAATTCCCTGACCAAATGAGGAGTTACAAACATCCATGTGGAAAGGATAAACTTAGCAAAGGTGTTTTATGTGGAAAGTGCTTTGAATACTAAGAGCATCATAGAAATGCTAAGCATCACCGTATTTATAGCCAATTAAAAGAGGTTCTATGACTATACAGAAAGCCTAAACATTAACAAAAGCATTTGAAATGTCATAGCAAATGACCTAATTTTCTACAGTACTTTCAGACAAATACACTGACCTCCTCCATCTTGCCCACTAACTTCAGTCTGTGTTCTCAATGGCCATGCAAGGGAAATTACAGAGAAGCCCTGTGTTCATGCTGTAATTTGCTCAGCATGTTCTGGACCTCATCAGTGTTATTTCTGAAATAGATCTCCGTGCATTCCGTACAGAATACAGTGGGTTTTTGAAAGACCGATACCACTTCACAACTTATAAAGTCAAATATGATGTAATAAAATCCATCCTGTGAGCATTTCTTTTATGCTAAAACTGCCTATAACTTTATAAGACACGCATATTACCAGATGAACTAGATTCTACATACAGTGCCCAAACTACTATAGCGTGGCCAAATACCTCCTGTCTCTGAAACAGAATGTCAAAATTCTTTTTTGATACAAGTGGACCTAATGACCCATGTGTACTGTGCTTAATGCTGTTCTACATTAAGTTGTTTTGTATTGTTGTGGTACACTAACTTGATTTCATATGCTGCAGACAAATGGAACAATCTCAATGACATTTTGAAATACGAGGTCTCAAGTTTAGGCCTTATATTTCAAGATGCTGGTGGAGGCATGAGAAATTTTGTTCCTCCTCACAGCAGCTGAAGTCAAAACCAAGTTACAGTCGGATTGTCACCTAACAAAAAGCAACATATGTGGAAAGCTATTAATAAGAAAGTGGTAGCAAGCAGGGAGAAATTTATTCAAATTCCAAAGATGCTTTGAGCATTTATTTATGTACTCCATGGTTCTACAAAGACAAGCATTTTGCATATCAACACATTAAGTATTGTAAAAAGTAGGCTTTGGAAATAGACTGGAATACTCTAACCTGTTTATGCAGCTAACGTCATTCAAATGTGTGCGTGTGTGCAAATGTGTCTGTGTCCATGTGTAATATTAACTACCTCACTCTGCATTTTCCAGGAAAAATATTTTGGCTTAGAGGTTTACTACTCAAGAACTTTCTATTCTCAGTTTCACCTCTCCACTAGTCTTATCTCATTGACAAAATGTCTTTTTCTGTGGGACAAGATTTGAAATTAAAAAAAAAATATACTAAAATACGTATTTCAGGAAATTTTATCCAAACTGTGTTGCCTAAATTACTGCTTGTAATGTGAACCTTATGAGATCAGATCTTGGGTTTAAATAGACAACAGATACACACTGTGGTTTATTTTTATTTTTCAATGGCTTTCTATTAATGTGTGTCTTCTCTGGAAAATAATACAATGCCACTAATCAAAGCAAAGTGTTTGTGTGTGTTTCCCTTACAAGCCTCATTATGTTCTGTGTTTTGTTGAAGTACACCAACATGTAAGTGTATTTGTACAGCAGAGTGTGTCCACTGTATTGTACCCATGTCAAAAATAAAAGCATACCAACAAAGAAAGCTCCTCAAATCTAAACATGTCATTTTTTTAGATAGAAGCAGAGGACAGAAATGACAAAAAGCAGTGGTGAATCTGTCTTAAAAGCAACTGTGTTGTTATAGTACCTGTACAGCTAGCTATACAAAGGACTGTGTTCTGCCACCCTTGCTTAAGTGGAGGAGTTCTTCGCTCCAGCTCTTCTCTTGGACTGCCTCGATGCAGGGTACAAAAGGACACTACTTTGAATCCTGCCTCATTGAAATCAATGGCAAACCACTTTAGGGTTCCCTTTCAGCCAGTATTTTTTTAACTAGTATGAAATACATAGAGCAAAACTAACTCCAGAAAAAATGTAAAAGTGCATAGTAAAAGTTAAACAAAATTGTAAGGAGCAAGCAAAAATACTGCTGGTTCAAAGAGGAAAAAAAGGAGATGGAAGCGACTTGCAAAGAACTATGTTTATTATAGATGTATATTAAAGTATCAGACAAGTTTGCCAGTGCTCAGTGATCTGTCCAGTTGATGAATGAATGTCCTTACTTGAATCAGATTGAGCACATGTTCCCCAAACCTGGATCAAAAGGAACTACTGGAAGACTCATTTTAGAAAGGCAAGCACAGTAAGAAAAGGCAAAGGCAGAACTGCTTAGTGGCCTGCGAATTAGGAATTGCAGAGCACCAAAAGTGCCTCCCTGTGTCCTGTAAGAAATACAGTTTTCCAAAGAAAGATGCATTAGTTCTAGTTGCAAAAATGCCTGGTATTTCCCAAGTCAGACCCACATTGTTTCTTCACCAACACAACACTTCATGCTTGTCTCTGTGCTATGGAGTTGCTGCTTGTCCTGAAGCTGATTACATGAAAGCACAAAGAGCTACATAAATCCTCCTAGATTTATCTATAATATATCTATAATGAGGGTCAGAAGCACTGGATTTTAAGGCAGAAGGAAAAGAAACTGGAGCTACCATATGAAGTATAATGTAGAAAATTCTATTGATGAGACTCTGAATTTGAGATCTTCAAAATTACGCCTTTAGTCAGTCTCCTGCTCCCTCTGCTGGACTTTATGCACTTAACACTTCTTGCATCAGAATCATTGAATGGCCTGGGTTGGAAGGGACCTTAAAAATCATCTAGTTCCAGCCTCCCTGCTGTGGGCACATTTGTCACTTCTTAGCCTGTCGGTTCTTTTTCTTCTGACTGAAATGTATGGACAACTGAACTACATGAAATAATGCACAGTTTATTGTAGTTTTATTTGGTGGTCCAAAATAATTACCTTTTTATAAAACAAACAACACACAATAAAATGAAATACTGTCAAGTAATCAAAAGAAAACATACTGTAAACACTGATTAATAAAAATTCCCAAGAGAAAAATACGCAATTAATGCCATTACATTGTGGTAGAGGTATTTGTTGTTTAAAACCTTTTAGTTAAAATGTAGACATAGAGTTGATTAAAAAAAAATAAATGACCTGAGTTGGAAAACAACCAGAAAAATCAAAGAGATGCAGGCTCTCACCAATTCTTTTCATTACAAAATGAGAATGCAAAATAACAGATCAACAAAAAAAACCCTCTCTCAGTCCAGACGGGCTTTGCTACAGTTCAGTGCTCAACCCCAGGGCAGGAATGAGGAAAGACTCCACGGAGGTCAAAAGCTCTGCTAAAGTCAAACAATTCTGCATGTTGGCTCTTGGTCAAAACAAGGTTCCTCAAACAGCCACGGAATGAGCTCTTGCTCGTGAGGCAGTTTTGCTTCACGTCAGCTGAAAAAAACCCATGAAATACATAGAATCTATTTCCAGTGAACAGAAACAATACAAAGATCCAGGTTATTAAACTGCTTCTCCTCCCTCTAAAATGAGAGATAAAACCAATACGCAAAGAGCACCAAGTTCTATTCACATTTGGACGATCTAGGACATACCAACACGAACAGTCTTTGCTGCCTTCAAGCATAAGCCATGCACTGGGGTAACTTGTGCAGAGTTTGCAGAAATACTATGTCCCAGGGGACAATGGGAAACGAGAGGGGAAATCAAAGGAGAAAGCCATCCTATATAGGTGTTTTTTAAGTTAAAATCAAAACTGGCAGAATACGAAGTAACAGCTGAACTGTAAACCATCTCAGACTCCACTGGCAAAGTGGGGTGGGGGTGGAGGGAACACATGTTAAGAGTCACTCTCGTGAGAGTGAGAGCAAGAGGGACAGAAGGGAGGAGAAATATTATTGTACCTACCAGGATAGCCTCCAATGTAAATGGGATTGTTCGTATCAGCAGATGTTGACTGGATGTAGGGATTATCAGTTTGAATCAAATTCCCATCAATCATCAGTGAAATGTGGTGTTTGCTTTTGTTTGCTTGAAGTTTGTGCCATTTCCCATCACACAAATTATTTGTGCCTCTTGGTTCATATGAAGCTGTTATTCTGCCAGCTCCATTGTTGACATGGAATAAAACCTGCATCAACAGCCAGATGCCAATAAAGATATAAAGTAAGAATATATAAACTAATTTGCCTAGATAAAAGCACAATCATGCCAGTATAGAGACTTCCATTTGAAATGTTTGGCAGTATGCAAAGTAAATGTTTATTCTGATGGATAGAGTGTAACCTTTTTGAAGTGTCTTTAAAATCTAAAAGACATAGATCTATCTATGCAATGGTCTATTGTGTTAGCTTGGTATACTTCACTAGGGCTTTCATTGTTTCTTACAAATACAAATCAAGACATTTTTCACAGAACCTGAGACTTCAGACCTGAAAGAAGATTCACTGTATCTAACTGAAGAGCAAGAAGAGTGAACTGAAAGTGCTTGTCATTGCCAATACATGTATTGATTTTTTTCATGTATTTATTTTTCAAAGCAGTAGACATTTCCCCAACTCTGTGGTGAGGATTAATATGCAAATATTAACTGAGAAAGTATGTCCCACAGAAACAGTGGTATTTAACACTGTCTCTAGCTAGGAAGCTTTGAATAAAAAATGAGCTATTTCTGAGAAAACAAAATACTTAAGAGCAATCAGGTATACATTTTTTATGCGAGACATGACTGGAGAACTCTGTATTGATTGTTAAAAGGTTTATGGAGTATATGGCCAGTAGAAGTAGAGAATGAGTTAATTGCTCATGAATATTGAAGAAGAAATTACAAAACAGTATGCTTAGTACATGCAATAATGTTTCTCAAGGACAAGTGTAGCTTTATGGCAGAAAAAGTATTAAGCTACAAAAAAGATATATATTTGGTCTAAGATACAAGGTACATAGTACAGGAGGTCAGAGGCTGCACACTGATATAAATTACACTAATTAAAAATCAAAAAAGTTCCAGTGACTTTGTTGCTGCTCATTGCACATATTATCATATCATGGCAATGAGAAACCTTGAGACTGAAAATGTCCCATACTCATTCTGTGGGGAGTTGCCTTCATCACATTTCACTGGTATGTATTTAGTGCATTCCAAGGGTTCTAGCCTCCCTGTTTCAAGCAAGCTTTGTGAAATGAGCGTGCCAGCACAGTGCAGCCTACCTTGCCATGTACAATCTCTAGTCCAATGGCATCAACCTTAGCACTGCTGACCCCAAGAAGAACACCATGCACTGCTGTCGTACGGAACTCCAGTGTGATGTTCACATCAGACCGCACTTTGTAACCTTCTCTGACTGCAAAGAAGATAGAAGCTTCTAGCAGAAGATTTGTAACCCACAGTACAAAGTAAAATACATAGATCGGCATTAAAAGGTCTAAAAAGCTTGTTAATTATTCTGCTGGAATATGACCTTGCAGAACCTCTGGAAAGTAAATTTTCCAAAGTCATAATTCATATTTTATACTGGAAAAAATAAATTCCCCAATAAGTGGAGTTTTTTATTAATTCAGATTTAATATATTCTGTCTCATTTGTAAGAAACAGTAAAGAGCACAAATGTAATCCTTCATGTTATTTCACAAGTCTTTTGTCTCCATACCCTTTTACAGACCTTAACATCAGGAACATGGATATTCTTAGCTGAAGAAAGAGGTAGTTCATTTCTTTCCCAGTGCTAAAAGCATTAGCTCTTTTATTTGGGGAAGACAGTCCTTTGCAGAAATGACCACTTTTGCATGTAAAGGACTCAGTTAGAAATACACATGCAGGGCATGCACTTGCTGTGTGAGGAGTCAATTAACTGCACACAGTTCCAGCAAGACCTAAAAAGTGTACATTTTCATTAACATTAATTCAATAAGGTACCATTTTCATTTAGTGATACTTACCAAGAGCAGCAAAGCCACTTCCATCAAAGAAAGTACCATCCTGCACTTTTACATAGCATTTATTCACAGCAAAGATGGAGACAGGACTCTCGTTGTCCAGTTGTTTGCTATTAATTGTCATGCTACCAATGCAGGCAGGAATACTGTGAGTCACCTAGGCATATGGAAATACAAGAGATAATGGTTTTTATAAACGGCTGCAATGCTCTTTTAGTGATTCACCTGATATTACTGCAGATAAAAAATTATCTGAATAAAACACAGCAAGATCTAAAATAGTTACATAGTTAAATTTCTATTCTTATATATAATTTTGTAAGGTTACAAACATACATAATGTCTTAGAGTCAAAATAAATAGCTTAGAAGCACAGTATACACTCTCTATAACATACAAAAAGGATTGTATTCATTTAACTGTGAGCAGGGATGCACCTAGCAGTTAGACATTCCAAACATGCTTCAGCAAATTAATGAGTAAATCAAGATTTTGTATGACATTTTGCAAGTTCTATTTGGCAAGATTCATCTGAATTTCTCACTATTTTCAGCAATTGCAGATTCAAAGTATTAAAAAATTTGTTAACCCCATTATCCAATTAAAAAGCATCGGTGAAGATGGTGTGCCCAGAATTGAGAAGAATTGCCAACCACTCCAGAGGGTGGTGAGGCACTGGAACAGGCTCCCCAGGAGTGGTCACAGCACTGAGCCTGCCAGAGTTCAAGAAGTGTTTGGACAATGCTCTCAGACACATGGTGTGATTCTTAGGGTGGACTTTGATGATCCTTGTGGGTCCCTTACAACTCAGAATATTCTGTGATTCTATGAGAAACATTATCATCATCACCAGAATCCTCACTGATATAATGGGCTGCACAAGGAAGAAAGCAACAAAAACCTACTCTCTAAAAGCATGTGTACAAAGTATGTTTTAGTCTCAGGTAAACCCAGCCTTTTAGAGATATTTGAATGCAATAGGACTTTGGTACCAAAATGTCTGAGATTCTAGGTCATGTATATGTATACTATGAAACACAGAAGTTCATATTCTTTATCCATTTTTAACAGAGAGATTGATAGAAGTTATTATTAACACACAGGGATACAATCTCTAGCTAGAGTAGCTAAGCCACAGAAAGCTGGAAAGATTTACCTGGTAAAGGGTCATTACCTTCTTTGTTGCTTTTTTTCCTAAGTACTTTTTTGCCCATCAGAGACAGGATACTGAATTAGATGGGTTTGATGCAGTATGCTCATTCTAGTCTTGCAAAATGTCAGAGACACCCCACCATCCCAAACCTTCTTACATTCCCAAGATTCTTTGGCACGTAGTCTAAGGGGAGTCCTCCCACATAGAGCTTCCCTTCCACATCCAAAGTGCTACCATCTCCGAGAGCACTGACAGCTACCAATTCCTGTCCATCCACAATGATGGTACCTTTTCTTTTAATGTATTCCGTCTTTACCTGGAAAAAAATGAAAGCATAAAAACATGAATCAGTAAGCTAAATCAGTTATCTAGTCATCATTTGCCACAAAAGTAAGCATGACAATATTTTAGTTGTTTGATTGCTTTGACATACTGTTCTCAGGCACCCCTTGAAATTCATCCTGAGGCTGAGGCCATTTTAGACTGCAACTGAGCAGCTAAACAGCTTCCTTGCCTCTTGAAGTGTTCACAATGATTGCACATGGTCCTGCCTAAGCTTTTAACAATCATTATTTAAAATTACTAGTTTATTGTCTTAGGATAGAGGTACATCACTGAGTTTGAAAAGTACTGTGCTGGTCTTCTGCAATTACTGTGCTGCCCACCAGCTGACCCATCTCAGCTCTCTGAAGTGCAAACTCCTATGCTGTAATATTAGGATGGGCAGTCCTAAATTTGCTATGACTAAAAAGCTTTCCAGTTCCATCCATCTTGTTCACTCATGTCCCTATACCCTCCTTGCTCTAAAGCAATTGCTTACATGCAGCTGAGGGACTTGATTTGAAGTTAGCCAGCCATTTGCTCTTCTCCATTTACTTTTAGCCCCACTCAGAATCTTGATTAGGTTCAACATGAAGTTTCATGAACATTTGGGGTGGTAAGGAGATAAAGCTGTAAAGCAGGGTGGTATGGGCAGAGGGCAGAGAATGGAAAGAAGTGGTGCTTCTTTCAGTATCCATGCAGATTGGCTGCAATAACCTCCAGCTGTGAAGTGGTGTGACTCAGCCTTAATCTCTGGATAAGGTAGAAGATCACGCTTTTATGTCCTGGGTAGTAAAGGCAGGTCAGCTCTTGCATGGAATCTGTTCATGTCGTATAATGTGGATAGTGTAGTATGAGCTTTATGTGAGTATATTCAATTTTAAACATGCAGCTGTAATTCCAGAGCATTCTTCCTTTCCAGGTAGGCAGCAGAGATTAACTGTGATATCTCTCTCTGACAGAAGTTCACATTTGCTTTCTTTTTATTAATTTTTGCTGGTTTTTCTTATGCTCATTATGTATGAAAAGCAAAAATAACTCTGCTGATTCCCAAGGCACCTAGGAGAGTTGGCAGCTTTGTGTCATCAATCACTTTGTCTCACAGAAGCCACTTACTGGAGTTAAGGCTTCATGTATGGGTAAGGGAGGGGAAGCTTAGCAGGATGAATATTGTCATCTTCACCTGCCTTTAGGAGAAGTAATGTGGGCAGAGTTACTTTTAAAATTCATGCAGACATCACAGTCATTTTTCACAAAGAAAGCCTGAGTCAGCAGCAGGTGGGCTGCTCAGAGGAACCGGGCCAGTAGAGACTGACATACAGTCTTTGTTCAGAAGACCCTGAATGCTATGTGGCACCTGAAAGCTGTAGCCATAGTTTCTCCTCAAACTCTCCTTAAGTGAAGTCCTCCCCCTCCAGCCTCCATTCTTTTCAAATGCCTCCCTTTCTCCTGTTGCCTCAACCAAGGAAAGGAAAGACAGTGCTTCCCTGTTATCATTAGCCACTGTGACATGCTCAGCTGGAGAAAAGTGAAACTGTGCACCCACAAGTCTTTCACCCTGTCACACATTCAATTGCAGGTCTTTGGTGACATAGTGCGCGGAAAACTTTCTGTGGAAAATGTCCGAGTTTTTACACCTCTCAATTAGCTTCTTCTCTGTTGAAGATGACCATTATTATATATTTAATTTCTAAATAATCTGAGATACTTGATAGTAGTTGGAAGCTGGAATTGATGTATAATTAATGAGAATTTAAAAAGGAAATAACTATCATCAAATAAAAGTTTTCTGAATGGTTTCATGATTGGGTTAAAAACCAGTTTGCCTCTGCAACAGAGAAAGCATAAAGGAAAGGCAGGGGAAAAACCATATCAATAACTCCAGAGAGAAAACGGAGCACAAGAGATTGGCGACTACCTACCGTATGCCATTTTCCATCACTTATAACAGCAGGGTGAAGAGCTACTGCTTTTCCTTTGCCTAGATCAAATGAGAAATGGAGTTGTCCCCCATAAAGCTGTAGGGCTGCATAATCAACCTGGTTCTGGTGAGCCATGTA
This sequence comes from Corapipo altera, assembly GCF_003945725.1. Taxonomy (NCBI): domain Eukaryota; kingdom Metazoa; phylum Chordata; class Aves; order Passeriformes; family Pipridae; genus Corapipo; species Corapipo altera. The sequence goes on from NW_020884903.1 coordinate 1,598,942, forward strand.
GTAAATCAGGCCACTGGAGGCAAAGGTTCTGAGATTCAGCTGGATGGAAAGTCTAGACAATAAAATTTCATTGTTACTGAAAAATATTTCTTATTCAGTGAAAAAAAGCTTTTCTGGAGGCAGAGAACAGCCTCAACCAATTTATTATTATGAAAGGAAATTTATTTTTCAAAGGCCAGAAAAGTAGGATTTGCACGGATTCTAAGGAATCATGAACTATAATGTATTTCATAATAGAAATCAGTGCTGTACCTGTCAGAAATACAAAAAGTGCTTGTCACAGGGTGAGCTGGACTTTAAGAGGGACGGGCTCAGCTGTTTGTGACTACAGACTTCCCTATTGCCTCAAGAAAAGAACACATTCCAGGACAATGTGATGGCATCCATTACTACTAGCCAGGCATGCTGGGATATAACGGGCAGACTGAGAACAGAGGGAGGAGGTTTGAAAGGCAGAGGAGCTGACTGAGCCATTTATTATGGAGACACTAGGTTCAGAGTACATGGCATCACTCTGCCATGTCCTTATGTTCAACAGCTATAACAGAAAGGCTGGAAGGAAAAATCACTTTTTTCTCATTGCCTATGGAGACTTCCTGAGTTGAAAGAAGCATATACAAGTGACTTGAAGGCTATGTTTTGGAGACCTTGTTGGGAGCCTCTCAAACAAGTAAAAGAGGTAGAGAGGCTATTGCATCTTAAGTCTCAACAAAATGATTCTTCTTAGTAGTCTCATCTCCTTCCAAGTGCACTTTCAGCAAATACAGAGGAGAGGATGAGATGTTATCTCCAGCAGTCAAAGGAGTACGCATGTATACAGAGGTATGTGGAAAACAGAAATCAAATTACTTATAGAAGGTACAGTGAGGCTCTTAAGTCTGAGAAGAGAAAATAATGCAGAACTCTGACCAGGAGTTAATAAACTCATGACCATTAACCTGGGAAAGACATGTTAGTTACATTATGATGGTTGTGATACTTTCTTCCATGAGAAGTCCATAGGAACCTGAAGTGAGGGCCATGTTCAAAGCTCACAATGCAGTGATCATTCATGGAAACTGTCACTGCACGTCTTGTAGCTCAATACAAAATAACACTGTGTGCATGTGTAATTAATGATATACTCACTTCTTCCTGACAGCAGACTGATTGAAGAGCAGTGTCAAGTGGCTGCCTTTGGCAAGTCCAAACTGATGGGCACCTTGAACATGATCAGGCAGCTCATCTTTTACACAAAGTACCTGTTAATAAAAGGAATTTATTAGGAAGAATAGTAGCAAGTGCTGACCAGCAAGTGTTGAATGACAACGTGCCCACGTATAACTTTGTAAGAAGTAAAACTGAGCCACAAGGTAACCACAAAGTATACAGCAACATCAATCAGCTAAACTCACAATCATACCAAGCTATCTTCAGGCTCAAAAAAACCTAGTTCTAATGATTAAGCTATGCCTCATAGACAGCATTGTCTTTTCTACTGTGAAATGTCTGTAGTTTGAGAACTATTCATTCACTATTTGTCTTAACTGATAGGCCTTTTGATAACAAATGCTGGAAAACAGAGTACAATTTCCGTGTGAAAATCTTATGGACTTGGTAGAAATATTTTCCCATTTAATGAGCACACATATAATGTTATGATTTGGGGGATGGAGAGCTGAGTAACAGAGTATGAGCCAAAGCCATGCTTTAGCTCTAAGAAGGACAACTTCTTTTTCTTTTTATAGCCACAGCTGTATGAAATGTATAAAATTTTGCTTTCTGTTGACACAGAAAAATGATTTCAGGATGCTTTGGAAACGATTCATTATAAAGATGTGCAGCTGGAGAAGGAGAGAAGCAATGCTTCCTTCTCTCTTGGGAACGGGGACCATGTGAGAGGAAACAGGTGCCACACAAGCTGCATTCAGACACTGTGTGTCTCTCGAATGGTTTGTGCCTCCTCTTTGACACAGAGCAGACACTGCATGTGTGTGACCAGGAAAATGTGAATGCAGAATTGCACAGCTAATGCAAATCTCAGCACTTTGGCAGGAATACACTACAGATAATAGTTACTGTCAAGTACTTCTGCTGGGAGATTATCACTCAACTTTCTCTTTCCTTTTTTAGTGTCGCTGCCTGAACAATGATAAACCTAACTACACTTCCATTCCAAATAGCCAACAGGTTGCTACGAAAGTTAACATCAGGGTTTCTACAGGGAATAATAATTTCAAATCCACATTCATTGAACCATTCCAGACCACAGAAGAGGTAAACATACACAGTCTGTACTTTGATAATTCTCCACAAAGAATGGACAAAAGAAGAGGCAATAGAGCTTTGCTCCAATACGTACATTTTTTGTATCTGTAAGAGGTCTCAGGGGAACTGGTAAAGCCTGAAGTTCAGGTTGAATCTCAATGTCTGCGGGCTGTATGGCTGGTTTAGGCTTCTCTGACAGAAAGCAACTATCCATATCCACATGTTCATACTTCATGGAAGTGGTGAAATATAAAAGCCTGTGGTTTTTTTTTTTAAAAAAGACATTTTAAGAAATGCGATCCCAAATCCCTACATTTCCCAAGCACAAGGAGAGTATTTTACAAGGTATTTCACTAGTAACAGGAGAAAGGGATAGAACTGGCATCTGGGACAAACAGAGTAGTGGCAAATAATCTGTCCATAGAACAATATGAATAGACAATATTTTTGGAAAACCATCCTGTCTGGATGTGAACACAGATGAAATTATAGTAGAGAAAGCAGTGTTTTGTGCAGCATCTCTATAAAGACATTTTTAATGCTATTTAGAAATGTAGCTGGTAATATTCATCTTCTGGCTGTTATAATACCCAGATCATGAGTATCATGCTTGTCTTATGTTAAAAACCAGGTAAACAGAGATATCATACAAGAGATCACAAACTACATTTAATAATTACTATACACAGTTTTCCAAAACAAAGCAGTTACCCCTCTGACTTACTCCTTGTTAAAAATAAGATTGCTGATACAGCCATGAAAGGAGCCAGCCAATTTTAGCCCTAAGATGCCTTCTCCTGCTGGAATGCCACCAGCATAAAAGTTGGAAATATTAATGGGACTCATTTCTGCTGATGAACCAAGCCTCAGTTCTGCAGGTTTACTTTCATCCACCTGTACAGTTATGATCCTGAAAAAGATAAAGCAGGGAAAACATTAAACGAGGTCTAAGACAGCCATTTTCAAATGAAAAGCACTCCTTTCAGCCTCATAAACGCCTCATATCACTTTGATAATCCTTTCTATGTCTTAAAACTAAAAGAACTTCTTTAGATGATTTTTAACATGTCAAGTTTTGTCAAATCTTTCTAAATTAATTTGATAGCTGTATTTTTTCTAATGCTATTTAGTATACTTTACTCAAGTGCCCCAAGCTGTCTAGAGATTTTGAGAGCTTTCAGCTACACCTTTATCAGTGGCTGTATGCTGTATACAATTACCATGTAAATCAGAACATCTGCATTAACAGCAGAAAAACATAGCCCTGATTATTCCACCTAATAAGCTAGCAAAGGCAATTCCTCAGAGAGTGCAGTGAACTGACAACAGCATACAATAATTAAAGAGGTAGTACTCTTTGTAGTCGCATGTACCTCTTACTCCGAATTAGGATGACAGAGTGTTCTTGTCCATCACTGTATGTTCCATTAGCAGACTGAATAACTACTTTCCTAGTACTTGCTCTATCTCCAGCATTAACATGCACTGCAAGATGACCATCAATCAGCACGATGGAAAAGAAGGGCTGTGGATATAATCAGAAGATTAATTTTAACTACAGCTCGATTTTCTGACACTCATTCAGTGTTTAAATAGAACACTCATTGGAAAAATTTTCCTCCAACCTTGTTTTAAATAAACTTTTTAATGAAACTCAGAGACTTGTAGGCATTGTATTGGTACCTCTCAGAATGCAAAGTCTCCTAAGAGAAAACATAAAAGCAGGAAATTTCTCTGGTCAGGCTCCAGTTAAAATGCAGGAGTTGTTTTATACCATTTCCCCCCACACACACTCCTCCTCTTAGAGGCAGGAAATAAGAAGGGGCAGGTATTCCTTTGTCTTTGGATTCTAGAAATTCCAACTGTCCATCAGATATAAATAGCAACCTAACTTGATTTTACAAAATAAAAATGGTAAAAATAATCCCCCCCAAAATCTTTGTTTTCAGTACTTGCCAAATGTGCTTGTCTTCGTCGTCGCTTTTCCAGTCCCCTGCTGAGTCCAGCAAGAATGATGCCACTGCTGTTCTTGGTAGCAAAAGTTGCCATCAGTTCTGATTCTGGGCTTAAGGACTTAGGTACCAATTCAATATATCCATCGTTCATGATGTTCACACTATGAATAGGCTATTTTATGAAGAAGAGAATTAATTACAGAATTTCTCCATACATAGTCCCAGTAAGAAAAAAATTAAAATTCAAGTACAGTTTAATCATTTTAGAATTTTTAAAAATAAATCCATTTCAATTCACTGTAAACATCACTATTCACTGTTCCATAACAATAAATGTTGCAAAACTTTAGTCTCCTACCTCCAATACACAGCCTTTTCTTACTCCATATGAATTTCTAAGCAAGTCAAAGGTGGAACGAGATATTTCCAGATTCTTGATGCATCCCACATACATTCTACTATTAAGACCTTTCCTGAAACACAAAACAAGTCTTTCTTTCCAAGGACTAGTATTTGGAATCCCCTGGGAGAAAAGATTAAGTTCTCTTCAAAAAGAAAAAAAGAGAGATCTCATTTAAAGAATGCAGTCAGCCCGGTGTAAGGGAAAACAGAGGTAATTTAGGTCTTACTTTTAGCAGATGCTGAATCTAATCTTAAAAAGAGTCAGATAATGTTGTGCCCAAATGGAAACATACAAGTGTGTATTGTTGTGTTGCCAGGTCAGGTCATTTTCCAAAACTTTAAGATGAATCTTTAGCTGGAATATAATGGATTTTGTGTGAAGCTGTCTACTACACCGTATTTCTTTTTGATTTTTCAAGTCTGGAGGATGCCTAATTTGGTCCCAGGTTTAAGTTAGAGAAATCTAAGGCTGTCCTGCCATAATCCCTCACAGGTTGATATGCCAGCAAGATTAACAAATCTGCAGCTCTGCAATAACTTTGCAGAGACCAATAATGTGCTAGAATTTACCTTATTGTCAAGACCATGCAGAAAGTTTAATTCAATTTTCTCTTGCCATGTTTATCCTTTCACAGTGAAGCCAGTGGAAAAAATGTGACTTCACAAGTTCAGCATGGATGTACAAAACAAAAAACCCAAACACAAACTAGAGACATACTATAAAATATGTATTTGTAATGTTTTTTGATGATCTCTTCACAATTGTTTCTCCTCTGTTCTAAGTTATAAAACTGAATTACAAGAATTCCTTTCTGAAGTAGAACCTTTAGGCCTAAGTGCAGTTTTGCCCAAAAATGCCAGCCAGAAAACGCAAGGCTTGTACAGGTACAGATCAAAGGAGCATTGTTGCAGACAGCAGCGCTGAATTCTTGCTACAGCCTGACCCTAGCAGCACGTGGTTGCTATGGCAGCTGCTGTGGTGGAAATCACCCATGGAGGAGGAAAACAGAAACTTATTATGCTCTGAACTGCAGTGTCATCAGACCTACCAGTTAAAAGCACCACATTAGAGTTTGAAGTCAAAGGACAGATAACCATGTGGTATACATGGCCATAACGAAGAATTCAGACTTCACTGATTTTTTCTAATTTCAGTGGAGATAGAGTTTGTTAGTCTTTCCCTCTACTTACAAGAGTCTTAGCAAAGATGGAAAAGTAAGACACTTTACCTCACACTCCTTGATCTTGGCAGCCCCCCAATGAAGATTGGGTCCTTATCAGAGCGGTTCAGGTCTGAAGCAACTCCAGGAGATTCTCCTTGCCTGGTTTCTTTATAATTAAGGTTATATGCATCCATGACCACCAAAATTCCTGCAAATGAAAGAGAGTAAAGATCTGGAGAAGGACATGAATACAAAATTCTTCCATTTTGGCAATCTTGTCTATAATAGAGGAAAATGTATTCCTTGACTCAGATACATGTATGGACAATCTTCTTATTTTTAGAATGAGTAATTTATTGTAGTTCCAGCTATTCTGTTTATCTCATTCATTCTTCTCTGCCAAAAGCAAATCTGAGGAAGTCTGCAGGAAAATATATACATATGAGAATATCTTATAGCTATTAACACATCCTCTTTGTAATGCATTACTGCCCAAACCTGGGCCCTAAAACACTGTTGTACTAGGTACTATTAAAACACAGAACAGAAAACATGATCTCTGATATACAGACTTGGACAAAGATCTTTCACTCTTTAGAGACTATTGATATGTTTTTGTCTGGCAGTTTCTGCACTACTTGCTCTTTATAAGATATGCTAAACCAAGCATAAGATTTACACTGCTGTCCTTCTAAAGGCAAAGTAACATAGGTGTGGCTGCTAAAGACACTGCACTGGAAGGGATCAGATTTGGTTGCAGTGATGTTCCCTGCAGCTATCTTAGATATTTGTATTTGTAAATGTGCAGACACCTGGTTTTTTTCAGTCTGTAGCCTACCTTGCTTCTTGTTCCGACTGAATGAGATTTTGTACCATGTTCCATTGTTGTAACGGTTTTCCGTTGTAAGAGCAAGAGGTCCTGAACCTAGATCTACAGTCAGTCTCACTCTGCCATCAACAAGCTCGAGGGACAAGAAATCTCTCTGTGAGGAAAAAAAAACCCAAAACCAAAACCAAATAAACAACAGATTATACTCCTGGAAATCAAATATTCCAAAAGAATGCACTGTTGGCAGGTTTGGGTTACTGCATGAAACAGGTTTGGTAACTCTTGTACCTGACCTATTTGTTAGGGCCAAGATGCTAATCTTTCCTATATCTAGGAAAATTAAGTTACACGTACCTGACAAGGATGTTTCTTTTGTTTTGTTGTTATTCTTATTTAAATGCACCATGAGGTTAGATTACTTGGCAGAAAAAGGTTTAAATAGCAGAGTCACATTTTTATTTTTTTGGACTAAGTTGAAAGTAATTTGATTTGGCTGCTAGCATAATGATCAAAACACTATCATGTTCTTTCTGCAAGAAGCAAAGACCCTCTTCACACAGTAAGAAAGACTTTCTGAATTGCATTAAAAGTGCCCCCTCTGAACTGTAAAATTTAAGTCAGATATCACTGTGCAATGTATTCAGGCACTGAGTACATAAAGCAAATGAATAATGCAGTAACTCCGAAACAATCTGCATCAAAACAAAGCTTTGACCTCCTTCAGGAAAACAAAATCCACCAGCTAAGTATGCAGTAAACTGCACAACATGACAACGAAGGTCTGGAGATGGGTCTGGGTTATATTGCTTTTGCAGGGACTTTTATTTAATTTATTTCAGTTTACTGAATTCCCATCTTATGGATTTAATTCAATATGTGTTTTTAACATTACACTGTCCTTCTGCAAGCTCAGTTCCAAAACATGTTACATACTGAAAAGGTTCCTCTAATTGAACAAAACTAGATTGTTGTTCCTACTGTTTTCTTTTCTTTCCTTTAGTCAACCTCATTCTAAAATTGAAACAAATTGTGGGGAATTATTTTCATTGTTTAATTTTGTCTTTAGTATAGGTGAATATTTGCTCTAATGAATTATTTCTAGGGTTCTTGTCTTTACTCCTTTGGCTTATGATGTCAGTTACAGGTTCAATCTACATAAAGGGAGTAAACTGCTCTAATATATGTAAGCTGAAAAATAACAGAGAAAGCAAGAAACCATCAAATCATCTAAACATAGTTTTTGACAGTTTAGGAATCTGATCCATTTTCTTACAGTGCCATTTGAAGCAAGATACAGAAGAAGCCCATTAGGTGAAAAGGTACTGAAAAATATTATTATCTGAGTCACTGTTGAGCGGAGTGCCTTCTCCACAACTGAGTATCCACTGCCATCAAAATGAAACGAAGTGTCCTCATCCTGTGGGCTACAGAAGTAGAAAAACAATTAAAAATGTAAACTGAAGATTTGTGGTTTTACAGTAATTTTTATATAAAATATAAGAAAAGTTATATCATAGAATCATAGAATGGTTTGGGTTGAAAGGGAACCTTAAAGATCATCTCATTCCAACCCCTCTGCTGTGGGTAGGAACGCCTTTCACTAGACCAAGTTGCTCAGAGCCCCATCCAAACTTTCACTGAACACTTCCAGGGATGGGGCATCCACAACTTCTCTGGGAAACCTTTTCCAACGCCTCACCACACTCACAGTAAAGAGTTTCTTCCCAGTATCTAATCTAAATCTTTTAGTTTGAATCCATTGCCCCTTGTTCTGTCACTACATGCCCTTGTAACTAGTCTGCCTCCGTCTTTCTTGAAGGCTCCCTTCAGGTACTGATCAGTTGGTAGCCCCCAGGAAATATGTTTAGAAAGTGTGCGAAGAGACTTGAAACTTGATGTTATGAGTAACTGAAGGATTCTAGTCAAAGGCCACTTTCATTATAGTATCTCACAATACATGATTTTGCCATTGGGAAGGATGTATACAAGATAAGTGCTCTTCCCTTATATATAAAAAAAACTCCCAATGAATTCCAAAGGCAAAAAATAATTGTTACAGCACACACCCTCTACTTAAAATGTCATCCATTTATCAAAATGCTTTGCATAACTGCACTTAAAATAAATGTTATCCCCTTTCCCTGCAATACAAGACTTCTAAAAAATATCTCATACAATGAAGCAGCACCCTCTGCTGTTTCTACATGAAATATTCTGCAAAAAGGAATCTGGGCAAGCGTATTTCTTTTCAATTCTTTAAACATAAAACCAGTAAAATTCACAAAAGGTATCAAGCTCAGTGGCTACAGTTTTGCTATGGATTTGTTTTTTAAGACTGCTTTACACTGTTTCTTACCCTAGGAAAGAACAAATTTGTCTTACTGAAAACTACTGAAAAACAAAGATTCCTGAATATTTTGGTTCGCTGGTAGTCCCTACTTCCAATGGACAAAGCAGACAACAATAATACACTCTTCTGAAAAAGTGATTAAAAAGTGAGAAAATTCCATACAATGAAATTATTTGACACCAATGGCACATTCAGACTAGTGTTTTCAGAACAGTACGCTAATGATCAATGAAACACTGTGATTTGTCCGAGCTCATTATTTTTAGTTAGCACAGAAATATAATATTACAAATGTCAATTATTCTAAATCGGAAAGAAAAGATGAAATACCTTCCAAAACAGCCATTGCACTTGCCCTCTCTTTCTATGTAGTTCCAAAGACCAATAGATTTGCCATTCAGGGATGCCTCTCCCATGCACCCTTTAAAATGGGTCACCTTAACAGCAGGTGATTTCTATAAGACAAGAAATACTTCATGAATACAATTACTTAGTACTCTGAAAATTATGCAGCAAAATTTTTGCTTGGTTGTTTTCCTTGAACTTTAACTTTGGTAGATATAAATCATAACAAGAGAACAACATGTTTCAGCATAACAATTAACAATTATCATTCAAATCATAATAGATTAGTATGTAAAAAAGTAAAATAAGTATGTCCTTGACCTACTTACACACTTCATGGCGTGAATAACAATGGCAAATTAAAAGAAGCCATGGAGGACGCAAACAAAAACCAAATTCATTGTTTGATGTCTATACAACCTGCATGCACACACAGCCTATCCTGGTTAATACTTTATGCAAAAATTTCCAGGGAAAATTAACTTCAGGATACTAGAAGACCCTTACAGTATCTTTGCTTTACAGTCCAAGTACCTGGCATTTCTTGATGAAGTAAACAAATCATGCAATTATTTCTAACAGAAAAGTATCTCTCAAACATGTTAAAAACCATTTAGAGAATCTCAGAATTTAACCTTGATTTGCCCTCCCAGTCCTCCGATAAACACTAAGGTTGATTTGTTAACATCCAATATGCTGGCTGTCCCCGGAGAGGTTGCAGATTTAGGTGAAGGCTTCTGATTGGAATTCATTTCCTCTATGCTGAGTGTACCTGTTTTTCCAAACCTGCCAAATACAAATACTAATAAATAGTTTTAGAAATCACCAGGCTTAATCCACATATACTATAGGCTTCTCTTTCTAAGGATAAGAAAAATCTCATCAGCGAAAAACTCAGAAGATGGTTTGTGTACAACATTTTAATTACCTGGTGGCATGTATTCTGTGCCATTTGTTATTGTCAATTTGAAAATCTGGGTATTCCAGTCTTGTTGATCCAGAGCCCAAATCCCAAAGAAGAGCAACCTTACCCCGTCGCATCTCTACTGCAAGGAAGTCTGTCTGAAAAACAGCAGAGCTTATTTTAATACATGGCATCAAACGTGTATTTTAACAAGTAATATGGAGAAAGTCTTTCCAGATTCATGTCCCTACATCCCATATTACAGGAGTTGACTTTGGCAAAATTAGGACCAGCAAGTTTTCACTCAGTTTTTGTATTACCCCCTCAGGTTATACAAAAGTAAGTTTTCTTTACAGATAAGTAAAAATGTGATGTACACACACAGAGATGTATAGAAATATACTCTTCTGAGAGAATGTGAAGTGACTTATCAGTTTGTGAAGAAGTACTATATTTCGCATGATAGCATGCCACAAGGAGCTAATAGCTGTGCATTTTATTGGGATTATAGAGGGAATGAAGAGGATGGTAACGTACCAGTGAGCCATCAAGCTCTTTTTAAATTGGGTGGATGCACCATGCTCATGAGTGCCAAATTCAAGTACTTTTGCTGTGCTACCTAGCAAATCACTTGATATACTCCAGCATGCTATATGAAAGCATTCCATCGAGTGTTACACTCCACAAGGTTAATGTACAACACAGAAAAAGAAGGGAGAGTTTCATGACATGGCCAAGAGGTAGTGCTAAGGAATCAGGTGGTTTTATTCTCTACCTTTGAAAATCTCTGGAATCATCTAAGGTACAAATGTATTTCCACCCCTAGTGAACAAATTTGTCTGCAAGGGGCTTTACTTGGTTACTTAGTTTGAAATCAAGTAAGAAAAAACATAACTACAGTAATTTAAAACATTTCACTACCACCACCTTCAGAAAATGTACACCAGAAACTTACCTTTCCATTGCTACCCAAGTAGAAAAGCAGGTTATCTGGTTCAGCAGTTTTCACATTGAGCGTTAAGGTGTTGTAATTCGTAGATGAAATTTGGGGTTGGTAGGCACGAATGCAGTCTCTGTCTGCTGATACTGCAACTTTAATCTGGGGGGAAAAGAAGGAAATGGAATCTAAAGAAGTCTCACTGTACGCAGCACATGTTTCTGGAGTATGTACTTAGCTTCTGATCAACAAATGCAAGATTTTTGCTGAGATACTCCCATGCAATCTAAGCATTGCCACCTGGGTTAGATCTTAGCAATCTTCTTGACAAAGATATTCACAATAGAAAAGAAAGAAATCTGTCTTAACACACTCACTCAATTAGAAGGTTTGAAGTCAGTAAAATAAACTATCCAAATACCTTAGAAAATAACAATAAATCTTGGGTCAGAAGCCCATATATCAGTAAAAGCCACTGTAATAGTAACAGAAAATAAAGATACAGAAACTCAAAATGTTTTACAATAAAAGAAACCATTTCTAGTCTATGTTGAGAGAAGGGGTTTTTTTTAAAACAAATTTAAAAGACACACAGTCTGTAATATTTCTGGTTATTTCAAAGTTATAACACAGTTTATAAGATTATCAAAAAAATACATTTCTGAATATATAAGAAGTTCAACTTTTTTAAGATTAAATAAATTCTTATTCCTGTTGTCATACCACTGATGCCTTTGACCACTGACTAGTACATTGATAAGACATTCATTCAAGCTAAGTGCAGTCATCTCCAAAGAGCTTGGTAGTGTAATGACAGAAAACACATTTTAACAGAAAAGCCTTAACTCCATCAGCTTCATTGAATATGCCTGTAACAACCACATGCATATAGTACACATGCGTATGCTTATGGACACAGACATATAAAGTTTCTTCCGTGTAGTAACAATTTACAAAAAAACCCAGAACAAACTCCCAAAATTGGAAAAGGGGATTTTGCTAATACTTCTTTTCACCCCGCCAGGAACATCTGTGGCTTACAACACTTCAAAAAATACTATTCCCTCTTTTCTGCAGTGGATTCATTAAGCTTCAGCAGACTGTAACAGAAGCAATAACCATATAATTAGGAAGATTTGCAGAAAGAACTGAGAGTCTTTTCTTTTTTTTCTTAACCTCCCTAAACATTACAATAACATACCCACACTAAAGTCAAAGGCATACCAAAAATTATTGAGTGCAAAGTCATTTTCATATTTCTCTCACTTTAATGAGATCCATACTACACTTTTGCTGTCTTTAAAGGAGAAGCAGGGATTTAAAAACAAGTATACTATTTGTCTTAAAGTATTCTGGATGCACAGCTGCTTCTTGCAAAGAAGAACATATTGCCATGACAGGCCACAGTTGGCAAATTTACTGATAGAATCAATAATCTTGATAAAAAATTTGTAACTTGATGTTATATGGGGGCACCCCACCTCAATCTTGAAAATAAGCTCAAAAATTAACATCTTGTACTAAAAAGAAGAGCAGCACTCTCCCCCTCCCCTTCTTTCTTTCTCATCAAAAGCTCTTGTGACTGCTTTCTGACATACTGTATTTCACTATTTTTATAGGAAAACGGAAGGAAATAGTAGATAAATTACTACCTAGCTGTTCTGATAAACTCACAAATGCAAGAAAAAATGTGATGCTGAAACCTTAAAATGTACCAACAGCCTGGCAAGTATGATTTTAGAATCAGCTGGACTTCTCTTTGGACTTTAGTGAGACTCCAGAACAACCAGGTACTTTGACAGTAAATTTTAGACTCTTTATCTCAAAGACCCTCCCTGCTAAAAGTGAACATGAAGTCAGTTAAGTCTGGGATGATGGAACTTACAGACGCTGCCTGCTTGCGAGCCTGGCTGATGAGCTCTTTAATTTCAGACAGGTTTCTGTTCAGGTTCTCCTCTAGCATTTTCAAAGGTTTGAGCCTATCCAATAAAAGACTTGCTTGTGCTTCAACTTCTTTAACGTGTTTTTCAGCTGTGATTGCTGCAAAAACATAAATGAAATGTTGAAGCAGGGTAAAAGCAAAAGGTACTATTCATTGCTAAAATACTTAGCCAAGGTGGACTACTTCTGACCATTTTGGTTTCAGCAATTTTAAACATCAGTAAGGAATATACATACTCAGGGGTATCCCATGTGAATCCTCTAAAGGTCTTTTAAAAAAAGTTAACACATTTTTATTGAATTAGGAAGAAACCTTCACTCCATCAGATTCATATTTAATGCCTATTAAAACTGAATATTAGCACTGCTTCTGCAAGAAGTGACATTTCTATAGAGCAATGAGGCAGTAAACTTACCAGCTTTTGATGAATCAGTAATAAGTTCACTTGTTTTCCTCAAAGTGTCATTAACTTGGGACAATGTAGAAGATGTGTTCACTAGCTTTTGACTGAAATCCCCAAAGCGACTTAAACCCACCACAGCACTGGTGTTTGCAGACACAGCCAGCTCTTTCACTTCAAGCATGTATTTCCTCGTATCTGAAACCCAGGATAAAAAAAATTCAAAACTTTGATACATACTTGGGACTAACAAATGCCTGGCTTCATAACAGCAGTTACAAACATAGTCAAAACACTAGAAATGCTGTCAGTTACATTCTTTTCATAGTAAGAATTGTATTTTTGTTTGTTTGGGAAATTTGATTCTGCCTATCTCAACAGGAAGATTATATGAATACATCAGGCTCATAGTGTTTAAATTTCCTAAATGAGCGTTGGCACCCAGAGACACTAGTCTGAGACGTATGTTTTAAATTCTACACAATCCTACACCCCTCGCTTTGGGCTACAATCAATTATGTAGTGAGTGCATCACTCCCAATCTCAGCCTGTGCCTGACACCCTCTGTGCCCAGAACAGTGGGAAGATGCTGTAGGTGGCACAAAAGTTTTGGAGTTAGGCCTGAAAGGATCCTCCTTCACCATCAGTACCCTATACAGAGGGCAATGCCACCATGAATCTCTGCCCAGATAGAAAAGAGGCAACTTGAAGAAATGTAAAAACAAAACTGAAATTAAACAATGTTAAACTGGGAGTTAAGAAGGACACTCCTGTGATTTTTATACTGCCTTAATTTTCAGTGTCTAGCTTTATGTTAGATAGCATCCTGCAATTAATATTTAGTGTGACTTTATCAGTAATATCACCCTAAAGCATGAATTAAGAGTCTGAATTGCAAAATTGGTATTTTAAGGCTTTGAATTTAGCATTCTAATCCACACACTAGAATCAAACAACTCTGACAGGAAGTCTTTATCAGTATTTTTCTAACTTAAAAACATTAATAAGGTTGGCAAAGTATTTTGGTCCCTCTTATTCACAACTTGAAAGTAGTTTTCTCTATTAGTTTTCACAAACTCTAGGTCCTGCCTTTACTCAAAATAATGACTAAAAAAAGGGGGAATTCTTATGTTTTGGAAAAGCCTAGAAAAGTACATTTTAATCAGTTAAATGAAGCCAGCATTTACAAGAAGAAAACATTTAGATGCAGACTGTAAGATTAGCAGTGCAGTATAAACCATTTTGAAACAAGTCATCAAAACAAAGTAAAATCTCACTGTTCCATATATAAATTTCTCTGTGCGTGGGACTAAATATTCTAGAATTTCAATCTCTTCTCATACCAGTGTAATTATATTGATATCAGAGGTCCTCGTGATTTACAGTTATGTGAAATGGGAATCAGATGATCGACCTTATATGACAAACCCAGTTATGTCTAGTGGGTTTACAAAAAAAATGTAAAATATTCCTTGTAAGGAAGAAGGCTAAATATAGTTTATTTCTACATCTCTGCAATCAGACAATGAATGGGACTTTATTATAATTGTACTAGACATTTCTGTAATAAGAAGAATGTTAATATAAATTTCACTTACTGTTGGGCAATACTCTTAGTGTCAACAAAGAATCACTAAGTTGGTTGACAATTTTATTAGTACTTTCCTGAATCTTTTCTACCTTTTTGTTCAACCCATTCAATCCAAATAAAAGTCCTGTGGAAAGAAGTAACATATGCATAAACAAATACCACACAACCCACACAAACCCCAACTACAGGGATAACAAGCATTCATTTATTTAATCAATGGAACTTCTTTTTCCCCTCCAACAGAAAGTGCATTTTACAAACAGAAATGCAAAATGAATGCAGTATGAACAGATAAACTCCTGTGAGCACTGTTCTGTTAAAAGCTATCCTTTTTGGCCAATTCCATGAGACTGGATTGGTAGAAACATAGTGAGGAAAAGGCTATAAATTAAAATGATTCAATGATTGTGAACTCTAATAATTTTCATGAGAGTTCTTCACATTTTGTGGTATGTGACAGAAGCCAAAGAAGTGGGGGGTTTTCTACATATTTGTGATCTGTTTGCAGAATCCTCTCACTAGAAATAAAAATATGTAGAACAGAAGGAATGAAAAAGGTATGCATTTCTGTCCATCTGAACTACACAAAATGCCTCCATAATTGTAAAGTCATTGATATTAAAAGACAAGACCATGTTACAGTTTATCTCTGTGAAACCTTCACTTTCTGTCTCATTTTGTCCAAAATTTAACTTGGGGTCTGCTTCTGCTCCTACACAAAGTCTGTGTTCAAAATGCTTTTTAATTTTCATGGTGTAGACTTCAATCCCTTGCTGGTATCTTTGCAATAATAAAAAAACCAAAAGTATTTTCAAATTTATGGAGACAAAGTTCAGCTTGTTTTTGTATCTCGGCTGTGTAGAACAAACAAGTAAAAATTATTATGGTTTAAATATATCATCCTACATACTTGTGCAATCCATGATTTATTAAATAAAAATGGATTAATTGATTTTTTCACGAATTGTGCTTTTTTTTGTCTACTGCACAATATCTAATGATTTAATTCATGAAGTTTGGAAAAACAGCCATTTAAAAAAGGCACTGTTTGTAGATAAATGAGGAATAGAGAAGGCCAACTTTTTAAATGTTTACAGAGAAAAAATTATAATCTTACACCAAAAATGAAAATACTATGACTCCATAGTACATTAATCTTAAGAGTATGAAATTATGTACATAGTCATATTTACCTTAGCTTATGCTATTTTATTTTTTTAAAAAAAATAAAATTAAAAAAAAGTCAAGGGAAAAAAAGGAAAAACAGAAAATAGAAAAAAGAAATAGGGGCAAAAATGTGAACTCTAAAGAACTAACCATCACTTTTTTTCTTCAGATTTTTAGCCTCACTCTGAAATTCGGAGCTAAGTAGTAGAGTTTCTTTTCCAAGTAGACTGAAAGACTCCTCTGGCTGAAAAACACAGACATTGAGTTGTCACATATGAAAAATGGAAATTCAGGTGAAAACATACAAGTATCTGTAGATATCTATTTCAAGTTACTGAACATTCTCATTATTTATGAGATATTCTATTCATTACCTTATTAAGCATCAATTATAAAACCCACAAGTTGCAATCATTTATCCGAGAATGTGACATTAAATCTCTTTTCAAGTTAATAAAAAAAGACAATTATTAAACAAAATCTATCAAATTCTAGTTTGAACACTGCTAGTGATTCAGTGTTGTCTTTTGGAACATCAGTAATTCTAGTTTCAGGGTAAATTCAAAATTTCCAGCACTGAGCACTTTAAAGTGAGATATTTAAAAATCCCAGTCTTGAAAGTGTTCTTCTAATCCAAAATTTCTCCAACAGAAAAAAATCTGAGAAAATTCCTTGAAAGATTCATGCTGTACAAAGCTTTAATAAAACAGAGTACTATATAATAACATTCGCAAAAACAATGCCAACTATTTTGATAACTATCATGTAAATGCATTGTCGCATATTTGTTTCTGCAGGTATAATGTGCATGACACTTGTAAAATATAGCCCGTTCCTTCCTTGCGTTTACAATAAGGAAAAGCAAAAACAGGTATAAGGGGGAAAATAGAATAATATGAAAGCAAGAAGATCAGACTGGAAACTGGTCAGGTCTTTTTAATCTACTGTTTCAATAACAATCTGATAATCTTTCAAGGCAGAAGGATGGTAGATGAGACACAAACATACACTGATTGTGAAACATTGTCAACTGAGTAAAATAGTTGTGATTGGGAATATCCAGAAAGAAATGGAAGAGAGACAGGTCAAATAAGGAGATGGTTGAATAATTCCAAAGATGGAAGGGAGCACTAGATGTTTGGGAACTTCAATTCCACAGGAATGCATGTCAGATGACTGATATAGACCCTCACAGAATTAAATCCAGTACAGCTAGTCATGCATTATACATTAAAAAGAAAACTATCCAAAATAAAGGTAACTGAGGAAGAGACAAAAGACAGATAAACAGAACTTGAAATGTGTTACCATTACAGCCTTGAAGTATGGGTTCAGGATACAGTATATACAAGTTGGTAGGACAGGTTGCCACAAGAAGGACATGCCTCCATCAAGAAGACTCAAGTTTCAGCAAGTGCAAAAACAATTAGAAGAAATATTCCAAAATAAGAGGGGAAGATGTACATTAAAATACTAATATTGATACTTACTAAATCCAAGGGGCCATTCACAACTCTAGATGCATCATCTGCCAAACTCTCCGTTCTTTCAATCACACTTTTAACACTGGAGTGGGTGTAGATAGCAGCAGTTGTGTTCAGAGTCACATTTCTTACTTTAGAGAGGCCACTAAATAAACAATTTAAAAGTAATTCTGTTTTCAATCAAGCACTGAGTTCCATGTCTTCAATGAAAACATGCACATCTTCCCAGAATACATGATGTATTCTGAAAAAAACGAGCACACCTTGCCCAATGTTGCATAATGGGCTTTAAATTAATTATTTTGAATTGAAAAAATCAGTTCAGAGCTTTTCAACTATGTTTTTTCTCTATTTTGTTACTTTTTGTTCTGTTTTGTTCCATTTCATCTTTTTTTTCTGTTTTGTTCCTTTCTGTTTATGTTCAGTTTTTTAATTTATAAAGACACTTAGAACAAATAAATCACATTGCCTAAACAGAACAGAAACAGGTCCCTATCTGGAGCTCAAAAACGAAGTAGAGAAATACAGAATCTAGGAGGAAATTATATACTTCTGAAAGCTATGCTGTATTAAATTTTGCTCTATTGAATTTATGTGGCTGTAGTCAAGTCAAGTGTTGCTCAGTGCTACTCAGAGCAAAATTTTATGTTCTCAGACTTAAAAATACATGTTGTTTTCCAGTGTGATATAATTTAACTTTTAGCTGACTTTAAAAGAGAAAACAGCAAGTATCCTATGAGGATTCCTGGGATAGAAAATTAATTTCCACTGAATTAACTGGAATGACTTAGTAACTTCAAATTCTAGAAGTGCATTTGAGTGGACTTGAGATTGCAATCCACTCATTTCTGCAAAATGCTTTGAAAGCAACAATAAAAGAGGTACAGTAAGAATAGCTTCTTGACAAGATTCAGAGATATATTGTCAAGAAGTTTTCATACATTTTATAATTCGCTAGTTACTGCGTAAGTCAACCACAAAAAATGCATGACTAATCAACCCTCTTCCATATCATTTAACAAAGTTACACTGCATTAAAAGTAAAAAGCACTGAAATGAAATGACGAATAAAAATTCATCACAGAACCAACTGGATTGGAAGAAACCTTTAAAGATCATCTAGTACAACTTCCCTGCCAAGGTAGGAAATTTATTTAGTGGATAAGCTACTACCTATTTATATTAAATGTGACATAACACAAATATCATGATTCCATAATTCTTGAGTTAATCACCTCTCCAGTGCATCTGCAAGTCTTTGGAACTGGGTGGCATGGTCCTCAGCTCTGTATACCAGGTCAAGCACTCCTCTCACAGACATCTGCATCACCAGCTCATCCACATGAGCTCGCAGTTTGCCGCTCCATAGAAGTAACCCGTCCTGGTGGACTTCCAGGTTCTGCAAAACAAAATGTTTTCTCTTTCTTTTTTTCATGACCAAAATACACCCGAGAGTCAAAGAGGATGTTAAAACTTAAGGACTTACAGATGTTGAGTTCTTTACGTCTCGGGCAAGAGCAGCAGCAGCATTCACTAGGACTTTCCCTTCTTTAATGTGCATGGTTGCAACTTCTTCACCTTCTTTTATACTTAGCTTTTTGTCCTATAGCATAAATCAAGTGTTTTATAGTAGTCTGTAAAGTCAGCTAGTGCAGACGAGTTCACATAACACATAATATTTTGGTTTTCAAACAGTGGTCTGGTTTCCTTTGGGTTTTTAAGGTGTCGTACATATTAAAATGTTTAAATATGTTTAAAAAAAAACCCCAAACCAGTTTTTAAACACAATCTCATATTTGATATTTCTTATGCAACAATACTGACTATCCAGGCTTACATTTAACTCTACCAGGTTGCTAGAGATAAGAGGAAACAAGCGATTGGTCTCATTGATGTTCACGAGCGCCTCATTCACCAGGTCTTGGGCATCTTGAAGTCTCCTGTTGTGCTTTGCCAAGAGCTGGTTTGCATCCACTTTCAGTTCAGCAAGTTCCTGTTGGGGTTTAAGATACTCCTTCTGAACCTGGATCAACAAGTTTTCCGCAGCTCTGACAAAGAGAGGAATCAGAAATTAAATGGGGAAGGAGAAACTTAGGCATGGATTTCTTGAGGAGAAAATGGAGACATTAAATTTATTTAAATGTATCTTCTTACAAAAGTCTACAATTTTTTTCTACAATAGCATACATACACATGGTAGCTTAGTTATTCATCTTACCACACAACTAGATGGTTGGCTGGGGGAGAGGACAGAAATACAGTCCAAAAATTTTGTATGTGATGATTAGAGGGGAAAGGGAGTTGTTTGGTCTTAAATTGGGACACCCCCCCACATCAAAATCTCTGTGAAAATTTCCTGTGGGCCTGCTCTTTACCCTAATTGTAGTGATTCATATTTTGAATGTAAGATCAAAACATCAGTTACAAGAATTGACAATGGAAAGAAATAAGTAACCAGAACTGAAAGACATATATCCAAGAGTCCAGAGTTTAAATATCAAATAAAAATGAATAGTCTCATTAAAATGAACACTGAAATGAGCAATCTCTGCACTTATATTTTTAACTGGTAACAGGGATTATCTCGCAAATATTAAATCCCCCCCAAATTTGTCAGTTGTTAATCGCTTCAACTGTTCTATTTGGGAATATTTGCATCTCCATATGAACACTTTCCAGTATTGAAGGAACTGAACTGAAAATGATCCTGAAAGTCTAATCCTTTGTTTCTCTTCATTTCAGCACATATGCTGAACATTGCAATTCCTGTAATGATACTTTTACATAAATGTTTGTCTCTTTTAATCTGACTGCAATTCACATAGAACTTTAGCCAAAGGAAAAGAAACCTAGTTTATTTCACAGTTATACACAGCAAACACTTCCCATCTTTCTTACTGAACAGCAGATGTGCATTTGCATGTATTTCCTAAAACTAGTAATTCAGAGAATTACAACCAGAAGCCACAGCCTTAAAAAAGTTACAAGGTTTAACGTATTTTACATGTCAGTAATGCCTTTTGTTTCAGCATAGAGGAAAAAGGCTATATTCCAAACTGCCTCAGGACTTTGCTTTATATGGCAAATGTGTGGAGACCTCTGTTACGAATGTTGCTTAAAGTACATCATCACAAACTCAATCCACTGCAAGTCATGTGGTAACTTCTGCTTCCTGAAATATGGACCAGCAAACTGTTTATTTAAATGATTTTTGAATTTACAGATGCATTGCATGAGAAATTCTGCAGAGCAAACAACCTTATATAATGTGTTAACTCTCTTCTTCAGTCTTTCAAAGGACCCTCATGAGAGAACTTTCAGAAACTTCAAAAGATCCTATAATTAAAAAAGTTACTTTACAAACACCTTGTATAACAGCTTAAAAACTGATGTTAAAAGTCTGTCACTACGCAACAGGACATTTTGAGACATAAATTGCACATTTCTAGTCCATTTTCATGTCTGTTTAGATTCTATACAAGTTTATATTCAGCACAAGAGTCTGCTAAAGAAAATGAGACATGCCAGCAACACAGATAGTCTTTCCTGGTTAATCCAAAGCACTTCATAAAGAAAAGTCATATTTTCAGAAATATTCCACTTTGGTCTAAATCTTTATTCCCTGGAGCCAGTGTTAACATTCCTACAGTTTTTGTTGTCCTGTCACATTACTTAGTATTTCTGAAACTGAAACAAAAATTTTGCTGCCTGTTGGATCAGTAAATTTTTTATCTTGCCAAGTCCAGCAATAAGAACCAATAATTAACAAAAAGCCATTTCAAACATCTTTTAACTGGGGACGAATCAAGACAACAGAATACAATCCCAAACAGTGGCTCAGAATACTTAAACAAATGCCTTGGTTTCATTTGCAAATCCATGTGATGCATATTACAGTGATAATAAATCATCATGTCCTCCAGCAGGCCTGACATGTCCTGGGCTTGCAATTGACTGAGACAGTTTTATGATGCCTCCCAGCCAAAATCAACAAGGACATGTGTATTAGGGCCAGATCTGAAACAAACTGAAACCAGTGACTCTTTTCACTTATTGAAAGGGAATTTTGTATCCCATCCAAATGAACAGGCTTTACCCATATTAGTATCCCATGGGGTGACCAAATATCGTCAAATCACGTAGTTCCAAACTCAAAGTTCATATAGCTCCACCTGGGCTAACTATCCAATGCACTGCCACTTATTATGGCAAAATGTTTCTCCAGATACCACTTCAAGAAGCATTGTTGTACACTATAGACAGATGTGAAATAAAGTTTTCAGTAGAACAAGGCTTACTTTAGGACTCGGGTAGCATTATGGTGCTGTTGAACAAAATCTTTCTTGCGCAATGCATCCAAAAGGGCAGAAATATCATCCTGTAGTCTCTGAGATGTAGCATTTGAGAGCGGGAGATCCAGGCCAAGTGTTTCATTTAGTGACATTGCAACTTCAGCAAGTACTAAGTAGGAGAGGAAACAATTTAGTCATACTATTAAAAAATAAAACACATGTGAATCCCCTGTGCAAACTGTAGCACTTTCCATGTAAATAATTCTTCTAAAGTTACAAAGGAAATATCCTTCTAAATTTTGTAAAGAAGGGGAAATGTGTTAAAAACAGGATACCTTTGATGGTTGTATGTACTGTGTCAATAAAGCCAGCCAGTTCTTCACTTTTATTCCTGGTTTTCTGAGTCATTGTGTTAAGGTGCCAAGCCTTTTTCAAAAATCTAGTCATCTAGAATAAAATCAGAGATAATCTTGGACAGTTCTCCTAAAACTCTGATTAAATCATGACACTTCTGCATGGGTTTTATGCTTTCTTTCCCAACATTGACAATGCTTAGTGTGAGTAAACAATGCTTTTAGATAAGGTAGATCTAGCTGATTCATAAATCTATGATGCTTCCATGTTTGCTGATGCCTTAATTGTATTTAAAGTTCCAGACCCTGAGACCTGAAGAATTGAGTTATCAATTATTTTCATAATCAACAAGCTAACAGTTACCAAAGCCATTTCTTTAAGTAAGAAAATATTACATCATTTTTTAACTACAACTAATGTTTCTTAAGAAAATCACTGTTCTGGATACACCACTATTAACAATAACAACACTGTCAGTAGAAGCACATAGTTAGATTCTGTATACATAGTCAGAAAATTATAGGAACATGTGGTCAGCAAATGGGACCTAATGGCTGAAGTACTACTGTCAATTTTCTACCTACAATTATTCTTCTGTTAAAACTAAATAAAGAATACAAACGTTGTTGACTTTTCCTGCAACTTTTCAACAGATGTATTTCTGCCAAAATAATTTTAAACACAATACTACAGGTATCAAGGACTTTTTGGTGAATGCTCAGCTATGACAAAATTTTGAATAAGCTCCATGTGTTAAAACCAGTGAGAAGATAGTATCTCACTTTCTCCAGTTTTAGGACCTTAAGTGATCACAGTACAAAAAACTTATGAACTTTAACAGAAACCAGGTAGATCTCCTGTACAGTATCATAAACCACCTATAGCTTGCAGAAGAATTTCACAGAACTCCCCTCTTCAGAAAGACTACAGAATGGACTGAATTTCTAAACAGCTCTCTGGCGCTAATCTACCATGCTATGAAACCTCAAATGATCTCTCCAGAAAGGCTAAGAATAAAGAAGCCAGCACCCACCTCTTCATGCAGCTGATCAATTCCTCCTGATAAACTCAGAAGACTTTCTTTTGCTGTAGCTAATGAGTAAGTTGGATTTTCTCTAGGAACTATAGACCTCTATAAGAAACAAGAAGGAACAGCTCACTGTAATTTGAAGACTTTGGTGCGTGTCCAGAGAAGTAATGGGAAGAAAATAGCTATGCACGCTATTTAGATTATTTATATGTTTAAAAGGACTGATTTGCAAAGCATGTAAAATGACAGAAAATAATTACATACACACAGTTCATGCAACACAGTGTACCATTTCTTTAAATAAAGAAACAAGAATCCAGCCATGTCATATTTTCAATTAAGTAAAAAGGAAGGAAGCAGCATTTCTGCTTTCCTGATTCTCAATTTCACCACAGTCTCAACTGCCAAATAAGCTACTTTGACAAGTTCCAAGGCCCATCAAATTAAATGTTTCCATCCAGTCCCATCACTACTACTGTTTCGGCAGCTGGTCTTGTCAGAACAGCTGCATTTAGGGTGTATCCGTGAGGATGACCCTGGAGATCAGCAGCCCTGTGCATCCCTTTGTCAATGAGAGAAAATATGAGGCTATATTTGTCTTCAAGGTCACCTCAAAACTGCCCTATATGGCAATAAATAGGCCACTGTATCCAAGTCTATAATATTTGATACAGTCAAGGCCTGAAACAGAATACCACTTCTCTAGAGCTGCAGAAAAACTTAAGGCATCTCTCACATAGAGAGCAAGTCTACAAAAGGTTATTTTTAGATTTCAGATGTTTCAGAGTCAATCATTGTAAATACCATAGTAAGTACAATTTTGTCCAAGTTTTTAAAGTAATACAAGGGTATTGTGTCAAAGCCCTTTCCTCAGCGTGAAGGAAGAACAAATGAAAGAGAAAGCTGAAGCTCTTGAGCCTCCTGGAATAAAGGACAGCAAGTTTCTTTAAAAGCCTAGTTCCAAAAACCAGAAATGGACAGCAATCAAGTCTAGGTGTATAAGGAGGAGTAAAGTAGGAGGCTTTAATTAAGAAAAACAGAACTACTGAAGCAACGAAGAGTGGCTAATCCGATTTGGTAACCTTCTCATCACTGAAAGGACCCATACCTAAGTTATAGAAAAGCAGAAAAACTCGAGTTCCTGAGCTACCAGTATGAGGCAGACAAAATATAGTGCAGGGACAGCCCTTCAGGGAAGATCTGTAATTCACAGAAATAAACTTGGGGATTTTCTGGCTTCCAGATACAGTTACTTTGGTACAAGGTAAAAGCCAAGGTAATCTCCAATTAGCCAGAAAAAGGGGAATACCTACTTCCAAAGAGAGAAACATTACAAGTCTATAAACTTACCCTCAAGATTAAGTTGTTTAAAAAACACTACAAAATTACATCATATCTCAAGAAGTTTTATATCACTTTCAGCACCCCACTTCCAAGAAAGTGACAGCTGGCTTTGATTTGATTTTAATATAAAAAATGTATGTACTAAAGGAGAAACTTAAACTGCCTTTATTTTTACATAAAATTTGACTTTGTTTTGCAATTTAACTGCTAAACAAAAGCTATATATTGAATAACGTATCCAAGTTCCAGAAGATGACACTCCTATACAAACACAAAATGATTACAGAAAGCAAGTCAGTTGCATCCTTGAAGTGCTACAATACTTCAGTACATTTATGCCTTAGGATATAAAGGAAGGGAAGCATAACAAGCTTTAAAACTAGAAGGTTAGCAACTAAAACTAAAGGATAAGAGTATCTCTGCTGAAGCATAAACATGTAACTTAATCTAAGTTTGCCTTCAAATATTGTAATTATTAACATCTTGAAGTACACTAACTGGAATTCATTCTGTCTTACATCTTAAACAGAAGAAATTATAATTCAAACTCTTGATTTGCTGAATTTGGCAGCACAAAAAAGCTCACATTATTTTGATTTTGGTGTGAGATTGTGAAATACAAAGAAGATAGCTTGATTCTGACTCAGAGCTTCTCTGTTTGACTATTGCTGAGAAGGGTCTTATCAATAAATGTTCCTATTTTAGTGGTTGTGAAGTAGGGAGGATCCTGTTTATCTCTGGCTTTGTGCAGAGACCACATGAACTTAATCCTCAGCAACAGCAAATGACCTAGAATCACTAAATGTGGTATTTCCTGCTTTGTTTAAGGGGGAGAGGAGCTGAAGGGATGTTTGATCCAAACAGCCTGAAAGTGTCCAACACTGAAACATCCTACCTGACTTTAGTTTCCTGAGGTGAGGATAGAGTAAGGCATTTCGACTACCACACAATTAAAAAGGAAACACATTACTGCAGTCCAAGCACACTGGTTAATGGAGAAGCAGCCTAGCACTCTATGGGACGATTCAGGGGGCTATAGAGGAACAGCCTCTAAATCTATACCTTGGCAGCTCTTTTGGTTAAAAGGGGCCAAAAAAAGGGAGAAGATCTAGCCTAATGTTTCTATTCCACTGCTGAAAATTAATCCCCTTGCTGGGTCAGATTTAAGAACACACATAATCCAGGTGAAGCACATACATATAGCACATTCAGTAATCATATTACTGATTGAAAAATATATTAACCCATGTACTTAAATGTTAGTGCTACAAATGAAAAAAAACTAATACAGGCAGCCAACATAATGGCCTTAATCAGGTATCACACATACAGGTATTCAAGCCATGAACTTCAGGAGGGCTTCTATTAAATTGCCAGCACACATGAGTGACTTTAAGTTTTGTTTTAAAGGTGTGACTAAGTATTTCTACTGTTTACATGTTCATTTTACCTTCAGATGTTTTGTTGCATTTTCCAACTCTGATAATATCCCATAAGGCACACGGGAAATACCAGTGAGGTTCACAGAAAGTATGGCCTCGTTGAGATTATCCAAACTGTTTAATAAAACTCCTGTGCAGTTGTCATCACAAGCTAAATAAACAATTTTAAGAGAATGAAGAGGTATTAGTATTAAAATGAAGCCATTTTGATTTAGACAGTATGTGCCTTCACCATTTGAGTTAAGGTATAAGGGATAATAATTATATATATATTATATATATATTATAATAATATAAGGTAATATGGTATAATAATTCTGAGTATATAGATTTGTAGTCTTGCCCTCCCCTTACTGCCCAAGAGTGAACTTAAACTAAACATATTCTCCTTAGTTTAGCACACATTAGCTAAACATATTCTCCTTAGTCTAGCACACATTAAAGCCTGATTGGTCCTGCTACCTATTGAGCTACTTGCTGTGTTATTAACTTATTGACCTATTTAGTTATTTTACTATAAATAAAGATTGAAGTTACTGACACTCACTCAAACAGGAAATTCAAGCCTATAGTGCTGTAATTCCATTTATTCCCTGTATTTTTTTTTCACTTACACAAAGTAAAATCTGAGTTCTAAATCCTAATTCATTGCAAAAGCAGATTACTGTACTACATGTGTCTTTCTGCCATTTACTCTCTTATAAGAAATTTCAAGACTAATTACTGGTGGAATATGACTAATTATTGATGGAGAATGCCTATAAACCTGGGATAATCCAAAAGTATTATTAGAGTAAGTTCACATCCAAAGGGTCAATGACATAGGTATTCAACATTTTCTAATAAATATAGGTATTCTACAGCCAGCAAAAAAGTCTTAAAATGATCTTTCCTAAACTTGTCTGTAACACTAAATAAGTCATTTTAAGGATCAACTGCTTGTCCGATGCTATTATCTCTACTGCAGTTTCCTCTGCGTTCACAAGACCTCCAGAGAATACCTTGTCCAAACACCTCTGTTTTACAGAAATATTAAGTTGTTAAGATTTCTTTCCTTCATAGAAAGGGTACGGCATGACATCATAAAAACATTCAAGGAATAATCATGTGCACACAAATACCACTGGAGCAGACCAAAGCCCATTGGGAAAGAAAAAAATTTAAAAAGCACCTACAAACACACTCATCATCCACAAGAAGATGCCTCGGTTCACACTCCTCACAGAGCTGTCCTGTCACTCCTGGCTTACAGAGGCACTGGCCAGTTGCACGGTCACAATTATTATGAACAGAGCCTCCTGGATTGCACTGACATGGATGGCAGCTGCCACCAGCGAGCTGAGGGTCACCATAATAGCCAAGGGAGCACCTACACAGGGAGGAATGGGACACTGAACATCAGGGGATAACCATCATGAAATCAGAGGTTACACTTATCCTTAAGAATCACTAATAGGTTTTTTTTTTTATTAGTAGCTCAACAGTAATTAACAAATCACTCTAAGTCCTTGAACACTCATTCATATACCTATCTTTGAACACTGAATAGTCCATTCTGAGTACAAATATGGCTCACATCAATCAAACTGTCCTTGGGAGTTGGGGATAAACGGGGACATTGTGTAACTCACCTTTCACAGTATTGTCCTTCATATCCTGGAAGACAAGCATCACAGTGGTAATCTTGAACACCTTTCAGGACACAAGTGGGACTAAAACTGGAGGAAAGATAAACAAACACCTGCTTACACATTAGACCATACCAAGACAGGTAAGACCTTAAACCACAGGCTAAATACTGCAAGCAACAGCACCTTCTGCTCAATCTGATGCAGTGCTCTAGAATTTTTACTTTAAATTATTTGCATTGTTTGCTTCCCCAATGTGACCTTATTAGAGAATAACTTTAGAGAATAACATGATAAAGCACCTTATGGCTTTCTTTTTAAAAGGTAAGACAACGAAAAATGGATGCTGCATGATATGTATCTAACTGAGGCTTGCATGAGAACATCAGAGTTCCCAGACTCTCATTCTGACTCAATTATACAAAAGCAACCAACAAATATACTTTTCAAGCTTCTGAAGAAAAAACAGCCTACACAGCATTTTGATTTTCAAAATGTGAAGTTAACTGTTCCTCTACCAAACAGATGTATAAATTTCAGACAAAAGAGTACTTGTTCTTCCCCTAGGACTGATCTCATGAAAAGTTTCTGCATTGACAGGAGATGGCTTGAATCTTTGTAAATACAAAAGCATTGTTCTTTGAATGAAGAAAGAGATCCACATTTGAAATTAAACAATGTCAGAGTAACTTACTCCATTGTCTATAAATGAGTCTATGTGGCTGATCTACTCTTAGAGAAAAAAAATGACTCATCTATGTGTTAATCTTTTTATTTTAAAACCTCACAGACTTACCACTAGCTGTGAACAACTCAGAATGCAAGCTCCATTTACTAAATAAAACACGTATCTTTCTAATGTCTAAAAATTAAGGACAAATAATAGTAACTAACTCCTATTGTCATAGTGTGAGAGGAGTAGGAGATTGGACATAGAACACAAAAAATACAGAATGGAAATATGCACATTGCATTTAGTTAAGTTCTGGTTACCTAACAGGGTTAGCTCTGGGACAGGCACAAAGAGAGCAGTCACTGATAGATCCAGTCACCTTCCCATAGTAGCCCGGGGCACAAGCACTGCAGTCATCACCAACTGTGTTATCTCTGCAGTTCTGATACACAAAATGGAATTCAGACAGTTTAAAGCAACAACAAACAACAGGAGTAACTTTATCTTCCCTCCAAGCAATATATGTATACAGTTTCCAACAATCATCTCTAAATGTCACTACCCATTGGTCAGTATTCTCTGAGTGGAGGAACCTTTTATTCAAAAATAAACAGAATGTCAGCATATTTTCTCTTATGTGAATCTCCTTCAGGCACACTGACCTAATTTCTGTTCTAAATTTTCATTAAGGTTTATGTATTTCTGCTTCTATTAATCTAATTCAGGCCAGGACATCACAGTACAAAACAAAAAATCCTAAAATAAAACACCCCCCCAAAAAAACAAAAAAACCCCCCATAACCAAACAAAACCCCTAAACAAACAACAACAATAAAAGAACCTGATGGAAAAATTAAACAGAATACATGGATGAAAAATACAAGTTTCAATGTTTCAGCAAGTGCATCTGAATGCTATAAACCAAGGACTATCTACACTTAGGATCCACAGACACTACATTTAATTTGTCAAGAGTATTGATCAATAACCAGTGCTATTAATATTAAAATATTAAATTGGTATTTTAAACATAATTTAACTGACTAGTCCACCAAGTGAATAAAAATAATTTTCTGGGTTTTTTCCCCTTTGTTTTTTCCCCTTTTTTCTTTTCGCTTTTCCTTTTTTTTTTATTTTTTATTTCATATACTTGCTAGTGTGTATTTTAGAGGTTAGTTGACAACAATAAACAGTAGCAATGCAGTCTCCTATTGCATGGGAGCAGAAGTCAGAGGAGAAACCCAGCTCTTTTGCCTACAACCATCAGCTGGAAATATCTAAGTAGTAATCTCAACACACATAGGTGACTTGCTACCCCCGAAACAAGGTGAGAGGAAGAATGGTGAGTATTCACTAGTGTGAAAGACCGATGTATTTCTTTCCAACCTTTGCGATAAAATGAGAAAGTGAGGAAATTAAATTAGCTGAGGCATAGTCTTACAATACTTTAGTCTCTGGGTGATAAAAAAGCCTCATCTAAAGCCGCCTAGAGAATTCTCTTCCTGAGAGACAAAGAATTTGCCTTTGACTTAGTCTGTGCTATGGTACGGCTTACTGCTTCCTTTACTTCTTTTTTTTGTGTGACTAAGCAGACCTTGCTGACAAGCCCAAAAAGTCTCACAGAAAAACAGATAAACTGAACCGATGCACAAGTAATTTTAAAAGTAAAACTAAAGCTAAAATAATTAATGATTTTGAGTATGTTAGTGCCCCAAAACCTTGATAATTTTACTGAGTTCATCATAAGGTAAGCACTATTCAGATTTTCCATTTTTTGGAGTTGGGCGGGGGGATGCTAAATCACACTTTATCCAAATAGTAAAGCCATATACTTCTCCCAGAATCTCCTTTCATAGTTACTGCTATTGTATGTTCGGGTCAAATCAACAGAAAAATGTATAAAATGTACATACCAAGCACTTTCCAGTTTCAGGATCACAGGTTTCACTGTGGTTGTTGCACTGACACGGTACACAAGGCGCCATCAGAGTGTGAGGCTCTTTTACACTGCGTTCTGTATGCCTTCCCCTGTAGTATCCCGAAGCACAGTTCTAGTTGAAGGAGAAGTAAAATAAAATTTAAAAAAAAAATTATCACAGCTATCAACAGTTACAAACAATTTTAAAAGCCATTTAAGTAATTGTTTTTACTATCTCACTATTAGACACACAAAAAGGATTCAAGGATTCTGTACCTGACAGGACAATCCAGTATAACCAGCAGGACACCTACATTGCTCTACAAGATGAGCTCTAGCTCTGCCTAGATGCATTTCTTCAAACTTGACTGCAATTTCCATTGAGACATTTGCAATTCTACAAGATACATGCAGAAGAGAGTATGAACATCTAAAGAATCTCTAACAACAAAAACAAGATCCAAAAACATTTTCATGCTTCAAGGTCAGGGTTACCATGCATAATCTTCCATAATCCCTTTTTTCCCATGCAAATATCTCAAAAACTTAAGATTCTTTACTTATTTATGAGATTTCAGAAGTAATTCAAAGTAACATAGATTAATTCCTATTGATCTGCAAAACTTGCCAAACCCACCATGTAAGAGCATGTATTTTTAATCTCAGATATATTAGACAACTACATTTGTTTTGTCTCACATATTTTTGGATAGACCTAAGAAAAAAGACAGCTGGGGGTATGTGAATAAAAAATAACACAAAATGGAGTTGGAATCAGACTTCTTCCCAGAAGTGAAGATGTACAGATATTGGGTTTTCATTTCTTTGTTTCTCTTGCAAGTGTCCAGACTGACAGATATAATGACCATATCCCATCCCCTCCCTCCCATTAGTAACTTAGTTCTGTTCAAAAGGGTTATAAAATGCTACCATTCTGAGGTGGGAATGTCTTACTACCACTGCCCAGTGTGCGTAAAACTACAGGAGATACCTAAATTGGTACAAGAACTCAAGGGACCATATGTTTAAATAGAAAAAAAAAAAACCAACAAAAATTCAATATCCATAAAAATAAGATGGGAAATAAATAATCCACAAAATATATATTTTTTTATATGAGTGGTTTTATATATATATACCACCCATCTTGCAGAACACTGCATCAGCCTGTGCTTCTTTATGTCCTTTTCTATCAAAGTAAGTAGCAGAGACATTTAGTGTTTCGCAGAAAGAATCAAAGAGGAATTCTGCTGCCATTAAGGGTCATAAATCTTTTCTTATCAGATGAAGAGCAAAAGTCATAAATAGGAAATTGGAAATTTCTCTAATTTGAGTTAAATCTTTACTATACAGCTCAGTTGGGACTATGTGTAGGTTAAATTACAGTAAATGGAATACAATAAATAAATGCAATCACAGATTGCTCTACCTGCTTTGCTGTAAACCTTGGCCATAAGCTGCCTTGATAAGGATGTATTCTACATTGCTTAGCACAGACATGAAGTCAGAACGCAAGACGGGCTCATCAGACACAGAGTTAAAATACTTCCAAGAATCCTAAGGAAACATAACACATATTATTAAAACCATGAGTATTTAATCTTCAAGTCATCCTCTGCTCCTCCTTACATGTTCTTTCAGAAACGCAGTCACAGTGGCTATGTCTAAACTCTAAGTCCCAGAAAATCCAAAACTCCATGTTTGCTCCACGTTAGAACAAAACATGGTTTTTTATAATTTCTCCTTACTTCCCTGTGCTCAACCTCCATGACTACTTTCTACAGTGAAGCAGTTCAGGCCTGCATGGCACAGTTTTTTCCGGATAGATGTGGAGAACCCAGACAGCCAAAAGATTAGGACTCCACAGCACTCATTTCATGGGCAGTTAAAAAAAGCTGCTGTAACTGCATCCTATGAACTGCCAAGAGAAACTAGACCTCCCCTCAGCCCCAGTCAGAAGAGACTCCCAGAAATCAAAGGAGGCCATTATTATCTCTTCTGAAATTGCCCTGTGAGCACTGCTGCAAATTACTGCTCCTGCTAGGCTAGGGTTCACATGGTGCTATATGCTGTATCTTGGCTGTAAGTGTAACCCACAGGCTAAAAAATTATGAGACTGGTCAAGAGGGACAATACCTGGCTGCCTGCCATTTATCACCAAAATCTGAGCTGCTTTAGCATAATATTCCCAGCCATTTTTTCCTCCTTAAATAGATGCATTTTAATCCAAGTGCTCTACTTACTCAGTCTATTTGAAATCAGATATGTATTTTCCAAAGTATTTTCTTTAATACATAGAGCTCTTCTGTGCAAGTTGATAGAAGAAAGGTAAGTATTTTTACACCAATGTTTTGCCTTACCTCCTTCATTTCTACTTCCTTGTCAGTTCTTACTCCATTTTCTGGAGAAGGGATGTCTACATATATGACCAACTTGCTGGTGTGACCTCCTTTCATTAGAATCTGTGGCTCAAAATTTGACGTTCCAAAGCCATCCAAAGCATAAAAAGCAACAGTATATCTCAGCTTTCCTCCATAGGCCATGAGCTGTTTGGATTAAAAAATTATTACTCTTATTTATTCTAAGGTTAAAGTTACTAGTTGCAAATATTTTAATATCAGCTGTAGACTGCAAAACTGCCAGTTCTTTGGAGAATAGGCAATAAAACATGAAAATTGACTTAAACTCAGGAGTTTTTCCACCAAGGTTAAATGCATATTTCTAAGAAGCAGTCTTAGTTTCTTCTTCTAAACCCTTTCAATGTGTGGACTCAATTTTCATTTAATTCCTAAGCAATAGAGATTTCATGATCTGTATACTGATTCTAGCATCAAGGTTAAAAACTCTTTCAGGTTTCCACAGTGAAACTGAGTATACTACTGTTTCCACCTCCTAGGATCTCTGAAGAGTAACATGGTAATTAAATATGGGTGTTACCAATTTACAGAGTCAAGAAATATCTCATTAGGTAAGAGTAATGTAAACATATTGTTTGTGCTTGCTATAAATAAGTTCACTCACTGGATATTTATACTATTATGACCTACAAGAACAGATCTAACAAAGAAAAATATTATCAAGATAAAGTGACTATTATATTCATTCATGGCTGGGCTTTGCGAACGAAGATTTGGGAAGGCACTATCCACATTTGCTACAGGCACGCTGGTGGCTTATGAGGCCAATACGTGACAGACATATCCGATTGCAAAAGGCACAGCAGAAAGACTCCTTAGATGGTGTATTCTGCAAGACACGGTTCTTTCTGCGTTGCCTTTTTTCTTTTTTTTTTTTGCCTTTTTTCCCTCGAGAGTGAGACTATTATATAGTGAAGGTATTAAGACAATAAAGAAGTCATCCACAAAGCATTTGAGTTATTTAATGTTCTTACCTGGTCTCCCTGAAACTGCTCTGGTAACCTCCAGTAAAACGTTTCTGTATTTAAGTATTTTCTGACTACAGCAGCATCCAGTAAAATATCAGGAAATTGCGAAAATACTCCTTCCACTGTTCCAGTCAGGTTACTTTGAGCTACTACATGCAGAATGGACTGATCTGGAGTTAAGGTTATCTGCAACACAAAGTGCAAACGAATCATTCAACAAAAATATTCTACCTCATTGTAATATACCGTTTACAGTTTCAGCTGTTTCGAAACAGTCAACAGTCCATCTTGAGTAATGTCCAACACAAACAACTGGACACCAAGTTCACTTTTTTAAGAAGTGAAGAGTGAAACAGAAGTTTTAGAAATAGGACTGTGACCATTTGCCGTTTGCTTTCTTTTCTGTTCTGACATATGCCTCCATAAACCAGTCAACTACATTCAGCCTGATTCATTAAATGCACTCAACTTTTGGCACACCAGTGTGGTACCTAACATGAGGATAACACCAGACTGTGTCTGTATATTTACGTCACTTTACTTACAGGAATTCTCACATGATCTTCTAGTTCCGAACAAAGTGTGGAGATCCCAAAACAGAAGCATGGAGTACACCCCAGTGCGTTGTTAGCAGACAGAGCAAAACTTCCAGGTTTACACTCACTGCATTGTAGACCAAATACACTTTCCTGAAGGAAATTATAAAACAACAACAACCATAACAGTGCACTCATATTACTTCACTAGCTAAATGAAAGATGGTTATTTTGGGAAGAAAAACTAGTTGCTATTTATTGTACCTATTCTGTTTTACTATGCAGCACATTATTTTTTTCAATATTTTCCTATGCTGATTAAAAAACAAACAAATAAACAAAAAAACCCTGACCATGGAACATTCAAGCTAAACTCATATTTGAATTTCTATCAAAAATTGGCAGCTATAAATTTCCATTCAAGACAGAATCTCCCCTCAAACCCTCATCTGGAGCTCTCAAAGCCAAAGAAACTACTCAGTATAAATAGGAATCAGGGGACCTATTCCAAGTGTCTCAATTCCCCAGTCTGAACTTGAAAAAACACCCAAAACTACAGTTAGTATCCACTGGCACCTTTAACCAGATATTGGAGAGACACTTATGAAGGTATACATTTGTAGTCTTGAAGTAAGT
Source organism: Corapipo altera (assembly GCF_003945725.1). Taxonomy (NCBI): domain Eukaryota; kingdom Metazoa; phylum Chordata; class Aves; order Passeriformes; family Pipridae; genus Corapipo; species Corapipo altera. The sequence continues at coordinate 1,633,896 of NW_020884903.1, forward strand.
TTTCTATCACTCAGTCTTTCAAGAACAGATTTCCACCACTTCAGAAAAATCTATACCATCTGTGTGTTTAACATTTCCTTCTTTTTATACAAGAATGTCAATTCAGGCTTCACTATTAGCAATATACATTGAGTTATTCTTAAGCACTAACTTTGGTTATAGCATAGGAAACAAATTTGAACTTAGTATAAACATATCTAAAAAACCACTGAGATTCTTGATTTTGTATTTATTGGTTTCTTCCAATAATTATAATTTGAATTTTCAGAAAAGCAGGCTATATCATCTGAATCAATATGCTGTTACCAAACCTAATAAAACCAAATGTGTACGAGCAGAAAAACTTGACTGTATTTCATTTTTTTCCTGGCTAAATAATAACACCTGTTTGGCACAGAAAACCTTTTAGTAGTGATTTAGGTGTACTCATAAACATCTTAAAGAACAGATGCAGACTGCCTTTTGAAGTCCTTTCAGCTCTATACCTTCCATGACTTTAACGCAATAAATGTCCAGAAACCCCAAAGTTGTCCCAGAAGGGTCTGAATAGTTCAGTACCTTGCAAGTACAGATGCCAGTTTCTTCTTCACAACCACAAAGTCCTTCAGTGTCATCGCACATCTCCACTTTGGTGCCTCTCAAATCACAGTCACAGGCAACACAGTCTGGGTAGTCCCTGTAGCCTAATGCACACCTGGAACAGTCTCGTCCTCCAAATTCAATTTTGCACTGGCACTGACCTGTCAATACGTTACACTGGAGATCGGCTGAACCAGTGTTGCTACAGTTGCAAGCCTTAGATGAAAAGAAGAAATGTTCATAAATAGCAGATCTCTAAAAATAATTTTTTTACAACCGAAATAGCACAGTAAATTTAGAGTGCCCCTTAAAACCCAGGGTTTATCAACAATTACTATACAATAATAAAAAGAAAGAGCTTGCACGGAGAAATGAGGTTGTTTGGTTTGTATTTTAATAAAGAACTGCATTTCCAGTAAATAGTGGATGGCAAAAAGTTAGAAGCCTCGTTGACTCCCAAATATGGGCTGGGAATCAAAGGAGTTGGACGAATCTGTTCCAGAAAACAAACAAACAAACAAATCCAAAATACTTTATTTATAGTGCTATGTACTGAGTGCAGCAAGTAAATTAAAATAATGTTATACAAATGATGAATGAAAGAAATCTGTAAGTACCATAATTTTATAAATATGATAGAACGGAAAATCATCCTTTTAAGATTTCAAGAAGCATTAATAGGGTCTACACCTTGCTTAAGCTTCATTTACTATTTGATGAGGAAACAAGAATCTCATTGCATCCAAAGGTGGGAAGCTCAGTATGCAGTCAGGTCAACACCAAACGAATAGTGTTTACTGGTAGAGTACATCCCTCATTATGCAATCAGTAATATGTTATTACAAACATGCAAACTGGATGTACTAAATTTGTCATTCTTTTTTGAAGCAGACTGGATTAATCTTCAGTCTTAATTTCATATCTCTGGTTACTTAACAAGACAAATTTTGCTCTGTGGTTATTTCTGACAGTGCAGGCAAAAAGTACATTCCATCTACCATCACCTGACTGTGAGCATTTTCTGTGAGTCTTTTTTTTCATCATCTCTCTTTGAGATGACAAGCCTTTACCTTGTAAAGCCCTCTACACCAAGACCCACAAAATCTATTAGCATGACTATCTACCCTTAAGTATTCTCCACAAGTTTGCTGCTCACCATTGGCACTCTTTGTATTAAGTAGTTTTTTCTCTAGCAGCAAGCTTTATGATCAAATTGGCTCCCAGATGCCAATAAAGGTCTACAGCTCTGAATGTCAAACCCTATGTTAAGAATCATAATAGTAATAATTTACATGTACTTCGATCTTTATCTCTATGTGATAAAGATAAATAAGGACTCTAAGGTACAATGCACTGTGTGGCAGCAATCCTTGAAAAGCATTGTAAGCAAAACAATGACTTCAGCTCTGTTCCACCACTGCACACAGAAATGGATGCTGAATATCAAGAAAACCACAGGAAACAGAGCCAAATGAAGTGCCCACTTAGGCAGCCCATATTGCAAAAACAGACTGCCTGCGTTTCTGATAGTACTTCCCCCATTTCATCCACATAGAAAGTGTGCAAAGAGTCTCTCCAGGGTTTGCCATAAGACATTCCTCCAGATCTTAACCAACCACAGCTGACTATGCAGCATAGGACAGCCTCTGTTGGGACTGTTACCTGAAGATCCCACTATAGTTCATTGCATCAAGAAAGTAAGTAAAATACCTTAGAGTAATTCATGTTAATTACTGTCATGCTGCAACCAAAAGGAATGATAAGCAACTTAGCAAAAGTGATCAATTAAATATTTAATTGCACTTGATCATTGGCAAGTCCTGTGGAATCACCCCATGAAAGGGAAATGCAAAAGGACCAGCACGTAGTATTTGCAGTACACTGAGTGAGAATGACAGTAGCTGGTAGCTAGCAACGCAGTGGTTTAAAGACCAGTTGCCAAGTAAGTTGCAATAAATAACTAAGACAATTAACTCTGAAGACTTACTACTTTATCATTCTTACTCTAAAAAATTAGAGAGAGAAAAAAGATAATTTGGCTGACACTTAAATGCTTAATGCATATAATGACAGACTTTGTCAAGTTGATTGTATTTGTGGTTTCTCCATTGAAATTACCCATTACATTCACATAATTCTGAGGCTTTTTTAAAAAACTCAATATTTATATAACAAAGACTGGCCCAATGCCATATCTGTCAGGAATTTACTGCATGAACCTAACTGCATAAATGGTTGTTGTTTATCGGATCTGCACTGACTTGGCATTTTACCGCTTAATCATTAGTATTAAGCTGAGATAATGGGAGCTACCATTGTTCCATTCATGAACCATTAACCATATTATACTATTTTAATTACATATATTCAGAAAAAAACACCTGCAGTAACTTTCAAGATAAGCTAGATTCCATTGTTCTTACATACATAGTATCATCACTTCTTGATTTGCACAGAAACTATGTTCCCAGTTGCCAACTGTTGCTATTAATCTGTTGCTATTAATTAGTAACACTATTCAAAAAATAGTTAGAATACACACTTCACAATTTTAATGTGAACTATGCACCTATCCAGAATAAGCATTCTGATCACTATTTTCAAAGACAGCTTTCTAAAAAGGTTACTCAATAAACACTGCGCACTCTGTTGTTTTGTTGGTGTTTGGTTTTTGTTCTAATGTTAGAGCATGTTGCACTAACACTTTGAGACAGAGAATGAAGATCATGGTTCTCAAAACAAGAGCCCAATTCTGTAAAGGAAGAATTTCTTTTAACAGCCATGGTTTTTAATGCAGCCTACCATACCTTGCAGCCAAGTTTAGGAGACAGTCCCCAGTGATTTTCTTCACAGAGTTCACATTTCTGTCCCTGAGTGTGAGGGGGACAAATGCACTGGCCCGAATCAGCATTACAGTTGTTCTGAGTATGAGCACAGTCACAGGCTGCAAGAGAAACAGAACCAAATTATATAACTTCATCCTTGCTTTAGCTACAGAGAAAAAACTCCAAGACCACCTATAGTCTTATTTTTCTTAATTATGCAGTACAGTTTGCCCATTCCACTAGGGATCCCTTGCCATCCCTAATCACTGAGAAACAAATTATGACCACAGTGACATTTCATCTTTTTATTGGAATCCCATTATTGCTTCTTGACTTGGCCTATTTTGTGTTTTAAAAAGCAATGCTGCATTTCCATGGGGGAATCAACAGAGCTAAACAAAATTACTGTGGAGAAGAGCAAATCTGTAGGAAAACAATTCTATTACAGAAGATATAAAACTCATCAGGAGAAAATATTAATCTCAGGAATTGCTTATGGAATAATAGGGATGGATAACTTTTTATTATAACTAATAACTGCAAGAAACACTTGTCTATTTAAGAAATGCAGTACTATTCCAGTTAAAAAGCAGAAGTCAGAAAAGTGGTTTTATTGTTTTAAAACATTACAAAATTTCCAATACTGAAATTGTTAAAGCTAACTAAGGGATCTTTGATTCTTAGTAAAGACACAGTGTATGTGCTTCAAAACATAATCCCATCACATAATCTCACTGTATATTTCATTTTACTGTACTATTTGTGATATGAAAACAGTGTTTCTGTCTGGTTGGAAAAACAGTAGGCATTCCTTTAGCTATACTGTGTTGAAAAGGTATCTTACTAGCATGATAAATTAGTTTTTGATGGTATGTTCTCCCTTTGGATGAACATTTTCTTCCTTATCATGACTAAAAGTTGTACACACCCAGGCAATGATGGGAAAATAGAATCAATGACATCTTATCAAAGCATGAAATATATATTTAAGAACTGAATGGAAAAAATAAAGTAAAAATCTTTAAGAGTAGTAGCTCTTCACTTTTACAGTTGCAGAAAAAAAAAAGGTTTTATTCCCTCTGTAGGACTGAAAGGTTTTATAGAAGAGACAAAGGAGCTATTGAGGATGTGATGTTTCTCTCATGCACCCTTTATGAGTTATTTCATAGTCACCACCTTTTACAAGGAACCACACGATAAGCAAAGAAATGTTTTGTTCTCCAGCTTAATCAAAGTATTAGTAGACCCTTCTACAGATTCTTCCATACAGTCATCAAAACAATTGACCTTTGCCAGAGTTCAACATACATTGCAGAAAGAAATTCCATACGAACTCTAAATGGATCATGGATCCGAGCTTACGTGTGCAGCCACCATCCTGGAATGCATAAAAGCCATGAGCACAACGATCACACTTTTCTCCAGCCACTCCTGGTACACAGTGACATTGCCCCTGATGATTGCAGCCCTCAGAGACCGAGCCAAATTGACTGCAGTTGCAGGGAATGCAGCCAAGCCCAGTAAGCAGGCCATAATAACCATTCTGTTGGACAAGAAATAAATTTGACCTATGATTCAAAAATTTTTGAAAACAATACAATATATACTCTTGTTTTCTCTTGTTTACTTTCCATGATGTCTGACCTGTATGAATATTGGTCAACACTGTGTGTCTGCTGTGGAAAGACTCCCTGGCTTTATCTCTTCACTGCTCCCACCTACACGCAAGTATACCATATAAACTCGGGTGAAAAGCTGAACACTGAAATGCTCTTGTGGTCCTCCACTCTCACGAATAAGACACTATGTTTTGAAGTCTGATGTTATTTTAATTTAAAGACTTGCATGAGATGAGGGTGGGCTGTGCTGATCATGCACAGCTATCTGTGACTATGAATGAAAGCCTAGAACAGAGCTGGTCAGTGACTTATGATACATGTGGATTAAAAGTCATTCAGCTGGGCTGGCACAAGGGCAGTAACTGGGCAGAGATTTCCTGCTCTAGTCTTTGATGCAGTTTTACACTTAGTATGGCCCAGAAACTGCTTTGTAAATACTGTAAATATTGTAAATATTCACTGGTTTGTATCACCAGTGAATATCTACTTGTTCTTATAACAGTCTTGCCTTTTAGCTGAAACCCTTTTGGCATTCAGCCACGATGTATTTATTATCACCAACTACGTTTCTTCAGATGTTCCCATTAAGACTTCATTTTACAGAAGCACAGCCCTAAGATCTCTTCAAGTTTGTTATCATTTTTCAGTTTGTTTTTTGGTAAGCCAACATGACTGCACCCTGAACAGCCATACGCAGAAGGGTGCTCAGTCAACTACATAGCTTCACATCCGCAAAGAGCCCATGCAGAGCAATTTGCAATTGCAAAGGCCTGTTGAGACAAACTTTGGTCTCTCCTCCAGCAACAGATCCCCTCTCCCCTGAATATGCTTGTTGCTGTATCTCCGTATCTGCTTGAATCAACATCTATAAATAAAGGAAGACAAGAATATGCACATCTTAGCAACAGGTAAATATTTGCTTACCAAGCATTTATCACATCTTTCTCCAATCACATTTGATTTGCAGGAACAGACACCTGTCTCATGTTGACAAGTACTTGAAAGAGAACCATTCACATGGCATGCACAGGCTTCAGATAAAAAGAAACAAAATGAAAAATTATTCATACGCATTCATTATTATACAGAATTCCAAATTTGGTATACATTGTGCTTCACCTGTTTATATCTCACAGATACTAATATACTAGAGTAATGCCTGCGCATTTGGGTGAAAAGAAAAAAAAGAACACCTCTGAATGGCTACATTTGAGAAGTTTGTTTCTTCCAGCCCTATATGTGACATTCAGAAGTAGGAAATGTGTACAGCACATCACTAGAGGGACAGTGAGCTTATAAGTTTCAGAGATATCAAGTGTCAGACCCCAGGATAACACATTCCCCCTCCTCAGCTTAATTCAACACCACAGTTTTCAACTTGCACTTGCCAACTCACAACTTGAATATTAAGTCTTTCAGTAAAGGTGCATATTTGCCCATGCATTTTGCTACATGTACACATTTTTGTGTTCTTTAAATTTTAAGAGTAATCATAACGGCTTACCACGACAGTTTTTGTCAATCACTGCATCCCCATAATACCCATCAGCACACTTTTCACAGTGGTGACCTGCTGTATTTCCCAGACATTTCAAGCACTGTCCTGTGAAGGTATCACAGTGGCCATCTTCTTGAGGGTTTACATTCCCATTGCATTCACAGGGAGCACATGATTGTCCAGGCATGAGTGGATTTCCATAGTAACCATTAGCACACCTGCATGTGAGTTTAAAAACTTTAGCTGGAATGTGGTCATATTATACATTCTTCCCACTAAAGGGACTATTTCCTATTAAATTTTAATACATGGTGTCTCTGTATTACAAGGAAAGACAAAATGGAAAGGAAAATTTTACTAGGAATGTTCTGTACATGTGGTATGAACAATTCAAGGCAAGATGCACACTTAGTGATGGCAATTACACAGATATTTTACCCAAAGCTAGTGTACATACCTTTCACATTGAGAACCAGTATAGCCTGGAAGACAGTTGTCACAGACAATTCCACCTTCTTCACTCAGCTGGCAAGTAGGACTGAAGCTATCAACAACATTTATGGCAGTCAGTATCAATACACAGAATCACAAGATTTCTACAAACATTCAATATCCACCCTTCAAGTCCATGCAACTATCTACATAATCATGTAATTGCGATGTTTTCTAGTTTAACATCAATGTTTTAAACATTACAATATGTCAAAATAAGGTATAATTTTCAAAAACTCTTTTTGAAGTTTTTTTTTTCTTTTAATGGAAGGTTTTAAAAGTTCCTAAAAACTTGGCTCTCATTCTGGCAAATCTGTACAATTTCTGTACTGAGTTCCTCTTTTTCACATGCAACACTTCTGCCCTTCTGCTGTTTTCTGAAACAACATGAAAGATAACCGCGATTTTGCTGCCAAGTTCAAGGACAGGTTGAATTATTACTTTCAACCACCATGCACAAATTGCACCAGTTCACTCAGCCTCTCTTAGCCTGGTCTATGCATGTGGACCTGGAAAAAAAAATGTTTCTATGAGATATAATCAAATCATGGAGTTAAAAAGCCCTCTTCTCTCCTCTTCAGATTTCAAGACATTTTACTTTATCTCGCTTTCTGGTTTTGCTGAAGATGCAAAGGATAGTCTCACATAAGCAGCTTACTTGTTTGCAGCAGAACTGAGAGGACATGCACAGGGCTGGCAGTCCTCAGATGTTCCTTGGGATGGACTTCCATAGAAGCCAGGCAAGCACTTATCACAGAAAGGTCCTGTTGTGTTGTGTTGGCAAGCCTGTGAGACATGGAAAAAAAAATCTTCCTGTATTTTCTCTTTATGGTTTTTCAGCCCCTGAGGGAGTCTGCACGCAGTCTGCACGCAGTATAACATTCAAGGAAGTCGTTCTTTAAGCCATGAAGAACAGTGTAGAACTTTGAAAACAAGTGTTTGATTTCTTTTTCTGAGTAGTAACAGCAAATCCAAATTGTTTTTTCCTAAATTTTAGAATATACTTAACACTATGAAACCAGCCACATTACTTATACACATACTTAAATATGTTTTACATATCAAACACATTTGCAGTAATAAACTAAACAATGAAAAGTTAGAAAAATAAACACTTGGTACCCACAGTTTGAAATGTATGTACACTGTAAACTTGTTTCCCACAGTCAAAATGCTCTCTTAACTTCTAAATAGATGCTTAAAACACAAAACACTTTGAAGGGTGACTTACAAAGCAAACACCATGAATATCACACTCAGTTGCATGCCCATTGCACTTGCAGGGTTGACAAATGCCTCCAAAGAGTATTCCATCCACGCGGTAGAACCCAGGGAGACAGGACTGAAAAGAAATTAGGGGGAAAAAGCAGTAGCTTTATCTGTGTTGAAAGTACACATCAAAACATTTTCAAAGAGTGCACTTCTGACCACCCACCACCTAACTCATTCACGCTGTGGTAACTGAATGCTCTTTCAACTCTATTGATGTCACTGTAGCTCTTTTCTGGAGGTTGTTTTTTACTTGCACTGAATAAAGGGGATAAGAATTAACTTCATAAAACTTTAATTCAGCTCTTTATCCCCTGGAGGCACAAAAGTTTTGTGCGGTTTAATATGTGAAGTTCTTTATTATGGGACAATATAAAAAACAGATGTTTTACCTCGTCTGCAGAATCATTAACAGTGCTATGGCACAAGGCTTAGTAACAAAATTATTTGCCAAAATAATTCCTGCTATTCTGCAGATGGGGCTGTGCCTCTCTAATCTTCTATTCACTGATATACAAGACACCACCTTCCACAACACATTTGACCCTTGTGGGTTCTTCCAGAAGCTAGCTTTCCTCCCTGCTAAGGTTCTTTATTGCCCCCATAAACGTAATGACACATAACAGAAATAAACTGTACATGATTCAGATCCATAAAATGTTCTATTAATGAGTAAGGTAAGCTCAAAACAGCTTCACAGAGCTTTCACAGCTGATCTCTCTGCAACACTGATATTCTGAAGTGCAACATCATCTTTTGGTGCCATCAAAAAGAATTAAGAAATAAGTTTATAATCCCATTTAGCGCATCTGAAAGAAAATATCTACAGCGTTGTGTAAAGTATAGTAAGCAGCAATTCACCACAGAACATATACTTTTATGGCAGTATAATTAAAGGCAGCCTGCCTTTAAAACTTTGATCCCTTTTGATAGGAGATAATTTTGCATACACAAAACACTGTAAGAGGTTACCTCACATGATATTCCTGTGTAACCTTGAGGACACTCACAGAATTCCACATCTGGTGCTGAAGAAAGATCTATAACATTTGCACTTGCGGTATCCAGAGTCACAGAGTCCAGCCTAGGATCAAGTATGAAAACATCATTTGTTCCTCAGATTTGATTCTGAACAGGAGTTTGCTTCTAAGTAGGTAACACTACCGAGTGCTGATCCCTGGCAGGGACAGCTGAGGAACAGGCACAAATCTCTGCTGTAAAAAGTCTATGATCATGGTCTTATCACAGCATTTCCAATTCTGGCAGTAGATGTGCCTTCCTCCTGTTATCATTATTGTTACTAGAAATTGTCTCTTCTCCTGTGGAGTGATTTAAACAAAACACTTCCCCTCTGTTGTGGTATTAGAGGTACTTCAGTGGGCCAGACTTCTATAGCTGTCCTGAAGTAAGACAGTTTTACTGGCACCATGTTTAAAATGGACACATATCACACGTGGGTAAGTAGGGAGAAACAGCACCAGCTCATTGATACTGAACACAACAGAACAAAAAATCTCTTACTACAAACAGTGGCAATTTGCAGCAGAGACAATCTTTTCAGCCACGTGCAAAATTTTGTTAAGAAATCTTTACAAACATTCCATAAAGATGAACACACTGTACCTAAGTGGACATAAATATCACCCAGAATGGTGTTGGTGCACAAAAAGGCACAAAGCAAATTTGCTATCAAGTCCTATTTTATTGGCATGAAATGCTACCAAATTAGGGAATGAGGAAGAAAGGTTGTTTGTGAGTCTAAGGAAATTAAGAAAAAAAAGGATGAGCTTATTCCCTGGAGAGTGATACAACTTTATTCCTGTATCTTGGAGAACAGGTAAAACAGAGATCTCTGTGGTCTGACGCAGATACTGCCAATGTTGGTTTGAGACCACGGAATGATCATCTAGTCCATTCCAGCACAATTTTCCAATTAACCACTCTCTTAGAGATGAGTGTAAATAACATCTACAAAAAAAATCAAAAGAAATTACAACCAATGTCTTTACTGACAGGTTTCCAATAGTCAGGATTAACTTGCCACATACCAAAACAAGCATACTGTTGAGAGCTTTAGAGGTATTTCCCTCTAAACAAAGCAGCCATTGTAATAAGGCTTTTATGTAGTATTCCTTTAAAGCACAAAACAAAGTTTCTGCTATGAGATATCTTTGAAACCAAATGCCCCTTTCCACACACTCCATATAACTTTATTTTGAGGACAAGACTGGTCTTGAGAAAATTCAATAAATAACACTTTTTCTAGAAAATATTAACATAAAACCTCAGGAATATTCTACGAATAGTGATTCATACGCAGAAAAATCATAGAATTATATAGATTAACTTAAATATTTTGTCTCACTCACCTGTACACAGCTTTCTTGGCAATGTTGTAGTTGGCCCTGATCAGAAGATGGGTCACATTTACCAGAACAGTCATCAACATTTCCCGGTCTATAGCTTTTTTTGTATTGAACTCTATGAAATTCTCCGATACGAATCTCACTGCATTAGAGTACTCCTCGTATGGCTGTAATGACAAGCCCGCTGCTCTTGTACTCAGAATCTGCCCATTACCCTGAAATTGAAAGACAGAGAAAACATTTTCCACATTTGTATGTAAATTTTATTAAACAATTACATTTAGTGTCAAATATACACCCATGTAATACAGAAGAGTCAATTGAACTAGATTTCTTGCATTAGGTAAGTAAAAGGTCTAAATTTTCCATGGCTTCAAGGAAGACCACAATCCCATTTTTTTTTGGTTCAGAAACTTTAGAAATACTTTTCTTTTGGAAAAGAATAGATTAAATTTAAAAAATCGAACACCTCTACAAAACAGAATCTCCTCTCTCCTTTGTTTTATTCCTATGTATATATTAAAAAATAATGCTTCTGGAGGTACCTGGATTCAATATAGAGTCTTATTTTTTAACTACAACATAAATCTAGAAAAATAAGCAACCAGCAAGAACACTCATCTGTTCCATAAATGCAAGTTCTTCAAGTTTATTGTAGTTTTGTAAACAGCTTTGTGGAAATGGTAATAAACACCTCACCCATTTACACACAGATTGAATTTTAGGTATTTATCATTTAAAACTAATATTGTATACCTACAATTTCAGACAAATGGGTCAGAAAATCAGAGAAATAAGTAGTAATAAAATCTTAATAGTGATTTTTAAGGGACTTAAAATTGACAAAACTACTATAGAAGTATTACTTTATTTTTTTTAACTCCTTCATAGATTCCTAATAATGTCTGAATAGTAACAAGCTGAAAAAAAAATTCACCTGAATGATGACATCCACACTAGATACTATATCACTGTCCACACTCTCCATTGGAATGTCGTAAGATACCGTATACTTCAAGTCTCCACCAAAAGCTGTGAGCTGAAAGAATAAAAAGCAAAGTCTCAACAACACGATAACCTCCAATCAACACAAAGAAATTACATGGGTCAGTACAATGTCCAAATTATAGGAGTATATGGCTTACAAATACCAGTTTCCAGGAAAAAATTAACATGTCATGAGTATCAGCACAGGGACAAGCACTGGCTTGTTGCCGTACAGGTGGTGGAAGCTAGCTCAAGGCACTACAGGTGATTCAAGTAAGTGCCCTCATTCAGTGAAACACTTACAGGGCTTTCAACAAATAGCAGAGGTATATACAATCATCCTAGCCAAGGGGCACAGCACGCTGGAGTTATTCACATTCCATGCTCCACCTTTCAGAGTCCTTAGCCCCACAACTGCTGCTGACTACTTCAAAGTAAGTTAACCAACAGTTAGACCTATATCAAATGAATAAGAGACTACAATTTGAGTGAGGGTTGCCCTGCGCAAAAGCTACTCCTTAAGGTTACACTTCTTAGACTTGTTTTCATTTACTATGTGACTATATTAATAAAACAGGGCTGTGTGGGCAGAGACTGGATTGAAAAAAATTAAGGTTGCAAGGTTCCTCTCTACTCACCACTGGTGAGGCCACAGCTGGAGTTCTGACTCCAGTTCTGGGCTTTCCAGTACAAGAGAGAGGCAGACACGCTGGAAAGAGTCCAGCAAAGAGCCATTTAAATGATTAAGAAACTGGAGCACCTTTCATAAGAGGAAAGACTGATAGTAGCAGGACTGTCCAGACTATAAAAGGCTCAGGGAGATCTCATTGATATATACAAACACCTAAAGGGAGGGTACAAATAGGATGGAGCCAGACTCTTTCTAATTGTGTCCAGCGCCAGGACAAGAGGCCACAAATGACCACAACCTGAAACACAGGCAGTTCCCTCTGAACATCACTTTTATTGTGAGGGTGACCAAGCAGTGGTACAGGTTGCCCAGGGAGGTTGTGGAGTCTCCATTCCTGAAGATACTCAGAACCAGCTCTCTGGACATGGTGCTGGGTAACCTGCTCTAGGTGACCATGTTTGAGCAGGGAGATTGGGCAAGATGACTTCCAGAGGTCCCTTCCAACCTCAACTATTCTGTGATTCTGCTGCAACAAATAGGAGACCTAGAGCTTTAGCTAGCAACCAGGGTAAAAATTAAAGACTAGTTGGCTGAAAACTAATACATGTAAAACAGAAGATGGACAAGAGACAGATAAGGGAATTTAATGGTCCTGTCTACTGTATTGGACAAGGCATGAATGATGTAAGCTTCAGGATAGGAACTAAGAATATGGGGAATGTGAGCATATAAGTCAGTAACAGTCAAGAGAAAAAGAGACATATTTTGTCAAGGAAAGGCAGAGTAGAAAGTGGGGAGATGGATGAGCTCAAAGAGTAAAATGAGGGTACCAGAAATGTCTGGACAGGAACAGTATGACTTGAAGAGCAGAGATAAGATTGTGAAGTTTCGTAATACCAGGGTTTATGTGTAATTTTGAGTTACAAAAACTATATATTTAGACCAATAGGTTATGGTTAAGACAGAGAAACTATAAAGGAGTTTTGAATCCCTGGGTGAGTACTTACTTTATTTCCCAGATATGTCTCAGGTGCTGACCAGTAATAAGTATGTTTCAGCACTTTCACAGCCTCAGTGTTGTTAACACTGATTTGACGGGGTCCATCAAATTGGCTTCTCTGAGGTTGTACACTCCTTGCATTATACAGATCAGTAACAAGCCATCCAGTCATGTCTGATATCTGCAAGAAAGAATAGTAATATCAATGGAATTCAGGCTTTGGGTCACTGAGAAAGCATTCACGCTCTCCAAGATATTCATTCAAACTGATGGATATAGAGCACTTTCATTAGTCATGTCTGACACCCAATATATGCAAATATGCTACCTCAGAATAAGATAGTCTCCACCTCTCTAGTAGACAGGAACAAAAATATAGTGAGTGTGATTTTTCATCCTTCCAACAAAATTAACATTATACCGATGCAATTCCCCGAGACAGAAATACAGAACTTCCAAGACTATGAGGCTGATCATCCCCATTTATAGATAGCTCTAAGCTGCAGAAAAGTGAAATCCACAGTCCCAAAAGTAGGAGCAAGATGAGAGAACTTTGTTCTTCTCACTGAGAGTTTTACAGAATCATCTTAGAATTCCAGTCAGTTTGATGTATTTTCCTCCCTTTTTATTGGCACACAAATCAGGAGACTAAAGTGTGACTAGTTCTGCAAAGATACATAAGGAATTTGGTTGGAAAATAAGTGTCCCCAAAGCCCCCTAACTCAAAAACTGTCTATTCAGAAGTCAGTGATATTTAAATCACTGTGTGCTAAGAAAGAGTATTGGGAATATTGCCAGGTCACTCTGGCCTTGTCCAATAGGTATGAGAGCAAGGAAACAGGTTTGGGTTCATCGCTTCAGAATGAAAAAACCAGTCAGAAAAAAACACATTTTTTCCAGTGCATTACTGCAGCCTCCACTACTCAGTGTTTCTGATATTACTGCAAGCCAGTGGGGCAAAAACACGCACTGTGATGACACGCTGACTACCTCAGAGCTGCCTAATGATACTGAAAATCCATTCCTCTGTAAGGAGATGCATACCAGAATTTGCAGTTAACTTGGGCACATGACAAAGAGAAATATAGTACATTTCACAGCTGCCTGAGGAAAGAATATTAGGTCATGGACAGAACATATAAATACCTGACTGATAGGCCATGTAAGACTGTCACAGACATCAGAAACACCAAAGCAGAAACACTCTGTGCAGCCCTGAGGATTTCTTTCTTGCAAGTTGTAGAATCCTGGTTTACAGAGATCACAGTTTTCGCCTTCTACATTTTCCTGTCAAAGGCATATAACATTTGGTTCACATCAGCATTATTATGGTAACAAATACAGTGGATTAGATAGGATTTAGGCACAACAGCATTCAGAAGGTTATAAAAGAAAACATATTTCAGCACAGCAGGATTACTGAATAAGACTCACAGCTTAAAACTGAAACTGATTAGAAAAATTCATCAGAATTTGCCAGTTCATCAAAATCTAAACAAGTCCCAGCAGGGGTTCTATTGCAGTAAAATTTCAGCACACAGGCAATGTTTGAAAAGCTTCTGCCATCTTGCCAGTCTACTTCTCTTGTAGTTTGACTTTGTAGTTTGCTCTGGAGATAAATTCTCACTTTTACTGAATCCAGACGCGTTACCTTTCAGACAGCTCACCAGATAAAATCCAGAAAGTTCACTTTTAAGGCCAGGCACAGGCAGCGTCAAGACAATGGTTCTTCAACCTTCTATTAATACTTACACTGTGCTCCCCCCTACTGCTGCCATCTCTTCTGGAAAAACATCATATATACTTATAATGGCTGGCAGCTCTTCCTCCCAGTATGCTCTGGCTAAGGTCCAGAAACTCCTACTCCAAAAACAGAGGTGCTACACTCCTTTAGCTACTTTTGCTGGCCTGCTGCCTCTTTACCATCCAAATTGAGTAGTTCAGAGCGTACTGCTACATATCTCTTTCAATGCAGACCTTAATGGGGGGGAAAAAAAAGCCAAAACAATACACCCAGTATTTTTTTTAATGTAAAACTTGTACAGCCAATATGTGGTTTTTTCATCAAAAAGTTTATAGACAATTGCTGCTGACAGACAGACCAGTAGAGATACTTGATAAATGCCCACAAAGCTGTGTAAATAGTAGATCTCCATGGACATATCTACACAGTAACATACAGAACATTTCCTACTGCCAGGGACAAGATTCTAATAATGTCCTAGCCTTGCATCAGGACAAAATCTGGACACATACCACTCTCCTATCTCAACCTTCGGTTTCCACTATGGGAAAATTCCACTACAAAGGCAAACAGAACTTCACAGAGCACCCCACACAGTTCCCAGATACATATGGGTTAGGACACCAAGGCTGCAGAGTGTACAAGGGAAGCACAACTTCCTTTCTGTTTTGAGGAGACCTAGATGAGCTCTGCATTGCCATGTGAAATGTAGACCAAATTCTGCTTTCAGAAGCAGTTACCAGGGCACCCTCACTTCAGTCAAAAGAATCACTCCAGATTCCAGACTTACATCAGATTTGGTCCCATAGAGCAACTTTCAGGCTTACTAGAGAGAAATCTGAGACTTCCAACTGTCTCTTCATCTGCAGTGTTTGGTGTGTCAAGTTTATGTAAGACCTCCCTAAACAGGCAGGTTATGTGCTTTTGTAAGCAAAGTGTAAGTGGGTTTTGCAAAGCATATTAAAAATTTGTGAGCCCCAGCTCTGACTCAAAGGCTGAGGATGACTGCTTGTATTTGTTAATATCCAAACTTGGAAAAAATCTCAGGTAAAGTGTCTCCTGAGATAATGAGATTTTAAAATCTTGGATTTTTACAAAAACAGTATTTATATGGTCTTTTCAGCTTATTTATTTCTCAATCTTAGGATGCATTTGTATCACACACTTCACTGTCTCTGCAACATTATTACACCGAAATTATTTATTTCTTAATGAAAAATAAAAATCTTACCCCCCATGACTAGGCCTCGAGAGTTGTGTTTCGTGAAAGATCAAATATCATGCAAGGCAGTGTATAAAACTATTCTTGTTTTATGCTTACTCTACTGTGTTCACAGAGCCTGTCAAGTCTTACAAATCCTGTTTCCTTCCTTCACCTGATATTTGGAGCACACAACTTTTCTCTTTTCATCTCTTTAGGGTGGCCTGATGGCTGGTGACACTCTTAGTGATCGGACCTAAAACTTCTGTATGCCAGGCTCATGCCCATTACGGCACTGAAAGGGGGTAGTTTCTTGTCCAGTTTGTAACAAAATTTTCACCAGTTAGTTGCATTGGCTGATATAGCATTACTCTAGCTCAAAATCAGTCAAAAAGGCTGTATCCCTTTTTTCATATTTAAATTGGCTACTGGAGCCATTTCTTTTTCCCAGACTCTGGTTATTTATATGTTTGGTATTTTGGATCAGATAAATTATGCAAAAGGACTAAGAATTTTCAGAAAAATTGTCAAACAAACCACATTTTTTCAGCTCCTGTTCACTGTCATACTTGGCAACAAATACATAAACTACTAGCTAACATTTGGTTCAGAAAATTAAGTAACTTCTTTAAATATTAACATACAGCTTTGTAAGTAAATTCAGTGGTATCTACAGCTGCAAGACATTTTAAGGGGTTTGGATATTTACCAAAATATAAAAGGCTGCAAAATTCTCTTTTTAAACATTTTTTTATGGTTTATATTTTGCAATTGAATAATTAAAAATCTAATGCAATTGTTCCAATAGTTCTTTCCAAATGCCTGCTGTTTCCTCACACAAAGATGTCTTAAACACATCCAGTTTTTTACAAGAAATCAATCACTTCAAAGAGAAATATCAGCTCACCCCTAAAACTAAATACTACTAGGCATACACTCATTCTCTCTGTGACTCCTTCACATTCTCATGTACAGTTTTGTTTTATTTCATTTTAATGTCACCCTGGCCCATTATTATAGCAAATTTTGTATCAGTAACATACAGAACTACTCCACATAAATTACCATATTTTTCAGTACAGAGAATAGTTAGCAATTTTAAGTTCTAGGTTGTCAGGTGTACAGTTACACCAGAGTACTTCCTATAAAAGAAGTGATCTCCCCAGTTAATGAAGTAACTTCACTACTAAAAAGGAGTTTACAAATCAGTGCACAGATTCAATTTTAAACAAAAATGACAGTTCAGTACTCACTTTGCAAAGACAAGGTTCCATGCATGGATCTTCATTAATGCTACCAATCAGGCTGCAGTTACAACGCAGGCAGTTTGGATAGCCCCGATATCCAAATGCACAACGATCACATTTTTCTCCTGTGTAACCTTCTCTGCATTGACACTGACCTGGCCAAGTTCCTTGAATAGCAAAAGTAGAGATAAAAATAAATAAGAGCAGGCAACAGGCTGTTTTCAAGATGTCTCAGAGGATGTAAATAATTCAGCATTCCTTTTTCATTCCATTCTATGTTATATTCCACACAGATACCTGGCATAAGGTCAGTCTCTCCACCTATTTTTCATGCTAAAGTACCAGATGCACAGAAACTGCAGCAAAATGGATTTTGTGACAGCTGTAACAGCATTCACAAACAACAGTGTTAGATCTCAATCCCTCACGCTGCTTTACATAGTAGGAGCCCACAATCCCATGTTATGCCTCAGCCTCACCTTCCTAAAGATTTACCATTACTTTGAAGTGGTACCTAACAGGCAGCCATTCAAAGGTAGGTAAGTGTTCCCTCAAACTAGAAATACAGCCAGATTTGAAGCTTAGGGAAAAGGCACTTCCTGCTCCCTTACCACGCTGCGAGTCAGAATGGTGCTCATCTTTAACACAGTCAGAACTCAGAGAGCCAAATGGGTCGCAGTCACAGGGGTAGCAGGGGTGATCCTCATATGGAGAAACCTACAAAATGATAGTTTTCTGTCAAATTCTGAAATTATTAACTGGGAAAACTACAGTTACGTCTGTTTCTTGTCTTTGATCACCAAAACTAAAAGTAATGAAGACTGGAAAAAGCTGTTATGGAACAATAGATCAAAATAGATCTAGTTTTAGCAAACAGAAGGATCAGGGGATTGCAGTCTAGAAAAAAACTTAAATGTAGGAACAAAATTTGGTCTTCAATAGCACAAAGGTATAGTAACTGCTAAGGGCTAGATGCTGAAGCCTGACACCCTGAGCATAAATGGACATTTTTTTAAATGTAACAGTAATTAACCACTGTGATGGCTTGCCAAAGACAGTGAAATGTTGAAGACAAGAATGGATGCTTTTTGCAAAGATATTCTGGTTCAAAGAGGAAGGAAATTAAAGAAATCTTTGGCTCTGTGTTCAATGGAAGGACAGATTATCTATTAATGTAGACTCATTCTGACTTCATGACCTATGTATCTTTGAAATATAAAGTGATGCAATGAATATGGCAAGGACTTTATTTTGTTTCAGGGAAAATTTTCCTTTGAGGTGATTCAGCTGTAAAGCAAATCATTAATGACTTCTAGACACACATTTAATGGCTACAAGTTGATTGAAGACTTTTCTTCAATGCTTCTTACAGCAACTGTAAGATAATCTCTGACTCCAATTTACTTCTTTGGATGAGCTGTGCCAGCTACCTAGCCATACTCCTATGGACTCAAACTCTGTTAGCCACATCTTAACAAACGTATTCTAGAGTTTAGGTCATTTTTCCAAAGAGTGACACTTGTCAATAAACTGGAAAGTACACAGGTTCAGAGAGCACAAGTCCTACAATAATCACATCAAGAAGAATATTTGTTGCAACATCTCATGAGCCAAAGAGTCTGATCTTAAAACCATGTAACATTCCTTTTTAACACTGTTTGACAGGGGTTGATTCAGGATGGTACATAATGTTAGCACTTTTGAAGACTTAAATACTGGCACTTTTTATAGCTTTATCCACAGGAAAAATGGGTTTCCTATCAGAACATGCACATTTCCACACTACTATGTCAAGCTTCATCCTCACCTATTTTTTTCTTCTCCAACAGCTTGACCTGCCCTCCCACACAGTTGGACAAGTATTTTGGTTTTTCCTGAAAGTTTTGCTGTTATGTGATTTACAAAAAAACCCTCTATAGTTCTTAGCTATTATGTAACTGATCAAAATATATATATTACTTACAATCAGCTGAAATACACACCATGATACTACACTGTAATTCACCAAAACATGAGAATAGTATTTTCTAGATCTTACTTTGTGTGGTCTAAAATATCCATCAGCACACATTTCACAGTTGATCCCAGTAGTATGTTGAGTACAGTTTAAACACACGCCACCTCCTGTATACTGGCCATGAATATCCATGCTCCTTTTCTGATCTGCAATACTCTGATTGTAATAACAATCTTCTGCTTTGTTATGACAGTTGCACTCTGAGAAGAAATGGAAATAATTATTTTTTTTATTTATATTGTGTAACAGTTCCTATACCACTGACATTTTTCAAAGTGGAAAATATAAGTAAAAGAGCTTTTTGACACTTGTCTCAAAAGTGTGCTTTTTCCCTTTAACTGTGCTATATGCTTCAACAGTCTTAATACACTCTACTTCTTAGCAAGTTAGCACATTTCAAAACCACTATCACCACTTCAATCGCACTGGTTTTAACAGTATTCTGTAGATCCCACTAAGACAATCCTGTCAGGACTGAGGTCAGTAGTGATGTGTTAATTAGTAATAACTGTTCCTTCATTTTCTGTCTTCTGCAGAAGAAAATCTGCCCAATTCCTCTCTTATTTGTATTATAGGCAAAAATCTGAGAAGTCAACAATGCCAGTACACAAGTATAAATTTGATTTAGGTTGGAGGATACTTCAGTCCAAACTGTCATAAACAACTACTTTCCAAAGAGTGATATTAAGACTGGTGCAAATGCTTTAACCAAAAAACCTACTTTTCCATCCAGAACTTTAAATTTTATCTAATAAGTTCTTAATTGTCTGCAGCTTGTGCTACGCATTAGCACTGTGAAGAGAGAAAATGCATCGACTAGCCCTAGCAACACAATCAGCCATACCGGCACAGCTTAAGTCAATCTATCAGACAATCTGAAATGTAATTGGCCAATAGGGAGTTTCTTTCAAAACCTTTGTTATCAGAACAAAGTTGTTCATCTGACAAAATTTATGATCAATGTAAGAAATTTGCATTTCAAGTAGCTAACAAAATGATTGATGCAAATCTGCTAGTTTCTACAGGAGTACAATAAATCCACAAATTCCTTTGAAAAAGAGACTATGAAAGCTATACTATATGACAACTTCACTAGCCAGCAAGTCAGGTTGGACAGATTATTTAAAATCAACTTAACAGTTACGATTAGAAGTAGGTTTTCTACCTTTGAACAATCCCATGAAGACAGTTCAGAGTTCATGGATTTTTCTTGGGAATTAGTACAGATCTATATGAAAGCAAACTCAAGCAAGAAAATAGTAAGACTTTATGAAACTAACTAAATGTCTGCATACTTACTCTCACATTTGTTCCCTGCAGAAAGGGTTCCTGGTCTCCATGGTTTCTGGTGGTAGCCTGGACAGCATTTGTTACAGCTCTCTCCACATGTGTTGTGTTCACACTGGCATTGCAACTTCTAAGAATAAAAAATTCACTTCCTTTAAATATTTTTAATGGATAATTTAATCAATGTTGCCAAAAGTCTGCCCAGTATCGGCCTAACTCCAAAAAATGTCAAGACCCACAAATACCCTACAATTAACATTAAATTGCTCAACTATGCTATACCAACTCTCGGGAAATAGCCTTTCTAGAACAGGAGGGGCAAATCTCCTGTGTTGCAAGAGAGACTATTTCTTGTGCCCCTTGAATTGTTTAAATTCAATGCCAAAGAAAAAGAGATTACTTCAAAAAAGTTACACTACCAGAGACCCAGATATGCTTCCTCAGAAAAGGAAGAAAAATATGGCAAATAATTTGTATGCACCATATCCTAAGATCTTTTACCTTTCTCTTTCTCATTCTCCTTAGGTGATTTTTTTATTTTAATTGGAAAAGTTGTTTTGTGAAAAAAATGAGACTAAAGAATACCTTTGTGACTTCATCCAGAGGGCAGCTTCGAGCATGGCCATAACAAATACACATACCACCAACAGAGATGTCCTTTATTGAATAGTAGTACTACAAAAAACAAAGTTCAAAAAGGGATGAATAAAAGACATTTAAACATATTTACATTTCCCTGTCTGACTCTGCAAAATAAAGTATCAGCATTTGATTACACTGTGACTTGAAAAATAAAATAAATACTTTAAAGTATTTGGCATTTGGGGAAACCTTCTATTTTTGCTTTATTTATTTTTCCCATGTTTTTCCTCATTGGTATGAAACAATAACTTACTTTTAACTTTTAAGTAAGTATGTAAAATTCCTCAGCTTCAGGAAAGACCACCAAATGTGACCTCAGCCAAAATTTACTTGTAAAAAAAAAACCACCTTTTTTTCACCCTTTAAGAAACCATAAAGCATTAAAAAATTGTCATATTATAACGTCAGTGGGAACTAAGAGTATGCTTTCTTAACATGGGAACTCCGCCCTCCCTTAAAACCATTTTGCACACTCACTTCCAGACCAGCTCTTTGTTACTACCGTGTAGCCACTGAAATATTCTATCCAAACTCTTAGCTTCAAAATCAGTGATACAGCAGAATACTATCCATTAATATTGCCAGGTGGTGAGCAAAAGCAACATACACAAGGAAAGGATTTCATTTTCAAGGCAAAGAAGAGGCAGGAAATGACCATCTGGGTTCAGTTACAGCTGCAGTATCAACATAGTTGGCCTGTTTGTATCCTGGGAATTATGTGCTACAGGGGAATGAAAAAGAGAAACTTTTTGAGGATACTTCTAAGAGAAGAGTTCAAGACTGTCAGACCTAACAACCCTGAAGTCATCTGGTTCAGGAAGAGGAGGTGTTCCTGGGTGGTCAGACATGCTGACTCCTGGACTGTTATTTCTTTGAACGATCTTGGAACTGTAATAAAATAGACTCTTTGATTTCATACTTGTTTTTTTTAATGTTTTAAAATTTCTTATTATGTTTAGTGTTTTAGGAGGGTTTTTAATGTTACGCTTGAACTACAAAAATCATTCAGGGACTTATCATGAACAGTAAATCCTTAACTACAGAGAAGGAGGTTGAGACTGAGAAAAGGAGGAGGACAAGAGCAGAATTGTATTTTTCACTGCATTCCCTCCTTCATCTCCTTTATGTTTTCTTACAGAGTATGGGTCACAGCAGCTGTGTGCAGCTTGAAGTTGAACAAGAGAGACCAATGCTAATCAAATGCTACAGACAGAAATAAATAAACGAAGACAGAAATAAAGGTGCTGTTGAACACTTAGAAAAGTTCTGCATTGGCCATTTTTCAGGACTATGTACAAGAAACCAAACATAATTGGTATCAACAGCTGGATGCAGAGTCTTCAAAAACAATAAAACAGCATCCAAAAAGCTGGAAGTGATTAGCTTTGTTATAGTTGGTTGCACAGTGAGACACAAAGCGAGACATCAGTATTTGGGAACTCTGCCCAAAAAAACCTATGTGTTCTGAAAAAGAAAATGTGTAGCTTTTCATGCACAACTGCACTAAGTAGTGCTAGGTGGAGTAGTCCTAAACCCGGGATTGCGCAACTGTGTATGTTACAAAAGCAGTGGGAATGCTTGTCCTCAATATTCTTGTTTCTCAGCAGTATGTTTGTATGCTTCCACGTCAACCCTTTCCTTTTGGTGGTGTATTTCTTGATATTCCAATACTATCAATAGATCTAAATATCAACCAGCCTGCTCCACAGGAACACCTCACCAGCTCAGGCTGTGCATTTCCCTACTGCCAGCAAGGCACAAGCTGGAGCAGCCATCCAATACTCTGCTCTTGAAGTCTTCATGCTGGCAATTCCCATAGGAGTCAGACAGAACATACAAAACATTCAGATTTTACACTTTAAAATGCTGCAGCTGAATGAGCACCTGCATGACCAAGGTAGAAGTGGCCCTGACTTGAAAGTACCCACCAAATTTGACCAAATTTAAACAAATCCAAATTCCTTTCTCCCTTGTACTCAGCTATCCAGACAGCACAAGGATTGCCTGTATCAGAGAAGTCACAAACTGCGAGAGTCCTGTTCCTGCACAAGGAAGCGTTGCCTGCAGATATTATTCAAGGCAAAGAGCTAGAAAGGAAGGGATAGAGGAAACACTTCTTATGTTTTTCTGTCCTCATCAGAAAGCCTACTTCATAGAAAAACTTGAAGCCTGTGATGTCATAACCTATGAATTGTGGGCAAATTAAGATGGTCAAAATGGCGAGATACAAAGCAGAAATACTGCAGAACTGTCAGTCAAGGTAGATGCTGTCATTAGGGTTCCAATACCGAATTTATATGAGAGCATGGAGAAGTCAGCCTAAGCGCTTGGGGCCTCAGTTTCCTCAGTTTCAATATCAAATGTGTATGTATCAGTTAACACTCTCAGAATTCTCTCCAAGGTTTTACATTATTATTACATTATTATCATGGGCTTTGAAACAAAAATTAAGAAAATTCTCATGAGACATGAAAATTCACAATGGCAAGGTTTTTGAGTATTTATTTTTATGAATGACAGCACTGGGTCCTGAAATCCTTGATACACCAGAAAAGGTACTACATTTGCATCAACAGCAACCTCAAGTGATATTTCCATAATCCAAACCATATTTTTAATTTTGATGATAAAGCATTACAGAAACACTGTCCCTAGCATAAATCATTTACAGAAATAAGTAAAACAAAACAAACAAAAAAACCAAATAAAAACAATCTCTAAAAAGTTTTCTCTCAAAGTTGTTTAATTGTTTATGACAAGGTTATTGTTGTTAATGCTGCCAAAGGGAAGGCAAGAATTAACAACCTATCAAAACAACTCTGAATGGCAAAGATTAAGAACTGCCTCTTTCCAAAGGAGATAAGAATATTCTCTCCCATCAAGCTATTCTGAATACCCTTTATGAACAATCAGCTTACCCTTCTGGTAACAATGGGGTCTAGTTCTTTAGGATCATTGTGGCTGAGAGTCATGAGGTCAGCATTCAGAGTTCTAATACGCTGCAGTCGTAGGCGAATGTATCGTGCAGAAGTAAATTCCAAAAGCTTCTGTGAAGGATCATCAGCGCTAGGCCTACCATTGATCAGTGATGTGTGAATCTAGAAGGAAAGGCTGGCTTAATCATAAATATAATTGTGATTCGTTTGGAACAACATCAATCTGAGAGTTAAAACCACAGAACTTAAACTTCTTTCCCAACAGCTCAAGATGGTGACATGTTAAACTACACAGAATTCCTTTTTTTTCCCCATTGTCTATCTGCAGGTAAAATTCCTGCTTCCTGACTCACACATTTCTGAAACCACCACTATCAGTTCATCATAGTCCTGAGACTCCTGGACTTTTGTGGAGATAGCACAAAGAGAAGAACAGTAACAAGGCTAGTCCCTAGTTCCTGCAGTCTTCCTT
Source organism: Corapipo altera (assembly GCF_003945725.1). Lineage (NCBI taxonomy): Eukaryota > Metazoa > Chordata > Aves > Passeriformes > Pipridae > Corapipo > Corapipo altera. Next base: position 1,658,708 of record NW_020884903.1, read on the forward strand.
CCTCTCCCTCATTGAGATGGAACATGTAACTCTGGCCATAGGCACAATTTTGTCCTTACAGATCTCTTCTCCACAAATAGAAAAGATCTTATTGCGAAACATAATATGGCACACATTCTTAATCTGGGGTCATTAATTCTACACTTAGAAGTGACAGGGCTGCACAGTCAGCAAGGAGTATTTGGTGATATGAGAAAGCAGTGGGAAGCCACAACACAGATGACAATTGAAAGCAAGGGGCTGCCACCACAAATCCACTCATCTGGCCTCCATCTTTCTTGCACAGGTCTAATCGGCTCCCCTAAGATGACATTTGGTATCAAGCTGCACAGCTTACTCTGTGCTTCCTTCTTTCCAAAGTAACTTAGGAATACACAAGGATACAGTCTCATATGACCCTACAGTTCCGGTTCCATTTTATGGAAGAAACTGAAAATCAAAACCCTACAGGCAATAAACAAATGTTAAAAAGTTCACCGGGTGTCCATAACAAATGGGCCAGTCAGCTGCATTTTAGAGTTCATGACATATCCCCCTTTATGAGGAGTAATTTTGTCTCACATACTACTCTTGAACCCAATAGTTTTAACTTTGTCCAGTACTGTCAAATTGTTCCCCTGAAAATATTTCTAAATAACGAAGAATATTTTACTCGTATTTAAAAAAACCCAGGTACTTAGTTCTGTAGTGGAGCTAGGGGCTTCCTAGAGAGTAATTGTGTTATTTCAAATACATACAAGGGGAGACTAGTAATGGAGGTCACACTTCCAAAATTATAATTTTGCCATTTATTGGTTACCACCATTCCATCTTAATATTCTAACACACTGTGTTCAAAGAATTCCACTTTTCTGATACCCCATTCATTTTCCAACTGCAGAATAACAGTTCTGAAAACCAAAATTTTTCCAGGTCCAAACTTGCAAATTAAGACCACCCTATACAGTGTTCAGTTCTCACAGAAACACAGAGAATTCTTCTAGTCCATTTCCTATGCCAAAGCAGGATTTACTAAATTTGTTAGATGTTTGACCAATTTGTTCTTGAAGACCATGGTTGGTCCTGACTCTACAATCCTCCAAGGCAATCTATTCCAGCCCTTTCTGGCTTTATTGTTAGAAATGTTCCTGGTCTCTAACCCATGTTTTCCTAGTTACAATTTCAGAACTTTTCTTACATCCTGTCACAGACAGGACTTTTCCTCCTTGTACCCATGTTTTATGCAACTGAAGACCGAACCTGCCCACCACAGTCAGTCTGTTCTCTCTAGGAAAATTGGTGGCAAGATATTCATTCAGAAGTCATGTTTTCTGCTGGGAACTGCAAGGCAGAATTGTTGGTCGAATATTCAAATATCACTGCACTGCTTCTATTGAAAAATTTAACATACATATAATCGACTATAGATGTATTCCAAATTCTGTAAGAATACACTATAATTTTTAGAGACAGTAAAGGAATCTTTCCAAGCAGGAAAAGGCAAAAACAGTAGGGGATAGTGACTAAGACACTAAAGAACAAATATAATGATTCTCCTCACACACTGCTAAATTTGGCTAATATATTGCTTATATAAGCTTAAACACAGAGATATATTTGTATTACATCTTTTTTTACTTATTTGTACCCCATAATTCAGGACCATTTTCAAATAACTGCATTTTAAGCCTTGGAATTCATCACAAGCCCTAACTTCATTATGTAAATTTCCGGAAGCAGATCTTCAAGAAGTATTAATCAGGCAAACAACAGAACTTACAATAGAGCAGCTATACCTCTTCAAACCTGTAAAAAATCTAGCAGTTAAAATAGCACCATGTCTGATTTGGCAAAAAATGTTATTATTGACATCCACGTTTAGATACGTGGTCTTTTTACCCAAACAGTTATTTCACACCAAGACACTTCAAGCTGATTGCAGAACATCAGGATGCTAACAAGTGCTGGATATAAGACAGACGCTTATTGAGATCAGCTGGTCTGCAGGATTCATACAGGGCTATTCTTACGTTCAGCAGAGTGGCTAGAATAAATTACAAAGCACTAAATACATGTATTTTCAAAAGGGTGCCAAGGGTCCAGGTTGTGAGATATTCTGCACAGGGAATATTCCTGTCTGACAGACATTCCATTTACAACGAAGCAGCCTGTCCTTCGTGAATGACAGGTTTTATGCATGTGTGTTTATCGATTGCTTGGATCTATGGGCCAAAGCCAACTGGATGAGGTTCAACAAGGCCAAGTGCTGGGTTTCATGAGGAGCAGCTGAGGAAGCTGGGGTTGTTTAGCCTGGAGAAAAGGAGGCTCAAGGGGGATCTTATTGCTCTCTACAACTACCTGCAAGGAGGTTGTAGCCAGGTTGCGTGTCAGTCTTTTCTCCCAGACAACAAGTGATACAATAAGAGGAAATGGCTTTGAGTTGTGCCAAGGGAGTTTCAGTTTGAAAATTAGTAAATTTTTTTTCAAGGAAAGGGTTGTCAAGTACTGGAACAGGCTGCCCAGGGAAGTGGTGGAGTTACCATCCCAGGAAGCATTAAAAAGACGTTAAGTGTGTCACTTAAGGACATGGTTTATTGGTGAACTTAGCAGTGCATTGTGTTAATGGTTGGACTAGATGACCTTAAAAGTATTTATTAATCTAAATGATTCTATGATTTTATGCAATACATTGAAATTTAATGCTGTCATTTTTTATGTTCTTATTTTTTCTGTTACTGCACTCAAAAAAAAAAAAAAAAGGCATAATGTTTTGGATAGTGTGACCCAATTAATTATGTGTACCATCGGGAAAAATGAATGAGGAAAAAAAAGTCCGTAAATTGAATCTTTGGCATCCTTCGAGCTGGAGTTGTATGCTCTATTAAATGTACATTACAAGAGGCACTGTTCATACATAGTCAACCTAAAAGTTTTCTGGTTAATTATGTAGACAGGTTAAGTTTCTTTGTTCCATCTGATCTGTTGGGTAGATGCTAACATGACTGCAATAAACATTTGATTGAAGTGAATGGGACTTGATGTTACTGAATTTCATTGTGTTTTCCTTGCTGATAATTTCAAGTTTATGTGAATGTTTGACACACTTTGGCCCTTAGCTGCATACATTCCAATCTTTATTTATTCAAGAAATAAAAACATACTGATTTCTATTAAGCTAAGAGTTATTAGCACTCTCCATGGGACAACGCCACATTTATTATCACGGTCATACATTACAGCATTCACAATAGAATAACCACTGGTTTTAATGTATCATTTCATTATGTGGCTGCCTCTATGTAATAAATTACACAAGTACCATGAATAGAGTTTGTTAAAAGAAAGAACAATCAACAGCGAGGCTGCACAACTCATAGCCCTTTTAATTATGCTACATCCCTGAAACAATGCCAAGGCTTGTTTAGGAGTTCCAGCTGTGCCAAGCACTTCAACAGTGTTTGCAGCTTTATCTCACACAACCAGGTGTTCCTAACACAGGAATTTTCTCTACTAAATGAAAAACCTGGCAGAACATAGAGCCTCTGTTACAGTCTTTCAGGATAAAGTAACTAATAATTTACAGCTAATAGCTACCATCAAATTGTGAGAGAACAAAGAGCTTAGTAATGGGAATACATAGAGCCAAAGACATGTTTCATCCCAACATTTTAAAGTTTACTTTTCTGGTACATGATATAAAGACAATACCATTAAAGAAGATTAACAGATCACCTGGTAGTGCTGATGGCGATGAACTCCGTAACTGCAATTGAAAGGTTTTCAAATTGCTATCAGTCCATGTTCTTCATCACAAACTACAAGTACAAAAACCAACATACCTCTCCATGTTCCAGGGGAACTAATCTGGAGTAATAGGAGGTGCAGATCACTTCATCATCTCTCTTGTAAGTTGGTGGTCCAATTCTTGGAGTAATATTATAACGAGTTAAACATTCGGTATCACTAATTGCATAGTACTGCCATGGTCTGAACTCTGTGCCATCTATGGAGCGTTCCAAAATCCAGTTTCCAGGTCGTGGAGCATTAGCAGCTTTGATGATGACATATGCAACTTGAAAGACCTGAAAAAAATGCAAGAAGAAAATTTCAATACTTCATTATGTTCTATAAGACCACTAGAAGCAAAGTGGATAGCAAATTAAAAACTTAAAAAGCAGTTTACATAGGGAGAGAGTAAAATTTGGTACAGTAACTCTGGATAAATTTTTTGCAAAAACTTTTGACAAGGGGTCTGTCTAATTGTGTTTAGGGCATCAGTCTATGCTGATGTAATAGCTGAAATCTATCTACACTGTACATTTCAGGATTAGTTGGGTGTAACATTCATTCTGTGAGAAATGTGCTATTTAGCTTTTTTGAGCCTTTGAGGGAGTCAAAGATTTGTGTATTGGTTGGGGGGTTTTTTGTTTGTTTGTTTTGTGTTGATCGGGGGTTTTTTTACATAGATGCAGCCTAAAAAAACCTCTTTGTTTCATATTTTAGCCCAGAATTTAATCCTCTTTGTAATAGCATTTATGATAAGTTTTTTACACCCTATATTAAAAATTTCTGTGCATTCCCTTTTCATTCTGTGTTAGTTATTTCAGCAGAAGACTACTTACAGACTGCTAAAAATACTGAGGGACAAATAAGGTGAATATGACAAAAATAATGGTGACAAAATAGCTAATATTCTTAAATAAAGAATTCTTGAATAAAGCTGGCCCTGAACTAGCTACAGCATTAGACACGAACACCGAAGTGCACTTATTGCAAAGCTACTATCTCCTCCCTCACCCAATACCCACAACATCACTTCCCTTAAAAAGGCTGCATTTAGCAAATTCGTAACACTTCTATACAGGAGTGTAATGTTTCATACACACTAGAGTATCAAGCCACATTTAGATGAAAGAAAAACTCTGTATTATTCAACCATCTCAGAGGAATGTATTCCCACCTGAGCAGACTGCCTGGTCGGCTGCTATTATCATCATAATTCCTGTCTGCATGTGCACTATTAATACTATGTTGAGCTCCAATTTGGCTGAAACCAGTTCTTTCATACATTATAAATTCAAATTTTTAGGCTTTTGTTTTGCAATACATTAAAGCCAGAGCAAGAATAGCACTTGCCACATAAAAGGAGGTTTTGATTTTTTCAAATGGGGAAATAAACTCCCAAAGATAAATAGTAACTGCATTGTGTATGCAATCGGGAAACTACTTTTGAAACAAGACGTTCTTTAAGTGAACAGAACTTTGATTAGGAGGTCTTGCACACATGACAAGGAAAAAATTCAGTGATACTTACCTTCAGATGACTTACTAACTTTAACACCTTAAAAAAAGTAAAACAATCTCAATTTCTTATTAAAATCAGACAGAATTAAAAAAATTATATTCACTTGGTCTGATTTTTTTTACAGGCACTTCCATTTTATCCTCTGAGATATCAAGCAGATACAAACAGAACATTCCTAGTTGTTTCAATAAATATGAAAATTTACACAAAGTGAGGATTTTGCCTACTGTGACATTTCAGCAATGCAAGCAGAAGCAAACAAAAGGAGAAGCCAGCTCAGTGTTTAGTTAGCCGTCCAGTCTTAGAAATAAAATTTCTCTCAGGTTTGTGAATCCTCTGTTGTTCAGCACAGTCTCAAAATCTGATTAAAGTTAAGTGAACATCAAGAATTATAATCCAGCTTCCATGAAGAGTTAGTTTTAAATAAAGCTTACATCATGCCAACAATCTCAGACTGAAAAAAAAAAAAGGAAAAGCCAAAATATATGCTTTTAAAGGGAAAAGGAACATTATTTGGGCAGACTTCAAGTGAAGCAACTATATTCCCTACCTACAACCTGGATTTCATTGAATCAGTCAGAGGTAGTTGAGTTATATACCTGTTTCTCACTCAGCTTTGCACACACAGAATCTGACGGATCATTTTGGTACCCTGAACCTGAAGACAATTGTATGTGACAGGTGTCACTTGTATGGGTATTTTCTCCATCACAGAAAAGAACTTCAGAAAGCTTCAGAGAAGTTTTATTGACTGAGCTTAAGAACAGCTATGCACTTTATTTATTTATTTTTCCTCTCTGCTTGCTGTCATCAACTAAACTGCTTCCCTACTTATTACACAGTTGGCTGAACAACAAATGATCTACTTTTGATTACGCTGAGATTTTTCAAGACCCATTATAGTCTGCAGCTGGTGTGGCTAGTTTTAAATCCAGTTCCAACTAGTAACAATGAGCTATCTTTCATCACAAACTAACTGCAGTCACTGCTGCAGAAGCAAAAGATATTTACAAGAATATGCAAGTTAAATTTACTTTAAATATCGAGTTTCTTGGTGAGGGGGGAGTGAAGGGAAAAGCCAATTAAAAATTATCATTTTCACAGCAACTGTGCACAATTCAATAAATTAAATCTTTTCAAGTCAATGTTTTTCCAGGAAAACAGTAGCCATGGTTGGTACCCAAGACATCTAGGGGTTGATCTTTTCTGCATGTGTACAGTTCACAAAAAGCTAAAATGTAGATATTTAACAGTATAAACGCTAAAGAAGCAGTGAAAAAATCAGTGAATGATTCTATACACTTCTAAGTATGGACAGTACAGAAAACAACTGCCTTCTTTTCCCGTGGATCCTCTCAACTCTCTTCCCTTTACACACATAGCTCATAGGTATCCAAAAATACTTCACAGGTAAATTCATAGGATAATGAATATCAGCAACATCAGGAAAATTTGTCAGTCCCTGAAATAATATAGGTTAAATAAAGAAATTAAGGATTTTGTATACATGCTCTTGGCCTCAAGAAATCAGAAGACAACCTATCAGTAGGAGGTATATTCTCAGGGATTATGTTTCCAAGTAAGGGAATGAAGCTGAAGGAAAGGATCAAGGTCATCCAAGTGCTTGCTGACAAAGATGCTTAAAGAATTGTCAGCAGGTTTTGCAGACCTCATATCTCACAAACTCTGCAACCCAAAATGGATCTGAACCAATAAGTCTATGTAATGCAAACTGATTTTCCAACATCCTTTGAGCACTTCTTCATAGAATTTTATAAGTTCATTGGGTTTGAACATCACCAAAAGCAGTTTCTTACCGCTTTCCACATCCATTCAGTGCCCACCAACCAGCTACATGATAAACCTGAGCTGTGGGGCACAAGAGCTAATGATTTGTACACTAATTTGACTGTATAACTTTCCCAGAACTAACTTCCTTATTGAACTACAAGGGTAAAAAGGGCAAGTCAAAGCAAGTTAACAATTCTCAAGCAACCATAGATTAAAAGTGTCATTTTACAGGCATTTCAATCCTGACTGTTAAGATTAGCCAAATAAACTTGTTCTAAGGAACCTCTTCTTTGCAGCAGCTGAGTTTACAGTCAGCCAGCAGTGGGGACACAGCAGATGCTAGCCACAAATCCCCATTTCCAAGGGCATGGTCAGTGCTCTACAACCCACACAGACAACATGCCCTGGCAAGCACAGTTTTCCTGGTAGTCTTTCTGGATAAAGACTCCCAGTCATATTTTTCAATATATGTGAATTGAAGACAACAACAGAGAAGATTCTGTCTTTGTGTAATTATGAGTATTTGAGCCTCAGGCTCCAAAAATTAAAAGCTAATGGGAAACATGAGTCCCAACATATTTTTTTCTAAATTTCAGGAATATTTAAAGAACAGAGGTACCAACTTCTACTTCAAATCTACATCCCAATTCAAATCCAGACTCCAATTGACCTTGAAAAAACCTGAAAGGAGCATACGATTTCAGAACCTCAGGATTAACTTCAGTGTCCCATTGATCAGTGAAGAAAGGGAATCTAAAAAGCAGCTAAGTATGTTTTTTAAACAGCATGACCAGTCCTGTGGTGAAAATGTTTATTACAAATAACACAATTCACATATTTAAAATGAAACTGCAAGATTTATTCAGTTCAATATAAACCTGGTTACAAGAAAAGCCTCTTTTTCTCAGATTTCATTTTATTGTCTAAAATAATCTGTGCAAACCCTCAAAGAGTAGAAGACTACATAAAGGGATATTTTAAATATCAGCTTATATTGTTCACAGAAATGTCTTTTTAAGGGATAAAGATGGCTTCAGTCTCTTAGAGACTGTGAGGCCTAGCAATTGTTTGCAATGTTTTGCTCTGAGTGTTCTGTGATGTTAAAAGTGCAAAATACACTAAATTCAGCAGAATTTCTAGTCTCATTAATTATATTTTCTTGAAATTTTGATCCATGATGTGCAGCTGTTGTTTTGGAATAGAAGGAAAATTCATTTTACTTAAGAACTGCCTTGAAAGAATGTACAGATGAACACCCTGAATCTTGCATCATCAGTTTTACAAAGCCATAAAAGGCTTTTAAGGCAGCTTGCCACGTAAAACAAATTAGCATTAGTCCAGTGATGTCAACAGAATAATATTTTTTTACACCAGCAAACAATGTATCTCTACAGAAATCTGTTCTTGCCAGTTCATTTCAAGATTAAAGCTTTGTACAAATCATATATTTACATTCTTTTTTACTTTCTAATAGAAGAAACTACAAATTCCTCTTATATCAGCCTCTGAGTGGCAATCCAGTATCATAAAATATTCATGAGCTACAACTTACTCGGAAGTGGCGTTGTTTTCTCAACTTGATACTATGGGTCTTCTAAGAAGAACTGGTGTTGCTTTACAATTCAAGAACTTTACGATATACAAACATCTGCCATTCTGCTATGCCAAGTATACAGACTATATTTAAATACCTTTAAAAGTCTGAAGCATGATAATAAAACTGAGGCAAATAGTCTTCGTTTAATGGTGTCACAGATTAATATTTTACAGCTGCCCCAATCACACTGCATAAATATGCAAGTCAGCATTTATTAAAGTCATAATTTCATAATATAACTGTCCAGGGGAGTCAAATTCAGGCAAAAACGCTGCTTTTATCAAAAACCGATGCTGCGCATTTTGTTTCTGTAAAACTAGCAGCGTAGGAAACACAAGGTCATAAATCAAATCTTAGTGTCTTGTACATCAATACGACACCTCATTGCTAAACTACTCTTTCCCCAGTTCTGGATCACTGCCAGATCCCCAGTTTTGGATCACATTCAATGGAAAGAGGGAGCCAGGGCGGGGTGGTGGTAGAGTGTGTGGGAAGGAAAGACAATCAGACATTGGATCCTGGAAAGACTGAAAGGCACACTAGAATAAATGTACCTAGTTGTTACAGCGTAAGTGAGCTAAAGAATCCTGACATAAGCCCTACCTACCGTTATAAAATACTTAGCATTAGCTATAAATAGCACAGATTCCACAAAGGAGGAAGATCAAAACAGCAATTTCAATATTGCTTTTATTAGCCAGACCTCTTCTTTCAATGAGATTTCATCAAACTGCTTTTCAGTCCAGCCGTTTTTAGACTAAATAAACTAAGTACAAGGTAGAATACAAGCTGAAAGAATATCCTCTATTCCCTTCACCTTTGAGCCAAGAGATGAGTACAGCCTTAGAAATTCAAAAAGGGTAAACTGGAGCGGAGTTTTCACCAGCTAAGGGAATCTTCCCCATATTTGCCAGACAAGGCTATGTTTCAGCACTCACAAACCCAATTGCTTAGATTATATCTCTAAAATGTACAATGATAACAATCCCAAGAAACAATCAAATCCTCTTAGAGCTAGAACTTCTGGTAATTACAAAAGAACGCATCAGAAATATGATCAGATGGTCATTTTTTACATCATGAAAAGATGGCACTCTGGCAAGGAAAGTTGAAGGACTTGTTTACTTTAATATGCTAGTTAACAGATTGCATGCACAAAGCTTGAAATGTAAAAAAAGAAGTACCAATGCTAAAGTTATATTGTAATCCACGTAATTACAGGTACTGACTTTCAGGAATATTTTTCAAGGTCCTAGAAGAGTATTTTAACTCATTCTCAAGCTAATGTATGAAGTAAACAATTACCAAAACCAATAAGGTCCTTCATATGCTTTTCTTTTGTGTTTTCTTTACTCATGCTGACTCACTTAAAATAAGCACACCAAGTCAGCTCTAATAACTCATTTACTCAAGTCATCTCTATTAACCGAATCCTTTCTCACAGAGCATAATTTACATTCAGTTTGCATAGCCCTAGATGCCTTCTCTCTCTTAAAGTCTCCAAGGAAAACACAGAAAAAAGGCCCCTTAGGGGAAACTTTTCAAATCGAATTAGTGAAACTGAGCGTGGGTCAGGAGAGGAAAGATGTGCATGTGGTGAAACATCAACAGCACTAAGACTGGAGAATAGAAGATTTAGAGGGCAGCTCAGCTGGTCTGTTTCCAAAGTGAAATTGTTCTAGGAGGATAAAAACTAAGGCATTCCCTCCTTCATTTTTCCTTCCTGTTTGTCCATCTACAAACTAAACACAAAGCTAACTCTTCAAACAACAAGAAAGTCTTATCCAAACCTTCTGTCACTGACAAAAGACACCCTGTGATTATTTTCCTAACAGTTCTGCTTTCTAATTAAAGAGCAAACTAGGCACTTGCTTAACCTATGCTTCATTTGAAAACATCAAAGTTAAACCTTCCGTTTTAATCTTTAAAATAACTTTCAAACTGGGTCTAGAGATCTTGCAAAAGCTTCTTACCAACTGTACACCTCAAATATGCATTTCTTAGTAAGTAACAAAGCTTCTTCCAGAGTTTGGAACCATCCATGTATTAATAATGAATTGTTGAGCTATGATTTTCAAACAACTTAGTTAGCCCAGTGCATAGATATGTTCAAAGCAAAACAACAAGAAAAAGCCAAGAAAAATACATTTTCTTCAGCAATTGTTTTGTCTTCTCTTGGAGCAGGGTAAAAGCCTTCTGATTCTTCCATGTCTAACAGACAAACTAATAAATTGGCAAATACTCTGTACAGTTGAGCAGCCTAAGAATGATAACCCCTCCAGGTCTGGACATGAAGTGCCAAAACAGAGGAACCAACTTCTGCCCAGACAGTTCCAGATTTCCCAGGGTCAGAAATCACTGTTTCAGAAATATAACCCCTAACTCTTCAGAAAAGCTGACAGCAAAAGTTCATAGAAGATATAATAGAGAACATTTCTTCCCAGTGCTCCTTCCAGCAAGATGGTGATCAGAATCAAGTCAGAAAAGAAGCACAGAAAGTGGCAAATCAACTTTTCTTTTAGCAGCACCACTTTTGCCCCATTTTATGCATGTTTTGCATTGTAGTCCTTAAGGATATCCCTCAACTGAGGAAAGTCAGACTTCCCAGGGTTCTGGATATCCTACAATTTACACTTCAATCTGACCATTAGGTTACAGTAACAGGTTGTATATTTAATGTAAATATGAAAAAAAACCTGAGAAATTTAAAAAGTTTAACTTGTGACCTACTGTGAGATAATTGATGCGAATGCAATAACCCTACAGTCACTTACCTTTCTCTCCTCTAAAACTCATTATATGAGTTACAATACCTATGGATCTAATATTTGGAAGTATTATGTGTTGTTATCTTACAGCAAATGGCAGTATTTCACCTATGTCCTACTCCAAATTATTTACTTTTTTTATGAAACTGTACAACAATCAGGTTGACAGTTATAGCTAATAAACAGAAACAAATGTATCCTCACATATAAAATCTGTGCTTAGGCCAATACCCTGAAAACACTGCTGCTTAAAAATAAGTCCTTGATAACAGAGACTTCAAGTAACTCCCAAGAAACCAAAGGTGGAAGAACACAATATCAGAGGACTGCTGGGGAAAAGACAAAAGGGTCAGGTAGAGGAAAGTTATCAAGACATAAGGAATTGGTACAGATGGAATAGGTTACCAAAACAGAAGAAACATATACAATTGTTACTGTGCCATGATAGGAAGTCTGATAGGAACAAAATCTTCAAGATGCTCTAAGACAATGGTTGGAAACCACATCCGTTTAAAATCAGTTCATATTAGCATATTTAACCAAAGTCCTCTTGAAGAATTAACTCACACATATCCTACCACTTAAACACAGAGGAGCTGCAATCAATTGCATTGGCTTACATCTACATACATTTAATCACACTCATCTAAATGTTACTCACCTGCCTTAAATCCAAAGTGATGGTGACCCAGTGGTATTGCCTTCCATTCTGAATGCTGGGACTCTGCCACCAGTTATTGGTACCATCAATTGCACTGGAAATTGGGTGCTGCTCTGTTTCAAAGCAAAATAATTAAACATCTCTTGGAAATAAATCTCACTGCATTTTTCTAACCCAGCACATTTATTTCACACTGAGCACAATTTCTTCCTGCCATAAAAAGGTAAAAGCTGATATTTGCCCTCAGACAATAAGGCTGTCACTGGATCCTGCAGTGCTCAATGGTGATAGAAGGTGCTCACACTTTCCGTCAGCCCTTTGCTCAAAGGTAGTTGCACTCACGTAGTAGGGAGACTAAAACTAAAACATATTTGACAGCAATACACTCTGTATTCACAAGGAACGGTTAAAAGAAAGACACAAACCGAAGAAACAAAAAAAGAAACACATGAAACTTGCCTTTGGGATTGGCACTGTGACTGTCACAGACACGGCACTGGGCGTTGCGGAGGGGCCGTCCAGGGACATGCTCCACCAGTTTGCAGAACATCTCTGGTCCCTTCTCCCCACAGGTGGCATTGGTGGAGATGTGAGCATTGCTGGCCAGGTTCAAAATGGCAGGGAACAGGCCTTGCAAGAAATAATGTGACATTGTAAGACATGCAAAATTGGCACCCTGACAGCAATATCCCTATTATTTCACTCCACATTTGCATGCCTTATTCTAAGGAAAACAAGAGTTTTTGCAAACCAACTTTCCCACTTGGAAACCTTCCTTTGCATTGTGAATTGATCAAAACCAGGAGGGCAACTGGCCCACTGCCAGAAGCAAGGAGGGACTGTACAGCACACACTCAGCTGGTATGGAAAACAGCATTTAACAGGAGCTCTCTGCAGCAACAGCAACACCACTACCCTGAACAACATGCTCCAGGGCTTGCAAGATTTAAGGACTGAACTTTAGCCCTTTGCTACAGGCTCTTCTGCAGTCTTTGTAAAGTCTAAGGGATATTGTGCTTGCTACTTATTAATCTTTACACAAACACTTTACTGTACTTTCAAATGGTGTCGTTCTTGTGCACTGGAATAATGTAACAACAGACAAAGGGTTTTCAAGATTACTACTACAAGACCAGGAATCCTCAGCCTTCTCTAAAAGGAGTAAAGTTTTACTTTGGCTTGAAGGCTACTGATAAAATGTCAAGAATACTGTACGTCACAAAAGTTAAGCACAGTTTCTCAGCAATGTTGTTATCAGTTTCAAGGCATCCGCCCTGAGCTAAAAAGCTTTTATTTCTTTCATAGTTATGATGTAACAGATACTCCATTTGCACTCAGAAGCAACTCTGAAAAACAGAAATTAATTTGAAAAGTCCTGTCTTTAGAGATTTCTGCCCATTGGGCAGAAATCAAAGCTAAGAGCCTTGATATGGTGTATTAAGAGTGCGACAAGAATTGTCAGTGTTGCAATAGTGAGGTATGAAAATCACGTTTCTTCTGTTATAAGGAATTCTGGAAACAATAAAAAATAAAACCTAGTCATATTTGGGAAAATATAGGCCTTTTTCACTACTAAAGCTGCATAAATTATTTTATTTCATTATCTACAACATACATCAAAACAAACTAATATTAAAATTTAGCTTTTCTTAGCTGTTCATGCATATAAATATCTCAAATGCGGGTGCCAAGAGGATGATAACAGGCTCTTTTCAGTGGTACTCAGCAACAGGATGAGAAGCAGTGGCCATAAACTAAAACATATGAAGTTTCATCTCACCATGAGGAAGAACTTCTTTACATTGAGAGTGGTAGAGCACTGTAACAGACTGCCCAGGGAAGTCATGGAGTCTCCCTCTCATGTTCCTGTGTAACCTGTTCTAGGTGACCCTGCCTTGGCAGAGGGGTTGGACTAGATGATCCCTACAAGTCCCTTCCAACCCTAACAATTCCCTGATCCTGTGTTCTCAACAAGGTAACATTAAATATTCCTTTAAAGTGTCTTTGCTCAGCAATTGCATTGCCCTGGAAAGCCTGGAGAAAAGTTTCAGTGTTGTTTAAGACTTGCCTTCAGCTATTGAAAATCTGGCTAAATCATAACCCTGTGTACCACAGCATGAATTACAAATGGTGTGTTTTCAATTGTGCTATGCTTGAAACTTAATAGGAGAGAGACAGAGTTTTTTATTTTCTTGAATCCTGAGTATAATTAATTTAAGTTAAACCCAGACTAGGTCAGATGCCTTGTTCTCATGATACCTAAATCTGATGCAGACAAGGATGTTAAAGTCATCCTATTGATCACTTTAGTGAGGCTCTTTTGTCAGTAATGTGCTTTCTGCACAGGTTTCTCTCACCTCTTACAATACATGTGAAGTGTAGCTCCAGATCTATAGCTGAAAACAAAGAAATGCCACCCCCTGTTCTCCTATTGGACAAGAAAGCTCAGTGGTGGAAGAGGGTATCTTTTCTTATGTTACTCTCCAATTACATAAAATCTTCCTTATTTGGTATTCATTACTGTTCTTGCAGGGGTCTATCAACCTGTTTTCAAGAGCTATCCATTCATTCCCAGGTCATTCACTACCTTCACTCTCGCTACAGAGTAGCCCTGCCATTTCTTTCCAGGATCATTTGTTACAGTGACATAAATTATCTCCAATAAACTTTGGTACACGGAGTTGTGCCAAAGGAAGAGCAAAGATATCTCATGATGAGTTTTCTGGGTCCCACAGAGATAAGAAGAAAGTACACTTCAATCCAAGTGAGTTGCACTGGAGTTTGGCCCCAGAATCCAAATAAAGAGTTTGTTAGCTTTACTCTGCAAGGTACTGCATCTCTTCAAATCCTAGTTGATTATGTTCACCTCTGAGTCTCTTTAACCCAATTCCACATTACGCGAACTGCAAAGGTGCAGCCACTTTTGCAGCAGGGAAGATAGAGAATAATGTAGAAGATGATTTATTTAGAAACAATAAGCATCTGCAAAAAAAAAAATAGAAAAAAGGCAAATTGCAAATAAATGAGTTGCATCTTTAAAGAACTTTGTTCCTCTTCAGTCTTTTATTAAGAAAATTCAGGCACTCAGAGTTTGGAGTTCAAAAGCTCTTAGATGCTCCTCTGCCAATCTCCATTCAACCTCTCTCTCCCCGCCCCCCCAAAAAAACCCCTCACCAAACATCTGGTAATATATATTTTTATTGCTTCTAGGAAGAAGTAGGTATGATAAAGATGAGCAACCACAGAATTAGTCACTTAAATGAGCCCTTTACATATAACAGGTGACTGTGGTCATATCCTGCTATAAAATCCAAGTGGCTGTAAGAGACATAAAACTCCAGCAGAAGATCCCATGTTTCTTTAAACTGAACTTTTGGCAAATTATAGTTGCGCTCTTGAAGATATCACAGAATCACAAAGTCATTTAGGTTGGAAAGGTCCTCTGAGATCATCAAGTCCAACCTTTGATGGATCACCACCTTGTCATCTAGACCATGGCACTAAGTGCCACGTTCAGTCATTTCTTGAACAGCTCCAGAAGCAATCACTCCACCACTTCCCTGGGCAGTCCATTTCAATGTTTAACAGCTCTTCCTGTGATGAAATTACTCTAAATATTCAACTTGGACCGCCCTGGTGCAGCTTGAGGCTATGGCCTCTCATCCTGTCACTAGTTGCCTAGGAGAAGAGGCCGACCCCCCCCTTGCTACAATCTCCTTTCAGGTAGTTGTAGAGAGTGATAAGGTCTCCCCTGAGCCTACTTTTCTCCAGGCTAAAAAACCCCAGCTCCCTCAGCCACTCCTCACAGGACTTACTCTCTAGACCCTTCATTTATGTAACTTTTACAGTTGTCTATCTAAAGTATAGCACAAATGATTGATTGAATTGGATTTATCAAATTATTCTCACTAGAAAGGAAGGCAAGTGCTACATATAAAACCATCACTGTTTTACTGCTGAACTTTCAGGCTCCATTATCACATTAGATGACTGAAGTTTTGAACCAGCCTTGAGAGATGGCGACAGAGCCACATGGATCTGTACAGAATTCAGCAGCAGACTTCTCAGCTTGCTAATCAAGTTTGATTGACTATATTCTATTTGTAAAAATACCTTGCAACCAACTTTGCATTTAAGTATTTGCCACTTTGTGTTTCCACCGTTGGGCCCAACTCTGTTTGGGAATTTCAGTTCAGCATTTTGCAAGAGACTGTAGTGGTCCTGAGAAGAGTTGGAAGAATTTTTAAATCCAGCTCATTCACTTCTAACTGCTAGCCAGTTCTTTTCATGGTAAGGTGAACTCTTTAACTCGATTTTGTTCCCACCTACTCTGCTGCTCATTTGCCCCAGAGATTCACATACCTCCCAATGCCAGAAATTGAAGTGTATAGATGCTAATTTGACCTTGAGAAAGAATAGCAATCGGTTCGCTACAGCTCAGCACAAAAGCCAACCACGTTTCAATTAGATGTTCAAGTAAGTTGCTCTATTTTGTAAGGACTTGGTTTTAGACAGATGTGTGACTAAAACTCAGTAGAGGAGAACTGAAAAGCTGAGTTGGTACTGTCAGAACTATGTCATTCAGAGTTTTCCTACAGGAAAGGCAAAACAGCCCAAGCTCAGAAAAAGCAGAGGGAATCACATCCATAATAAGGTGATCTGCAATATGGATATGGCAGAATTTGTCACATTCACATTCCACAATGTTCATTTCTTCAAGAAACACCAATAAGGAATAATTCAAAGGCTGGATGGATTTGTTGTATGCATAGCTCAGCAGGTAGACCTTATGGTGAAGGACGTCGCATTAATATCTCACCAAACGTCAGGGAAAAGGCTTGTTCATAATGAAGCCAGGTGTAATGTATTAGATGATGAACAGGTGGTCAGCATGCAGTATGCCAGGGAAAAGGAAGATGGGCAAAGAGCTTTAAGGTAGATGAGGCAGTCAACTACTATTTTATGGGCTTCAACATGCCTATTGACTCCAGTTCTTCAGAATGAATGGGGACAGTTGGAGCACGAAGCTTACTGGGGCAGATTCAAAGTGCTGACAATTCAGATAAGTCATCATGGATTGATACACATCAGTGCCTAAGTAAAGGACGGCTGCAGCCAGGACAGCTATCTCTCTATTGTTAAGGTAATGGTCGACCATACCACTTGCACTTCTTTAAGAATTATTCTACTTTAAATCAGGTTCTACAGAAGTCCTCAAAAGCTCCTCCTTGCAGATGTAAGTACCATCATCTTTTGCCTGGAGACTCAATTTATTTCTTTGTGGGTTTGTAAGTTTTTACTTTGTTACAGATACAGACTACCAAGCACCCCTGAAGTTTTCACCAAGAAGCATTTCAAGGATTAGGGACATTTCCAGGGTTCTGGCATCTCCAGCTGTGACCAGTGCATATCTGTTGCCTCATTCTGGATACATCTGATCTACTGTACATGAAGAGATCAATTCCTTAGTACTTATGTACTTATGGACTTGTTGACCATTTTCTCTAGCTCTGATATCCTGTCCATGTACAGCAACATCCATGCACTCCAAAGACATTAGACTTACTCTCCATGCTCAGTCCACAGCACATACACATCACTAATGCAAATATGGAAACCATATGCACTTGTGTGCCATTTATTTTTTCTCTTCCTTATATTGAAGAATTCAGATCAGGACCCTTGGTTGCATTCTGTACAGCTGGATTTGCATGAAACCCCACTTCCATTTTCTGATTAATGATTTTTTCACTTAGGAAATTAATAGTATTTCATCACTGTTCTGTTTTGGGTAGAATAGAAGTGGATTTGTGCATTTTGATAAAATCCATGCATTACCTGTGTTTTTGACCATGTTTGACTGTATGGATTCTCACAATGTGACAGAGGTTGAAAATACTTTACACAGATGGCATGTAGAAAAAGCAATACAGTCCCCAGAATAACAATCTTCCTAGCAGAGGCATAGCTGATTAAAATAATTTCTTTTACAAACACAGTTGTAAAAACAGAAGGATGCATGTTCTGCTTTATACAGGCTTCACTATATCAGCACATATGTTTAATAAGCACAATAAAGATGATAATATCTTTACAGAAACACTACATTTAAAACAGCTTCCTCCTGAACCCAGATTCACTGATCTGTCTGATATTCCTTAGAAGCTGAATAAATTACAGAGGTGTTTTTTGGGTTTTTTTTGGAGTTTGTTTGCTTTTTTAAAGAAGACAAAAACTGATGGGAAATGAACACAAGAGATACACAAAGCAAGCCACAAACTCAGTCCAGAAGGTGATGTTTTCTCGATTGTTCATCAGTGTATACAATGAAGACTCCAAACCAGACTTCAGTAACCAACTCTACTGAGACATTCAGCAATGCAACAGCCTGATTTCAAGTATTTTGGCTTTTTAGTGCTGAGCGTAACAAAGCAGTAATCTGCAAGTGAACTAAGTAGATCTGACTTAAAAAACAAAGAGCTGATGTGTGCAGTAACAGTGAGCTTTTTATTGTGTCATTTCTCAGAACACAGAAATACTTGAAGGGGTCTTATCTCATTTGCAAGTTTGCGTTTTTAAAAATGTTAAGGCAATCAGTAGTTCATAACAAGCAGGCAGTGTTGAAGTTTGCTCTCAAGCAATTGATTCCTCATTTACTGAAAACATTTACAGAGGACACAGTGATAGTTGTTCAGAATAGTTTGATGCACTTCAGGAAAACAGAAAGGACTAAGGACAAAATGTAATAAAATGTCACATTATTAGAATGTATAAAATATGTAATAGTATTACACTGCAGAAGTTGAGATCACATTCTTTATAACATTCTCAGGAAGTTTTCAATAGCACAGACTTGTTTTAGTTGTTCTGTCTTACCAAGTTTTGGATTAAATGACTTCACTAAATGAAAGCCCTGGAACTATCAGGCTTGGGTTCAGATTCCTAGCCCGCTCAACAGATTTACCCTCATTATATTTTACTAGCAACATTCCCTAGCTTAACCTTTTCTATACACTTTCATCAGAATCCTATCCCGTCACCACATCAAATATCTAGGCTGACTTCCTTCAAACGAATGGGCTGAAATTGCTAACTTCTATGGGAATTAAGGCACTAATTCCCTGTTCTTAAGAGTCAGCAAGAAATATGGGGTATAACACTCAACCTGCCTTATAATCCACTTTGTGGAGACATTGCCTAAAAATGTGTTAGCTGCAGCACTAAACCCATTTGAAAAGCTGAAAACTTCACCACAACTTACACAATAGGCTGATGTAGCAAGTCACTAGTTAGAATTTATTTTGAAAGATGATCACTCCTTTTTCTGTAGCTCTCCAAAGAGGAAAATTTCTGCTAGCACAACACCAAGTTCACAGGAACTAAGGGGTACATTGGAGAGTTTTTAGCAAAATCTCTGCAAACTATAATTTGCAATGTTTAGATTAAATTATTTTAGATTAAGAAGAAAGCATGACTACCATGACTATCTTCTACTAAAACCAGTTCTCTAATTCTTCTCATACTGTAGAGCAAAGCTGACTAATGTGTCACAGAAATACAGCTGGTGAAGATTACATTTATATAATTCAATCATGTTTCAATGTAAGAACATACTAAATTTGTCTATTCTCAAGAGCTTCCGATGATGGATATTCCTCAACCCCTCTGACAAGTCTACTCTAGTGCTTTATCACTTTAAAAGCTAGAAATTTTCAGTCTTCTTTGCTGCATTCAGGATCTGCCATGATCTTGATTACAGCTTTTGTTTACCCGAAAGGCTTTTATCACACACCCTTTTCTAGACCAGATAAATAACCCTCTCAATCTTTCCACAGTCAATTTTTTAAACTTATCCTTCTGAATTATCGGCAGTTTGCATTTCTCCAACAGTGTGGCTCCTCAGACCTCAGCAGCACCAGCTAAAGTAGAATTTCTTAAATTCTCCACAGTTTTGCTAACACACATGAAAATAAGTTTTGCGGGTTTTTTGAAAGATATTACAGTTCACTTTGCATTGCACACTAAGGTAAGTAAAAGATCCTTGTCTGCTGTACTGCACACTGGTCAGTGATGAAAGAGAAGTATACTCCCCATCAGGCCCTGGGATGAGCTCGGGTTATCTGTAAAACAGATTACTTGGCAGTCATTTGCTGAACACTCAAAACACCTGCTTTCAGAACAATCAGCTGATTATTTTACAACTGTGATTCAGTCATGCTTTTGCAAACTACACTTAAACAATCCAAGTGAACCACCAAAACAAACAAAAAAAAAAAAAAAAGGACAACGAGAAAAAAAAAACTCATTACAAAAGTAATGTTACCAAAAACATTCTGCTTGAACGCTGCAAGCTGTTAGAGCACAAGCAAGCTACAGAGGATGAAACCTTGCCCTTCTTCTAAATGGCAAAAGCTTCTCTGCCAAACATTTTCTGTGGTTGCTTATGTGCATTCAGCATTATTAATAAGAGCCTTAATGCAGACAGGGTACTGCAGCAAAAGCCTATCGCCTACTGTGGTCTGCCTTGGGCTAGATTATGTGCTAATTAGCATTCAGTGCTCAGAAGTGTACTGAAGTATAACACTACAAATTAATAAAGTTAACAAAGTAAAAGTTATAACACTACAAATTAATAAAATTCTGTCAAATTCAGACTGCAAACACAAAAGGCAAAAGTTTATTCATTCAAGAATGAATACCAGCTGTACTATTCTCCCACGACTAGTTCCCTCCATTTAGTTTGTGAAGGTTAAAGAGCAAGTGTCTGGCATAACTTGCATGTCTTCCTTAAAATTCCCAAACACCAGCGCAAGGCCAGGTTGATGGCCCTGATGTAACAGAATTTGAACAAGGTAAAAAGTGTTTTTTCGTTTCCAAAACAGGGCAGTAAACCTGAGGCCTAATAAAATTTTAAATTTCAAAGCATGTGAAGCATGCTATAGATACGGCAATGGAAAACTAAGGTGAAGAAAGAGTAAGAAAAGCATTGTGGCCCAATTAGTGTTATTGCAAGATGCTAAGTTTCCCAATATGCAGTATTGGGAACAGGAGTATCAGGAACACAAATTAAAATTAGGGAATTATCGAAGTCGCTGAAAAGTTCGTGACAAAGTTGTCTGTAACAAAGAGATCCCAGACTTCCAGATTAAATGTTTAGAACATGGAAAGCTAACTAATACATCTGCAGAAGAAACTGAAACTTGTCATCTCAGTTACTCAGTAACGAATGTTTACTTACACAAAGTACTGAGGTTTTTAATACCACAGATGGGTTAGATACTAGTTTAGGCCGAATACTAACACTAAAAATATCTGTTAGACTATAAAGCTAAATGCTAACAAGTCAGCTGGTGCAAGCTTCACAATGCCCCACCTTCCAGTCCATTGCATGCTCAGCTTGAAAACACAGATGTAGATCACACATAGACTGTGTCACAGCACACGTACTTAAATTACAAGTAGAGAGGATAAGGATGCAAAGACATGAGTCAGGGTGCAAATGCTTAACACTGAAGGAGTTAGAGCTTTTCAGCCCCATCCAGAGATTCCTACAAATGAGTTACCTTGTTCCTTAAAGGAGTGCATATCATCTTTGACAGCCTGAGAATAGAAAACACTGGCAAACACAATAGGTTTAATAGCTTACACACCAGCTCTTAATGTGGTATCAAGTATTATGTCTTGGTACTTTCATAAATTTTAGGGATCTAAGGTAAAAAAAACCCCTAAAGTTCCTAGCATAAATAAAAGAGTTCTACCACAGAAATGTTTAATACCTTCAGTATTGGCAGTAACATGCTGCTTATTTCAATCAGAACAAACTAAGGAGTAGAAGAAAACTAGCTTTCATGCCAGTTTTCAGCAGACAGAACAACTTAATAGACAAGATGGGTAATTTGTGAGTACTCTGTCATTCATTTTCAAAGTATAATCAATATTTCCTCTATCAAGTCATGTCTTGCAAGTATTGATTTTTTTTTTTTTAATGCTGCTGGCCTGTTCAAGAATCTTCCCAGAAATTGCCACAGCATTTACACCAAAGCAAAAGAGCCAAAAGTTGACAGACGGGCAGGCTGCCAAGGAACAACAAACCTGCTAGACCATGAAATTAGTTCTTTCTTGTTCACCCAAAAGCTTTTCCCACTTGTTGAGGAGTCTACATCATTGTGCTTGTTGGTTTGGGGGTCGTTCGTTCTTTTAGCATTACAATGCCTTTTTCTTAAGTCATCGTTTAGGAATGATCTTCACTCAAACCTGAAGCAAATACAGGCCACAGCTATTAAATACTTCAGTGTCTTGTCAGTTTTGCTTTTGCGCTGCTTAAGGCACAATATTAGCTTGGAGCAACATGACAGTGGTACTGGCAATGTGACTGGCATGTCAGCCTAAGGACTTCAGTCATTAGTCACTTATGATGTGTCCCAAAATCAACAAAACCAAATATTTTTGTTCTTATTGATGTTGGGTCTAGAGTAGACTTTCCCCACCACCACCTTTTACTATGACTCCTTCAATAAATAATATCTCCCCCTCAGCTTCTTTCCTATCAACAGTTTTCAAGCTGAGGCAATAGTCCTACCTGTAAACGAAAGTCCTGTTCGGTTTAATCCCAATTAAATTCACATACATAAATGTGCAAGTTTCAGGTTAACACCTAATCATTTATTATAACAGACAAGAAGTTATGACCCAAGTATCTATTAGCTCTCTTCTGATTCTAAATTTCTATTTATCACTTGTGAAATCTAAGAGACCTGAGCTTGAGAATAATTTCAAAAGTTTAGTAGTCCCAGACACTTTGGTACCGTGACTCAGTATCACAACCAAACAAAATATTACTACTTCTTTTCCCGTTAAACATTAAGAAGGTTAAAACACTTACAAATACCCTTTAGTCAGCTGGCATGACCTTGTGATCATGAGCTAAGTAACTGTACTACAAAGGAATTTTGAAATATATTTTTTACTTAGTGCATTTAAGCATTATTCAGTAGCCTTCACTTTCCCCATTTCGAAAAAGTTTATTTTTATTTCACTTTCTTAATACAAATGCATTATTCTAACATTAGAAAATGCAGCTGCTTTAGATGGAGTTAAATGGCTGTTTAAATTAAGTGGAATTTGTCTATTACTGAACAAAAGCTATTTCAAGTTGAAGAGTTTTTGGCACCTCAGTACTACCAGCTCTCCTGTTTTCAGACACAGAAGAAAAATGTTTTCATTCCAGCAGGCATAAAGCCATTATCAGGGCACATAACAGCCTTGTATCACTGCCAGATCTTCCTGGGTAGAAGGGAGCACATTTCCTCCAGCTTGAACGGATCTGAAAGGATTTGCAACTGTGTAACCCTGAAGACATGCAAAACTTGGTCACTCCCTTATCTCTACTGACAAGATTTAGCAATCTCTGATTTAAAAAGTTAATTGAGAAAAACCTCTAGGATTTCTTTATTTCAGTTGTAACCAACTGTTCAACATACTATAGAGGTGGCTTTCTGCTCTTTGCAAGAAGTAAAATACTTTTTTTTTCCTAGGCATTTTATTCTAGGCAACAAAGTAAAATTGCACATCACCATGCTTTGTTTACTTACATCTGCTGCTCTCCAGGCACACAGTTTAACAAATGTACAGGGCACAAATTCCAACTATTTAAAAACATTAATACCAAGTCAACTGTTGCACATTTTCTATGATGCAAATGCTCACCATTTGCAAATTCTTACTATTTTACAGTAAATGCCTTCCTGAAATTCAAAGGCATTTGTGTGTCACACATGAAAAATTCCTGAAAAAGTGTAATTTTTAGCACACAAAAACAAATGCAGGAGGGGAATACTTCTAAATGTTCTCTTCTATATTGCCATCAATGCACAAGAACTCAGTCAGCCACATGGAATTTTAATCAAATGTTCTGAAACTATTTTGCCTTTGGCCTGAAAACAAGAATTATGCATTTCAGCCCAAAGCACAATTTTTGAGGAAAATTCTAACAGGCAGAGTTCAAGTAGTTTAATTTAAAATTCAGCAATGGTACAGTGACACTAAAAAAATAGCAAGGCATAGTTGGATCCTGCCTAAAACGCTCCAAACTTTTTTTGTTGATTTTTGTGCGAAATGTAGCAACAATGTAGGCAGAGCTGCAGAGAGGGCAGCTTGTTTCCCCTTGTCCTAAAGAACAGAAAGGATAAGGAGGGCTGCTCAAATTTTAAAGAGATTGTATCTTCAGTTGCTGCTCTGTGGTATACCAGAAGGGTTTTTCCTCACTGGGGCAAACATCCTGAACTCTGCCCTGCCACTGTACCACCAAAGAGCCCCTTCTTACCCTCTTTTCCTATCATTCCTGTAAGATTTTCAGCCTACCAGCGACATCCAAACTTGGATGTGTCCATTACCACTGTTAGCCATGGCAGCCCAGTAATACCCATAGTAAAAAGAGCTGAACATCAGCATGGCAATCTCTGACCCATGCCAAGATACACACTGAATACAACTGTCCACTAGCAGTCATAATTTCTACCTACTGCTTCATTGCTGTCTTTACGTCACATCCTACAACTCATGACTATGGAGAGATCTATTGTCCTTATGTGATTCATTTTGATGCTCCCTACCCAGTCACATACATCTCTTTCCTGCTGCCTGCAAAGGGCAGCCTCCTCCACCTCACAGAAAACCTGCACTGTACTTTGCAGAATCATTTCTTCAATTAGAAATGTCCCCATTACAATATTATCAAATATCCACAAAACTAAGCTGTCCCTAGTGTGACCACTCCCAAGGGGTCATCCAAAGAGGGACTCTGCATTTGCTGTATGCCTTTGGCAATGGTAAAGGCTCTGGAGGACATTGGCAGACACACTGTAAACCTACTTCATTGAAGATAAACTGGGATAGAGCTGAAAAGGACTTATTCCTGTAAGTTTTAGCTTAAAATTCATATTAAATGTCTAAAAACAATTTCAGTAACAAGCTCACATTTTTGCATTAGCAAAAAAGGTACGGTTTTTAAAATTCTCATCAAGTCTTAGTGATATTTATAGCTAATATCCAAAAATAACCCTAAAACATATCCAGTTCTAGTAAAAAAAGTCATGGAGACACATAGCAGCTTTGCTTTTTATTTGAAAAAAAGTTTTCTCTTAATGCTGTAATGAGATATATTACCACATAAAAGCAAATTGAACCACTTGGGCAAGTAAAAAAAGACATACCAAACCAATGCATTAGTTAGCAACAAAGGAAGGAATGAGTAACTCTCCATAGATGTAAGTTCACAGCAATTCCCCCAAAGTCAGTGAAGTTCATTTGATCCTTCATTTTCCCATCAAAATTTTTATCTCTTCAGCATATTTTAAAGGGTGTTGTCTACTAGAAGCCATTGAGCACACATTTTAGAGACTATAAACTAAAGTAAGTAAAAGGAATCCTAGAAATTTCAACAGCATATATTTCACAACCCTAATTTAAACCAGGGTTTCCACATATCTTGACAATTCAAAGAACCTTCACTTCAAACTTCTGTTATCTAGCCCTTCTCAGCCAATAAAGTAGAAACAACCTAATCATCAGAGGCATTAGCGCACAGTTACAAGCCTTTTCTGCCCTCCCCTCTTACAACAGTGCAAGATACAAGAAGAAGGCAGCACTGTAAAGAAGGGTAAAATATATGAATGGTGTGCCACTCAGAATAAAAAAACCCACACATTAGCTATTCGTGCATTTGAATGAAAACTAAACAAGAAAAAACAGTGGACTATGTTCAGAGTTTTATCAGTAGTGAAGCACCTTCAGGAGCTGGATTTCTCACTTCTGTAAAGGAACAGCTAGAAACAGGGAAGGTGGAATTTGATTAACTGTTTTTTTCAAGCACAGGCCTACTGCCTGTGTTAGACTCTCATTGATTCACTCAGTCTAGATACTCTCAGATGGATCTGGAATAACCCTGAGGAGTCAGTGAAGACTGGCCAGGCTCCACTCCATCTAGCCGACAGTAGCTCTGTCTGGGTAGGGAGCATCTGAGGAACACCGGGTGCAGCCAGGCTCCCCAGCCTACTATCTTCCCAGGCACTCAGCCCACTGCCCTGGTTGCAAAGCTCACCCTACCAGCATCCATATAAACAGTGAGGGACAAGCTGGATCCCTGCTCCAGTGCTCCATGGAAGGGCTGTACTCGACCACAATTAAGCAACGCTGGATGTGTCTGTTGCGACCAGGTTTTTTTTCCTCTCCTTCCCACACAAACATTTCTTTGCACACATATTTGAGCTTTGTGACAGAAGGCAAAATGCCAGCTGTGCTTTAAAAAAACTGAATAAAAACTGTCAGTACTAACCTAAATGAGCATCAATGCTAGCTCCAATTTGCATTTACGCTCAATGGCTAAATTCCAAGGCTTATTACAGTCAGCAAGACTTGTGTCACTGATTTGCAAAGAGCTACAATTTTGCTATTAAAATCTTTTTGCTTCATCAGGTCTACAAGAAAAAGTAATAATGTAATAATCAAATCAAGACTATAGAATTTAGTTCTTTCAAATTACCTATACCTATAGGTTCTGTACTGTCCTCTTGGATTTTCAGCAAATTAAAGCTTATAAAAATAGAATAAAGGAGGCAGTAGGTATGGGCCTATCTTCAAGGTCATTTTGATGCAAAACAGCAACAAAAGTACAGGCAGAGTCAAGAGGAAAATCAAGTTTCCACTTCGAGAAGTTCATTTCTTAAGAAGCTTTTTAACATTTAATCTCATGCGGGAATCAAGGGGGGGGGGGCTGGATCTCACAGAACAATAAATGAGCTCACAGAAAGGAATTGCATTATTCTGGCAAAACAACTTTTAAATCTGAAACTTTAATCTAAAAGAATTGGTTAGGGAATATCTCTGACAGTTGTTACTGTATCAAGTGACAGTTAAAAAAAGAATCAAAAGCTAGCAATTTGAAGATGATAAAACAGAAGAAATTGATTGCTACAGGCTGAAATCTACTCAGCCTGCACAAAGCAGCAGTGGGATCTTCATAGCCTTGCCTGGTAAAAATCCCAGAAAGAACAAGACAAGTCACATCAGTCAATCAACTCACATTAGTTGCCACTTTACACAGCCTGTAAACTTGAACCACTTGTGGAAAGGGTAGTGGATGAAAGTGACTGCCATGAATCCTGCCTCCCTTCCAATGACTCTCTAAGCTCCCTCGGCCATTACAGGAGAGAGATTTCCCAGGGATATTAAAAAAAACAAAACACCAAAACAAAGAAAAAACCACCCCAAAACCCAAGACAAAAAACCACAAAAAAAACCCCCCAGATAAACCAGGTTTTCAGGTAAAACCATCTACACTTATTTGCAACTACCATACTGAACGGTATTTTACAGTCTTACACTTCTGTGCTTCCCAATTTTCAGACTATTATAAGATAAGTCTGATTTTTCCTGTAAAATTGATATGTATATAGTTTTTAATACCAAAAACTGTGCACAAAATAATTACATTTCAGGGCAAAAGCAGTTTCCCCCCCCCCCCTCTAAAAAGACAGAATGATTGAGAAACCATTAAAATCCTTAAATAGTAGAAGTAACAAAAAAAAAAAAAGTGAACACAGATATACCTGACCTTTTTTTACTCTGATCCACAAGCACATGAAGCACTCACCTCAAATCTCAAAAGCCAGAGTTGTACCCATATCCTAGTGCCCAAAGGCCCTGTACACAGCCTCTGAGATACCACTTAAGTATTTAAAAGCATAAATACCCGGGAAATTTGGCTGATGTGCTCCTAAGGTTTATGCCAACTAACAAATCAAAACTCCAGCAAGCTGACCTAACCAATTTCGTCTTGCAAAACTTTTCCAACACACGATTCCTCATTTTGGTCAGGAAGAGATGTCTTCAGGACAGAAAAAAAAGTAGGTGAAGGCAGTAAACCCCACCTGGAGATCCTTTCTAAGACTGATGCAAATACCAACAATGATCAACCCACACTGATAGCCCTGAACTTCTAGAGATGCATTTTTTAAGCCCTCAGGGAATGGAGAAAAATATTTACGACAGACAAACATTTTTTTTATCTTAATCTTCAGTCTACTTAGAATGCTTTCATGGGATTTTTCTGTTACATACCTTTGTACTCTGACAAAAAAGAAAATAGTCTGTGGCTTTTTAGTGATTTCTTGCATAATAAGTGAAGGAAAAAATAAAGCAGATTTTAAATTTAGGACTCTAATCAATGCCAAGCACAACATTTTCCCCAAAGAATATCCAAGATGTTCCTCACAGATCACCAGAAAAAATTATGTTTCTCACAGTTCTTTCTTTCTCTCCCCCAGCCTCAAGTCAGGCCTCAATCAGCAAAATTTGCCCCTAGATGAGATTACTTTTTACAGTACTCCTTTTACACTACAAATTCCTTTTAACAGGATCAAGCCTCATTTCTATTTAATAAAAGTTTAAAAATATATTTTTTATCATGAATTTAGGGAACCTTATTATTTTAACACAATGGTACCCACAAAATTAACATTCCTGAGGACATGCAATGTGGCCTCTGTTTGTGGTGACATCATAAACAGATCATCTAAAATTGACTTTGTTCTAGACAGTCATCTAAAAAATTCCAATACACTATGGCTTTAACAACCAAACAGAAAACAAAAGTCCAGAGCTCCAGAATTACATCTCCTCTTCTACAGTGTTGCTGGGGTGTATCAAGTCTTGTAGCCCAACAGAGAGCAAGCTGCTGCAGCTCCACGTTGCCAGGTCCAGTCAACAGTAAAGGTGAGCACGTGTCCCTAGCCACTCACTCTGCTGGCTGGTGTAACTTGATGTTTGCTGGCAATTGCACACTGACACACAAACCCAACACAAAACGGACACAGTCTGGACTCTCCAGCCACGGGCACCTGGGATGTGCAGACCCCTGTAACTCGTGGTGCTCTCCCCAATGGCTGGCACTTACGTCTCATGCATACAGCAGAGAACACAACTGTTTTTCCCTCACCCAAAAGACACAGAGTTTAATAAAAAGACAGATGTGATACATCATTACAGGACACATACTGATGAAGCACAGGGTATGGAGAGACATGTAGACTGATTTGCGATCTGTTTACAGGCAACTGGCCACCTTTAGCATCTTTCACCTCTCCTCACCACCCCTCACACTTCTTTCTTAAACCACCTTGATCCCCCCCCATCTTTGGCCCTTCCTTTACTCATCCCAAAGTAAGCCTTGTGCAATCCCAAAAAGGTTCTTTCCCTGCATCCCATGATGATTCCCATCCCTGCAGACTGCCACCACCCCCATCCCATAAGCTCTGGTGGCTGTCACAGGACAAATCTGGGAGGGGTTCCTTTCTCTGGGTTTGTTATTGCTGTTGTCCCACCTTGTTCCCCTGTGTTCCTTTGTGCATGGACATGAGACTTCTCACATATTTCAACAAGTTAGATAAGAGTGCAGACAGTTAATAAGCACTTTGTGGCCCTGAAGACACAAGGGGTGGGTATATAGGTTCACTGTAACCAAGATTTCCAACCCAGGGAAAATGCAGGAACTTAAGCCAAGTATACCATTCTGCCCAATTTTGCCAAAAATTAAAGCTTGCACCTTATCACAATGTTAAAGTCATTTCACCTCAGACTTCCATCAAGTTTTTAGTTCATTGGTCTCCTACCTCACACTGCAAGTATTAAACAGCACTGCTTTACGTTTTTGACAGGTCTCAAGGGACTCTAGGTTTCTTTTAGTGTTCTCTTATCAGGAAACAATATTCACATCTTTCATAAAAGTTTAAGGGAAGTATTTAAAAATAAAGACAAACTTTCCAGGGTACAGAAACTTTTCCATTTCCCACATCACTTAACTCTTTGTTGCAAATACTGGGGAAAAAGATGGTATTTAAGACTTATGGAAACAAGGTCTCTTCAAGCCATTAGCATACACGAACCCATGATGCAGTATGGTGAAGTACTGGTATTTTCTTCCTCTTATACAGAAAGCATTTAGGAGTACAACATGCAGCTTATCTTGAAAGTCTAAGGAAACTTACTTCAAAGTCTTATGGGCATCCAAGTACATCCTGGAAGTCTGGCTCTCAGTTTTAAAAGTGTCAGATGAAACTATAACAGTGCACAAAACACCTTTGAATGGATGAGGTTGTAGGGAGGCAACTAAGAGTGTAAGATCCACCTATCTAGGCTTGTAGACTAACAGTCAAATCTACAAAAACCCAAACTCCTGTCAAATTATGTCACTCCTGCAACTAAAGCACATTACCTCTAAGATAAAACTCACCATCCTGAATAAGGCATCAAAGAGTCCTTCTTCACCAAGTGGGATGCACAGCCATCCAGATCAGTGGTGCCAGGCTTGAGTAAACCAGTTAAAGAAAAAAACCAACAAAACAAGCCAACAACAACAAAAAAACCAGCAGACACTGATACAATAAAAAGGAGTTTTTCTACTGAATTCAGATGCCCGATTGCTGTTTGAAGCAAGTGAATAAAAGAAAGGAAGGCCTGCAATTGTATTCTCTTTCCATTTTGAGCACCCTAATGATAAAACTACAGCATCAGCTTTTTTCCTTGCCCATTTTCCTTCCACACCCATTAAACTTGTCTTCTTAGCTGTACAGTAGCTCAGTTTCAAACTGAAGTCTGGAGAGATTTCATACACCACTCCTCTCCTGCAGAACTTGTTACAGCAACTTGACAATACAGAACTCCATTCAGAAGTTGGAGATGTGGGTTAAAACCACCTCAAACTAAGGCAATTAATATAAATCTGCCACTTCCTGAGAAAGTGTTTTAACAATATGATTTATAAGCAAGCCATATAACTTATGTTTCAGCAAAAAAATGTGATTGCTGACCATAATGTCATAACTTGTGTATTAGTCATAGCCTAAGAATACTTACTAAACCAGATTCTCGAAGCAAGGCAGGTCTGAAACCCAAGTAACTGACAGGCATGTGAAATACCTGTGGTTCAGCTCTGCCCAGTGGAGCACCTTCCTGGGCCCATTCAATTCCCTGATCATCAGCACTTATCCAAAACCCCAGGCAGGAACAACAGAGCAGGTTACTTCAGCGCACCAGCTTCCAAAAACTTGAGGTGAGATGCAGCTGAGGAAATATTTAGTCTACAACTACATACAGCCTTAAAAGTTACTGTTACCACACACTTACAGTAGCAGGATTTTGTTTTAATTATAGAAGTCACCTGACAGTGGCAGAATCAAATTTATGAAATATAGACAATAATGTTCAAGATCATTAACTGATTTTCCTTTCTGCTTTGTAGATGTGTATCATTTAACTCCAGTTTAAAGAGAACGCATTGCAGCAGAGCAAAGCTGCTACAACGAGCCTCTAAAATGGCTATTTGCTTCTGAGGTTGTAAAGTAACTCTGAACGCTAGTGATACACACTTCATGAAGAGTTACTCCTAAAAATACAAACCCAGCTTTTCAATATGATGGAGACACTTTAACAAAACACCTACAATTAAAATACCAACTAAGTTTTATAGCTATGTAGATATTAATCTTTAGGCTGAAAGAACCAATCATTAACTTTCAAATTTGTTCAGTGCAATGATTTTAATATTGTGTGTTTCTCTTTCTTAGACCAGACTTCAAGAACTTTCTGACAGACCCTTGCAGCCATGGTATGCACCAGTTTCTTCATGTGTTGCCAGGACAGCAGCAGAATTGAACAGAAAAATCAAGAAATGCTTTGAGTTCTAGCAGGGCACTCTCCATGGGCATGTCAAGATACTTTTTCCCCAAAGTTCTCCAGTGCTCTTTTCAACAGCTTGAGAAATCTTTCCAGTCTCACTTCAACCTGTATTTTCACATCATCACAATGCTTACAAGTTTGAGTTTCAGTTATTTACTTTCTACAAAAGCAACATGGCCATTCTAATCTGCATCGCATTCTTCACATTGTTTTAGGATCAGTTATCTTGAATTCTGTTTTTTGTAAGGCAGTTCTCCACCAGGGGGGTTGATACTCACAGCTTCCTCAGGAGGATCTGTGCTCCCATGCTGAGAAAAAAAAATTTTATCAACCTTATCTCATAGAAAGAATGATCTCCTGACCTGATCTTTCAACTAGAAAAATACAATTATGCATCTAAACATCCCCAGGAGGTTTGGCTTTGAAGCAATCAAATACATTGGTAGCTTCAATCACTGATATAAGACATATGCATTTTATCCAGACGTCTATAACAATGTGAGCTGCTATATAAAAGCTGGAATATCAGCTATTTGCAAAAGCCAATGATCGTTGCATATTACTGCAATGAGATCACTGCAAAGTTCTATGAAAAAAAGGTATGGACTCTTGTCACCTATATTCGATCAGCTTCAGGAAAATTCCTACCTTTTTCAACTGTATGCTAACATCCATATTCAAACTGGAGTTAAGATTGAATTAAGGTTATTTGGTGTGTGTAAGATGGTACCTTACAAAAAAATTGAAAAGTAAATTTTGCATCACTTCGTATGGATTTTCATTTGTTTATAAGACTGAATTTTCATAACCAAGGTGAAGTACATTTATTTACAAGCTGAAAGACACGGATTCGAAAATTCACTTGGGCTTGATTTTGTCCTCCTTACCTAGATGTTTTGTATACATAATTATATTAATAAACACTCTCTTTTACTGCAGCCTGTAAACATCCAGATGCTAGTCTTCCACACTATGTATATTTCAAACACCACACTTCACCATAAAGAAAACCAAGTCATCCATCTGCACAACATATGCCTTCCAATAATTTTCCATTCACGTTTTTTTGGTTGTTTTTTTTTTTTTTCTAATAGAGACCTAATGCGGCTAGGACTTCGTGTGCAGGGAGCAGGGATCGCCAGAAATTATGCTGTGGACCCCAGCAGGAGCCGAATCACGCCAAAGGTGAGAGCGCCTGGTGCCTACTAGAGCTTCCCATCACGACCCAGCACGGCGCAGAGTTAACTACTGTTAACCCAGCAACAGAGCGAGCTGATGTGCCGGTAACTCCGGTCTCATCAGGAAAACCCAAACTACAGCCCTTCGAACAAAGAAGGTGCGTGTGATGAAGTTATTCGCAGAGGAAGAGCTCGCCGCGGAGCGTTCCCGTGTCGCGGCCGCAGCGCACCAGCCAGCCCACGTGCAAGGCGGAAAAAAAAAAAGAAGAGGAGAACTTTCGTAAATTATCTTCATTACATCTTCATGTTACCTCTGTCTCATGCCCGGAAAGTGGCTTAGATCCCTCCTCACTCCTTATAACAGAGCTTAATCTAGTTTACATCAGCGACAGCGTGCGGCATCTCCCGGGGCTGCCGGCTCCCCTTCCTTCCCCAGCGCGGGACCGCGGCCCCTGCCCGGCTCCGACCCCGTCTCCCGCCGGGACAGAGGCTGCGCTTGGGACTCCCCCGGGCCGCCGCAGCCCTCCCCCATGCCCCAGGAGGGTCGCCCCCTCCCCCGGGTTTCTGCGGCTCCGCAGCGTCTCCCGGCTCCCACAAAGGGAATGGGCGGCCCTGGAGGCGGCCGAGCGGAGTGGCCCCCGCCGCCGAGGGAGGAGAAAGGGCTCCAGGAAAGTGGGGGAGGGCAGCTGCAAAACGTGGAGATGGGGGAGAATAGGGATAAAGGAGATAGGGGAGGCCGTCGGGAAGAGTATGTCAACGAGGCGGGCGGCACTGCCGGACCCTTAGCCCGCCTTCCATCGCGGGGCTCCCCTTACAGCCCAACACGGCCCCCGCACTGGCTCTGCCCCACGGGGCTCAGGGCACTCCGTCGGGGCTCCCCCAGCCCTGTGGGGGCGAAAGCCTGCCCTGGGACGTGGCGAGCGGCTGCAGACAAACCCCGCAGGCACTGCATTGCACTGCGCGGCACACAGTGCACACCCCCGCACCCCGAGAGCCGCGCACCCCCGCCCCGCTCTGAGCTCACCTCGGGGCTGGCCCTGCCCCGGCACCCACAGCAGCGAGGCCGCCAGCAGTGCCCGCAGCAGGAGCAGCCGCCGCCTACTGCTGCCCATCGCTCCCGCCGGAGAAACCCTGCCCGTCCTACTGAGCCAGCCCGCCTTATATCCTCCCCCACCGCCCCCGGCCCGGCCCGCCCCGGCCCGCCCCACCGGGGGCTCGCTCACACACCCCCCCTTCCCATACACACAGCCCACACGGTCAGGGTGCCCCGCGACCCGCACTGCAAGTGTCCGTCCTCGCAAAACCGGCCCCGAAGCATTTGTAGCCCCGGCTGCGCGTTGCGAGAGATGCGTGGGGTGCGACGAGCCCGAGTCCCGCGAGTAAAAAGTTCTGGAAAGCTGTAGTTACTGAACTGGAACTTTTCGCAAGGAGAGGGAGAAGGGAAAGGTGAGTATGCAAAATAACAAGGTAAAAGTGTGGGGAGTGAGGAAGCATTGCTATGCTAATTCAATGTACAAATTTCCTGTACGGCTGATATTTTCGCGTGTTAACAAAAGTAAAATAAAATAAAGAAATTAAAAAATTATCTGTTGCGGCTTTCCTTGTAAAATTTTCATCCCCTTTGAAACTTCACTCCCGTGATGATATTTTTCAAGCCCCTGTTCCACATAAAGACAGTAAATCAGCTATGTTTGTAAACGAAATGAGTTCTCAGTTGCTAAACTACGAGGTTCATTAGTTCATGTCCAGTAGGAAATTTTTACAGCTTTTTAATGATCAGCTACCTCACAAAACTAGCATAAAACATAGCAAAAAATTTGTAGAGTTTCTTCAAGATGGACACATTTGTTCAATGTTTCAGGAAAGTTCGTCCCCCTTAGGCTTTATTGCTGTAAGGTTTGTCAGGTGGCAGAGCTCATATCTGCAATACTCAATGATTTTTTTGAGTAAGTTGCAGCAATGAACATTTTCCTGAGAAAAGAACTGTATGCCAAAATTGATTGAGGTGGCGGAATTTTAGTCAAAAGATACATCCCTCAAATGCAAATCCCCTTTGACAATGCATGCTGCTTATTTTTTAGGAACACATGTTCCTCTGTAGGGTGTTGCATTAGAAACAATATTTTGAAATATAATCATTTGTATGCGTTGCGTGACTGGAGTTAGTCTACAAGTACATTCTTCAAATTGTGGGCAGCTGTTTGCAGAATTCAGACTTCAGCTTGTTTGGCTGGAGTTTTTTAATTGATCAGGGTAAAGAAAGTCAGGAACATAATAGTTAATTTACATATGTTATACATAATAAAGCTATTTCTTATCATATAATTCAGAGTTATGAGTTATATTTAAGAAGCCATAGCAATGTTTATATTCAAAACAGGCAAACAGAAAAAAATCTATGGGTCAAGGAGGCATAAAATGAAAAATTTTTACCATAAAACCTTATCAAAGGCCTTCAAGCCTTCAAATAAATAACACTCCACATCTGTCCCTTCCAACAGATCCATTCTTTGCTCACACCAGGAACTTCTTAAATTTCAGGACAGGCAAGGAGGAGGAAAGCAAAACATCTGTGGAGAGAAAAGTCAACAAATTTCAAGAGCCAAAGTGTCGCTTGTTCTAAAATCATAGAGGTCAGGTTAAGGAGTCCTATGTGCAGGATCATAAGTACCAGTTGGGAGCCAAGTACAAAGGAAAGAGAAAGAGGGAGCATCTGTGCAACGTAAAATCCTGCCAGTTTACAGCTTTATCATCAGTTTAACCATTTCTTCAAATAACAGCAAACTCAGGAGTACTATCTTGTACCCATGCAATGATAAGTGGCTGTTTATTATTACATGCATTTATTCTCATCAGAGCATTCCACAAGAGCTAGAGAATGTGCACAGAGATCCATCTCTAGACTTTGTCATCTAACTTGATCATATAGTTTAATGAAACATCTCTATATAGTTTGTAAATGCAAAATATATGTACATTAAATTAGTCTGCAGGAGTACATCAGCACTGTTCAGTGTCCATTATAATCATTCCCTGAGAAAACTGACTCTTCTCAAATGAGATTTGAGTATGTACCTTCTTGGAGAGAGGATTAGTGTGTTTTATATTGTTTCTTTTTCCACAGTTCATTGCTAGTATTACAAAATACCAAGCAATCAGAGTGATCCCCATTTCAAGATACAGCAATATTAATATAATTCTTTCTTACCATAGTTTTCTAATGAGCTTTGAATGATCATGACTATAGATGAGAATTTCAGCTTCATAAACAAGTGTAACTTCACATTTACACTGAGCAAGTTCATCAGGTATTATCAGTTGAAGATTAGAAATTTCTTAGTATTTGGCAAACTAATCAAATGAGAAAACGGAATGCTGTGGTACAGGTAAGACCACGAATGACTGAAGAAATGTGCACAAGAATGAAATAATTTCAAAGCACTGCACTTTTGTGCATGCTTATACATTTCCTGAAAAACATCTGCATAATCTGAAACTCTGAGTGCTACTATGTCATAGGTAGTAGAACTAAAAATTCAAATAGTACAGGAGACATCTATATCATAAGACTATTAAGTTGCTGCTGCTCCAACTTCACTTGAAAGAAAGACAGAGATTGCACAAACTTTAGGAGTGGTAATTTCTGAATGTCTCACACTTATTGGTCTTGCTAATTAAAATGTACTACAAAATAAAACAAGCAAATAAACAAATTTGAAATGTAAGACAAAATCTGTGAATACACAGAAAATACTCAGAGATGTGGTTATAGGGAGCTTCAAGTCTTGTTCTCTCTCTCACTATTTTCATGAATTAGAATTGCCTGACAGTGTTTCAGTTGCAAAGGAATAGAAAATCCTGATATTTAGGATGATGTAGGACAAAGAGAATATGTTAATTCAACCGTCTGTGGATAAGAACCTATGGATAAAAACATTTCCGTTGGCAAAAACAGAGGTTTGGGAGAGTTCAAACCAGAGAAAACCCAAATACAGAGTCTGAATGGAACCACTCTGCTATCCTGCACCTAAGTAAACTCCAAGTGAACACCGAATATGTTTTTTCAGCTTTTGTCTGTGTTGCTGTGCTTAAAGCAGAGCTATTGTGTTAATGGCAGGTTCCCTTCAGGCCCTTCAGGAGCATGAGGTCACCTCCTGACCCCAGAGGGCAGTGGGGCATTCATAGCTGTCAGCAGTGCTGTGCTTTTCCTCATCCATAGCATTTAATAACTTGCATATCCCACCACCCCACCTTACCATCCATCCCATTCCCAATGATCCTTTCTCCTCAATGCATGTAGGGGCATTTCTACGCTGTGAACACCACTGATGCAATAGCTGTTGGAATTGGGGTAGGGAATTTGTAATAGTTTCCAGAAGGAGGTACAGTGTTATAACCAGTTGATAAACCCTCCCAGAACTACATCTAATGGATAAATAAGGCTTTTATCTGTAGCTGTGCTGTACAACAAAGGGTTTCTAATTTTTAGCTAAGTTTTTTGGGGGCTTTTTGCACACATTTGTTATCCATTCTACCTCTCTGCCTCATTATCTCATAAACACAATCCAAGTGTTCTGAAGAAGCATTCTGGAAATAATTATCACTTGTAATCAGAGGAAAAAACAATACAGTAAACTGTCTGTCTGCCATTAATATAAACATTCAGTCACTACTAAAAGCTGGTTTAGATAACTCTTCATCTGTTGTCCAGAACCCTTCAAGTATTTTTCTGCCTCTCTCAGAGAAGTACATCCAGAGGTTAATAAATCTGAGCTGTGACAGATTAAAGAGAGGAGTAAATTCAAAGCAAAAGGCCCTTCACAGCACACCCTGCCCGCAACTTCCTCTCAACAGAGACACCACCTCTGCAGCTTGACAGGCTGGAAGTGCAAACCAAGGAAAGAGATGTAGGCCGGGGCATCTCCCAGGCCTCTCCTGGTATTTCTCAGCTGGTAGTCTGACACTCTGCTTCAGCAGTAAGTCTTTGCCCTTTCTATTCCTGAAAGTGATTTAAAGCTGAAACTTGAAATCTATGTTACAATAATTTGTCTCTGAGATGACAAAGGCTTCCATGAGGACTGAAGAAAAACTGCTGTTTCAGAGGAATCTGAGAAATAGCTGCCCCAGGAGCCTGCATAAGGTTGTCATGGGATGGTAGAAAAGGCACAAGCAGATTGAGTGCCTCCTGCCTGGCCAGAAAAAGGCACCATGCCAGCTGCCCCGCACCACAAGCTCCCTCAAGAGTTTGCTTCATGGTAGAAGCTTCACTGACCTCAGGAGTTACCTGAACTGAAGTGCTCACCTGAGAGGAGGGCTGGCTTTGGAGAGAAGCAGGATCTTCAAGACAGTCTGGATGCCAAAAAGGGAAAGCTGAAGAAAGAAAACAGGAAACTATGTAAATCCCTAGTGCTCCTTAGAACCCAAAGTCCCATAACACAGAGGGTTTTTAAAGCTTGGGCTATCACCCATGCCTGGTACATGCCCACACCTTCATGTACCTCCATGTCCCTCACACTGATAGCACCTAGGATTAGTGGTACCCGTCCGTCCAGGCTTTCAAGGGTCAGTGAAAAGCCACTCACCCCCTCCTATTACCAGCCATAATCCGTACCAGGTGCTACAGGCAGAGGTTCCAGCCACTTCCTGCCAGTCTGCTGGGAAGAAGATATCAAGGGCTGCAGCAGAGGTCAAAAACCCTGCCAAGGAGATGTGCAGGAGTTAGGAGAGCACAGAAGCATCATCACTGGCTGTTTGTACGTGGGGAATGTGCAGGGTCCTTCTGCCATCTAAATAAGAAAGGTACAACAGCAAATAGCGTAATAAAAGTGCTTTAATAATAAGATACTAATAAGAGAGGAATACAGACATTAATTCCTAGATCTCTTTATTTTGGGAACCCTGCTTCAATGCAGCATCAGATAGACACAATGAAAGCCGTATTGTTGCCTCACTCTCTGTTTTGAAATTAAACACAGAACTGTTTCATTATATTGTGGTAAATGTATCACATGCCTGTATTGTGCCTAGGCACATGACTAGAGACACTGCTTTTAATACTCGTCTCTTCATGGCTACCAAAGCAGGAGAATGCAGATAGCAAGAGATACTGGGTAGCAGGAAGACTGCCTGCAAAGGGTGATATGGTTTGGTAATAGGTTAATAGAGCCATGCTGATTTCCCATTGCAAAATAAGTGATGGTGTTTTTCTATTGATTGGTTTCTGCTGTTTTCCTGATAGAATAGACTCATTGGCATCAACAATGTTGAAGGCAAGCCTCAGCATGTTTGCTGTGAACAGATCACAGGCTGGAAATTGTGGTTATTGTCCAACAGGAATGATTGGATGGTACACTGTATTATGGCAAATACAATCCTCCCCAAAAGATCACAGTGAATTCACATTAATTTTTTTCTTTTGTTGAAAAAATGGAACCCACAGGCAATAGGGAATACAATACTGTCACTACTGGCAATCAGCAACAACCCTTCCATAATGCTCTTCCCAGTATGGGCATGGGACTTTTCTTTACATTTTGATTAAACTTTACCTTTGATTAAACAAGATCTTGAAGGCTCCAGTAGCATATATAGGCTAAGGAATGGCCACAATTAAGTTCATAAGAGACATCTCTAACATGAAGAATAAATGTTAACAGCATGAAAAATCTTACTGATCATCTCCAAACTTGTCTTGTTGTGACTGTGGGACTATTGGACTTGTGGGACTTGAAGGATCCAAGCCCATGACCTCCAAATTTGTATTAGGAATTAGTGAGAATGTAACTTGGCCTTCACAGAGATGCGCAAGCTGAATGCCATTTAATTT
This sequence comes from Corapipo altera, assembly GCF_003945725.1. Classification (NCBI taxonomy): domain Eukaryota; kingdom Metazoa; phylum Chordata; class Aves; order Passeriformes; family Pipridae; genus Corapipo; species Corapipo altera. Next base: position 1,698,544 of record NW_020884903.1, read on the forward strand.
ATACTCCTAACATCTCAACAGAGAATTTATAAAGTAATTTAGCTTATACTTTTAAACCACAATTAATTTGTGAGAGCAATTGGAGTTTGTGGCTAATTTTTACTTCCTTATTATTTTGCAAAAATTATTACATAGGAGTTAATCAGTTAATCACACCCTCTGATCTTCAGTGAATTTGCATTTCTTTTCAAGTGTAGTCAGGTATGCAGCTGGGAAAAGATCTGTAGGACACCAGTGTTGTTCTGGTTGTTGAGCTTTTAACAGCAACTGCTCACATTTTCCTGCTCAGAGAATATACCTGCCTATGTAAAAAAATCTGTGTTAAAAGATCTGATGTGAGTTTAGCAAGGATTAATCACCTTTTTTTTTTTTGTAGATTATACAGAGATAATTCAAGAAGCAAAATTTCAAGAAGGCCAAGAGCTTAAATATGTGACCTTAGTCCAACTTCTGGAACAATGAACATCTCCAGTTGTCTTCTGTAGCTTTTAGCATTAAGTAATTTATTTATACATTTAAACATGAATTTGATGTCAGCTTTAAGCTTCTTTAATAGAAATTTCCCATAGAATCTAATTCAAGAGGGCAATTTAACTTTATTAATGTGGGAGGAAACATGAGCATAATGTGAGCTATTTTTTAATCTTAACTGCCACTCCTGCTATTGCAAGAAAGTGCCTTACACCTATCTGGAAAGCCATTATTAGCAAACTGAATAATTTATCACTTCCAATTTGCAAGAAATTAGCCCTGCCTAAGACTGAAACCAGAAACCATTTAAAAATAATAATTCAAAAACTTATGTCGGGTTCCTAATTTGAGGAACAGTAGGAGTGTCCTAATGTGCAGTTCAGGGAGTATTATTTTAAAACCTGCACCAACTTTCCCTCTCTATAAAAGCAGGTGGATATGCTTTCCTGCTGTCTTATGGGCATCATTACATGTATTTCAACTGAAATGTCACAAGTGGATAAAAATGGGAAACTGTAGTATGGAAATCTCTAGGCTTCACCTTTTTAATGCTATTTAGAGAGATACTCTGCTATTCAAAAATTACCATTAATATATAGAATGGAAACAGAGTTAACATATTTTATCTTTAAAATGAACTCTGCATTATTTGAAGTGTATGATTTTTTAGTTAAATACACGTACATTTAATTAACTGCAGGTAGTTATGGAATCAGTCTTTAGGCTGTATTGAAAGAACAACCTGACGCGTAAAATAGGGGAAATCAGATGCCTTAATAATTCATAAATAAATAAATATGGCAAAAGGACAGAGTTTATGGGACAATCTTATGTTAATTACTGTCAGGTGAAAATGCACTGAATCGAACTTATTTATGATTCCCTTTCTACTTATGGAGCTATCTACAGTGCAAAGTCTGTGTTAAATGCTACCAAGGCTGACAATAGTGTTTCCTGCCTCTTTTGTGCTGTGTAAACAAACACTCATCAGTGAAGAAGCAGTCTAACATTTTTTATTATCTAGCAAGGTATCAGCTCCACTTTAAAAAGAACTATGATTAAAAATTGATGAGATACTGGAAATGTTTAGAATCTGAATTACATAACAAAAAGAGACAACTATGTGTACGTAAATATTTTAAACAGGATGGATGGATCGTCAGGCTATATTTACTAAGGTGACGTTTCTGTGTAAACTCCATTGCTAATTAGAGGTTTGTTTTGGAGAAGACGACACAAAGCCTATCAGTTTGATGAGCAGAGAGCTTAGGAGCTGAGCTCTCTAGCTGTCTTTGACTTTAATTAAGAAATGCCTGTGTTTAAACAAATGAAAACATTAGCAAGCTTTAGTCAATGATTATCTGCAGCAACACTGCAGTGCTGGATTTACTGTTTCTGGATTCCTCCCTGCACATTTCTGGTGGTCTGCAGGGAGCAGGCAGAGGTGCTGTCCTGTGAGAGGCAATTAAAATTCTTCCCTATCTGCAAAAACTTTCTTTTCTTTCCCCTTTCCCTTCCATTACCCTACAGCCCAAGGTGACCCTACCACAGGTACTCCCAGGAATGTGCAAATCTCTGATGCGAGGCTCCATCAGCCTGAAGATAAAGTTTGTATATCTCATCGTCCCTGAACCCATCATTTTTTCTGGGTTTTTTTTCAGCTTTCCTCATTTGTAAAGCAAGGAAAAGAACCCTGACTGGTATGTCATGCACGGTACAACCAAGCAAAGTTTTCTTTTCTTTTTTTTCCTTTCCTTAGCCTCTTTTGTAAATGCTATAACGGAATAGGTAAATCCTATTACTGTAAGATTTTTGATAAAATATCGAGAACTACATAAGATTGGAAGTTGTTCTAACGAAGAAGCCAACTATAAAATAAACAAGACAGCTGTAGAGTTTACACCATGATTTTGGGGCAATACTTTATATTATAACATTTCCAAAGTACTTTACGAACTCTGTAAGCTGATGACACAAACAGCATATAAAATTCAATAATTAGCATGACAATGAAGCCACAAACAAAAGGCCCTACAGGAAAAACCCCCAGTCTTTAAATACCAAACCGGAGGACTAACATGTAGGTTAAGGACTTTACTAGGAGTCTGGGTTTCTGGGTTTCTTTTTATTTTTTTTAATTTCCCATAGAATCATTAAGGTTGGAAAAGACCTTTAGGATCAAAGACTTTTAGGATCAGTAAGTCCAACCATCAGCGTAGCACCACTACCCTGTCCATCACTGAACCACGTCTCAAGTGCCATATCCACATGTTTTTTGAACACTTCCAGGGAGGGGGACTCCACCACTTCCCTGGGCAGTCTGTTCCAATGCTTTACAATCCTTTCCCTGGAATATCTAAATATCTAAAATTCTGAATATCTAAATTAAATCTCCCCTGGCACAACTTGAGGTCATTTCCTCTTGCCCTGTCACTTGTTACCTGGGAGAAGAGACTGACACCCACCTCACTACAACCCCCTTTCAGGTAGTTGTAGAGAGCAATAAGGTCCCCTCTTAGCCCCCTTTTCTTCAGGCTAAACAACCCCAGCTCCCTCAGCTCTTTCTCATAAGCCTTCTGCTCTAGACTCTTCACTGACTCTGTTGCCCTTCCTTCTCTGGATTCACTCCAGAGCCTCAATATCTTTCTTGTAATGGAAGGCCCAGAACTAAACACATCTATCTTTAACTTCATGGGGATATCAGATGCCCTATTAATTCATAAATAAATAAATATGGGCAAAAGGACAAAGCTTATTTTAAGCATTGAAGTTTTTGCACTAGTTCAATTTTCAGACACTGCTAAGTTATTTGTGATAGGGTTGTGCCTTGGTGCTTTGTATTCTTATAGAATATTTAATTGGGTTCTTAATCAAATTGTTAATATTAATACAAAAGTAAATTTGTTTCAAAAGTAGAGAAGTACTTAAAACATATTAAAGAGTAAGTACTTGTAATAAAACATAATTATTAAAAACAAGAAATATAAACTACTGCTAATCAATTTAATGTATTTTCACTTTTAAGACGTGAAAATCTTGCCACGCAGTGAAAGCTTCAGTAAGCTTCAGGTTTTCCCGATTTTATTCTGCAGCACTTAAGGCAGCCACAGGATGGCACTGTAAAACTGCAAGTCAAAACCTCTAACTCCTTTCCTATTAACACCCACTTCAATGTGCTTATTGAAATCAATGCAACCAGTAGTCACAAAGCAGATCCCACCAATTTCCTCTTTAATGGCATATTTTTTTTTTCATTTCCCACACTTTTCCCAAAGCAAATCAGCACCCCTAGGTTCAGGGTCACACAGACCCTGCTGCTGGCTGCTGCGGGCAGGGACTTGATGCTGGCAGTACCCAGCCGGAGGCTGGCCAGCTCTGGATGCTTCAGGCAGACACAACAGCCGCTCTGACGGAAAAAATTATGAGACAGGCTGTCTGTAGGGGAGTTTTCCTGCTCCTGAGCAGTTTAACATTAGATTATTTGATAAAGCGTCAGTTTCATGCATTTATTTGTCACTGGCCTGATGTAACTTATTAGCTGTGTGAGTGTCGTCATCATGCATATAGTGCCCAAAGATTGGGAGAATCAGGCTTATTTCACACTGTTCCCCTGACAGCATTTCTGTAACAGGCAGAGTCCAGAGAAGGTTGCAAAAGCGTGGGTGGGAGAGAGATGGGGGTGATTATGTGCGAGGTTTGAAAATTGTTGTGAATACAATGGGTACTTCTTGGCTGTAGTGCTTCACTACATTTAAGGATGTAATATCTACCTTTTACTTCATCTAAATGCCACATTACCCTCATCTCTTTGAAAAACAACTTTCATGGAGCCATTTATTCCTTAAAAATTTCTGATATTAGGCTCCTCCTGATACCATACTGAACTGGCCTATTTGCATTTGACGAGTAGGATGCCTTCAAAGTTCACAAGTTTAATTGCTTTGCCAAGGTAATGGGTTTAACTTTAATATATTTTGTGTAACATTATGTAACACTGACAAAATTCCACATCCCATCCTGAAGCAAATCTCTCATTAGAGTCAGTTTGAACTTTAGCACAGAAAAAAAGGTGAATAACTGAGCCTGGAATTTGGAATTACCACATGCCAGACTTTGCAGCAGCGACTACAATGAAGCCAACAAAATCCAAAGAATTTGCTTGAGATCAAATTTTTTGCTAGCACTAAATAATTAATAAGTAATTGTTACTAAAAAGAAAGACTATCTAGGGAAGCTAATAGCTGTTCAGTTTAAATTCAAATGTCTTTTTTCTCTAATACATATTTTAAAACACCTGTCTTTAAAGTAGAGTTCATTTTTGTGCCCATGTGAATTGGCAACACATTGTGAAAGAGCCTTTCCAAGAATGTCTGAAACGTATCAGCTATCATGACAATTTCCAATAAATCATTCCTGGCTGGGAGTCTCAGAGGAAGAGAAACTCAATGATGATTGAATTATCCTTTTATCTCTAAAAGTGATCTTTCTCAATCTGAAGGACTGAGGCACTGTGAGGAAATGGATTTGAAGCACTAATATTTTTGCTATCATGATTCCCTGTTCTCTGAAGAGCCAATGTACAAAATTTCTACTTCATAGACGAGATTTCACAGGGCAGAGTTGTAAAATGGCCAGTGACTTGATGAAGGGATTGGGCTATAAGGTAGTGGTAGCCATACACCACCTAAACTCCTCTTGCAGAAATGCTGGGGATGCAGAAATGCACCTCGTTTAATAGCAAAGTCAGTGTGACATGCATACAGGGCACATAAACTGGGAGTTGCATGGCTAAACCAAGAGTGACACCTCTGAAATAAAAGTTCAGGTCACGACAAGTACCCAATGGCTCTGCTCCATCTACCAGGTTCCCAGCCATGTCTGTGCCACGAGGCAGGGCATATCTGCCCAGGCTTTGCCTTCTTCACCTCCAGAGACAAAGGAGGAAGAGGCATCTGTAATCAAGGCATGATTTAAAGGCAGGCCAGATGTTGCTTGCAGAGCTGAGTGTCCCTCTCTGGCCAGAGCACATCAGCTGAACACCTTTCATTCACAGAGAGATGAATGTTTTCTGAATATGTTTCCAAAGGACATCACCTGTTTTGCAAACAGCAAAGTAAGCACACGCCATGGCTTTTTAGCTCTAAAAAAAAAAAAAAAAAAAGGGGTGTGGCCATGCTTCTCTGGCAGTCCCAATCCATCTGGAAATGCAAGTAACACAGTCAGAGCCAGTGAAGGGCAATGCCATAAGCCACCTAGAAATTTTAAAGATCACGGTTTCAACATCTCTCTGAATAAGGAATATTATGACAAAATGCCAAAAAATTATAAGAGACTTTAAGTCTTATTTTTTTATAATGTGAATACTAGCAGAATTTGAGTATTTCCTTAAAACACATATCACTGGCATATTTTAATCACATTGAAGCAACCAATAAAAACACAAATCCTGAATCATACATATATTTTGACATATCTAAGCACCTGTTCTTATATAATTGATTAAGTATTTCAATGGCTGCTTTATGCTCTACTAAGATGCTCAGTGGTTTAGAGAGAAGAAATCTCACAAATGAGCCTTGCAATTGCAAGTCTTACACAAAGCCTGGTTCCTGTACTCCAGTGTCACCTGCTATTCCTTAAAAGTCTTTGAATTAACACCTTAAATATTTATACAGTGACTCCTTTTCCTAGCTTCTGTCAGGAACTAATGGGCTTTCAGTTAATAAATTATATGATGTGTATTTAATAACTTCAGCAATGTGTGCAAACCTCTGTTCAGTGAAGATGTATAGACTCACACATTTCTATCTCACCTGCCACAATAACTGAACAAATTCAGTGGATGATGTACAGTTACTTCCTGCTAAAATGTCAACAGAGAGTTTAAATAAAAGGAAGTTAGCTGTTCAGGTATACTTTTCTATTAATCACTAGAAGAGCTCTTTCTATTGTCAGAAGTAAGGACAGAATGCAGAGACGTGATTGTAAGAAGAAAATTTTTTACTTTAATATAAATGTAAATGTTTAAGATGCAAAGCCGAGTCACATTCCAGCTAAGAACTAACAGGTGTTACTTCCAAAATAAACAATATTGACTGACATTGACTCTGAATTTGGCCTGTTGTTTAGAAAATATTTTTGTCTGGTTAATGCCCCAAAACACAAAATAGCTTTGCACAGTCACAGGTATTCTCAAATTGCCTAAATGCAATGGATTGCATAAAAATGTTAATTTTACATACAAAAAATATACACGGAACATAATACAATGTTAATATAATTTTAGTAATCATGTTGGAAATACACCTTGTAGCCCCATGCCTTATAAAAATAGTGGCCACCTATAAGGAGACATAACCAGAAGTCATGGTAATATTTAGCACTATGTTTGGGGTTTTTTAAATTTTTTTTTCACTATCATGGAACCATAGAATCACATAGGTTGTAAAAGGCCTCGAAGATCATCAAGTCCAACCGTTAACCCAGCACTGCCAAGTTCACTACTAAACCATGTCTCTGAGTGCTACCTCTACACATCTTTTGAATGCCTCCAGGGATGGTGACTCCATCACTTCCCTGGGTAGCCTGTTCTAATGCTTGAGAACCCTTTTGGTGAAGATATTTTTCCTAATACCCAACCTAAACGTCCCCTGGCACAACTTGAGGCCGTTTGCTATTGTCCTATCACTTGCTACTTGGGAGAAGAACCTGACTGATACCCACCTGGCTACAACCTCCTTGAAGGTAGTTGCAGAGAGCAGCAGGGTCTTCTCTGAATCTTCTTTTCTCCAGGCTAAACAATCCCTGCTCCCTCAGCTGCTCCTCATAAAACTTGTACTCCTGATTCTTCACCAGCTCCATTGCCCTTCTCTGAACATGCCCCAGCACCTCAATGTCTTTCTTGTAGTGAGGAGTCCAAAACTGAACACAGGATTTGAGGTGTGGTCTTCCCTAGTCCTGCTGGCCACACTATTCCTGATAAAGGCCAGGATGCCACTGGCCTTCTTGGCCACCTGGGCGCACAGCTGTCTCATGTTAAGCCTCTGTGGATCAACATCCCCAGAGTCTTTTCTGCCCCAAGCCTGTAACACTGCATGGGGTTGCTGTGACCCAAGTGGAGGATCCAGCACTTGGCCTTATTGAACATCACCCAATTGGTCTCAGCCCATCAAATAAACCTGTCCAGATCCCTCTGTAGAGCCTTCCTACCCTCCTGTCATCTTCAAACTGACTGAGGGTACACTCAATCCCCTCATCCAGATTACTGATAAAAATGCTAAACATGACTGGCCCCAATACTGAGCCTGGGGGAATACCGCTTGTATTAGATGACCCCAAATTACCTAAATGCCTCATGGAGTAAGTCTTCATCAGGGGCCAGCCTTGCCTTAAGTCAGTACAGAGCAAGAACTGGAGCTCCACTGACAAAATTGTGGTGTTGGCAAGGCTTACACTTCTGCACCTGAGCTATGCAGTGGAGACTGTGATCATTGGTGTCCTGAGAAGGACTCACTATAGAGCACTTAAGGAGGAGGCTGGGGCTTAGTGCTGTGGTGTCTTGCCTAATTCTATTTCCCTTGGTTTTTTGTTTTGTTTTTAAAGCTGCAGTAGTAAAACTTAATTCTTCCTACAAGCTGTACCTATAGTAGTGGAAGAAATATAGACCTGTTTGCACCAGAGAGTACAACCGCCCTTCAAAAGCTAGTTAGGACAACTCTACCTCTGTAACACTGTTAGGTGCTGCTGGTTAGTTCTCTGGTAAAAATATTAAGGGTAATGGCTGGGCTTTCCTAATGGCTGGGCTTTCCTAATAAAAGCAAAGCAGGGAGAAAAGTTTACCAGGCTGTGAAATGAGAGAGACACTGTTACTCTCTTATGGCTGATATTCTCACAAATCAGTGGTGCAGAGCTGTGTTTACTGCATAGAAGCAGAATCTCTTACAAAATTAGTTAACATTTTTGCAGTAGATATTATATGCTGCACAGAGACAACTCAGATTGTCTCAGTCTCTCTTCAAATGCTTTTCAGTGATTTCCTGGATAGTTCAATAAATTATCTGTATACCACTTTTGCGAGGACATGCTATGGTTGTATACTGCTGATAATGGAGAATTCACTTTAATTTATCACTTCTACCTTCACAACATTTTTTTTTTCATTCAAAGCACTTATTTGAAAACTAATAAAGCATGTAAGCGTTATAGTAATAGCTAAGATTTGTTTATGAGATTTACGAGGAGAGTTTAGGTTGACACAAATAACATCTCTAACTAGTCAAGTATTGTTCTTCCCAGAAGACTGATCCAGGAGAACAGCAGCAATTATCAATATTAAAAGACAACATGCCATGTCCAATGTTTTCCATTTTACCTGTGTCCATACTTGTACACATTGTTTTGCTGATTAGAAACAGGAAGAAGTACTTTTGGCATCTGAGTGTTTCTGTATGAGACCCGTTTGGTGTACAGTCCTTTCAACCCTGTCTTCAGCAGCAAATGCCTCAGAGGAAGGCAAATTTACATCAAATTGGCAGGTCCTTAGATTGTCCTCCAGTTTACAGTTTCCTAATCCTCAGCACCTACAACCTGGTTCAGTCCCTGTGGCCTGAGATGTTTTCTAGAGCCTTTATTAGGACTGACAGGTAAAATCCTACCCCCCAAAAAAGTCTACATAATTCTCAAGTCTGTATGTTGCTGTATCCAAATTTGTGCCATTTTTGCCAAGCCTACCTGTGTGCTTATTTCTTCCTGCAAGCCTACCTGTGTGCTTATTTCTTCCCGCACTTCTTACAAGGTTAGCAATTTACAACAGCTTTGAGCAGCAAAACCCAACTCTCTCCCTTTTAAAATGCTGATTCAAAGTAATTATTGCTCTTGGGTGAGTGTAATTTAAGGGATAATCGTGCAGCTTGCTGTTGCTTACATTCACCTTTTCCCTCTTGTTTAGGAAGCAGCCTTGTTCAGCACAAACAATCGTACAGCTCATATAGGAGAGGGCATATCCTTGACTTATCATCATCTGTGATTTTTTTTCACTTGACAGGTTGAAAAATGCATACACCTATTTTCTCTGATGGTTCCCTTATCACTGTGGGCCTTCCTGAGGCTAAATCTGCTCAACCATTCAATTTTGATTCTGGAAGCAATGTTAAGGCCATTAGCTGTGTCCACATAAGGATGCTGTTATAAAACTTGACATGCTTATTAATCATAAATTCAGTAGACGTTCTGCTTCAATCTTTCTGGGGTCTGCTTATGCTTCATTTATGATGTAAAGTGAGGGTTTGGGGGGAAGGTGATTTATTTTTAGATCAGTATTTGTGTCAGGTAGCAGATAGTGTTTGGTGTTTCCATATCACTTTCCACTCAAGGAAGTGCACTTAGCTCTTTTCCACTTGTACTGCACAGGGTTTGCTCCAGTGAGACAGTGAAAAAGTGCAGTTAGAGAAGTTCAAGAACAGGTGGCTGCAGACAAATGTTCACTCTGCCTTATCAGTGGGGGAATAGCACTGTTCCTTTGTCACCATAGATTACCATTTATTACTTCAGTATCATGGTACCATCATTTGAGCGGGAGGTAAAAATGTCGTATTAGAAACATTTTTCTTGCTGCTCCATTCCACCAGTGGCTTTTAAAGCGAAGCTGCCAAAATCTATATTCCTGAATTGTTACCTGTCTAAACCTGTAGAACATTGGTGGTTTCCAGACTTCTAGTTAAATACATCTCATGATAACAATTTTTGTATTGCCAAACTGACTCAATTAAGACATTTGTAACACATTGTATATTCAGCCTGGACTCATGAAATGGCTTAGCAAAGTTCATTAGCCTTGAAAAACTAGAATGCATTTCCGTGGACAAGGGAGGGAAACAGACTCTAACCTTCTGCTAGCATCTGCCAGCACATTGCTCTGAGCCCAAGTTATGACTGCACTCAGCCCTGGCTACAGATAAGATTTCTTATCACTTGGAAAGCAAGTGTCTGCAACTCTGTTATAATTGCATTTTCCTCTAATTGCCTACATTTGTTCAAATCCAATAAACTAAAAGTGAAATGCAGCGAGGCAGAAAATGTGTAGATGAGCACCAAAGATAATGTGAACGCAGTGGCCTGTGAACCCAGGCTCCTGAATTTTGCACGTGTAGGGGAGTTGAAGATAGCAGGAGAGGAGGTCGGATTTAAGACCACAATATGGGGAGAGACAATATGGGTCACCACGTCTAGTCTCCAGTCTCTCAGGCAACCATATCATAGAATGACTTTCATCAGTTTGTTGAGTTCTGCGTGCAGTAAATTTTAATGACAAATGTGCCAGCCAGTGTTGTTTCAAATCCTCTACAAATATTGGCTGTCATCTTCCCTGGTCCAGGAAGATATGATTAAAAATAAAATACTCCAACTTCTTGCCCTGCTCACCCCACTCCAACCTCCTGTTTTAATTTAATTCTTAAATGCCATTTGCATTCCTTTCAAGTGACACATCATTTTCTACCTTTTTGAAAAAGCTTTCCTTGTTGTTAGCTGACCTGGCCACACATCAGAGCATCAGTGCTCCCCTTCCACTTACCTCGAATGTACTGTCGTTCCACCCCAGGTGGAATCATTAACTACAATATCCTGTCTTCTCACAGTCCAATAAGTGCTGAAACCCTGTGGTTGTACACTACAATTAATCTCTTCTGATATTCAGGTACTGAACAGATTCATGTTTGATTCTCTCTGTTGGGAAATTGCTCATTAGAAGTTGTAAAATAAAACAAATTACAATTATGGGTGGGCCTTTCTTCTTTTTTATTTTGTCTGTACTTGGGCTCGAAGATTGTATTTTCCCTTTGATTTGCTCTGTTTTATTACTTTTAAGGTAATTTTTTATGCAAGTTGCTTTTCATGTGCTTTTTTCACCTACTGAGGTATATCTTCTGCCTCCAGGCTGTGCTCTGTGTGATGTCTTTAGCTCCCCTTACCTACAACTTGGCTCAGATCTCACCAGCCTTTGTTTGACCATACAGTGACTCATATTATTTCATAGGATTTCAAATATTGCTGTCATATAATAATACCTAGATGCATTGCTTTACCAATAGATTGAGAAGTTTCATTTGTTCATTAAAACCCTTTGAGCTAAGCATTCAATACGATTCCTTAAGTCAGAGCTTGGAAATTTAAAAGTCAAGCTATTAATTGTCAGCATTGAGTCTTCAAATGTCTAGAGGGATGTCTGCCCTTTCATTTGATAATGTCTGTGAAAAATCCCAAACTGAGACACCGGTATGTGTTTAGGGAGTTTTAATTAGATTCTGTTTTATCATTTATAGGCATATGAAGGTAAATGCAGAGTTTCTTCTTATATCAGTAAAATTTGTGTAAGAGTCATGGATCTGGGATTAAGGCTCCACAGAAGCTTTGATTGAATTATTTCCTAAGTTATTTTTTGCAATCATTATTGTAATGGACTCTGGATGGAAATGCCTGGATCCCTTCACACTGGGTCACATTGATCTGCTGTACTGATTTGCCCCATTTCATGAAGACCAAGATAAGAAGGGCTTGTGCTTTCAATTGGAGAAGCATGCATTTATTTTAAACACTAAATTAGGCACAAAAAAACTGGATCACTTAGTGCTTTATTTTATTTCTAAAATAAGCTTTCAACTTCCCTCTGGTTTTTTCCATTAAGACTTTATGATACAACAGCATTTTCAAATACACCTAAACAATTAGAATAAAAACAAGGGGTATTGGTACAGTAGCAATGAACTTTGCAACGACCTTTAGTCACCTGGTCTTTACTGTGGCATGCAAATTCTCATGGAGCCAGGACACAGACACACTGACTTTAATAATGCCTGGAGAGAATTGCTTATTTTAAAAAGTCTATCAAAATCAGCATATTGGCAGATTGAGTTGGGAGAGTCCTTAAGGCTCTTAGTGGATAATGCTGAATTAATGGTCTTGCTTAAATCCTAGCTGTCTCTGAGCTACACATAGGACCCCATGGAAATGCCTGTCTCCTCTCAGGACCCTCAGGGTTATCTCTGCCTTCTGTTTTCAGAACAGAGCATGGATTTTCATATTGCTGAAAAGTAGGTAACTACAGTGACCCATTAAATGTAGAACACTTAAATAGTCTTTGGAGGAGGGACTGGGAATTATGCCAGCAGCCCATAGAGTCATGCTTATTTTTGGACTCTTGGCACTCGCGGATGGATGTTTAAGAAAACCCTGCTAATTTGAGCAACAGCTTTACAGGAGGTGGGGATATTCCCTTATCTCTGAGTGATGTGTAGCCCCTGGTCACAAGATGCTTCAGAAAGCTGGGCATTGTACACCACAGGGAGTTGAACTGAATCTGCTCTGGGCATTAAAATAACTCTGGGAGGAGTTGTGGTGCCAACCATGTAGGCATATGATGGATGCTTAGGTGATCTGACTCCTTCTATGAGACAGGTCAAGAAATATCTCTTATTATATTGGATTAGATATAGGTAAGGATAATTCAGGGACTCTCTTTTACTTTCCAGAAATGTCTGCTTTCTTTCTTTCTTATGATCCATTCAAAATATAAGAAAATGACCTTCAAGAGCTCCATGAAAAAGAGTACCTGAAGCAGAGGTGATGTGGTAGCAGTTATTGTAAAAGCTACTTCATCCAGTTTGGACAATCTGCTCCAACTTTTTTTCAGTTTGATTCAGAAAGCCACAGACTATAAGTAGCATTTAGTGAACATCATGTTGCTGCTAGACAGGCTATTTTACTTATGATTGTAGATGTGACTGCTCATAAATGTAGTGACGAAAAATAGAACAGCATATGGTTTCTATATTGCAGCAGTATCCTCTATGTAATTATTTCAAATATATTTTTAACTGGTGTCATGTCTGTCACCACACTAGCCATAAGAGTAGGAGAAGGCTAAGACATGGAGGCTGTGTGCAGATGGCTAAATAAAGCAGGACAGGGCCCTCCATGTGCTCCTGCAGGAGTAGGTGTGCCCTAGCTCATGTGTCCATGAGCTAAACTTTCCTTTTCCTGCAGAGTGAGCAAGCACCTAAGGCAAGGAGGTCTTGGTGGTGCCTGAGAGAACTGTCATGGACACTGGATGAAAAAGTGCCCCAGAGAACATGAATGATTGTGCAGTGCAGGATCATGGGTGGCCTGTGTTTAATATAGGCAGACAGACCGGCTATTTGGCTTGCATATACACAGGGAAATTGTGGCAGAAGTAGGAGGTGACTAACCAGTCATTTATGCGTTTGCTGGAATTTTAAAATATTACAGCAAGTTTGCAGAAAAGAAATAAAACTTCCAGTAATTCCGTGTAACATGAGAATTGCTGCTGGCCCTGACTATCAGGAGGAAGAGCCTGTCATTTCTAGGCTACATACAACCCCAAATCTCTCTCTCTTTATTCCATACTATGGATGGCTTGTCTTCTGTCAAGAGGTCTGCAGAAAAATCAGCCTCTGCGAAGGCAGTCATTCACCTCCAGGTCCAATTCTTCATGGGTCAGGCAATCCAGCAGCTCCACATGGGACCTTAATAAAACATTCCAGAAAAACTCCAGGGACAGACAGTCACTAAAGGCTGTTAACAGCACCATAATTAAAAACAAATTAACAGGAAATCTGAAATTGCCTGAAGAATTGTTCCTGTCTTGTGTCACATCTTATAAATCTCAAATTACCTTTGAAATTTGACTTAGTATTTCAGAATAGCTGCAAGATCAAACAAATCACTGCAAAGTAGTTAAAAATCTACAAAATTTGCTTCCTTAGCACTAAGACCAGAGGATATCTCTGACAGTCTGAATAGCACTGATGCTCTTAAAACTCTTTATTTACTTCAGAGGAAAGAAATAGCACAAGGGAAGATGGTTCAGTAGCTGCAGCTGTATTTGTACTGAATATTTCTCCAGCATGACTGTTGCTTTCTGATGAACTTGAAACCAGTTAACCCCTTTTAGCCAAAACATCCTTCCTGTCACAAGAAGTGTTAGCTATTTTCTGAATCCTCGTTTAGATGCATGTTTATTACAAGACCTAGATAATGAATTGAAATGAAAATTTCTTCCAAAAGAATATGGGTTGAACTTACCAGCATTTTAGAAAAGGCTATGCTTAAAGACTTAAAGGATTCCTTCTTATATCAATATATTTTTAATAATGCTGAGACAGAGGAACTATATATGATTTTGACTCCATAGAGAACATAGGACTTGCCTCAAAATTAATTATGAATGTATAGATATGTGCTAATAAAAGTATAGGCATCTATTGTGTGCTCAGTAATTTAAAAGACAATGACAGCATTTTGTTTTGAAGCAAAACAAAACTTAAACTCAGTGTGTCAAAATGGCTGTATTTTCCTTAAAAGCCTGATGTTATCAGATATTTTATTAAAAGCTCAAATCCTATGGAGAAGTAATTACATGATGGACTCAAATTTTACTTAAAAACAATTCAACTGGTTTTATTGCAACTTCTACCTGGCTGCAGAGAAAAGCTTGAAAATGTTTCCCAAGTGTATTCTATAGACTCCAAACCTGAAGTCAAATAAAAGAACCCATAGATAATAGACTTTAAAATTCCAGGTCTTTTGTGAACTCATCTTCAGCTTTTTTTAGGGCTGACAATCCTGCTTCCTTAAGAAAAAAAATTTAATCATTTATATCATCAAAGAATGTCAGAAAGTATAACTTGTCATTTTTGTCAGCTTACCAGTTTTTTATCATTGTTAGTAGTGCAGTTTCTCTTACTGTATCAGTTAGACTAAAAAATTCTTTAGCAAGTTGTGGGTTATTTTTTCCCCATGTACACTAACTTTTTTGTTTAGTTTACAAAGCAGTTATCAACTACACCGTGTCATGTAAGGCCCAGCAATTTTCTTGGGTTATTTTCTCTTCCAAACCTACATGCCCGCAATTAATTTCTGCTTTCTGCCAGGCTGTGTGGACACAGGTCAGTGCTTTTTCCTGGCCCAGACACCTAAGAGCAGCCCAAAGGAATTGATCCACCCTCACAGCACAGCACAGCATGGGTGAGGACAGGGAGGCAGGCAACGCAGAGAAAAGCAAAGTGAAAAATGGTTGAACAAAACCCGTCCAGGACACCAACAGATAAGGGACTATTTTTGTTCAGAATTTTAGTTCCTGAGATGTCCAGATGAGGCCACTGTTGTTTTACTATCTCGATTTCAAGAAAGAGATTTAATTTGCTTACCTCAGAGTTTTCCGTCTCCACAACTACAAGTGTGCTCAATAGCCTGTTTTTCTGTTGGAGAACAAAGAAAAGGAAATGGTTATTTTTATTTTATTTCACACAGCAGTTACGGTACTCGTGGAGGCAGGAAGGGAACCGGACAATGAGAGCTGCAGATGTGGAATTTCTTTTTTAAATCCCCTTTACTGCTGCTTGCTGCCTGCCAGGCAGGGGAGATACAGCAGTGCAATAGCAGGAGATACTCTGATGCTGAAGCAGAGCAAGCATTTTTCTTTGAAAGAGATCCCCGGGTGAAGTTTTCCCGCAACAGCCCAGCTCAGACTGTACTGCGCTGTGTCACAGGCTTAGTTTCAAATGGACAGCATGGTGCAAAGCCAGGGAGGGGTACACAGCACTTTGGCTGAGTCACACTGTTAGGAAACAAGCATTTCTGTGGTGAGAGGCCGGAGTGGGCACTGCCAAGTCCCCAGGCAGTGAACTCCAATGTGTTTTGTAGATGAGGATGACGTTCTCATCCAAAAATATCTGGCCAGCCATGGGGGCAGGCTGCAACTACAGGAAGACTGTGTTTCCTTTGTGTTTTGGTTTTGTTTCTTACTAAAATGAACTGCAGAAGGAAAGGCTCTGAAGTGACCGTGGGGCTGTGGTCACACGTAGGAGCCCAGTCAAGGGGAGAAATGCCGGTCTCTGAGTAGAGCTGTGGCAGGTTCCCCATTCCAGCAGTGAGACTAAAAGAAGGGAAATTCCTAACCTTATAAATACTCTCTAAAAAGCTTTTTTCTTCTTGCCTTGTTCAAATCCATGGAGGGTCTCTGATAATAGGAGCATTTTTAACACCATCTGGGCTGACTACCCAGAGACAGAGCTCATGAGAGGCTCTTGCTTTTGCTTCTCCACATGCTTGAGCTGAAGGCCCACATTTTAGGCTTACACCCCCCATCATGCAAGGTACAATCAAGTCCGAGTTCAGCCAGCTGCTGGGTTTCCTCCACTGAGGGCTCCTCTGCCTGCAGCGGCAGGGTTATCTCTGCCAATCTGGGCAACATGTGGGAATGACGGTTAACAAGACTCAGACCTTATGACTGCAATGGCATTTAATATAATTTTTGCAAACGGACAAATATTGGCAAAAAGTGCTTGTGAGGGAGGGATCTATGACTCACAGTCAGGCTGCCAACCCGCTCTAACCGAACAGATACAACTGGCCTCAGCCCTTTCAGACTCGCCCAGGCACTCTAGGGAGTGCAATATTTCAGCCTCCAGACCAGTTGGCAGCCCTGTTAAAGCACAGGTTTTAATTGTGTGGCTCACTCAGCTTGCCACCATCTTGTGCTACTCACTGTGGTCCTGACTGCTCTCCTCAGCTGCCAGATACAACTGCAGGGATGCCTCCTCTCTCCGCTTTCTTCCCAAGTGGATGCAGCTCTATGAAGGACCTAAAGCTCAAAGGAGACTGAATGGTGTTTGTCAGTAAGAAAGGACTGTGGGGATTGATTCCAAAGAGGTTGCTCCTGTGCCTTGACTCCCATCTGCAGGTTCTTGCATAATCCCTTAACATCTGAGCTGATGCAAGGTTTTAAGGGGAGGATCTCTGAAATGAGGTGGTAAGGGAGGGTATACTCATCACCATGGATCATCCAATGGAGAGAAAAAGCCCTGAAAGTCTTGTACTGTTTGTTGCAATTTTCACCTAATTTAAATGGTGCCTAAAGTTTTTGCAGATCCTTTTCAGAGTCCCTTTGAGTTTAAACTCACTCCATGCATATTCCTGTAGCAATACAATTTCCTTTCACCAGTAGAGCTTACTTCAGCTGTTGTTGGGTATTATTATACATCACTGCTTCCTTCCTCTCCCATCAGTCCCTCTATCTCAGATCTAAATGTCATTTATAGTTCAAGCTCTTTGACTGCTAGTCCCCCTGTACCCCAGAACAGCCCAGAAAGACATGAAAGTTGACAGGGAAAGGGACATCAAGAGGCTCTACTTTCTGGAGCATGAAAGAACCAGACCCCAAAAATCTGGTTGATAGATGTGAAATTAGCACCAGACATTTAGGACAGAGCAATTTGGGCAGAACTGTGAGGTATGACTGCTCACATTTGGCAACGTGGGTAGCAATCATCCAAGTGGGCGCAGATACCACTGGAAAATGTCACTGCTGCAGTGAAGGTGGTACTCTTTCTGAAAAGAAGGAGGATTATCCTCACCACAAAGGGGATATAAAAGCTAACACCTTTTGAGAGTGGTTTTTTTCTTTTTTTATATATTTTTTTTTTACTAAACAGAAAGAAGGACTGACATAACAAGTCAGCATTACTAGTGTTTTTGCAGCGTGCAAAATTTTCCAGTAGACTAGTAACTAATTCAGTGAAATCAGGAACATCAAAATAAAAAATATTATGAAAATGTCCTTTAAATCTGAATCTAAATGATGGCTCCTTTGCTTGTTTTCTTCTTTAGCTTGCTTGTTTGTTTTTTTGAAGTCTCTTGTTAATTGTCCTGCAGCCATGGTATGTACCAGATAGCCAAGAAAGCTGACATGGTGAAGTTATATACAGCATCCTTGTGACCTTTTTGCAGTGAAGATACATATCTGTCCAATAAAGCCCAGGCCAAATGACAGTGACAGCTGTCTTGTGGCATTCAGTTTGAATTGAACAGGTTTGCTCGCAAGTCAGGAGCAAGTATTTCATTACAGACTCTGCACCAAGATCAACATAAGCCCCCAAAAGTGAAACTTTCCCTCAGCAGCTACGGAAACTGCCCTGGTGGACTGAGATGCACTTCACAGGCTCCTCCTTTTCTCCTTGCTTTGACTTTCCCACCTCCTGCAAGCTCTCATCCTCTGTTGGCATTTGCATATTGGCGTAGCACTTGCAAGAGAAGAAAACCTCACTTCTCTCAGGAGGGAACCAGAGTATTATGGGAACTGAGCACTCAAAGAACGAGGGGCGAAGGAGCATGGTTTTTCTTAGGAAAGGTCCAAAGTTGCCTGCATGGGAAGACGCCCTTCTCTCAGGGAGAGAGCCCAAGTCACTGCTGAAACGGGGATTGCGTTATGTCAGCTTGAGCCTCATAATGAAAGGGATGACCAACACGCCTGACTTCTTGTGGGGACTGCACGAGGTGCAGAAGCTGAACCTTTCACGCAACCAGTTGGTGGTGATTCCTCCTTTGCTGGGGAAACTGGACAGGCTGGTAGTGCTGAACTTGGGGGGTAATTGTCTCAAGAATCTGCCTAAAGAAATCGGGCTACTGAGGAACCTGAAGGTCTTGTTCGTCAATATGAATTGCCTGACAGAAGTGCCAGCAGAGCTCAGCTTATGCAGGAAGCTGGAGGTTCTGAGCCTCTCACACAACCGCATCTCACAACTGCCTTTGAGCTTCACTGACCTGACAAGTTTGAGGAAATTGAACCTCAGTAACAACCGCTTTGTGCAAATTCCCCTCTGCATTTTTGCACTGAGGAGCTTAGACTTCTTGCACCTAGGGTCCAATAGGCTGGAAAACATCGCAGAGAGTATCCAGTATCTGGTCAATCTGCAAATCTTTATTGTGGAGAATAACAACATACGCAGTCTGCCACGGTCTCTCTGCTACATCACCACTCTAGAGTTACTAAACGTTGATTACAATGCCATACAGACTCTCCCTGATGACCTCTACCTTTTGCGCCGGCTGCGCCGCATTGCCTGGAACCCAATGGATAAAGGCCTCCACGTCGCCCACAACCCCTTGTCCCGGCCCCTGCCCGAGGTTGTTGAGGGGGGCCTGGATGCCCTCTTCAGCTACCTCAGGGAGAAAAAGGAGCACAACTGAGCTTCTGCTGATCTTGGGATTAAGCCTGTCATCAAGACTCTCTCATCAGAGACCTTTCTGCACAGGCATTTCCACTTCATAACACTTGGATTTCGGAGGCTGTGGATGGCT
Source organism: Corapipo altera (assembly GCF_003945725.1). NCBI lineage: Eukaryota > Metazoa > Chordata > Aves > Passeriformes > Pipridae > Corapipo > Corapipo altera. The sequence continues at coordinate 1,718,167 of NW_020884903.1, forward strand.
TTAGTAACAGTTGGAGGAAAGCAAGTAAAGTATGATGGTCTTGATTAAGTGTGTGAAGAGCAAACTTTCTAAAAATAGCCACCTCTGTAAGCTTCAGTGTTAGTGTGTTTGGGGTTTTTTTTAGAAAAAACCACAAAAACAAACTTGTGATAAAATGTTTATTCTTCACTTGACAGAAACAAATTAAAGCAGACTGTCAGGCAGGCAGAAACATGTATTTGACAGCCATTAGGTTGGAGAAACATTAATATAAATTGGATTTACTATATGTGATTGCAATTGCATTTTTATTCCTGCTCACTTCTTCATACACAGGTAGACCACTACATAAACAAACACTGTCATCTAAGTGAATCTCAAGGAAAATGTTTGCTTTGGTAGTGAATTCATCCTGAGCCATATTAGCTCACAGACAATATATTACTGGTAAGTTCAATACCATTCGTTGTTTACCCCACAGCTGTGCTCTGGCCTCTACAAATTACAGGTAAAGATTGCTGTTGATGAGGTGATATTTCCCAGTTCTTTGGAAGAAGATCTCAAACTTTGCAAAGCAGAGAAAAGACAGTGGACTCTTCCCTCAAACGAAAGAGAGGGTTGCTCATTGCTAGATGTACAACTGCTCTCCGTTTCCTTTTCCAGCTCCCTTTAATCAGAGCTGTGGAGTAACTTTACTCAGGAGGCAGTACATCTCCTAAAGGTGAAATATTTCTTTCAGTAAAAGCAGCATCAAACTAGTCATCACCTTAAGTAAGAGCTTCAAAAACAAGTAGTTATTTCTGTGATTTTCCGTATAAGCCAGTACCATAAAGTCAGGTCTTATGTGGTTTCTCATATTGATCTTCTGTGAATGTCCTTCATCAAAGTTTTATCTGGTAATAAAGAGGCAGTATGAAAGAGCTGTTAACAATTTATGCAACCTGGGGTTTTTTGTTCCCTGACACCAGTGTAAAACAGAAGCAGCTCTGTTGAAATCAGTTGAGATAAATGCTTGTAATAGCAGCATAGAAGAGGAATGAGACTGTAATTCTTGAGCTAATTAAGAGTATTCAAAGCCATTTTTAAAGTGCTTCCTATGTCAAATCTCGGGATTCAATGATTACTTTCTAAAATATAATTTGCTTAAAATTATGGAAGGCTGTGAAAGGCTGATCCTGCTTCTAGTGAAGTTAAAGGACAAGCCCTGGCTGAGGGAAAAGCTCCTCAGCAGAGGTAAGAGCAGCCTGATAACAGCAGAAAATTATGTAATTCACAGGTCCATGCAAATAAACACAGCACCTTTGGCAACGCTAACATTATGGGTTGGGTATTGAATGCTAGCAATGAAGAATGCTCACAGAATATTCCATTCTGGGTCTGCCTGCCCTGATACTTTGTTGTGTTGGACTGTTTTTTGTATGGTCTGTCATTTTAATTGAGAATTTCAGTGTTAGGCTCAGGAATCACAGTATCCACATGTGCATTCAAGAACAAATCTCATGTTTCTAGCAAACATGAAACCTTTTTGAAGGGCACATTTGCTTAAGCATTAAGCAAACAAACAGAGCAAGAAAACAAATACCACAGCACAGTTATTTTATGACTTTTTATTTAATATATGTTTCAAATGCAAAGATATTTTATGTGTAGCTTTACATGTATATATTTCACCCATGCAATGAGATTTAAAGCAAAGTTCCAAGTTCTTAGTGAACAATGCATTTAATAAATTAATATGTGATTCCATTAATGACAAGAAATAAAGCTGCAATTATTTATAGAAATACCAGCAGATAATTCTTGGAGAGGATTAGGTACAGATTATTAACTTTTCTAAATGTCCATTTCATATCCCTAAGTCTGGCATTCACATAAACAGTGCGATATTGCCTTGCAGGAAAATGAGATGCCTATGGCATTAATCACCTGAAAAGATTTTCCACATATCAGTATCCAGGATTATATGACACTAGATAGCCTCTGATGTGATCTGACTAGGAGAGGTATGCACAGTAATTTACATGGAAGATGTGAGGCTGGACTGTGTGTGTTTATTAGGATACCACTACAAGGGTGAGAAAGAGTGCAGGGTGAGAAAGAAAATGGTCTCCAAACAGAGGATTAAAAGGCAAATTTGACATAATCAAATGCATCCGGAAAAGCAGTTATAATATGAAGTGCAGTACCAACAATTTAAAATTCAATTATTCAATTGAATAATAATAACCTTTTACTCAAGCTAATAAACCTCTGTAAGCATACAAAACACATAAAAGTGACTGTCATTCTACACAGAATAATAAAATTGATTGAATAAATGGTACTTTAATGTATAATTCAGATTTTACCATTAGGAAAATAATTTCTACTGATCTGGTTTAATTTTTCTTTCATTCCTCAATCAAGACTCTCATAAATACCTTTCTCAGAGATACAGAAAATGATCTCACAGGACTGAAGGTAGTGTTCTGAATTCTTCTTGTAAAAAGAAAAGACTGTATATCACTGTTAAAGTATAGAAATACGCATAAGAGGCAAATAAAGATATAGGTATTTGCATCTGAGAGGGATCAACATAGAAAAAGCAAGCAAGGGCACAAGAGGGAGATAAAATGCATTATGTCAAATGCTGGCTCTAGTTTTGAGCAGGGCATTAGAAAAGAATTGGTGGATCTCAGAGTTGTCATCTGCTATTAGTTGCGCAGATGACAGGGAAAAAAGGAACTGAAACACTGCAGGAACTGTGATCATATCTCATAATATATGACAACAGTACCACTTCTATATATATCAAATGACATGAGTTTGTTTTTATAATCTTTCAGAGAACTGTATGCCAAACATTACATTTGTTATTTGTTTCTAGTACACACTGAAGTTGACTCATCCTAAGTCTTAGAGTAGCACAATTTTTGATGCATCTATTATTTTTTTGGTGGTGGTACTCTTAGAGGAATGGAAAAAGTGGGATCCACTCATGGAAAGGATACTTTTTAGGCAGGGTGACTTTTCTATGGTTTTCACTCAGAGAAGCTCTGAAAGTGCTTAGAAAAACTCTTAATGTGTATGAAACAAAGGGCAAAACCAAGAACAAACTAGAAAGAACACAGTCAGGGGTCAAATGGTTGGGATAAATGTAATATAGAATAGGGCTATACGATTTGTTGCTCAATTCTCATCAAATACACTGGTGGTACATTTGAAAAGAAAGCTACATTCATGAAAAGTTTAAAGTCTAGTCAACTAGCAAAGCCTTTGAAAACTGGAAGGTCAGGCTTTTGGTCTAACCCAAGTTAGTGTTTCAACCTTTGAAAGAAAAACATTTTCATCTGAAGTATTGCTGTAATACCTCAAAGGAAGTTAAAGCTGGAATGTGTTGTACCTACTTCTCTGGGGCTACTGGGCAACTCTGGCACATTGGCAAATTTCTTCATGCCACTTGTGACTGATAACTTCCCAAAATCCATTGCCATGTCCCAGTAGCCTGGTGGGACACCTGAGGGCATGTAACTTGGCCAGGAACACAAGCCCATTACATGAGCAAACCATCAAGAACCTACAAAGACCAATTTCCAAGATATGGAAAATTTCCAAGATGTGAACTGAAGAGACATTTCAAAACAGAGCTTTTCAGATTCCAGCTGAAACCTCTTGCAATTCAGATTTAAAAGGTTTATGATTATTAATTTTGTTGAAAAATATGTTTAATTTTTTTACCAACTTGCCAATATTTTCTTAATTTTTTTCTTTCATTTTCATCAAAATTCTTCTACTTTTTGTCAATGCCAAAAATAGTTTCTAGGGGTTTTTTACTGTAAGAATATGCATTCTGCAATTTAAATTTTTTAGTATACAAATGAATAAATTTCCTATTACTACACTATAGCTTCAGGAAAACATGTCTTTCAGTTAATATTTTTAAGTCATCATTTCAGTGAAGGAGGATGCACCTAAAAAATATTGCATTGATTCTGGAGAGATTTGGATTAATTATTTACTTTGCTAGGCCAGCACATTACTTGAAAAAATATGCCACAGCACATAATTTCTGCAAGTAGAAAAATCATTGATACTTCAGCTTATTTCTTTAAACAACAACAAAAATAAAGCCTCAAAGGTCTTCACCACGTGAGAGATAAATAAAAGTAAATAAAGAGTGATAAAGAAAGCAAGCAAAGAAAATGAACTAATCATCTGCTCAGTATGGTTTCACTAAATTTCAAGGATAAATTTGCTGCACAGTCTTCAGACAGCAGTTCCTGAGTGAGTCAAGGAGCGTTTCAGACTGCCTTGCACAGTTCTACAAAGTATAATTGATATGCATGAAAATAATTCTATGAAAATAACAAGATATATAATAATTTGTAAAATGTTAAGAAAATAAGTGTATTATTATGTCACGTGTGCTTCTGCAGTTCTCACATGTTGGAGCTGAAATCCCGAAATAGTTACAGCTGAAGGCAAATTTCTGGCTGTAGAAGGGCCTTCACATATATGAGAATATATACTTTTCCCATTTTATATGTGGCAAAACCAAGGTTTAAAAACTCAGTAGATGTTTAAATTTGCATAAGGCTTCGGATGTATTGGTACAGAGACACACTTAAATACTCACATGTGGAGTAAGTCTGAAAATCTTTCTATAAAATTGCATGATTCTTCCTCTGTACAAGTAAGAGATAGAATAACAATTATAAAAGATTCCCCTCTCCCACTGATTCCGTGCATTTATCTGTGGTGCAACAAGGGCCAACCAACCTTAAAAAACCAGCCCTTATCACTGTCTTCTGCAGCCCAGCAGTACCGACAGCATCCTGCACCAGAGTAGCCACCTACAGTATGGGATTACTTTGCAGGGTTTAATGACAAAACCTGAAATCTGTACTCCAATATATGTGGAGTCACATCATGCATGGCTAAAAAGGTGGTTTCCAGTGAAGCAGGAAGTGTATCAACAGCTTCAGAAAAGGTCACTGCAAATTATGCTGCCTCATAAAGTAAGCTTATCCAGGCAGACTGAAAAGAAGACCAAAGGGCAGAACTTTATGTTTTCCTAGGGCTCAGGGGAGTTTCAGATACCATAAATTCATTGATGGATAGCCTGTTTTTAATTTCCACTTCCCAGACATTAAAAAAAACAAACAATTGCTCTTTTGATACAACCCTTTGAGGGAAATAGGTATTGCTCCATTTTCTTCCCGATCTTCCTGATCTCAGCCTTTGCGCCATTGACGTATCCACAGAAGTAACTAGTTGCATTTCTCCTTCTGCAAAGGCAGTGTTGCCGGGTGTGGGTGGGCATGAAAATTTACACAGAGTCCTATCTCTCACCTTTCATGCAAGGAGTGCAGAACGGAGGAGGCTGGCAGGCTCCGCAACTACTGGTCATAGGGTGAGTAACCTGCCCAAAACAGGTGTTGTACTCACAACACCAGCTTTATGCACCTGCCTTGGAGGTATCAGACAGAGGTTAGTCCCAGGGCACTGTTTCCGTGGTTGACAGAGATGGATGCAGTCCTCCTTAGAGGCACTGGGAAAAGAGAAGTACTTGCTGAAGTACCATGCTGTCCTGCAGTCTCTCCCCTCTGGCCTGAGAGAGCTCCAGGATATCTGCAGGCTTATTTAGGCATCTGAAGTAAGGTCAGTGAAGCTGTAGAGTACAAATGCCTTCCTTTGCCTGGCCTTCCTTCCCTCAGCAGTGTGTGTGCAGAGGGCACGAAGTAGTATCTCTCAATACAGTGTAGCATTCAGATTTACTGAGAAGATGTATCACAGAAACACCAACATACCTTCAGTGTTCTGTGCCAAATGCTTCTGATGTCAGAAAACCCCTTCTCCCTCACTATTAAAATGTTCCACTTCAAAACAGGGGTAAGCAGGACACGTTTAAAAGAAATCCCTGTATCTTTTTAGAAACAGCATTCCAAAATCAGCTAAAAGAAACTACCAAGTGAGTAACAGCAAAACTGTTACAGTAAAAAATTACTTTGTCCTAGAAAACATGGTTATTTTCGTTATACTTTCCTTGCTTGTTCTTTGTCCTTTTTGTTCTTAAAAATGTAATGGAAGTGTCTGTATGTATATATGGGGTTTTGTATTGGTCCATACATGCATGCATATTTTCGCTATAGGGAACAACAGAGGCTATTAGTGGCTCCTAAATTGTTTGCTTGTGTAAGCAGAGAATTCTCTCTGGAGTAGAGTAATACAGTACCCTGTCAATGGCACTGATAGAAGTGCTGAAGAATACAAAAGAATAAAACCTTCACTTTGGGAAATTTGTTCAATTGAGTGTGACTTGGTTAAGATAACGCCTTTCCACAGCCATTTCTGTGCACAAGGGTCTTGTATATCTTTCAACACACTTACCTTCTCTTTCCAGTTGGAAAACAACACTGTGAAGAATGGCATTTGTGTGTTCTGTCTACATACAAATGAAGCCACAAAGATACTAACCTTGAATTCGATTCATTAAACAAAATTTTTCTGAGCACATGTATTTATGTACACCTTTGCGTGTGTGTAATTTTGGAGTTTTGCAATGTAGTATCTGAGGAATATATGTGAGCCAACTGAAAAGTAGCATCTTCTGCTGCAAATAAAATGCTGGTAATTTAGCATCAAAGCAGGACTTAAAATGTATGATGGTAAATTATGTTGCTTTGGAATTACTCGTGTGTCAGTTCTTTCGCATGTTTTTAGTGTTAGATATCACAAAGTTCTTTGGCATTTTTATCAAGCGATGTGGGGATTTAAAATATGGAAGAATTGACCAATAATCATATCAGCAGACACATTCATTTTCTGTATGTGGAAAGTCACCAGAGACTCCGAAATCTCCCTGGTGTCTCAGGTGTCCATTAGAGAGGCTATTTAATGTTCTTTAGTAAGGCTAATATGTTGCAAAGCAGCGACATTTCAAGATTTCTCCGTGAAGCTAATAGCTTTTCTCAGTAAGTCATTTTCACATTTACATCAATTTAGTATAGACTAGATTTGGATAAAGATAAGCACTGCTTTTCTCTTGCCAGTGTTGCCAGGGTGATAATCACCAAACTGTCCCAACAGTCTGCAAAAGTCTGTCCTCTCATGTACGCCCCAAACCCACAGCTGGCTACCCTGGAGGACTTGGGCTTGTGTGCATATTCAATGAAAATGCACAGCAGAAATGCCCCACAGTTGCCTTGATGCAGTTCATACTAGCAACAGAATATTTTAAAATATCAGGTAATTAGTAAATATAGGGGGGGACAAAGGGGAAAGGATTACTACTTAGAGGCTGCTGGCAGACATGTTGTCACTTTAGTAAGAAGTCAGAACAACTGATGCACTTAAGTTTCTTCTATACTAGCTATCTGCATTTTTCCATTAATTCTGTTGCTTTTTCCTTTGATTTGTCCTTCATCCTTTTTTTATTATGCTCTCTCTTTCCTATTGCTAGCCACTCTCCTTCCTTCTTTTGTATTAGTCTCTTTGTTGCTTATTAACAATTTTTTAAACATTTTTAATTAAAGTTGACTGCTTCACTGATGCCAGTTCAACCCTCCTTTTCTGAATTTGCCATCCAAAACAAGTTAATCACTAGCAGAGGTCTCTCTTCATCAACTACACAGAGGGCTAGCAAAAAAAAAAAAAAAGGCAGAAATAAAAACCCAATTAGAATAAGTAAAAATTGGAGAACAAGCCTCAGGAAGCAGCATCTAGCCTAAGGAGCAGAATACACTTTTGACTTAGCAGCATTTTTCTGTGTCCCTGTAGCTCATCAGTCCTCCATTTCCAGTATGATTCTAGATGGACATTTATGTTAACCAGCTCCTGAAAGGCTATTGCAAATGTTAAAGACGTAGGAAGGAGTTCCATATGCCACCGTGTAGAAACAAGAAGTCCTGTCCTCTCCTTATGTTCTCCAGAGATTCCCTCCTGTTCCCAGTGAAGCTCCACATAAATTCACTGCCTCTCTTATCTGTATTTTGGATGTGAGGGATTTTGGTCCCCTTGTTGTCATATTGGCACAGAAGGATTTAGAAACACATTTAGAAACACAGAACATAACATTCTGTTGTCTAGCCCTAGATTTTACCATGTGCTGTAGATAGTGAGATTTATGTCTAGTTCTCCTTTTCTGCTGTAAAAACAGTCTGCCTCACTCCCTTTCACCTGTGTCTAATGCTCTTACTCTTTGGTCCTATAAAAGGGAAGCTGCAGTCTGAAACGGGAGCAATGACGCGTAGCCACAACCACAGAGCAGTAACAATTACATTGTTCACAGGGAGGCACTCCCTTTAATTTCAGGACAGGAGGAAAAAATGTAGAATAAAGAAAGGGAAGGCAACAGGATCCAGGAAAGAAGCACAAACTTTCTTCTTGGTTTGGACCGACCTAGCTGATGTGCATGTGTGGTGTGAAGCTCAGCAATGCTCTGTCATGACTGTAAGGTGTTTTTTTCTTTCTGGGAGGGAGTCTCCTTTCATGAGGTACTCATTCCAGCAAAGCAGGACCAAGGGAACAGCTCCAACCAGCTTCACCCCCCACTGAATACAGTGGGAGCTGTAGGCATACAGCAATGAAGAGAGATGGACCCTGAAGTCCTGGAATTCTTCCTAGTTCTGGAAGGAATCAGTCAGGGCTGAAAATAGTGTTCTTGCTTACTGCTGGGTGCCTGAAGGTGCATCCAGCTCCATGGAAGGTGGTGCTGCATCAGTTTTACATTTAAGGGAAGGATACAAAAATTCTTCTGCCTCCGAGGAGAACCTCCTGTTTCAAAACCCATAGAAACTCAGAGACAGATCAGAACTGACTATGACAATCAGTTTTAAAGTCCCTTTCAGCCTGACACTGCAAAGTATTAATCAAACCACTCTACGGTATCACTGAACAAATGCAGTTAGAGTCCTATCACATAAAAGCAGGCAAATAATATGACTAGAAGGACATTTTAATACATTATACTTGTTACATGGTAGTTTGATGTCAAATATATGAAATATTAAGCAAAATATAATAATCCCCCTAGTAATGTAAAAATGTTCGTTTTTAATCTAGAGATCTCACTGATAAGGGATGATTGTTCAACATCCTAGAAGGCAGCTTTCTAAATTATGCTACTCCCTGTGGCAAGTGCAGGACAGATCACAGATTTAATGGAAGGAGCATTTTCATTTTCCCTGTTGCACAATGGGATTTACATTTCAGCCCTCCAGCAAGCAGAGTTACTCGTGATACCTTCTAAATTAGTACCACCTCATAAGTCGCACCCAGGGTACCTCCTAAATTAACAAGTAGTGCATTTAGGAATCCCTGAAAGGCTTATTATCTCCTGTCTAATATATCATTAGCACTGTATATAATTTCTGACACCATGTGCCCACCCCCTTTTCTAGTGAAAGATTCCCATAGGTTAAACAGGGCATTGTAGAGGTCCATTTCTGGCTTCCCATTATACTTCTGTATCTACAGAGGAATTAAGGCTAACTGCAAAAGAGTCATTCCCCGGCATTTCAGTTTATATGCTTTTATAGTTGCAGAACAACAGCAGAAGTGACGGTCCATTATGTTATCATTTCTATTTGGCGGTATAAAAGTAAATGCTATATTCATAACCCTATCTTCAGAAGAAAGAGAGCTGTCGTTCCAAGGTGAGGATATCTGCTTCCATATCCCAAGGCCTCCTGGCTGTTTTAGATATCTATGCTGCTGCAGTCATCTTTGAGCGGCTTGTGCACCTCTGTGTTACCACTCATGATAGCAGCAGGAAACAACACAGGGAGAAGAAATGCTGATATAACAGTTCCCATCGGGAAGTAGCTACTCATTAATATGTTCACAGGCTGTCACACTTTGAGATATTGGTCAAAGGTGTTTGCAAGAAATCAAGAAATATTCTTCTGCCTTGTCTGTGCTAAGAATTTAACTCATTGCTGACAGAACACAGCAACTGGAGCAGGTCCCACAAGTGTAGTCAGAGCATGGAGAGATCGCTAACAGCATAATACATCCCCCCCAACCCTCATCTGAGTTCCTCCCACTGTTGCATCTAACCCAGAGCATGCCTGTGGCACCGAGATCCAATTGCTTCAAAGGGCTTTGCTCACTAAACATCAGTGTCAGATGCCTTCATCCCACATAGAAGGTTGCCAGCAGCAGAAAACTGTTTCTAGGCAAACTGAATCCCTGCAGACATGTGCTGTGACAAAGGTACCTGAGACTGGGCCTGGTTGTCCATGGCTTGCAGGAGTTATAACCATTCCTCTCTTCCCACAGACAGTTCCCACAGCCATCCCTTGCTGAAGTTCAGTTCTACTCTCCCCAGCAGATGTTAGGCAGAGCAAAGGTTGAAATTCCTGACTTCAGAGGGAACATCCATCACTTTATTTAGATTTTATTGCACTAGCTGGAATAACTTGCATCTGTGAGCTTTTAATAATGTTCTTAACTGTAGCTTATAAGCACTGACACAAAGATGTCAATCACCTTCTTGGAAAAGGGTAGCCAAGAGTTTACACAATAGAAGGGTAGGGTTTTCTTCCGACTCACAAGAAGACGTGTTTCTTCCTCGAGAAATCTTCCAGCTGCCCAGTGAGGTAACAAGGAAATAAATCCATCTACAGACTCTCTGTTACTTCTTTTTGTGAATAGCCACCATTTGCATTATAAACATTTTAACAAAGACACATTGAGCTAATTTTAACCCTATGACTTTGATGAGTTTAGTCCATTGACTTTGTGGAGAAAAATACAGAGCTGAGTCTTGTTTTCGATTAAGCTCATTAGAACAAAGAACTCTCTCAAAAATTGCCACTGTGGGACCTCAGCCAGCAGAGGTCCATAACCAAATAATGGGAACTTGTTATCACCCTTTGATTATAAGTATCTTTTGGCTAAATATGCAAAAAATGAGTGTCTCTTATTTCTAACAGATAACCTCGTTGCATCTATTTTTTAAAGAATGAATTCTCTGTTCTCCATTTTTGAAGGTCCCAATAACTAACTTAGATATGGGATATTGGATTCCAGAAAGAATAAATTTGATTTGCAACAAGAAACAGATCAAGAGATTTTTCTTATCTCAATGCAAATGTTGCTCATCTGTGTGAATTAGGAGTCTCAGTCAACTCTGTGTTGACTCTCACAAACTTCTAGAATTCAATTTCCTGAGCAGGAGACAATATAGATTAGTTTGATTTCTAATAAATTTCAACCCTCCCAAAGTAGCTACTGCCAGAAGTCTCCTTTTTCAGAGCTGTAGATCTTAAAATATAGGAGTCAGATACTGAGGTTAATAATTAATGTGAAACCTCTAGATCTTATAGCTATTCCAATCTAAAGTAATCATATAAAGTTCTAAGAAGCCAAGGAAGAATCAGTCAGAAGAGATTCAGGTACTTTAGCGATGGAGCATGTGTTCATTCATTACCATTAGAGACTGGGATTCATATTTGAACCCATGCAGGAGCTGACTTCAGTTCTTGGAAGTCATCTCTCATTATAGCAAATGCTTCATCACAAGTTTTACCCCTTTCTGAAATTCAAATTTAAATCCTTGATTGTGAAGATCAGGTCTGAAATACGAAGCATCTCTGAGTTACCACAGAGCATCTGTTGCCCCAGAATCCCACACTGTCTAATTCCAAAAGCCTCGCCTCCACACGTCGTTAATGAGTCTAGGAACAGTAGCAGAGGACATAGAGGACAGCTTGAAAGTCTGCAAATTAACAGAAAACCGAAGTTGAAAACCCACAGCAGACAAATTGCAGGGATTCTGCAGCACATGTACAAAAAGAATAGGTGCCTGAGAAATGGTCTAATGAGGAAAATTAGTAGATGTTGGAATATGTCAAGAATAGCCTTTTGCCTACAAACATTTTTGAAGCAGAATGGTCCTAGTAGGGGGGATTTTTTTAATGGAGCCTCCTAAGTACAACACCTCCTAGGCTAATGAGGTTAGACTATCCATCCTGCAAAATGTCCTTAAGGAACAGGTTAAACATCCAGAAGGAGGTCACACGTAAGGGAATCATTTTATCAAAACTCCATTCCTATTCTGTCCTGGATATGTTTTTGGGGAATTCTTTAAAAAAAAGGAAGGATGTCGAGTAAAGGCTAAAAGTATTAGATATATAAACATGAATATATGGATTATAGACTTAAATCCATCAGAATTGTGCATGGAGTGGCTACACCTGTATTTTATGAGTTCTGTCAGGTTTAATATTTAGCAATAAGTTTGGAGAGCTGTGAGGCAAGGCATTATAAAAATTCATAATATTAACTTTTCTATTATAATTGCTTCAGATGATTTAATATATAAAGGCATTTAGAGGTGTAATGAACGCTGTGAAAAGGACTGTGTATAAAAATATGGATTGAAAGTGACACCACATTTGCAGAAGTAACAGAAAGCCCTTTTACAAGGTGATAGAAATACATCATAGGAAAGGGATTGGACAGCAGCTGTTTGGTTGCTTACACATTCACAATGCATGTCTTGCTGATGGACAGCTTTATAGAGGACTGATCCTTCAAAAGTGTCTGAGCATGAGGTCCTGCTACACTGAGAGAGAGAAAACCTTTCTTTTTTTTTTTTTTTTTTTAAATGGGCAATGTCTCTGACAAGGACAGTCCAGAAATGTTTTTTTGGGAGGCCTGTATAAACAGTTGGGTACAAAGGCCGGGACAGAGGGAAGGATGAATTTCATCCTGTCCCCTTCAGCTCAGTTCTACATGGGAGTTTTCAGATCTGCTGCCATCACTGCAGCAGAGCAGGAGACAGCTAAAATCATCTGGCTTCCATAAGGGAGTATGCAGCAGATGGCACTGTTGCTTTAGCAGTCCTGACTCAGTCTCTTTTTCCTTTTGTAGGAAGTCCCAGGTTAGTTTTTCCTTCCTACCCTCTCTTTCTGTGGGATATTACTCCATTTTCTGTGATCAGGTCCATCCACACCCGAGTGTGATGCTGCAGCATCAGGATCCCTCAGAGCAAGCATCGCCTCCTGGGCAGTCCCGTATCCACCCCGCTCATTGCTTGACACCACACTAACTCCTAGGCTTTGCTTTATGAGAGAGAACCTTGCATTTGCATAATAATATCTTCCCACTGGTTGCCTTGCATGCCTAATTTAATTAGTTTGTAGCATTTCGGTAGTTTTTTCTCTCAGACGGTAATACCCTGTTGGGGACGCTGACCACGTTTCCGCCATGTCTTTTCACTTGAAGCGCACATTGACTTTTATCTCTTTCCATAACTTTGTCTCAGTGATTTTTTTTTTATTTGGTTTTTCATGCTTGATGTTTATCTCCATTCCTTTTACAATTCTTATGCCAAACAGTTTTTAAAACGCTAATATTTCTGGGTTTTCCTTACCTCTTTATAACCTGTCATTTAGATGTTAAATTAGTTTAGACTTTCCTAGATGTGTTTTAATTAGAGACATACTTGTTTATTTACCACTAGCTGCATATGCATGAGCTGGCTTTTTAATACAGTCCTATCCTGAAAGCTGCTGAAAAGTTCAATGGAAATCAACAAGCATCAAGGCAACTGGAATCTTATTGAAGAAAAAGTCATTAAAAAAAAAAGGAATTTCAACTACTTTATGTCTGCTCTGGCAAATGTTTACCCAAACAGGACTCTGTCCTATAAAAAACCATACTCTTGGTACCAAAATGTGTATTCCTGAGGTGCCTGGCCACCTGCATGGAAGCTGAAAACCACTAGTTCACACCATTCTTGTAGAAACAATGGTTTGATGTTTCAGATCAGGGAGATGAGTGTCCCACAAGGAGAATGGAAGGTGCCTAGTGCAGCTTATAGGAAACCCTGGGCACAGAGGGGTGTCTGTGTCCCTGGATACAACAGGTAGAACTATTGTCTGAGGGTAGTGACCCATATACCTTCTTTCTTTGAGCTGGCCATAGAGCACCGTTTCATTTTGGAACAGGAGAGGAAACATGGGACGTGTGGGTACTGGCATACAGTTCTTATTTGTCTGAGTAGTAGGAAACCTGTCCACCAGACTGAGATTTCTCATACCTGTTTTTACCTTTTCCTGTGGAAGTGGGGGAACAGTAAAGAAATAGAAGTGACCTTCATGGAAGATACAATTTAAAGCAAGCCTGACTTGAGATCTTGAATGTTAGCATCCCCTCAGGTGGTTAAGGCATTGTTCTTCTTTGCACCTCAGCTTCCCAGCATGTCGGGCCACAAAGAAGGTACTCAGTAAAGGTGTCAGCAGGATTGACTGCTGAGTGCCAGGGAGGGCCACAGGTACAGTTTTGAAATTAGGCATGAATCCTCTTTTGGTAACCAAAGTTATATCTATGCTGTGAAAGTCACGAGTTCTTCCCACCTTCTGTTCTTGATGAAAATCATAATCATGCAGTGCTGCCATTTTGAGAAAAATTATGCTGTCCATCATCCTTTTGAGGGTCCCTTTGTGCCCTGGGTTTCATGCAGGGTGATACAGTGTAATTCAGCATATCGCACCCCAGATCTGGTGGGCATGAGGATTACTGAAAGTACTACCTCCCTCATCACTTTTGCCTTGCAGATTTGATCTAGAAGCATAATTGAACTACTAATTTGGCATGAAATTCTAAAAGTCTGTGCTGTCCTTTTTGACTCCCTGTATATGTTTGGTCCTTTTGTTTGTTACAGGAGTTAATCGACATTAAGGGATTTAGAAAATGGAGACCTATGGTTAGTTCTTCCCTTCAGTTTCCCTGGAAGTCCAGGATTGTCCCTCACAGCACAGAAACGTTTATCCTCTTTAGGCAAAACGTTTTGCTCTTTAGGTTTGTTTCTAGATGCATTTAGCTTAGAAATTAATCTTACTATAAAAGCAATCTCAGGAAAACACTGTATGTGTGTTTTCTAGGAGAATGAACATGGAAGAAAAATCAGGCAAAACAAAGTAAAATAGATGCAAAATCTGTAGATTGAATTATGTAATCCTTACTCACATGAATATTAACTGGAACTATCCACGAGTAGATGTTGAAAAAGCAAATTAGTATCTCATAGGCTTTCTTTTGTTTGAAGACAGCTGGAAAACAATGTATTCTTTAATGACATATGCATGTTAATACAAATTGTATACTCTCCACTAATCTAATACTCATGAAATGAGCACATCCATCACGGAAATTAAAGTATAACTTCCTACTTTAACAAATTCTACAATGAATAAGTTACAAAAATAATTAAGAATGAATGTGAATTGGTTAGAACTTTATCGTAAGAGAATTGTCTCCATTTGTGAGATTAAAAAAGCCCAAGACAAATCATGGACAGTTATAAAATCAAATCCCAGGCACAATTTAGCAAACTATGAGACATATTCTTTGACAATATTTTATTATATTGATATTGCTTTTATTAAATCAATTTATTGAAGGTTTCTTTAGACAGCTGAGTTATAACAGTGCTCTGTAACATTTTGGAAAATCTGGATCTTGATTAGCTACAAGAACATTTTTTTTTCTTCTAGCCAATAGTCAGCTCTATCAATAACATAATAATTTCTTATTAATGTGTTATATATATTTGAAAAGGAAGGCTATTCTATTTCTTTATATAGTTAATTAGACATTACAAGACATGCTTTGAATACATTACCACCCACTCATTTCTTCACCAATGTCCATAAGAAAGGAATAAAAGAAGTATTTTCAAGCATCAAAAAAACTCTTGCTTATGTTTGATTTCAAATACACCAAGAGGTAGCTTTGGTTCTTATTTAATCTCAAGCTTTTCCTTGGGGCAGAAAAATATTGATATTTTCATTCCTCTTAGGTATACTGGATTTTGCCATATTTTCTTCATATTGGCTGCCTCATCTCCTGCACCGCAAAGACAGGCAATGTTCTGCAAAAATACAAAATGCCTAACAGCCTCTGGGAATCTGCTCAGAACTGGAAGCCAGTATTTAACTTCCAATTCTGCCAAGACTTATGTATGTTTCCTAGTAGTTCCCAGCCTTTGTTTTAGACATACAGCTGCCATTCTAGGAAGCTATCAGATTTTACAAATAATTTAAGACAGAAGTTGCACAGATTTACTTCACATAGAGATGGAGCCAGAAATCTGCATTCAAATTGTTGGAAGATCTGATGTGATTAGAAACTCTAACACCATGTGGAAGTCAGAGTTCTGGCTATGGAAACACAAGTTCATTTCTCTGCTGTAGCCTGTAAAAATCAAGTTCTCGTTTTGCATATCATAGAAAATCCTGCTACATGTTCAATTTGAGCTGATTGCCTGAAGTAGCTAACGAGAAGCAAAGCTGGAAAGCCTTAGCACTTCTTGGTGAAGACATTTCATACTGAACAAGAGTTTTGCACACCTGTGAGAGCCATTAGCAAGAAACTTACTTTACCTCACCTATAGGTGACCGTGTAGGTCTTCTGCATGTATGGGTGGGATCTTTTGTGCTCACTTTTCATGTCCTCGTTTCTTTTTATGTGTGGTGGAATTGCTTCAACAGCAAGTATATGGGTACCTTCCACCTCTGATTAGTTTATGAGCTAGGCCAGTCATTCCTTTATCAGGGTCACAACAGAGGAGAAAATTGAACCTCAGTTTCTAATTTTCAAGGTGAGAGCTTTCAGCCTTAAGTATGTCATAGAATCGTAGAATATCCCCAGCTGGAAGGGACCCACAGGAATCATTGAATTCTAACTCCTGGGCCTGCACAGGACAGTCCTAAGAATCACACCATGTGCCTGAGAGTATTGTCCAAATGCTTCTTGAACTCTGGTAGGCTTGGTGCCATGACCACTTCCCTGAGGAGCCTGTTCCAGTGGCCAGCCACCCTCTGGGTGAAAAACCTTTTTCTAATAGCCAATCTAAACCTCCCCTGACACAGCTTTGAGATGTTCTCTTGGGTTCTGTCACTGGTCACCAGAGAGACCAGTGCTTTCCTCTCCACTTCCCCTCATGAGGGAGTTGTAGACTGTGATGAGGTCTCCCCTCAGTCTCCTCTTCTCCAGTGTGAGCTGCTCCTCATATGGCTTCCCCTCAAGACCCGTCACCATCTTCATAACGCTCCTTTCACAGAATCGCAGAATATGCTGGAGGGGACCAACAAGGATCATAGAGTCCAATTCTTAGCCCTGCACAGGCCCATCCCCAAGAGTCATACCGTGTGCCTGAGAGTATCATCCAAACTCTTCTTGAACTCTGTCAGGCTTGGTGGTGTGATCGCTTTCCTGGGGAGCCTGTTCCAGGGCCCAATGACCCTCTGGGTGAAGAACCTTTTTCTAATATCCAACCTAAACCTCCCCTGGTACAACTTCAGGCCATTCCCTCAGATCCTGTCACTGGTCACCAACATTTTCTTATAGCTTTATATCTTATATTGTGGTGCCCAAAAGTGCACACACTATTCAAGGTGAGGCCACATCAGTGCAGAGCAGAGCGGGACAATCCCCTCCCTTAACTGGCTGGTGATGTTTTGCCTGATGCCCCCTACCATATGGTTGGCCCTCCTGGCTGCCAGGGCACTGCTGACTCATATTCAACTTGCCATTGACCAGGACCCCCATATACCAAATACATACATATATATATGAGTGGAAAGGAATCAGCATAATATCTGTTAAGGAGAACTAGTGAGTAATCTAGATTCTGTAGACAGGCAGCACCAGCTAACAACAACTGATGCTTTCAGAGACCATCTACTGCATCAAGCTCCTCACACATGGGGAGCTGGTAGGCACAAGCCCCAGCAACGCTCTCCAGACGTTGCAAATTGATGTTGCAAGCTGATTGATGATATAAATGCCATTATCAATAAGGATTTTTGTTTGAGTGGGTTTTTTTAGATAGCACTGACAGTTGTACACAATGAATTATTTGACTCATTATTTTTACTTTGACATTGTCATTAACTGTAGCTATAAAAAATGCATTTTACCTGGTTTAGACCTAACCTTGCTTTCATGTAAGATAATGGCTAAATTGCTATTGACTGTGGTGGGAAGAGCTCTATGCCCCTACATATTAAACTGCTGTAATGTAATTGCTTCACTGTATGGATCAGTGTTTGTAATACAGGATTTAAGTTAATAATCTTCTTTATATTGCTATATATGTGAAAAGCAAACTTATAATACAGAAAGAATATAGTCAGTGTTGTCAATATGAATCATAGAAGTTACATTTTCCATAATAAACATGCAGATTCTAATTAGAATTAGAACTAAAGTGAGCACTGTCTATGGATTTATCTTACGTCACAAGGATTATCTTCTGCTTTATCATATGAATGCAGATTTTGTACTTTTAAAAGAAATAATGAACTTTCAGGTTGATTGAAGCTGACAGAGTAACTAGGGCAAGTTACAGCTTGAAACCCATTGGTGAAGCAAGTTTTAAAAATATATTCTTGCTTAACTTACATTCTACCTCTTTTGATAGACTTAGGGCTTCACCTCTGTGAAGAAAAAGATGTGGTACATCATGTTTTGAAGAACATAACCAGATTTGCTAGAAGTCTGGAAGTAAGGACCTACTTTCATGAAAATGCAAATTTAAGACTGCATGGATTTCACTCCTATCTCTTAAGCAACCACTTTAGACCATTTTCTTTTGAAAAAAAACCCAAACTAATTGCAGGTAAGTTCATTGTTAGCAGTTTAGATTTTGAATTTTCTTGAAGCAATAAATACTCACAAATTTCTAACAAGCATGTGAAATATTTGGTAATGTTGCACAAGGGGCAAATCAATATTATTTGTGTAGTCAGACCAAGCAGATATTTGATATCACAAATCTGAAATAATTTATTATTGAGGTCATAGGGCATTAGTAGATGAAATGTGTGGTAACAGAGACAATATTTCTCTGTTTAGTTTCCTACATAAGTAAATATGTTGTAGATAAAGTAGAATGATACTATAATTTAGTCAACACTGGAGCTAGGTATGTAGAAACTTACACATATAAAACTACCATTTCAGGAGAAGGAACTAGCTCTGGTTTATGTTGCCACTGCCGAAATAGAAGACAGCCACACAACACCAAACCACTCATTTATATCATTAGCACAGGCAGCAGTTTCCCCAGCAAAGAAAGTCTAGCACATATTTACTAGGGAATATCAGGAGCTATTACTCCCACCCCTTTTCTGTAGCACAGTCACTACTTCCTTGTTCAATCAGTGCTGCAGTTTGCCTTGTGCTCTGCACTGGGGAATACACCCGAAGAAGCAACCATGAAGAAAAAATTTGGCCATAGTTGTGAAATGAATGACCTCCTCCTCTTGCCCCTCACATAAATGAGAATGTGAAGGTACCGTGGGATCATGCAAGGATGAGGTTGATGGATCTGCAAAATGCTTCCTGCATCCTTGAGCTTGGGGATGCTGGTTTCTGTGAACGTCCTTCTTAAAAGTGAAACACATCTTTAATGCTCTTTGGCTTGTGTACGTGTCTTTGAGTAAGTAATTACCCAGTCAAAAACTGGCAAGAGCCACAGAGCCAACCTTTATTAGAAGTATGTATGTATAATTGCAAAACATAAGGCTCTGAGATGTGACCCAACTCACTTCCTTTAAAATAAAAATAAATTATTGTATTCTCATCAGTTGAAGAGCTCTCACAACAGAGTTGGGAATGCCTCCCTTTCAGTTCCTCCACTCTCCCCAATTAGCAAATGTCCTGAGACATAAGACACTCTTCAAGCTAGGGAGTGGGAGGGAGTGTATTGCTTTTGAGCAAACTTTTGCTTCCACAAAGAGCTCACTAACTGCTGCTAACATATAAAGAGACAAATCAGTGTCCTCTGCCTTGCCTAGCTCTTTCAGAAACAAAGTCGGTCCATACCCACTTCCAGCTGGTGTCCATACCCACTTCCAGCTGGTGTCAGGCTGTAAACCCTGTGAGAAGAGAGGAATATGAGTGTTCTTTATCCACTTCTCCTGTCTCAAGAAGTACAGACCAGAAAACTCTGCTTTGTCTCTTGGCATAGGCAGCTCTCTTCTCAGATCCCAGATTCACATGCTTATTCCACTGAGAGCCTAAAGGTAACTCCTCCCTGTATTTCAAAGACTAAGGTGGAATTAGGGCTCAAATTTTTCATGCCCCAAGCCAAACTGTCAGGATGCAAACCTGCCCTCAGACACAGCATTTAATCAATCTCCAGAGACTGAAAGGGCAGAAAACACACATGTTCCCTGTCTCCTGGTGCCTGGCCTGACCCACACCACGCAGTTGCATTAAAGTTTCTTTCTGGATCTGGATCATTATCTACTAGTCTTTGGGGGCTTTCATTAGCTAAATTAGATATATGGATACGAATAAGGAGTTTAGGGCAGTGATATAGAAACAGTTTTCTAATTCTAATTAGTCCTGCTCAGTTTTATAGGATTTTGTAAACTTTTGCTTTTCTTTCTTCCTGGTCAGATAAATTCCCTATGTAAATAAATAATTTCAAAGAAGTGTACTATCATGGAAAGGTTCTATCAGAAGGGACTTTTGGAGGTCAACCTGTCCAACTTCTTGCTATAAAGCAGAAGTGATTTCCAAGTCAGATTACTGTTGCTCAGGGCCTTTACCTGTCAAGCTTTAAAATCCTCAGTGGTGTAATTTCCACGAACTTACTTGTCTCCAAGACTTGAATATTTTTTCTGTAAAGAAAATCTTTTTTAATATCCAGCCCAAATTTCCCTGGATGCAATCTGTTATTCTATTTTCCTTTGTGCCTCTGAGAAGGGTTTGGTTTGCCTTCTCTGTAATTCCTCCTTAGGCAGTGGAAGATAGTTAGCTCTCCACTTCCTCTTCTGCAACAAAGCAACCCCAACTCCCCTTCCTCATGTATCGTGTCCTCAAGTTGTCAAGCATCTTGATGGCCCTTCTCTGAACTTGGTCCTGCTTGTCCACTTCTCTCTTGAACTAGATGGCTCTGGAATGAGTACAGTATTTCCTTTGCAGCTCCTCCAGTACCACATAGAGGGGAATAATTATGTCTCCCAGCTTGCTGGCTATGCCTGTGCTGAAGCAGCCCAACACGAGGTCCACCTGCACTGATGCAAGGGTACATTGCTGCCTCTTGTGCAATTTGCTGTCACCAAGGCCTCAAGACATTTTCTGCAGAAATGCCTTTTTGCCAGTCCCAAGCCTCTGCTACAGCACAGGAATCCTGGGGAAGGACTTTGCATCTTCCTTTGAACTTCAGGATGCTCCTCTCAACCCATTTCTCCTGCTTGTGTAGCCTTGTATGAGTGTATCAACCCCATCCTTCAGTGCATTGATGTATCACCCTAATTTAGCACAAGGTGTGAGCTTCCTGGTGGTGTTGATCAGTCAGAATGGTGATGGACATCATTCAGGGCATGTAAAATGCTGTCAACTACAGTACTGCCAGTTTACTTCAGTTTGACTTTTTTACATGTCAACACTATGCAGCAAAATATGAATTTCTCTGGCCTCTTTTTTTCTTTGGTTTGGTGGTGGTGTGGTGCCTGTTTTATCCCTACAGTTCTAGCAGGAAATCTACAAAAGTGTTTCCACCATCTCTATGATTTATAAAAAGCAAATTTACTTCCACATGACATTGGACCAGAATAGCTGTTTAGCAGAAACATAGTAGTAACAGCAGCAGTGCTGATGCTACTGAATTATGTTTTCTTTATGATCTAAGCCTTAAACCAGCATATGCTTATGCACATTTTGGTGCCTTCCAAGAAAATAAGCATAAAAGTTCCCTCCTGACTAGAATGGAACATGAAGCATTTGTGGAGGAAAAGGCATTCAGTAGAGGCAGCTAAAATCTGACAACTCCTTTCCACCTGCCTTATCTATTGAGATTGCAGCAGTAGGGTCAGTTGTATACTGCATTTTTTGTGTATTACTAATTAAGTCCGTAAGCACACATACATGCATGCACCCATATACGCATGCGCATGTGTGCATACACTTCTTTCTCATTGTCTCCCTCCCCCTGTATTTTCTCCTTCTTCTAACAGCCTTTAAATATGCTGAATTGTAAAAATTATTCATTTGCTCTGTTCAATGGAAAACTACTTTTCACTTAGTCTTTCTAGTCCATTCAAACCTTTCAGGTATGGATACAGAGGGATTTTGAGTTTAGTTGATTTTTTTCAGTTTTTTGTTGGTTAGGAGGGAAAAAGTTTCGTAGAAGCTACCATTTTCAGCTATTAACTATATAAGAATAATAATAAAGTTTACTTATTAAAAATCAAAAGCCTAAAGCTTTCTTCTGATTTTGCATAAAATAAGCTTACTGCTTTCTTCTCCCTCACAAAGTACAATTGAAGGACTCCAAAAGTAAGCTCGGCTCATATTGTTCTTTTTTTTCAGATTTCCTCATTGAAGACCATTTACATCTGCAGACTTCAGCATCTTTATCACCCACATTTCAGAAAATCTTACTGTTGTCTCTAGGGGTTGTCCGCATTCTCACTGTGTGAGAGTTAAAAGGTATTAGAAATCATATACCATTAGCAACAATGCAAACTCGTTTGCTGAACACTTAGATAACTGAGGAGGAGGATGCTGCTCTCAGATGTTTCTGTAGATACCCAGAATTGCTCAGCGCAGGCTGCATTCTTTGTGCACTGATCACATTGAGTGTACTAGGGCAGTGTGCAAGGCTTTATTTCCCACTTTTTATCACTCTGTGCAATAAATGACTTAAGGGTTTGTTCGTTTATTTGTTTCCAGGAGCAAGTTCAAGATCTTTGCTAAACTGGTAAAGTCAACAAGATTTCTAGGCAAGGATTTCCAACAACAACTCCTGAGTACCGGCTGCTGACTACAACTGTCTTGGAGCCTCAGAGTTCCTCAACAGCTGCCTCTTCCCAGCGGACATGGATTCCTACTCTTTCCTAGTACAGAAACATGGATTTTGCAACACTGAGAGAACTAAGTTACCCCTCCTCCTCTTGCCTCACTTAAGGGAATTTCACAATGAGGTATTTGAAAGCTGAGTGACACTCTCGTAACCTAGTGAACTGATTTTTGTAGTGGTTTTAGTCTTTCAGATTGCTTTTGCAATGGAAAAGGTTGATGCTATTTTAGACTGAAAGATGAGACTTTCCAGTGTACCTTCAAACTGAGTGTGGGTGGTGCAGCCAGTGGGTTCAAGGACATCAGGAATGCTAGCAGTAAAAAGATGGCATGCAACAAGTTTTTATAACCTCCAAAATCCTACCCTCTTTTCTATTTGCGTTCAGTTTACTAAGAATGGAAAAACATTACTGCTGTTCTAGTAAACACACATCAGTCAAACCATAAGGGCAAAACATCATCAAGCTAAAATACATCAAATTAAAAATTAAATAAATGATGTCGCTCCCTTGAAGTCATAGCAAAGGTTGCACACTAAAAAAAACACCCCAAATGACAAAACACCCCTTTCCCAACAAACCAGCAATGTCCAAGCAAGTTTGCTGTTAGAACTGCTGTAGATACATGTGTTGCTGCTCCATTTGACTTACACGTGGGACTGCAGCAAATTGAAAGGAAAATCGCATCAGGTTATGCCAAGTCAACCGGAGAAATGTATTGTGTCTCCTTAAATGTATCCTTTCTCCCTGTTTCAGCTGAATAGTACCACAGCTGTTCCTATGGTGTTGGCAGTGCTATATATGTGTTATACTTTGACTTCTGCTAGGTGTGTTACCTTGGAGGAGCTGCCCTTAGCCATGCTGATCTGTTGCTAAATACTGAGCCCCTCGAGGCACTTCTAAGTGATTGCCCTGAAGGTGGGAGACAAAACTGCAATAAATTCTGGAAATTCAGGGCAAGTATAGCACTGTCAAACTACAGAGATTTGGCCAATTCAAAAGTATTAACTTGCCATATGTTTTGTGAGTGTATAAAGTAGTATCATTAGCACTAATAAAACTGTCATGGTTAAAACATTTGTGATTATTTGCTATATGTGGTATTCATTTATGTACATTCCGGAGAGGTGTGGGAGTGTTTACAAAAGGATTCATGTATTACCAGCAGTGACAGCTACACTGAAAATTGTCTATTATCAGATCCAAGTTTTCTTTTGCTTTTAACTCTTTGATTTTTTCATGGTTTTTTATACCTGAAGCTTGATTTTGGGGGAGGGAACAAATATCTTTGTTACTGAGCTCAGCTCAGCTCAGCTAATGACAAGAGAGATTTCTTTGCCCTAATTAAAGCAATTTTTAAAATGAGTTAAACTATTCAGAAAATAATAATTCTCTGGAGTATTCAAAGTTCAGACTGAGCAACACATAGGAGCATCAAATGAAGGGCTGGATAAGAAAGATGCACTGAGTATTTATCCACTGGGTGGCCTTCCTTCAACTGCCTTCACTGAGACAAGGAACCAAAGGGAAATGAGAGAATGCTTTTGTTAAAAACCCCTACCATGACAAAGAAGAGTTGTGCTAAGCAGCAGTTTGCTCACAGACTATCAGGTAACAGAGAAGGTGGTGCATTGCCCCCCATATGCCATGAATATAAAGTAGCCAACCATCAACACTGCAACAACAATCAACAAGAGGAAGAAACAGGAGCTGTGTGGTTAATAAAAAATTAAATTCTCCAGTGCTTTCAGACACACAAAGAGGAATCTGAAGTCCTTGAAATATCTTGGTCAATGATATGTCAAACAATCACTGCTTCCAGAGGAGGGAATTGGCCATTGTGTATTCTCTAAAAGATGTTGTCCTTTGCTCTTGGTTTCTTGCATTTTTCAGTGCTTTCTCTTTTTATGTTCCTTTCAGTGTGTTACTTGCCTAATAGCATTTCAGTCTTCAGAACTCAGTTGAAATATGACCCTACAAATGCCAGCATTTTCTGTAGTGACCTAAATGCCGTGTGTCCTTTCGTTGCCTTCTGATTGCAAGAGGTTAAGCTGTAATTAAATAACTATGCCTTCACAACATCTCCAGGTGGTTGCTTTTGTTTCCTCTGAGCGTCCACTGCAATCAGAAGAATCTTCTCAAATCTTTTCTTAGCCCCATTAACTGGTGAGTGATAAAAAGCTATGCTCTGAAATATAATTTCTTACTTCATGAATGCTAAGCTCTTTCAGAAGCAGACGGAGGTTAGTTCTCTGGGGAAAAAAAAATAAACAAAAAAACCACACCAGCAATTTTGTGATGCTCAATGTAACAATTCTTAGAAGAAGCCTCCTTTCATATTTAAAATCATTTGCTATTTAAACAAGCTAATTCATTTAGAATCACCCAACCAATGATGAACCACTTCTCTGGAGGTTCTGACTGCTTCTCAGACTGCCTGCTCCCTAAGCACACATAGCAGAGTCCTTGGCAAAATCTGTTAATATAAATTTACCTCTTTGCCAGAAAAAATGCTAAACCAATCCTAGGAGCTCTATTAACTTTTGCTTCAGCTATAATATTGTCGATTTAAAAGGCAGTGGATTTTGGATCTCATAAGAAATCACATTGGATGGAGCATGAAATCTGGAAATCCAAGGATTTAAAAAAATTGGTTATAAAAAATTCACTTTGTTTTTTTTCTAAGGGATGTTAGCCTTCTGGGCAGCTGACATGAGCAAAAAAGCAGTCTGATAATGCTGTGAAAGGTAAAACTGTGTTCAAGTAGTAATGTTGCATTTTCTACACTTGGTACCCATTACTGTCCATAATATATATGTTTGCAATGTTTTCTGATTTCATTTACCCCAATGTAAACTCCAGAGTAAATGTGTTATGAACATGATTATTTTGGCTTTGTCCCAAAGTAAGTGAAAAAAGGATTTATCCTGCTATCTATTTTGCCCCTATAACGACAACAAGGATTACCATCATAAAATGATGGAGTGCAATGTTTCTGATTATGCTAATAATAAACCCAAAAGAAATCCTTCAATCTTACATGCACATAAACAGCAGAACAAATTTTCTTGTATGCATGTTGAACAGCAGTTTACTCCCTTTCTTTTCCAGGCAGGTTTAGAAGGTAAGCTGATACAAGAAAATGACAGCTGAATTAGTAAAGTCTCTGTTATCCATATCTGCCAAGTTTCTCATCTACTGCAGCAATAGGTACCTAGGATGTATTGATGTGTTCTTAATATTGTTGGTTTCATTACTTATCCAGTACAAAAAACATGCTTAATACTCTCATAAAAAACAAAACAGGATGTGATTCCAGCCCAAATATAAATAATTTATAACTACATACTAGAGATGAACAAAATTCTTCTTTCATGTTCACGCAGGAGCTATTCTTGCACAAGCAGCAATGAATGTGCTTTAAGCTGGTCATCTCAAATACTTTAACTAGCAATAGTTTATTTTATACTGGATTTTAACACAGCGTACCACTGCTGGGTCATAGCATTCCCCATCACATTCCTCGGTCTTTGCATAAGCAATTACAAACATATCAGACAATGCTCTGATGATACCTTGTGCAGGAAGGACTAGTTATTCATATACCTTTCCTGTGTAAAAATGTGATAGAACAAAAGTAAATTCAATCCTGCAGTTAAATCTTAATGCAGCTTGGTTTTTTCCTCTTTTTTTTTTTTTTTTTCACCCTTTAGGAATTATGCCTCAGGCAAAGCAAGTATATTTCAATAAGGAAAAGGATTAACATTTTCTAAAATTTCCAGTGTTTTTATCTACTACCTTTTCCTAAATTGCTAATGCTTCTTCAACTATTAAAGCTGCAATGCCTTCTGTAAACCCACTTTCTGATTATGTGAGTTAAGTTATGCATTTGGGACCAAAAAATAAAAAAGCCTGAGTGAGTTATGTCACAAATTGCCTTTAATGCTTCAAATTTAGACTATCAAATACACAGGCACATTGTTAGGATTGTTCCAGCATTAAAATAAATAGTAGTCTGAGGCCTTTAGAGCTGTAAATGAATTACAATCTTTTTGCAGGTGAGATAAGATTTGTGAGTGCGAGCAGCATTTTTTATTGGACCAAACCCTATAGTCGGAAAAAGTAGACAGGAAAGGCTTGTACGCCAGGAAGATTATCTCCTTTTTCCCATTGTATTACTCTTTCCAGTAAAGACCTGCAAATTTTAGCTCACCCACGTCCTTTGACCATCACAGTTAAAACCATAGCAACCTGCAAACTAAAAATAAATAAAAACAGAAAAAAAGCTAGAGGACATCTTCAGCCTGCAATGTTTTTGAACGTTTTCAGCTTTGGCAGGTACACTGAGGTTACAGCAGGACTATTCAGAACAAGTCTTCATAATTTAAGGCCCATGTACTGCGCTGCCAAGAACAAAAAAAAAGCACCTTTTTTCCAGATTTTCTTCTTCTTCTAGTAACACCAGAGGACAGGAGGGGAGAAAACTGGTCTCTGCAGAGCAGGCTTCTCTGAGGCTGCCTGCATAATTTTGCCCTGGATGGATGGATCTTTTTAGGAAAGGCAATATCGGCAGACATTTCTATACCCTTCATGCTTCTGTACAGGATTTAGAAAGTATTCATTGTTCGTACATGTCATGCATGGTATTTGACAATAACATTTTTCCATTACAAGTTAAGAAGCTGCACGATATCCTTCATTTCTTCCACGTTGCTGTATTCTTTCTTTAACTCTGTTTTTCTTTTTCTAGTCTCTGTCTCCAGTTTTCACAATTTTTGCTGCTTTCCCATGAGCAAAGTTGCTACTGTATTGGTTAATATATCTTTAAAAGTGTCAGAGATTCTTGTCTCCGGTATCATCATCTCATTTCTCCTGAATATATTTTGCCTTTTGTCCCAGAAGCATAGAAAGTAAAACAAAATTGCAGTGGTATAATTAGGCCAAAATTTTATTAATAAAAACCATCTGGGAACAACTGTTAATAGCCTGTGCAGGATAGGTCACAGTCTCTTCCCTAATTGTTTTCACCTGCTGGAGGGCTGTTTCCATCCTACTCCCTGCCATCTCCCTGCCGTGCAGAGATCTCCTCCCTTGCTCCTTTCTATAGCTACTCCCCCGCCCAGTGTTGGGGCTCTCTGATCGTGCAAGGACTGAGGCCTAGGAAAAGTAGATTTTTCCCTTTTATTGTTCTCTGACGTGATTTGGCTTTATCAAGTAAGGTATAAGGTTGTCATCAGACAAGTGTCTGAAGCGGCTTTCTGTCGCCTCCTGAAATGGGCCAGTCTGAATTTACTCTGAAGTAACTGAGCCAGGTTCCTTGGAAAAGCAGAAAAATTCACCTTGCCTCAATCAATCCAGTGATGGAGGAAAATTACCCAAGGCCTCAAGATGTGGTAATGACTGCAACAGGCTAAAAACCTATCTGAGTACAAATCCCAGTGTAATCTAGGCACCAGTGTAATCTAGGGGCCTTCACAACTACACTGTTTTCCACCTTCCTTGTAATTCTTCCATCAAATTCCTGTTTGAGCCAAGTAAGCAGTGTTTTCTTGAAGTCAGGTGAGGGAACTCCCCTCTTGGTTGTGATGAGGTAAGCCCAGGACAGGGAAGTAGCCTGGGGAGGAGTAGGCACCAGCTGCTGCCAGCAGCTCTTTCCAGCTGCCCAGCATCCCTGTCTACACACATCTTGCTGCAGCCACAGCTCCGCAGGAAAGAGGAAGTGGACTCGAACCCCAGAAAATTACTTTTTCTCAGAACAAAAATATACAGTTTCAGCAGCTGATGTTCTGAATCCTCATCCCTAAAAAAGCCCCAACAAGCCCCATGACAACCTAGGACTGGTGAAGTTAATGAGAAAGCTTGCCTGTAAATATGCCCTTTCTTAGATGGAATTGCACTGTGCTACAGTCTATGCAAACTAATATGGAAAGCTTGCAACTTAAGGAGCAAGAACAGGGGAAGAGAAATGTGAGAAAAAAGCAGTTTGACCAAAGTTGTGTAGGCAGCCAGTGGCAGAGCAAGAACTAATACCCTCAGAATCCTAATTCCCAGTCCTTTTCTCCTGTCATCTGAAAATGCTTTATTTCAGGCACTTGCTATTTGCTGGTCTCAATGGGTCAAATTGGACCAGAACATTTCAATGAAAAACAATCATTTTTATGTTCCAAGAATCACACTGAACAATCTTGCAGCTGAGGTTTCTTAGGTAATATGTAGCTGTTATATGGAATGAAAGTTTGCTGTAAGTGCTTGCTGCTGAAATGTAAGAGTGAAAGATGACTTTGGAGAGCCTCAGGAGTAGCTCAGGCAATGTATGTCCTCCCACAGATAGAACAAGGAAATTACATAGTCAGGGACAAGGCAAAAATCATAACTGTTTTTTATTGGGCTCTGTCCTCTATTTGTTAGGATTATTGCCTTCAGTGTCGTCAAACCGTAAATCTGTTTTTTCTCCTTTACACTGTAATTACAATCTTGTTTGGGGAAGTAATATTGTTGAGGCTGAAAAAATATCCTCAAACCCTCCCGGTACCACTAGCTTAAAGGGAAGAGATACCTTCTTTAACTAACCTTAATAATATATTTTACTCCTAATAATATAGCACAGCAGAACAATCTAAAATGTATGGCTGCAGTCTTTCTGTAATAAAAATAGGAGATTTAATTGAACATCTATCCTGGAGCATTCTTTCATTCTCTGATAGAACATTACATGTAAAAATACCAGGATGCTATTTCAATAACAAGATGATGTTTCATTCAGGCTGTGGGGTTTTCTCCATGCTGTATGTATTCCAAGGTCTGCAAATGTTGGCATGATTGTAAAACTATCATTATGATGAACAGATTGTGTTAACTGGTATTAAAGAATATTTATGCTGGATTGACTAAGTTAAAAACTGTAATTGGTCAGAGACACTTGGGTGATGACACCCAGGGAGTCCTATTAGCACTGAATTGATGGAGTAGCTTATCCTTGCAGTTGATAGCAATCCCCATAGTAAAGAAAGCTGAGAGATAAAACTCCCACTTTGGATTTATGATCCTAAGCGGTACAAGCCACACTCAATTCTGCATGGTCTGAATTACAGATCTCTATTTAACAGGACAACATAGACCTGCTGTTACAATTGTGTCTATGATTACAACGCTCTAGAGCGTGCATTGCATTGTAATGCAGTGATTTATGCCATACCTTTTTGCTTAAGGCAATAATAGATCGGTACATATATGAAAGTCAAAGGAAATTGTTGTGTCTTATTACTTGAGAAAACTTTCCATAAGAGATGCAAGTGAAACTCAGAGAAGTTTCTCCCTATAGTCATTTGGTGGTAACTTGCATGCCAGTCTTCAGAGAAGTTTTTCTTTGGGCAGAATGTGTTATTCCTGCACTAGGTAGTTCTGTGCTATTCAGTATCTCTGGAATCTTCAACCATGCTTAGGAGCACATACCTTCAAACAGCACCAAGCAGCAGAGTAAATTGCATCTCACAGAGACTGGGCAGTGCAGCCACCTTGAACACTACTTACTTCTTGGCACTCCTCTAGTCCAGGTTTATGTAGATCTGGGTTTATAAATACAGTCTCACACATGCTGAAGCACTACACATTCCATTAAGAGCCCTTTGCCCCTGTCCTTCCCTCAGATATGTCCAGCAGCAACAAGTGCTGGGGCTATGGAAGGGCTGTGGAGCAATAGAATTTTCAATATATTTCTGGAGTCTTTCCAGGGGAGACTTTTCAAAAGCAGAGCATGTGCCCCACACTTTCTGAAAATAAATACATAAATGGCATCTGAGTCCTTTGGTTACCTTAGAAAAGTTACCATAAAAGTCAACTTACCCTTCCACAGCACTGAGTAACTTCCTTTAAAGGTGACCTCTACCATTATGAGCCAGGTGACACTGAAAGCTACAGGGCTCTCAGGATAGATACTCAAGTCGCCATTTCCCACACTGTTTCTCTTAATACCTCAGCAGTTAAAAGCTGTTAGTTCGATATGACTGTTGGCAAGAATTATTTGTTCAGCCTCTGTTGTGCTGGCTTGCCTTTTGCTGAATACAAGACCAGACATTTTGGGAACACTACACCAATTCCCACCATTGACAGTCATGTCAAGGCGTGGAAAGATTATTAGGCTGCACCAATCTAGGTTGGATGGACATTTGCAGGACATGAGGTGGTCCTACTAGTGACACCTTAAATGAATACACTATATATACAGGATTGCCAAATTTTTCTGCAAGGTCATTCCATCTTGATCACTACAGAAGTGTTTGGCAATATTTTGCTAAAATATAACAGAGGAAATTTTGTTTTAAAGTTGCTTTATTCACTGCTAATATCTTATTAACTCTGGCCAAAAGCAGAGTTCCTTGTTTCCTTGTTATATTTGACAAAAGCAGCTGCAGGATACCTCCTCAAGTCCACTCATGCTTATCATCACTGTTAGGACTATTAATTCACTGTAGAATACTTTAATGTACTATAACATTTAGAAATGGCATTTGGATTGCAGTAATACTATTTTGCACAATTAACCTCTGCTTCCCTTCCATATAAGCCTGTTCTAAAGAAATATCAGTTATGCTGTGTTATTTTCAAATTACATTGGGTTTTGTGCCTTTTTCCTAATAGGTTGCCCTTTTCTTAGAGAGTAGTAGCACACATTGAATTGTAATAACACTTTATTGTCCTTGCAACAAACCAGTGTAAATCACAGAGATAAAAGGAGATGAACCCATTCCCCAGCCCTAGATCAGACAACTCCTGACCACAGTTTTTAAAATCCAGTTCTGGATCCACATATTAGTTTTGTAAAAAACAAAACAAGACAATATAAAGAAAGAAATATTTCTCCTTGAAAATGAAAAACATTCTAAATAATTCCACCTTAAAACCTGTGCCAAAGACCAAATCATTCAGTTCAGGGTCACTGTAAAACTGAACTACGTTTCATTTTTGTTGCTCAAGAAATGGGAACTAGAAGGTTCTGTCAGAGTGTAGAACAGAGGAAAAGTACGCAAGACATTTGATAAGTTTAATCTTGAGTTATTGAAAATTTTTCTAGAATGGATACTTTTCTAGAGACTTATAGGACTAGAAAAATATGGGATGGTTTAAAAATCTTGGAGAAACAAGCTTTTTTAAATTTCATAAGAATAGAGACGTGTCACTAGAACAGTAAACTCCAGCTCCATTACAAGGGGTGGAGGCCAGCACTTAAACGTAAGAAATTTTCAGAGGAGGAATATACCATTTTATTTTATTCAAGGTATGGTGGGTGAAAATTTTAATCTCATTTGCTAATCTCACTTGTAAGGAGCAGCAACAGAGTCACATACCAATTTTAGCTGATCTCACAGATTCATCCTTCTGGTGGAGTGAACAAGAAAAAGTAGTTTTTGAGACCTCTTTGATGACTTACTCTTTTGTAGTCAAAATGCACAAAACACTTTACATAGGTAGGAATTTAATTTTTTTAACATAGATGTTAACGTTTCCTTTGAAGAGCCAGCACCTCATCAAGAAGGAGAAACTCTCTATTAGACTCTACAACAAACAGCTCTAATTCTGCTCTTTTTTGCTAGCATATTTTTAAATTAGAATAACATAACTGGCTGTGTTATTATCTCAATTATAATAATGCATCTGAGATCAGAGTTTAGCCCAACTTATTTTTCCAATGTTTTATGCTACTAAAAAGTATGGATTTGGCTTAGTCAAATTATGCATTCTGTTGTTTCATGCACAGCTTCAACTGAAAACTGTCAGAGCTGTATTTGTGCATCTCATTTCAGAATTTGGCCCAAGGGTTTAGAGCTCCTAATATTTACAAAACAGACAATGTACAATTTGCTGACACAAATATATAGCTTTAATACTGCAAGGCTTTAAAAATTTATATTCATGCCTAGATGCAGGATAAGAGTGGAAGTGAAATGAGTAAAATCTTACTTTGCAGTAGAATGATACAATTCGGCAAACTGGTCTCATCTGGTTACCTCATTGCCTTGACTTTCATCCAAAGTTATGAAGATTTTCATGAGGCCATGGTCTTAATCCCCCCTGCTTCTTGCTAGATTTTCTAATCTTGGACTGTTATGTTCAATCACATGTGAACACATTTCTCTGGCATCTGAGCTGCTCAAAATCTTTTGTATGTGGTTTCAAACAAGCTTTAATGCGCCGCCAAGTTGTTCAGCTTATTCAGTATTTCCAAATGGTGAAAAAGAAGTTTATGAAGCAAGGAAGAAGTGTTCCAAGGGGATTGTTTACAGCAAAAGACAGAGGTTCAAAAAATTATCAACAAAGTTTTGCCCTCTGATATACCTGGGAGAACATTGGGATTTGCCTCAAGTAACCAAGAGAAGAATCTGGGTTAGTAAATTCAACCATGATTAAGAAAGCTGTCTAAGGTTTTGATTTTGCAGAGCACAGATGTGAACTGCTGCACAAAGGCAAGGTTAAAAGAAATGCATAGGATGGTCAACATGGGAGAACCCAGTCCAATAGGAGAGGATGTGTGCTGGATGGCTGCCATGCCTCTGTTGCCTAGCAGGAAAACTACAAGCAGGTCAAACGCCTTTGTTATACTGACCAGCGGACTGGAGCTCACATGGCATTATAAATGCCCATTGCTTGCCCGTTTATATGTTTTCAGCCCTCAGTACTCCTGAATAGAAGCAACCGGGGATGGAAAGGCTTACTTTGTTTTCTCGTGTGGGACATTGCACAGCAGCTCACTCTGGTCCTTCCGACCATCTGCTCACATGAGGACAGGGCAACTTTGTGCACCACATGGCTCTGGGAGAGGAAGTCTGTTCCTGAGGTTCAGACTCAGAAAGGGGCTTGAGAAATTGGGTGAAGGCTGCACCATGGGCATGGTGGACAGCCTTGGGCAGGATACTTTGTGCAGTCATCTACTCCACCACAAAGTAGATATTGCCTGATGCTGAACCCCACAGGCAATGTTTCACACTGATGCAGATGAGGAGATGCAGTACAAGATGGCAGCAAAGGGAAACTCCAACTGCTTTGAGGCTTCAGTACCTGTTCTCTGTAACAGCATCATAAATTCACACAGATATGGGAAATAATATCCTAACAGCTGGATAATGTGAATTCCAGAGTTATATAGTCCATTCAAATAGATGCATTTTTTTTTTCCTCTGGGCTCATCCACAGGGAAAAGAGAAAAAAAAAAAAGTCTGGCATCTTTTCATTCCCTAAAACTCTCTTTATATTAATTTTTTTTTCCAAGGCTCATTAGAGCTACTTCTCTCTCTTATTTCCCTCCCCCCTTACTCACCCTTTTATCACCCACTCTACCCATCTATCTTGCTTTTCACATTCCTCTTCCATTTTCAGACATTCTCTCTTCCCGTGGCTTTGGCTATCACTTCTGAAGAGCCTGGAGTGTGTCCCTGGGGCTGGCTTCTGAGCAGTGAGCTCCAGTGCTTCAGTAAGGTGACCTGCCAGTAGTTTTAGGCTTGACTGGAAAATCAGCAAGTAACATGAACATGATAAGATTTTTGCTTTGCACCTTTATACACACACTCTGGGACTTGAATCCTTGGTGGTAATGCAACACAGATATTGAGTGCATGTGCAGAGGAAAACAGAGAATTTATCTTCAGATACATTAACCCACACAGAAGAAATAAACACAACTTTTACGCTATTTTCTGGAAAAAAAATAGACTGAAAAGAAAATCAACACAAAAGAGATGAGTTAGGCACAGAGAATAATCTGTGGACTCTGTTGCAACTATGGAGCTGAGCTCAGTTGGCTTATTGGAAAGAAAGAAGAAGGAAAAAAATAGAACTTGTTCTGGTATAGAAGAGTCTCTCATGCTGCTAATCAATTCGGTAGCCAAATTTGCTATTGTGATCTGATGGTTTAGCTCTGCCAACTCTTGTAATTATCTCTATTCCCAATCTCCATTAGTGGCCTTTTCAAAGGATATGAGTTTTCATAGTGTCAAGACTATGCCATGCAGTGAATACCACACCATCAGTGCTTTACAAACATAGTACAGCATAAATGATTTACAAATATAGCCTCTTGTGACAGTAGGTGGAACACAACGGCTATGTGTTCCTAGGCCTCGGGGTTGTGGTTTCCTAATGGGTGACCTTTCCTCCCTTCATACTCTTTTCCTTACAGATTATGGTGTGGCAGTTCCATGCTTACTCATTAGCTATGGGAAAATTAGAGCATACGAAAAGATGAGGAGGTCATTCAGAAATCTAGAGCTGACAGGTAGCACAAAAGTGCTGGAATAGCCAGGGGACTCTGGTCAACCACTCACTCCGCTTACTATTCCCCCAAACACCATTTCACAAGGTGCTGTTGCAGAGAAGGGTATCACAGCAGCCCACAAGCACACCACAGACTTTGGTATGGGTCTAACAGGTGCTGCCACATAGGAGCAATATTTTCAGATGTAAACAAAACTTACAGAAGCTGCATGACACGGCTGTTGAAAGAGCTGCTGTGGCTGAGGGTGAGCAGGTGGTATAACGATTGAAGGCAAAATGAAATGTCTACTTTGACTAAAGGGATATGTGCTGTTTTCCCAGGAACTAAAATGTGGCTCGGAGACATTTTAAGTGCATGCACACTTGCCAAGAAGAGTGTTTAAGAAATGCAACATCACATATAATATTAAATAATTAAACATAACATTTGAGAAAATAAGAAACACCACACTAAAAATTCAAAGCAACTTCTTTTTTAAAAAAAGAAACACAAGACTGAACGACCAGATGATACCCAAGAGAATCTGATGATTAACTGGCTAAATCAGGACATCTGCAGGATGTAAGAATAATAGAAGGAAGCGGGAGTTTTGGCTACCACTTTTATAATTAGCAATTGTAATGATCTTAGCGGTGTCCTCCTGAAAGAACTTGAATATTCATGTTGAGGCACAGCATTCTGTTTCAGCGCTTTTGGTAACTGTAGCCACTTGCACAGAGTCAAGCACACACTCAAATCAGGAAGTCAAAATAAGTGCTCCAAATACTTTCTGTCGGAAATTGTAAGGAAAGCTGTTATTTGCATGCAGTAAGATGGGGAAGAGAAGCATAGCTTCCAAGAGCTCCCTTAGCATTTTCAGTTTCCTAAATAATCATCCTTTTTTTTTCTCCCTGCAGATTAAATTCAGACTTGACCCAAGGAAATGCAAAATACATCTCAACCTGTAAAGTTAGATTTCATAATGTCAGGCCAGACGGTAGCCAAAGGCACCCAAAGTAGCCGTTACTATCTATAGAAAGCCAGGCATCCATTCACTCTTCCTGAATGGGTGCTAAAATTTCATAACAACCTAAGCTGAGCCCGTAGGTCATACAGGGTTCTTTGCGGTCATACTTAATTAGTAGTTCAGTAGATACTCTGAATGCTTCTCAGTTTTATCACCTTCTTGAATAAATTAGATACATGCCTGACCAATTTCCTCTATTTTTTCTCTGTGTTCATGCCACAAAGGAACAAAGACGTATGAGATGCCTCATCTTCGCAGAGAACCATTTAGATCAGTCACCTCTCTGAGAAGTCGTAGAAATAGGGACCCCTATCTGTCCGCTGATTGATTTGGAACCCTCTAAAGATTGCATATGTCCAGGTAAATTGGGGTGATCTGAGGAGAAATCACTTTCTTTGCTTTGTTTAGTAACTAGAATATGAAAGCTCAAACAGGCTCATGTCCATTTGAGTGTGTGCACCTGTGTGCTTTGACTGTGGGCACTAGGCAAAATGAGCAAACCCCAGTTAATGACTGACACACACTAACAAGCATCATTACGCTTGTGAATTGCTCTTGGGCAACTGAACTGTTTAGGTCTATCCAGGACAAGAAGGAATTAATTAGCAGAGATCCAAAAGGCAGTGATCCAGGTGCATCCCACGTCCAGACAAGTGGGCTAGCAGCTGCACTGTGGTATCTAGGGCAGAACCAGCTTGCTAGGTTGCCTCCTAGAGAGCTTTGTAGGCTGGTCAGGTCAGATCCAGGCTTTTTATCAGTCAGGGATTAAACTAATTTATCTTCCTGTGCTCAAGCAATGCAGTGGCTACCCACAGAAAGGCTCTTATTATCATCAAAATCCTACATTGACAATGAATATATCCTTTTTCTTTTCCTCTACCTAATATGTGGGCATACAGCTTCTCCTGGGACTCCATTTTTCACTTCATCTATGTTTTTTGTTGGTTCCTTGCACATGAAATTGTTTCAGATAGAATGCATTCTTCAGATAGCACCATGCCATATGAGGTGCACTTTGAGGAGACAGCTCAGCTTTCAAACACAGCGAAGATTTCCATGGATGCATGTTTCCGTGGGTGCATGTTTCTTGTCCAAGCATCTGTTTGCCAGAACGGAAGTGGCACTGCTGATGGTTTGTCTTCACAAGCAATCTGAGTTGTGACGCAGTTGGCTCCAGCCATACTCTGAACTTTGGATAGCTGTTGCATTAATTTAACTGCTTGTCTCCGCTTCAGCTTTCAGTCTAGGGTTCATTTCCATCACTGTCAAGATGCTCCTCAAGTTCCATCAGTGTGAAGTTCAAGTACCTAGAGGTCCCACTCTTACCCTGGGCTTGCCTCCAAATCTTCCAGGTGCTGAAATGCTTTAATGCCAGTACATGACGTGTTTTCAAAATTCCTCTATCCGGATCAAGGGAGTGCTTTAGTAGCACAGTAAATACCGCTGATGGTCTTCTCTCATTTGTGCACCCAGCCTATTATACTGGGTTCATTTAACAGAGCATTTAAAATCAGCCTATGTAGCCAAATACACCCAAAGTAAAGAAAGCTTACCATGTATTTTAAAAAGTTAATATAAACAGGACAGAAGTACACTCAGCAAGTTCAAAAAATTAATACTTTATTGAAGGCTTTCATGTCACAAGCCATTGCAGACCACTCTTCATATCAAGATCACAAGAACCCTTTTGGGCCCTGGTGTGTGTACCTGTATGTATGAAGTTTAGCTAAGGTGCCTTGCCTGGCAGAGAAAAGAGTCTTTGCTTTAGTTCCTTAATCTTTGGCATCAACGCTGTTGAATTTTGGACAAAACTTTTATAGATAATGACTCATTATCTACATTTATTAGCTGTTCATGCTGCAACTTAATACTCAGCCTCAAAAATCTACTTTTTAAAGTCCAGACACATGTGTGGAGAGGAAATGTATGCAAAGCAGACGAATGTCAGAGATAGAAACTGCATGAAAATCCCTTTTCCAAGCATATTAAACCCCAAATTTTTATTTGCTCATGTATTCAGATGCACACTTTTCATTTTTTGTTTGTTGAAGACTTGGTTTTAATTATACAGTAAATGGAGTTTAATGTTTAGGTCTAACTTGTACATTTTGGACTGCATTCATCTACACATATTTGCAAACAGCAGCAGTTGGACTCCTGAATACTGATGTGCTGATAGTGGAAGAACTAGCTCAGGGACCACATTACCAGTTCCTGTATTACATGACAGTCAATGAATAAACAAATTAGCAAGAAAGGGGGTTGTTGTTTTTTTGGTTTTTTTTGGTTTTTTGTTTTTTGGCAGGGTGGGGTTTCGTTTTTTTTGGGTTTGTTGTTATTTTTTTAAATTGAATATTTATGCAGAGGAGGAAATAATCCAGAATTTGCATGGATGGTAAAAAACCTCTGAAATATCCTACTTGCTTTTAGATGGACTACAAAGGCCATCTAAACAGCAACCACAATATTCACTGAGGCTTCTTGTCCCCAGACAGCTGCTGGCTTGGAGATCAGAGGGAAGGAAAAGGAGGAGTATCCTGTCTGCACACATTTCCCCAGAAGAGAAGGTTTGCTGGCAAAGCCAGGAAAGATGCTTTTCAGCGATAGCTCCAGTGTTTATTGTTTCATACAATATGGCCAGGCTTCTGGAAAGCAATATCTAGGTAGAAAGGTATTGTCTTATAGCAATGGACAATGAATGGATCTGAGCTGACAAATGGCTTTTCCTTTGTGTAGGAAGATGAAATAATTCCCAGAATACGCTCCCCAATAACATCTTTATGCATTGAATACTTGCAAGGAGATTGTGTTATAAAGCAGCAACAAAGTGCCACCAGTCTCTTGGATTATTTAATTTGGGAATGCTGGGGATGTTCACAATTCCACACATGTAAAGATGCAGCAAGCAAAGACTGATGTTTAGAAGGTAGCTCTCCAAATAATAAGGTACTATCAGTTTTTAGTACAGCATTTGGTTGCAGAATTTTTTTGTATAGCTATTTGTGTGCTCTCCTCTTAGCTCAAATATTACAAGACAAAAAAAGCAAGAGAAGTGACAGGAAAGACAGATTTTTGTAAGTGTTATGACACTGATTCATGAACAATCCTGATATCACACAGCTCATGGGTAGACATAAAGGCAAGGGAGACATAAGCCTTGAATCTGAATTTCAATAGAGAGTTACTATTACATGTAAGGTATTGATAATGTAAAAAAGGAAAAAAAACCAAGGGATATGATAGGATTACTATACTTATGCACCATAAAGGATATGGGGTGACCCAAAGTATAACAAGATTCCTCAACCCACTTACAGCTCATGGTGTAAAAAATATAAGAAAGCTGATCAAACAGTCCCTTATCTGAACAACTGCTCTCAGATCTCAAGGCACATAAAGTAAGCTTATCTCCTACTGCAGGGCCACCTGAATTACTGGGGACCTCCGCCTCAGCCCAGAGCTGCCATGAGGGTTAAGGTGAGGGTTCAGAGACCCAGAAAGGCTACAGCTCCCAGGACACTGGGATAGCACAAGTCATGCCAAGGTCAGCATGGCACTGCACCAGCATTGTTCCATCCAGCATATGTAGGGTAGGCTGGTAAGGAGGACATCAGATTTATGTTAGGACACAGGGACACTCCCTCGACACATTTCACATCTGGGTAAACAATGGTACTGAGGATCTCAGCCTCAGAATTAAGGTGCCATTAGAGTTCAGGTTAGGGTTCAGAGACCCCCAAAGCCAGTATCTCCAGATTTGGGGCTAAAAAAGGCATGCCAAGGGGAGCATGGCACTGCACCAATATTACTGCCTCCACACCTTTCTAATCTGGGCCACCCGTGGTGCTGGGGACCTCAGCTGCAGCCCAGAGTTGCTACTAGGATTAGGGTGAGGGTTAAGAGAGCCACAAAGCCTACAGCTCCCAGGACACTGGTTCTACAAACACATGCTGAAGGAAATGCTGCACCAATGTTTTTCCTTCTGCACCATTCTCCTATGGGCTAAACCTGATGCTTACTTGGCTTGCACTGCTTCCAGCCATGCCACTTGGTGTTCCATAATCCTGGAAATTATTGTTCCTGTTGTAGAACACGGGATTTTTTTTTTGGTTGTCTTCTTTTTTCTAAAAAAAACCCCAAACATGATCTAAAGAGTTCTTTAAACTCCTTGCTGCTTGATGGATGCTTTTCCCCTTTCCTTGCATGTAAAGTATCTTTTTCTGTGAGTTATCTCACCTATTCCAATGCCTGCTGGCATTTTAACCTCTTTAAGATACAGCTTTCTTGATTCCCTCACTATGATTCCTGTCTTTTACACCTGTTTCTCAGTCAGCACTGCCAAGCAGGGAAAGCAAATGACTTACCTGATTGCCCAAAGCAACCTGGCATCCCTTCCCTTATCTCACTAAAAGGTCTGCAGTGCTGCTCCTTAGCCTCCTTTTCTCCAGGAGGACTTTTCTAGATTGTGTCTCCCTTGAGGTCACCAAGCATGAGCTGGCTCCTCTCCAACTCTTCCATTGCAGCTGGCAGATGGACTGGTGCTCCCCAGGACCTCCAGCAGTACACTCCCTTGCATCATCTCGGGGAGCCTACCCCATTAAACAGTGTCTCTAAGTGCATATTAAATGGCCCAAATTGCATGACTGAGCTGCTGAACAACCTGTAAGGTTTCTTACTTCTTATATTGGACTTTCCCCTTCTTTCCCAGGTGAGGAATAAAGCAGTGCTGGCTCATCTGGGGATTGCCTTTTTTCCCACTGACTGTGTTTTGTAAAACCTTCTTCCATAGGAAAAGACTGTTT
The DNA here is from genome assembly GCF_003945725.1 of Corapipo altera. Lineage (NCBI taxonomy): Eukaryota > Metazoa > Chordata > Aves > Passeriformes > Pipridae > Corapipo > Corapipo altera. The sequence continues at coordinate 1,759,024 of NW_020884903.1, forward strand.
TTTTCTTATTGGTGACCACTCTAGTAAATTGTATTGGGTTTGCGTGGCCAGGTTTTGGTAATGGCAGGGGCAGTCTACAGGGGTGGTTTCTCTGAGAAACTGCCAGAAACTTTCTCAATGTCCAGTAGAGCCTATGACAGCCAGCTCCAAGACAGATATGCTGCTGGCCAAGGCTGGGACAAACAGAAATGGTGGTAACATATTTAAGAATGAAAAAAAAGTTACAGAGCAGATATAATTGCGGCGAGGGAAGAACAAGCAAGAACATGAGAGAGGAACAACCTTGCAGACCCCAAGGTCAATGAAGAAGGAGGAATAGGAGGGGTTCCAGGCCCTGGAGAAGAGACATTCCCCATGCCTCTGCACCACTGGCAGAGAAGTTAGAGATTGGGAAGGAGCGAGGGGAGAAGGGAAGGAGTTCTTAAGATTTATTTTACTTCTCTAATTAATAAATTCATTTAACACCTCAAGTTTGAGTCTGTTTTACCTGTGACAGTATTTCGTGAATGATCTCTCCCAGACCTTATCTCAACTCATGAACCTTTGTTATATTTTCTCTCTCCTGCCCTACTGAGAAAGGGAGTGATATGGTGGGTGTCAGGTGTTGAGGCAGGGTCAACCCACTACATACATACAGCTGCTTCCCTGTAATGTCTTGATAAAGGGTATTTTAGCTCTGGGAATGTTCATTTACTGGAGCAGAAATACCAATAAGGCATCACCTTGGGTAATGATCATAGCAATATAGGTCAGTGGGTGAAGCAAGAATACTTGAGGATAATTTAATTCCCTATATGGGCATACTTTGGCCAGGCAGTGAAAGAGTACTTTAACTAAGGAGAGTCCATTGACTCTAAGGTGGTTTTCTGCACAGACAAGCAGAAGATTGACATGCCAGGGTCATAATAATCAAAATATTATTGACATGCCAGGGTCAAAATAATCTTTTGCTCCTCAAACTGGCATAATTTAAGAGCAAGGGAATGCTAAGGGAAAGCATCATGCTGACAGTAACTTATCTAAGAGCACAACTGGGACAATATATTTTTTCAATGCATTTCCTCTTTTCCATTTGGAAATTGTCTGTAAACAAGTCCATTTGTCATTCAGAATGATTTACATTGAGTGAAACTTAAGTTTAGGCCCATTCACAGGCAGCTTATTGTAGGTTTTCAAAAAAAGAAATTCATTCTGATCCAATTTAACACAGAGATCACAAGGCGTGTCTTCTTGTCTCAACTGGATAATTCTTTGATTTAGTTTTTTGGTGTGAATATCAATTATTCATTTGAATATTAACATTCTAGTAGTACTTGATGCTATTATAGTAGTATATACTGTTTCTGCAAATATTTCTGTACTGATATTACTTGTGAGAAAATTTATGGCGTGAAAATTAAAACCAAGGAAATGCAGTGTTCCTTTCAAAATACAGATGAATATTCATATAAGCATTACAGCATTTGCCTCTCTCTGATGTTTAGTGTTGTTCATTCATCCAAAGTTGGAAGGATATAAGCTGAGACATGATACTTCAAGTGAGCAGTTAAATGAGGAACTGGGGAGATTAAGTTATAAGATGATTGTAAAACTCCTGGACATTTTGGGGCCGCAAAGCCTTTCTTAAAACTGAGAGAATATACTACTGGGTGTAATGCAAGCAAAATGTAGAAAACTAACTCAAAAACCAGGACATTCAGATGCAAATTACTTAAAGATCCCTAGTCCAAAAGTACCTTGCAAACAGCAGTATATGGAGCATAGTGAGATAGAAATTTCAGTGAGCCTAATTTTTCATCAACCATGAGGGCCTATTTCTAAGGTGACAACATGAAGAAGTCTACATTGGAGTCTGATACAACAATGGATGGGTTAAATGCTTGATACGAAAAAAAATTTGGGGGAGAAAACAATATGTCCAAATCTCCCAGTTTACTGCTTTCACTAGAGGTGATTAAGTTGACCAACCAGGACCATAGTCCTAATGGCAAAACCACTCAAGAATGTATTGACCTTAATGTTTTGAAGTATTTGGTGTTTTTCTGGTAGCTGATTTTTGTTTTGCTCTTCTTTGTTTTCTTCTGCCCAGGATAAATTGTTTGGGGCAGTCTCACAAATGCAAAGGGGTTATGTGAATCCCATAGAAAACTGAAGAGGTTTAACAAAGTCAAATGCAATAAGACTTTACCAGGGTTGCACTCTGGAATTGTCAGCATTTTGAACCCCAAGTGATAAAGGTGAAATAACTGTGTAATTAAACAGTTGGTTAAACACCTTTGAAATCAGCAGCTAAACGAATGTCTAATCACAGTTCTCCACTTCCATATAGTTGCAAGAAACCAGTGGGTGGCTCTGATTTCTCTTGCATATGGGGGAATAGATACCATAGCATTTTCACCTCTACACCCTAAAGACAGAGCACAGGCAGGCAGGAGCAGAGACACCTCACCCCTTGTTCTGCTGGAAATTTTATGTATCTGCAGGAGAAACTGCTGCAAGGACAGAGATGCTCAAAAAAAAGGAGGAAGTAAACAACAGACTAACAAAGAATATATATGATAGGTATAGAAGGACGGGTAGAACAGCTTCAGAGAAAAAGCCCCAAGAACTTTTGTGTCTGGTGCTAGTTCAAAGAGATTAATTTCTCACTGCCCTGTGCCTTTTGTTGTTGTTGTTTGAATCCTGCTGTAGCCGGGGAAAGTAGATTAGAATGCATAACAGCTATCTAGTTTCAACACGAATTTCCATTCCTACCAAACAGCACTTCAGTTGACTGTTTGGATGAGCATGCAAGTTAACCTCTTTGGAAATTCAGGGAATCGCAACTGCTGTCTTCCACAGAAAAGAACCATAAGAAGCCATTACTCTCCTTTATGTAACCAGGCAGGTGATATGAAAATTTCCAGATGGTGTGTTTGGACTGCACTGAATTTAGGATGAAAGTGCCCCAGGCCTCTTGTTCACTTGGTGTTTCATCAGCTGACATTTTGCTAACTGCTTTTTCACCACACTGAGTTAAATTTTCAATAAACTAGTCATTCTTCAGGAGATCAGACACATTAAAAATAAAAATAAGGATCTTCTGAGATCCAAAGATGTAGGCATTTTTTTCATCCTATGGATTTGTACCTGTATCTCTTCTCTGTCCTTTCCCTGAGGTTTCTATTTCTCAACCCTCTATTTAAGTCTGAGGGGTGCAGGGAAAGCTACCCCTTCATATTGTCTCTTCACACAGAAAACACTGGATGAAGTTCATACTGCGAATGTTGGCAGTAGAAGCTCTCCCTCCCCAGCAAAAGAGATTAAAAGTGTCTCTTGGCACATCCCATCAGGGGACTTCTTTTATCTCTTGAATCAACAGAAGCTTTGGATCAACTAAAAGAACGGAAGCAGGTGTCTCTTTTACCTCATGCCAATCTATTCTATTCTCCATCTCCAGAAAATTGTTCTTTAGCTCTCTGAAGGGCAGTCAGCACTTGAGTAACCATTTGTTTCTGCTTTATCTTGACAATACAAACCAGAATAACAACAACCCTAGGATGCAGAAGAACTCAAAACCACTATGCTTTTATTATTATTATTTTCATATACATGATATGTTGTATTAAAAATCCACGTGCTATGTCATGTTATCAGATATGAAACAGTACCTTTCTTCAAGGTTATGTTTAGCACCTCTCAAATGCAGCTTTTAATCAGAAACTTCAGGCTGTCCAGAAAAAAATACCTCTTTGGTGGATACTCTCTTATCTTTACAGAAGGTCTTTCTTCAACCATAGTTTCACACATACTCTAAGACTTGAAAGAGTGCTTTAACCTTCTGTCCCTTCCCACAGTTGCTCATTTACACTTGTTACACTTTCAAGCCTATGTTGGCAGGGCTGTTTGGGGATTTTTCACTGAACTAGGAAGCACACGACGGAACTGCTTTTTTCATTAGCAGTGCTAACTGCTCAAACTGCACATGGGATTATGGCTACAGTATATTTCCTTGGGCTGACATAAAGACAAAACTGTAGCTTGCTCCTGCCACGCTCTAGTCTTATCTGACATGAATAAGCACTGCTCCAAACATATATGGTGCTCCCACATTAATGTTATTCTGTTGAAAGACAGGATATGGGATCTGTACTGCTACAGAGTGGGAGTAGTTCCTCTGGGTTTTGTTTGCTTGGTTGGTTGGTTGGTTTGGTTTTGGTTTTTTTGGGGTTTTTTTGTTTGTTTGTTTTTTTAGAAAACTTTTGTGGAGCAAAGCCACAATTACCTGCCCTACTCTCCCAAAAGAGAGGCCTTTGAAGCAGCAAAGAGCTGGTTGTTGTCCCAGATTTGTGCTCTCCCCTTTTTTTTGTTTCTCTTTCACTTATTTGTTTTTCTTCCTGTTCCCTAACCTGTCATAACCTACTTCCACACTTCTGCAATCTCTTAAGAAAGAGCGATCACCCTTCCACTCCTACCCAGTGACTACCTCACCAACATGTTGCTGGAATCTCAAATCTTCAAGCATTAAAAGAGGAGAGGCTTTTTTGTCCCAGCTAAATTAACACCAATCTGCTCTTGTTAGCTTGATGTTCTCCTGAGAGCAGCCATACAACCTCTTCATTTCATTTCCCCTTCTCTTGCTGCTTAAGAAGTAGCACATCCTCACACCAGAGACACTTGCATGAATCAATTTACAGTGACCAGCTTAAATGTCTCCTGGGCCACTCAAGCTTCTTTCATTTGGAGCTGTACAGTGAAGAAATAGCTACCCTGTAATGGCTGTAAAGGAAAACCTGACAAGGGACAGAGGTGAAGCGCTTGTGTTGGTGTACTGTGCTTGCTCCTCAAGTCAGCTCAAACAGCCTCAGTGGGAGCATCATCAGCTCTGCTAAGCATGTCTAAAACATTAGTCTTTTTTATGATCCTTTCAGGTTTTGTAGTATTCATTGGACATTTGGGCACTTGTGTAGAAAAGTGGTCTGATTCTTTCCCTCAGGATCAGTTTCACGCCAGTAATCCTTGTCAAACTTGACACAAGGAATGGGTGAAATCCTGGCCCAGCTAAAGTCGATATCAAATCTCCCACGAGAGAGAGAGTCCAGATCATACTGTCAGCTTTTTGCACAAGAACCAGCCTTCTCATGCCTGCTTGTGTGTGGGGATGTCTGTCGAAAGAGATATTCCTCTCTCATGGAGAAGAAAGCTGGAAGGCAAGTAAAACAAGCCCAGCGTGGAGAGGATCTTAAATGTGATGTTGGGGCTTTTAAAGATGGTCTTTCTTGCTCTTTGAAAAGTGTGTTATAAACATAGCTGACAGGTGCGAAGCTTCCCCAGGTATCCTCATCACCTCTAGAATGACAAAAAATGCCATAAAAAGCAATGCATGCATTTTCTCCCTCTGCCTTCTGTTCTGAAAATCACACCTACAGGGTAGGAGCTATCTAACCTCCTGGGTAATTATTCTTTAGGGAAAGAAAAAAATAAATAAAAAAAGAAGTTTTTTAGGTTTTTTAAACTGTAGCGTTCACGGATAAAGCAGCTCCTGACTGACCTTACTGTCAAGCTGCTGCACCAGCAGCTATCCAATTACGCACTAAATGTCTGCAAATAGTTTGGTCTGTTAGAGGTGATTTGCAGTAGGTTGCAGACTCCAAGTTACTACGTCTTGCTGGAAAAATAAAAGTCTGTGTTGCCATAGTTTTGCTGACTCTTTTCATCATTGAGTTTTGTCATTTCATTACACCCCAAAGATGCAAGTAAAACACAAAATAACATCTTCTAAATTTTAGTATCTTCTTGGCTCTAAAATATCCTGAGGGCAGGGGAAGGGGAACCTCAATGTAGACACAGTAGCCTTGTCAGGATAGAAACTATGGCGGTTGTAAAAGCAATAAAGAAGGTCGATGCTGCTAGTAACATTGATCTCCTTTACTTGCAGCTTTGAGTGAGCTGAAGACAGTGTCCTATGGCTAGACAATCCTCTACATTCCCAGAGAAATTAATAGGTAGCATGAGATTTTCATGCCCGATCCTCACTCTGGTAGGAATAAACAGTAGTAGCTGTTTCCTTGTTCTTTGTCTAGGCTATGCAATCACATCCAAAAAGCTTATACACTCTGCACTTGCTGTAATTTAAGCTTCTGGGGCTGCTGGTTTTGTTTGAAGCCACATATTCCCACTAACTGTAATCAGAAATATATCCGCTATCAAAGGCAGAATATTCCCCTCACTGTCCAGCAGATTGGTTTATTGCATGAAAACTACCTACACAAGCAAATATCCCAGACATGTCAGACTTCTAACAGAGCTATGAATTCTCGTAACAGTCAGAGGTAGAACATTAATAACCAGAACCATAAAACAAATCTAAAAAATGCAGAATAATAATAAAAGAGATATTTATAGAGGCAATGCAGGAGATGCAACAGTAAAAGAGCCTCCCTTTGGATCATCAATTCATGAGTTCTGTGATCCTGAATAATGGGCATGCTTCCAAACGATAAAATAAAACACATCAACTATTCAAAAATCACTAACTTTCCTCTTGCGTTCCTTAAAGGTGAATTGCGGCAAATGTATAAATTTTAGTGTGCTGTAACTTGTGTGCCTTTTATTACCATAGGAAGTGAATTTCACAGTATTTATTGGAAATCATTATCCTCCTCTGCTTTTTAAAATTTAATTTAAAATTTGTCACGGCAGTAGCAAAGCTGACACAGCCTAATACTTGTGATAGTGATACTCTCTGAAAGAACTCCATGGGAAGATCTGCCATGATTTGCCAATAACAGCATACACAATGATATTTGCTCATCAAAAATCAGCAGAGTGTCCAAAATAAAATAATTAAATATTTGTGTCTAAAAATGATTTATGGACAGAGATCATGAGATCATGACCAATAATAGAAGACCTTTAACTGCTTTAAGCAGCAACATCAAAAAAATCAAGCCTCCTTGGAAGCAAAATACTCTGCCCTATTTAAGTCCTTATTGGTTAATTAATTCTTTAATTCTTTATAATAATTTCACTTGGGACTCTAAGAGTAAATGTAACCACTTGCTCAATTATGGAGTGTTTCACAGCTGCTCTACCCAGACAGAAGAGGCAAGCAAGTGAAAATCAAGCTTCTGCCTATTCTAATCAAAGCACTTTTTGACAGAACGAGCATTTTTTATTGTTCCAAAACACTCCTGCAGGCAAAAATCCGTCACCATATTAAGTAATACATATGTAACTTAGTGTGGGGGAATTAAGCCTTTACTATTAGAACTGCATCAAACACCTAAGGGTCACAACTGTAATATATTATATATAAACTCAGGATATGATTGATTAAAAGAAAACTAACAATCAAAAAGGGATGTAGTCAAATGCACATGAAATATAAATCTGAGGGTTTGGGTATGCACACATATATTTACTCATTTCCTTGTAGGTGGATAGGCAAATATCAAGTGTTTTTATTTGACCACCATTAACCAACAGATTTTCAATAGATGTTGTGATAGAAATGCTTATTAATAAGTTGAATACCATTTTCAGCCTGAGGAGTGGTGAGATTTTTCTTTTCTGATGTCTTTCACATGATCTCATGCTGATTTGAGTAAATAGAATTTCACCATGAGTTTCATGAGGTCCCTAATATTTTTCTAGGGGCTTTCTGACGAGTGCTTCTTTTGATGTTATGAGATCTGTCTCCTGCAATCCACGTCTGGTTAGGGGTTAAGTTCACCAGGGAATTGATTATTACTTCATACATGCTTAATGAAAAGGGCTGGATTCAAACACTATGTATTTGCAATGCCTTCAGATCAGGGTTTAGGACTGTGGACCTCTGACATAACTGCAAATAAAGTTAAGGAAAAGCCAAAAATAATGCTATTAAATGCAGGAAAACGTCAAAACCAGCAACATATGGTACATATGTAACTACTAAGTACCTACCAAGAAATCCTTGGTCTAGCACCATAAATCCTTAATCCAGAGATACCCCTGAAAGTGAGCCCCTAAATAACCTTGTAATAAGAACCACACACTAAGGACTGGGTTCTACAGTCTCTAATCCATTTGAAGCCTTTTTCAGTGTTTGCTTCTAACTAGCAGGAGCAGTAAGACACAGTGCCAAACTGTATATGCAACTGTTTAGCCTCTTAAAATCTTTAAGCGTTAATGGCACCACAATTAACAAATAGTGGCAGTCAGCCTCAGATCCAGGCAGATAAGACTGAATGTGATCTAATTTAGATAGCTTGCTTGTATGTTCATATCCAATGTATAAGTATCCCCATCTATGATTTTCCACAAGAACATGTAAAAGGCAAGCTATGTCTGCTGAGTTGTCATAGTTTGTGTTTTAAGGAAGTAGACATAGGTTAGGCATCTAACAGAGGAAATGAAAGACTATTTATCATTTGATGTTTTATAAACTATTCTATAACAACCTGTAAAAATGTCAAACACAGAAAACCCTTCATTTGGCATTTCCTTGCTGTGCTCTTGTGAGGAATCCAACTCAGCAGGGGCTTAAGCCTGACACCTTTAGATCCCCCAAGTTTTGGCTCCCTCTATTACCACAAAAGAAGGAGCGCAGCCAGTTAATGGTGGTAGAAAGTGTTGTCATTTTTTCAAACATCAGACCTTAAGAAAGAAAAGATCATAACAACCTCCCCCAGTTCCTAACTAGAACAGCAAAATATGTGAACCCCTTTGTGTGTTTCATGCAGGTTATTTCTTCAGGGCTCCAGAAGCTGTTTCCTTCCTTTGGTTTATTTCACATGAACACTACAATTCTGTAAGCAAGCGCTCATGTGTAAAATAAAAGGGTAGCACAGGCCCTTGCTTTGTTGCTGAAACTGGTGAGAAACAGTAATAGGAGTGTCAGATTCCATAACAAGTATCAAATGTATTTCACTACAAAAACCAGTATTGGCTTCCCTTTAATTGTGGGTGACGATAGAGCCCACATGATGGTGTCTCAAGAATTTCACCAAACACTTAAAGTCCCTAAAGCGCTCTACAGAGATGCGTTGGGTAGGAGTTTTGTTTATTGTGGGAAGGTTACAGAAGTAGTACACAAAGTTTTTTTGCAGATGGGTTCAAAGTAGCAAAGTGATTTCACTGCTGCAATGTTTTTTTCTGTGTATGTATCTTAAGTACCTCAACTTTCCTTTCAAAGACAGAATTTGTTTATTTCAGGCAAAAAACAGAACTTCTTCAAGAAGAGTAAAAGATAAGAACATTAATTTTTTAAAATTGTGCTTTTACTTTTAGAAATTACGTCGTCTGAAAGAAGCTGTCTGTTGCTTTGCTTTATATAAAGGTGCCTGTCCCATCCTTTAACTGATGTAAACTGGCTTTGAGTCAGACTACCACAAAGGGGTGTACAGAGAGACATTTTCAGAAGCAAAGATGGTCACAGGACATCTGTACCTGGGATGGGGAAACCCTGGATGTATGTACAGACTAGGGAATGAGAGGCTGAAGAGTCGCACCACGAAAAGGAACCTGGGGGTCCTGGTGAACAGTGTACTGAATATGAGTCAACAGTGCCCTGGCAGCCGGGAGGGCCAACCATGTCCTGGGGGGCATCAGGCAAAGTGTCGCCAGCCGGCCGAGGGAGATGATTGCCCCGCTCTGCTCTGCACTGGTGCGGCCTCACCTTGAGTCCTGTGTGCAGTTTTGGGCACCTCAGTGTAAGAAATACATAAAGTTATTAGAAAGCATCCAAAGGAGGGCAACGAAGATGTGAACGGATCGGAGGGGAAGCTGTACAAGGAGTGGCTGAGGTCACTTGTCTTGTTCAGCCTGGAGAAGAGGAGACCTTATCACAGTCTACAACTTCCTCATGAAGGGAAAGTGGAGAGGCAGGCACTGATCTCTTCTCTCAGGTAACCAGTGACAGGACCTGAGGGAATGGCATGAAACCGTGTCAGGGGAAGTTAAGTTTAGATATTAGGAAAAAGTTTTTCAGCCAGAGGTGGTTGGGTGCTAGAACAGGCTCCCCTGGAAGTGGTCATGGCGCCAAGCCTGCCAGAGTTCAAATAGCATTTGGACAATGCTCTCAGGCACATTCTTGGGGCTGTTCTGTGCAGGCCCAGGAGTTGGACTTAATGATTCTAGTAGGTCCCTTCCAACTCAGAATATTCTGTGATTTTCAAGCATGCCAAATTGGGTGGGAAATTGTTTCCGCTATGGCTACCAGTTTCATCTCATTCCACTCCTGACAGGAAACCCAAAAAGTGACATGGCCGATCTCCACAGCTTGTGAAAATGCAGGTACTTCCGATATGAGTCACCTGAATTGATGGCTCAAGCACTTCCAGCTGCTCAGCTGCTTAGTATGCCATTAGGCAGTTTATTACCCCAGCAGGCCCACCTAGAGAGCCTACCTGCAGGCATTTTTGCAGGCTGCTCCTGAGGTCTCCTGTCAAATGAGATGGGATAGGGACACATCATTCTTCCAGCCCCCGTGGAGACTGCTGCCTTAAAAGCGAGGGTGGACTCAGATAACAATTCACATTGAGGGAAATGGAGGGAAAGCATTAAAAACATTTGTTGTCTTGTTATAATAAGAGAACCTTGAAAATTTGCCAGTTCTAGCCTAACGGTGCTGCTGTCAAGTCTACTGCATCTGTTGGCTAATGAAACACCATACTCCAATGGGAAACAAGATATGCCAAACCAAACCTACTTACACAGGTAACCTCTACCTAAGGTTACTTTTAAATTTTCCCAGAGGATGGCTCTGGGTCTTATTTGCATCCTGTTTATTTTGGGCTGTGGAAAGAAGCAAGCTTAGAATTTGTTATTTGGATCTAGAAACCTGCCAAATGCTGCAGAGGAGAATCAGACCCCTGAAATAGTGCTGCAAATACCACAAGTATCAGGTACTAACTAGAACCTCAGTCTGAGCAGCAAAAGAATAGAGGAATAATAGGAATCCTATTTTGTTTTGTCCCTTTCCTCCTCAAAATTTAAAAAATTATTTTCAAAGGTTATCTGCCATGGAAGTCAGATGGCAATCCCCTGAGGGTTGGCTTGGGAGGCTACTCAGGATATGGTGGTCATTAATTATCTGCATTTGAAGCTTACTAGAGTAAGGCTACACTAACACAAGCATGATGATATGCAGCAACTAACCTTTTTCAATGTTTGGCTCTTGAATATCTAAGTTTCTCTACACTTTCCAACATCTTGATTCAGTTCTGGCTTTGGTCTTAGTCATTTCAATGTATACATAAATACAGCTGTTGAGCTATGACTCTAAGGAATTTTACTGAATTATGCAATATTGTTAACCAAGTTATCAAATTCCTTTTTGAAAGTTTGTGTGGTGGTAACCTCTCCTTTAGATGGTTATTCTCCATTAAAGCTGTGCCATGAACTAACTTTTATGATAGCCGGTTGTAAATACTGTAACGGATTTTTTTTTTGTGAGCTTAGCAGTCTAAATATCCCAGAAATAAAACCAGAAGGCATTGTAGTTTACTCTCACATAATTGTGTTTAACTAATTTTAAGTCTTGTATTTAATTAAACAACGCAAAGCAGTTATCCCAATAAATAACACTATCTCTCCTGTTCTGCTAGAAAATGACTAACATATGTATACAGATATATAGGATACTTATATAGGATGAAGAGTAGGAACTCTTCTTGTAAAGACAGATACAGAACCTGACTGAGTAGCCCTGTATAAAATGAGGAATTTGATGTTACCTACTTGTCCTTCAGAGCACTGGATAAATGTATTAAACTGGACTTCAGCATCCTCCTTAATAGTATTCCTGTTGCTAGGAAACAGTTATCAGGACCCCATCCATAAGCCTTGTCTTTGGGACTGCTTTCATACTTTACTCAAAGCCCTAGCTCTGACATCCTTGAAATTGTGTTTTCATTTTTCATTGTCTTTTCTGATGCTTTTCTCCATTTGTTTTTGCTTACAAAATCTAGTTGTGCAAATGTGCAGATACATATCATGTAACTAACCAGCTGTGTAAAACAGAGATCTCCTTCAAATTGTATTTTCTTGGTATACACCAAAAGTATTCCTGGAGTAGCTTTTTACCCTCACTATTTGCCCCAGGATAAGTGTTAGTGTGGATGGGACTATTCATGGAAAATCATCACTTTACAAGTATTTACTGAAACATCTGTATTTCTGCGTAAAATGCAAAGCTTTCGTTTCCTTCATTGGTGAGGTATTTATTGCACCCACCTACTGCAAGATTATGCTTAATTAGAAGTCTTGTTGTTTTGTTTGATGGTCTTTTATATGATTTCATTCTGCATATGAGACTTCCCATGGATTTACTAGAAGGAAAGGGCACTAGGTCCTCCTGCTTATCAAGCTTATAAATAGATTGCACAGTTTATCTTTCAAGAATCCTAGCAAAGCCAAAATGATAATTATAGCTGTATAATTATTAAAATTTGTTCCTAGTTGAGCTTGTTATCGCCTCTCAAGAATCAATGAAGGAATAGATGCCATGGATTTGATGATAGGGTTGTTTTAGTGGTTCTTATTTTACAAAGCACAAATAAGGTGGTGAAAAGGTCACAGAAGGTGGCAAAAAGGGTGAATTCAGCATTCTACTACAGAAGGCACTCTTTAGTATCCTCCAAGGATATTTCTAAAAAGCTAGCCTGAGATATAAAAAAGCCCAGAGCTTCTAGACTTACCCTATTTAACCTTTTACATATCCCTGATTCAACACAATCTTCAGATATACATTGCCAGGACGCTTTCCCCTTAGTGTATCAAACTTCTGACCTTGCAGCTGTTGTAAGTCAGTCACAGCAACACGTCCTGCTTGTACTGTGTTATAAATAAAGGTAACTTGCTCATCAAATGCCAAAGACCAGCCAGTGCTATACAGCCTGATCCTGCAGTTCTCACAAAGGCAAGACTGTCACTGAATTAAGACTGTATTTATACCACTGATGACCTCAACTCCCTTTTATTCATAGAGTTATAAATCAGGAGTCACCTAAATTAAATCCTGGGTTTAGACAGGAAATCTAGTATGAGTGGAGTGCCAAAAGGACAAATTCCTGTATGCAGTAATCCTTCAGGGTTCAGTGCAATCCTTGAAACCTTGCTCCATGGAGAGGTTGTCCCCCCCAGCTACCTGCACCCACTGGGAACCTTCTCTGTGGAAAGTTTTACTTCAATGCTACTGAGAATAATTTCTGAATAATTTTCAGTGCTTGTTTCCTACACTGCCCTCTTATGGGGTTGGGTTGCTTTAGCCAGGCTGCAAGGTCTTCCTTTTGCTTCTCGCATACAGCAGTGTATTGCAAAGGCTCTCAATTAGCCCTGCTATTTTGAATTTCCAAACAGAAATTCAGCTGCAAAACAGAGAAAAAAAAAAAAAGTTGGAATTGGAGACAAGGTGCTGCAAGAATCATCTTGTTGTGCTGAAAGGGGGATTCTGATTTTCCCTTTTCTGGTTATGAGCCTCAGATTTGCCATTAATAACATGTTGGAACACTTGATTTATATCACTAATAAGTGATATAAAATTTGTCTTGCTGCCAATGCAGGCTGCTCAGAATGTAGGATATGAAATGATAAACAGATACTGTAGATCACAATGAGACCAGAAGAGAGACAACATTGTAAAACAAATCCTTCCTACATAGCACAGTCTTGCCATGCAAATCCCAGTATTGGTGATAACTACCCCTTGGTGAATTCAGAAATTGCCCAGTGAATCTCTAGCATCAAAAAGACACAGATATTGTCGTTGGGGTTTACATCCAAATCACAGCACCCACTGAAAGCCCTGATTTCAGAAAAACAAATTGTTCCAGTTTTAAGGCTACCTTTGGATGAGGTTGTTGATAGGACAATATATTTATAGTCCAAACCAAATACAGGTTTAGCCAAAATCTTGTTTTACTGTGGAAGACCTGATTACAGCTTCATCATTTGAATTTGCCTCACTGTCATTCATTAAAATATGAGTACCAGCTATTTCACTTCAGGTCCAGTGACAAGGCTAAATACTGCTACAGTAAAGATATGCTCCAGCTGTCCCCTACAACTCCTCCATCCTAAATATATCTCTTCAGTGGTTTGGCTGGCTTAGTTTCCAGGAAGACTAGCAAAGGTTTAGCTTTACATATGGCTCAAAAGCTGAATGGGCAATAAATAAAACAGCGTTTCTGGGGAAAGGTTTGTTCTCACAATGCAACACAGAGTACAAGACAAAGAGTAGCTTTGCTCTCCCCGTGTTTTGTTTTAAAAAGAAATTTTGAAAAAGCATGATTATCTAGAATATGGTTCTTGTTTTATTTTATATTATCCTCTTTCAAAACCTGAGTAAAACTCTCCTTTTTCAACATACCTAAGAACAGCATCTATCACACTGATGGGGAAGGTCTTACTGCCTCCTTACACTCCCCTTCTCCATCTGCTGCCTAATACACAGCATTTATAGCTCTTGTGGTAGGGAGATGTCTCGCTGTTGTGGGTTTGTGCAGGAAGTGCTGGGGAGGAATAGCCTTCAGGAAGTCAAAACTGTACCTTTATCTGCTTTGGAAGACTGCAAGTAAGACTCTGAGAAAGAAAGAAAGCTGGACAGAGGGTGTTGGTCAGACACATGAGAAAATTGATTTGATTCCCTAGGGTATGTCAGGAATTATAAGACAACTTTGGGATCTCATTGTCTTCATAATGACGAAAGTCTTTGGGCTGATGGCTCTGAGGCCTCTGGCTTTAAGGACCCCTCTAGGCAGGAGAATTCAGACAACACCTGTCAGAGGAGACATACACCTAAGCTGTTTTCATAGTCATGGTGGATCGAAACTAGGGAGCTTAGCATGATTTGTGTATTGCAACCCTACCTCTCACTAAGATTTGCTATTATAAATTTTCCCACCCCGGCATTTCCTTCTTACTTTGCAGAGGAGCTGGAGCAGGGCTGAGTCTGCTTTTCAGCCATTCCTGCAGGTGTTTGTGTGCCACTATCAGCATAGCAGGGCCCAGGGAGTCTTGCCTGTGGATCTGCACCTCCCATCACTTTTGCATGCTGGTTTTTTGGACTTGATGTCCTGAGAAGCACAGTGTCTGCTGGGCACTTTGCCACAAATCCTCACTCATGAAAACACAGGTGGAAAGCAGCAATGAATTCTGCTCAGCAGAACATTTAGGCAGCACGGCTGCTGGGATGATCACTGAAGAGGAGGGCACTTTTTTATGCTGTCCCTCGAGGCCAGAAAAGCCCCAAGTCATCTGTGATAGTCCTGAAGGAGGTATGTTGAAATAGCTGGTTGAAAAAGATTCTTTTTTTTCCTGATTCCCTTCCCCTACTGAGCATTCAGGCCAACAAGGGGAAGCTCATTCAACTGTGGGAGCAGAGGTGGCCTCTGGACTCCTGTGAGCTTCTTCTGCCCAAATGAACTTGTTTAGTGAGACAGCTTCCCAAACCTGAAACTTATTCCTTTGAACTTCTGCACTTTGTTGGCTAGTAATTAAAGATATTAAAGGGAGAGGTTGAGGGAGGGCACAATTGCTTCGTTTTGTTTGCTTGGTTGTTTGCTTGGAGTTCAGCCATCGGAAGTGTGATACCTCTGATGTTTAAAAGGAATAAGGCAGTAAAATATCTTATTGCTTTTTTCTCTTGGCTTTCTCGGTTGCAAAGCATATTACTCAGCAGGAGAAAAGGAAGCCATGGCTTTTATCTTGGCATTTAGCTGCTGGCACTTATGCTTATGTAATCAGCCTTTAGGAGAGACTATTGCATTTTAACCATTTTCCCGATTGCTCAATTATCAATCTGTCATTTCATCCAAATTTCAGGCGGACTTGACCAGCTCTGTTTTCACCACAGATTCAAAGCTGATTACCTCTCTGGGATCCTTACAAACTCCATCTCTGAACCTAGTGTTTTCCTGCAGAATGGTCTTGTTTTTGTTTTGTTTGTTTGTTTTTTTCTCGGAGGCCCTTTGTCTGTGGTTATTACTTTGGTTGCCTTAATAAGTAAGAGCCATCTGGAGGCATGGTTGACCGAGTTTGCACCTGCGTCTACATCTGCACTGTCTGGCCACGTCAGGTGGATGTTCACTTAAAAGATCCATCTCAGTGTGAGAAAAAGGAAAAGAAAAGGGAGGGAGGGTGTAAAACTGTTATTCCTGCCTGACTGTAACAGCAGGTGCACCAGATGGCTCACAAAGTAATTAGGGTGAAGAAACAGTGTCAAGACTTCATGTGGTGTGGTCTGTAAATGATCATCAAATCAAATTCTTTATCAAAGACGGCGTTTTCTCTCTCCCTATTGGCAAATCGATACACATTTGAACCAGCACATGTAATCTGCTTCCTTACATGCAGGCACCTGGAATGCAGACAAAGAAACCTGGTCAAGAGACCATTCTTGTTAAGCAGCCATCTGTGCTAGCAGACTGTCCCAAAGCATTTCCAGCCTGTTGAGTAGTTATGCTTTGCTTTATTTGAAGACAATCTTTCCTAAAAAATATTTTTCTTCACCTCCTTAAGTGTTTACCTAGAAGAAATTTTGCCATGCAGTATGTAAGGTAAACAGCACAAAGCTTCCTGGTAGAGTTATGCTTTGGAAGCAGAACAAGGACCTTGCACTGGTCTCATCTACAGATATAATTATTTTTAAACCTTCTTGTATTTTCCCCCTTTTCTTAACTTTTCACTGTGTTAGCTCTCTTACACACAGGGAGATGCTGATTTCTGCCTGAGTCTGCTGGATAATTCTACTACAATTACGATTAGCATGTTGGATATCTATTAGCATATGATAAACTACTATCCCTGTGTCTCAGCTAGGGTGCCTCAGTAGAGGACCACTGCTTCCCTGCACAGTCTACCATTTTGAAAAGGGTTACTGCTGCACAGCTGTCTGCTGCCCTTTCCTTCACCTAGCCCCTTTCTAACTCATCTGAAATAACCACTCTAACTACCAGTGAGTTCTCTCCTATTTTTTATGTGTTTGTCCCCCATTTCAAATCCCTCATTGTATCCATGGAACTCTGTATCATTCTGACACCCATGGGAGCAACATTGACGAAGACCACAACCATTGGTGAGCAGTTTAATGACAAGCCTGTCATTAAATTAAAAGTAAATACTTTTACAAAGGTATTTCTGTTTATGTTCTTTGTCACACACAGCATTTCATCAAAAAATTGCAGTAAAGCAATACCACATGAAAAAGGAGAAACCTAATACTGAGCTTTCAGCTGGCTTCTCAGATAATCACAGAGCAGTGAGGGAGCAGCTGTACAAGGCTTAGATACTCCAGGATAAATTCTGTAGAAAAGCTTACACATAGAAAGAAGTTTTAACAATGTGCATAACACTAGCGTAGAATGCGAGTCTAAGAAAGGCTGCCTGTTGTCCTGCTGGTATTTACTATAAACTGATTCATTTTGATTTGACTGTCAGCATGTTTGGGATTTCTTTCCAAATTATATGCTTAAAATTGACAGATTTACCTTTCCAAATTTGATTTTTTTTTTTTGAAAGCCAGTCGGTAGCTGAATGTTCTCTGTTAAGGGAAGTTACGACAGAGTTAAAGGGACACAGAGTCCCTGTGGCAAACATGTGTCACATGCAGAAGAAACCTCATGCGGGTTGCAGTGCAGGGGACTGTAGTGGACTCCTGTACTGTAGTGGTTTGTAATCTGGCAGTACACTGCAAAACATGGGGTGCTGAACCCAAGGAAGTTCTCCACAACCGCATTTGCAGTGTTTATGTATATAAATCTGAAACTATGATTTTTTGTTTTTTAAACACACTCTGCAGCTAGCCATCTAACTGGCTGAAAGCAGGTACCTGCTCAGGATTCTCTGAACAAGCTGGGTGTTAGTTTCTGCTCAGTGAACTGAGTGTTTTCTGTTTAGGGCAGAGCAGGGCCTAATTTGTGGACTTACAAATACTTTTTTACTTCTAACTCTCAGTAATATAGAGTCCACAGTTCAACTCTTTTGATTTCTGCACTCTGTTCAAACCTAGATAACAATCTCTCCCTGTAATTACAGTGGTGAGCAGTATGTCAGCACCCTAAACATGCATTCTTGGTTACTCTTCTCCACACTTTTCTTCTCCACTCTAGCAAAAGAGAGCCAAAGTTTCCCATTGGTATTGCTAAAATCACCTTTGCAACTCAAACCCAAGCAAATATAGCAGCTCTTGTATATTCATTCTGACCTTACCTGTTTCCAGAGCAGATAAAGTATTCTGGATCACTTTAGCACAAATCTGGAGTTTACCCCATCAAATATGTCTTCACTGAAATGTGAAAAAAACCCCACAACACAACTGTTTGTAAAATGCCTAGGTCTTTATTTTCCTGTAAGAGGCAGTCTAGCAGCTGTCCACAGTTTGCATTTTCACCTTTGTTTCTGTAATATTTTCATATGTACCAGAAAATGCAGGTAATTTCCCTACTGCTTTTGATTACTCCTGATTGGCAAACAATGAAGATTAATTGTTTTCTGATGCAGCAGAAGCAAACACGACTCTTATTCATAAGTAACCTTGGCAGTGTCAAGAGGAGCACACACAGCTCTGGGAACAATGATCTTAGCCAGCTGCACTTACAGAGGCAAAAAGCAAGCTCATTTTGTTGCTATTGGTTAGACAGATAAAACTATGGCAGAAAACTAAGATACAATCCAAGTCTCATATTCAAATTAATAGGTAATTAAGCTGAAATGCATTTTAAAATTTATTTCCCTGTGGTTTTTTTAAATATATTTCCTTATTTCACAGCTCTTAATTTTTCATGGAACATTTGAGGCTCTGCTTGTTTTCCTGTTGTATCACCTTAGCTTCCATATCTTAATGAAAGACCTGTGGCAGGAACATGAAAGCAGTGATGGGACTGCTCTTGGGGTAGGCTTGCATGGAAAAGAAGAACAGGAAGCAGCCCAGCCCTATCACAGTCTGGGTCCCAGTCCAGTTGCTGAGAGGGGAGGTTTTACTTGTGTAGGTACAGTGCTGTGTTTTAGAACTTCCTTTGCTTCCGCTTTTTGTTAGTAGCAGGGCTCTGTATAGCAGTGTATGGACTTAAAAACTGGGATGAAACCTACCTCAGGCATCATGCTGTATCCCTATGCCTTTAGTGATGAGTAGAAGAGGGGGCATGTAAATCTTAAGGTAGATATCTTTTTTCACAGAAGTGTATAAGAAGTCAGAGTAATTTAACTGCTTATAAAATGAAGTAAATGGATATATTTGCACTGGTAGATGATGGAATTTAAAAATGTTATCATTCTACAAATGGTGTCTTTTATATCTTTGCAAACAGAGGAAGAAAATAAATAGCAGAATTATACCATTAATCTATTCATTTTGCTCTGTGTTAATGCTTCCTCAAATTAAATTATTCCATAATGACCTATTCAGTGTTTTGCATTATCTTTGAAACAAATAGTCTATTATTTTGGTATTTCTCTGGCCCTTAAAAATGTGTCTCAGCTCTTCAAACATTGATGTAGGAAACTAATATTTATTTCTGATTCATGATTAGGAAACAGGTACTGTGATTCTAAAAAACTTAGTTACTAGTGGGAGTGGTCCCAATGAATTTCTGTGCATTGTTTTGCAATGGCAGAACCTAACAGGGAACCAAGATCAAACAAAAATTAGGAGAAGACTCTGACTGAGGCTCAAGGCACATTGAGCTCACACTGCGATCACCTCACACTAAACTTGGACTATTCTTCCTTAGTTGCAGGAGTTTTGCCCAAATAAGAACTAGAAAATTAGGTCTCTGCATGTTAACAATTTAATAAAACTTCTGCTCATAAGTCATAAGAGTAAAAGTCAAATTTTCAGTGTGTACTAGTGTAGTATACCTGTGGTCCACTTGAGTTCAAACAGCCTTTCAGTCACCTAATTCTGCACTGTGAGGATGCCATGCCAAAATATTGATCTTGTTGTGATCAAAAAGCCAACTGTGCTCAGTTCAAGTCTGTACTGAAAACACTGTAGGACTAAGCCTTCTGTGGTAGCTATAACATTAGAATTAGGAGACACAGTAGAATATTTTACAGCTTTTCTAATTAAAATAATAATTATGTAGTGTCTATCAGCATGGAATTCCAAATGTGAGCCTCAGGGTCCAATGGCTTAGAAAAATGAAATTCTGTTCCCCTCTGTAGGAAAAAAAAGCAGATGAGGCATTTCTGGGCAGTTCCATGTACATAAACTACAAATACTGTTTATTAATAATACCATCTACTGTGTTCTGCTCTTCATAAATCCAAAAAAATTATTTCTTATGCACCACAATAGCATGCACCTCTGAACTGGTACATAACTCTCATCAACAGGTAGCGATTTTATGTTTGATAGTACAGTAGAGAGAGGTGGTTTAAAGGGTGAATGCTATTTTTATGAGCACAGATAGTGTTCACTGGTGTGGTGTTCTTTAGTATGGCAGGTAAAGTCATATAACCTGGTTAGTTTTGGGACTGAAGAGAACACACGGTCAATATAGTGAGGAGGCCTTTTTGGGAAGACAATACCAAACCTGCAGAAGTAGAATTGAAATCACAGAACTGAGCCCAATTAGCTACACATCAGAGTAGATGCTGGTGAAGTGATTTTCCTTGAACTGAAGCTGCATGGTGGAGAATCAATCAATCAATTTATGAACACCTTGAGGGCAATAATAGTCTAGTGAATGTGAATTTGTCAAGGACAAATTGTATCAAACCAATCTAATTTCTTTCTTTGACAGGTTAAGCGAATAAGGGGGAAGCAGTAGATGTGATATATCTTGACTTGAGTAAGGCTCCTGAGTCTCCTACGGAGCCTTCTCATAAGCAAATTAAGGTATATGATTAAATCACTGCAGAGAAGGCTCACGGCTGGTTGAGAAAACAAAATGAAAGAGAAACTATCACTGGTTTGTTGTCAAACTGGGAGGACATTTAAAATAGGGTATTTCTGAGCCCAGTTCTATTCAATCCTTTGCTGATCAATGATCTGCATGATGAAATTATGAGGATGCTTTTAAATTTTGAAGGAGTTCCAGAAACTAGAAAGGTGTTTAAAAATCAGCTGATGGAAATTTGATAGAGACACATGCAATTGCAATAGAAGTGCTTTGCATATATAAAATGGGGAAAACACAGTTAGGAAGCAGTACAAGGCAGAGAAGAAGTTAGGGGGACAATGACAGTGGCAACAGCGTGACACTAGTATGTTAAAAAAGGTTCTTTTTCTTGGATATATTAATTTTCATTTGTAAAGGGTAAGAGGATCTAGGTGGCTCTAAGTGACCTTGCTTGAGCAGGGAAGTTGAACCAGATGACCTCCAGAGGTTCTCTCCAGCCTCAACCCTTCCATGTTTCTCAATCAATCTAGCTATCGAGACCAGTGGTCCCTCAGTTAGAGTGCAGTTTCAGGCTTCAGACTATGGGAAAGACGTAAGCAAACACTGAAAGGGCAAAAGGAAGATAAGATAAATGACAGAGGCTTGAAAAACTTGACGTCTGAAACAGGCTGAAATTGAAGCAGACCACATCTGTGTCATGTGTTGCACTGGGCAGTACATGTTGTCCAGCTTCTTAGTGCCATTAAAACACCAACATTTGAAAACTTGGGCTTCAACAGACTTCTGATGCATGCTTGATTTTGTGTCATTTTGTTGTGTATTTAAAAGAGTAGATGTTCTTTATTTCTTTCTCTCCAATTGAAAATCCTCATGTTTATCAAGTTTTTCTTGTTTGCCTTTTTGATGCTTTTTTTGTGTTTAGAAATATCCCTAGACAGATGAAACTCTGTTCTTGATGTTGGCAACCAAGGTTTACAGAAAAAATATAATTTCAGCTCTGTGTATTTAGGGCTTTGGAAATTTTATAGTATTATACCACTTTCTTCTGCATCTCTGTTGTACTGATTGGAACAACACAGGTGAAGTAAATGAGTAATGTTACTCAAGAAAACATTGTGGCTTTATAGAGTAACTATTCATGAAGAAAAAGCCTTGAAACATTTCCAGAACTGGAGGCAGAGAATTTATTGTTCCTCCTGGAACCCAGAGTAACTACTGCTTTGTGTCATCATTTTATAATCCTTGTCTGTCAATAAACATAACTGTAGCTAGCAATAAAAATGATACAGGCTCAGCCAGGCAACGCTACCCTGGTAAAACAAATTTATGAGCCAGTTAATATTTTTAATCCTGTTACAGAGATGACCTCAAAACCCAGACCATTTATCTAAGCCTCTATCCCCTAAAGGAGCACATGTGGATGTCAGATAAATGAAACCTGCTTTTGAATCATGTTGATCTTGGGCTGAGGTTGGGCAACAAGAGAGAGAAAGGGTGGAATGGTAGACATCTGTCTGCAAAAACAAACCAGTCCCATTAGTGTCTGTCTCCTGCCCAGTGCAGAGCTGGTCAAACACTCTTGCAGACTCAAATGAAGCCATTCATCTGATAATACAAAATTCAGTATGTTGTATTTTTCCCTTCTTCATATCAGTTACATGCCAGCGATTATTCCAGTTCTACCATTGATCCAAGATGACTTATCACAACAGGGAGTCATTCTGTTTACACTGCTTCAGAAATCTCTAAGATGTTATTTGATCTACAGCATCCATTAGGCACACAGAATACATTTCCTTCTCTATTGTTTCATCTTATTAGCAAGATATGGCAATGACACTCTCTGCTAATTGCTATCCAAGTAGTGCTTTCTGCCTTGTTAATTTTGACTAAGACTCTTTTCCTGCATAGCATAGTGCAGATATTAGCAACAGGAGAAAGACAGGTAGTGTCTTGAGTGTTACACAGACAAATGAAAAATTGACTGATAATCAGTTTTTCTCTGATAGAAGGGTCAGCTCTTGTCACTAGTTTCTACACTGTCCTTTCTCTCTATGTTGCAATGTATAGAGTTGTATGCTTGTGGTGGCTATCAGAAGAACATATGCTGCTGTGCATGACATATAATGAATTAATATGAGGAATGGTCACTTTTTAAACCTTGGTCAAGTAAAAGTGAAAGCCAAGGAGAGTCGTAGATCCCAGTGTATTTTTGCCCCGATTATCTGAGTTTCCTGGAAAGTCTGCAACATACTGAGGCAAGACACCTGGTCTTAACTACACAGTTACAGGTTCTATCCACCAAATATAAAGTGAGAGTGGCTATAAAGATATGCATAGTTCTTGTTCAAGGAAGTCAGATGAGTCAGTCTGGTAACGAAGGTTCTACTTCTAGTTCTAATCTGCCATATAAGGGAGGAATTTTTGATGGCTCCAGACAGTGACCTTTTGAGTCCCGAAAGAAAACAAGTGAAAGTGCAAGGAAAAGATTCTTCTCTCACACAAGCTGATTAGAAATTCTCTTTTTTCTTGGACTCAGACTCAAACCCAAACCTTCTGCACTGCCTTATCAAAAATACAGGTTGATGTTTCACTTCCTATGTCCTGTGTATGCCAATGTTCTCTACTGCACACACAGACATATATTTCAAGCAAAACAAATGATGGCCTCCTGTAGAGTGTGAGCTAATTGTTGAGATAGGTGGACAGAAAAAACATTCAAATATAGTACAACAGGAGATAACAGAAGCTTTCTGGTCATGAGGAAATATATTTACATATCTGGTCTTGTAGAAAAGATGGATTGCATGCAAGTTACCTTTCTTCAAGTTGGTGGTTTGTAGAGAATTGGTGTTCTGCAGTCCACACTAAAGGCAGAACTGTGAGTATGCAGTATCTCTGAAATAACGCCAAAACTTTTAGATATATATGCCTGCATTAAAGACAAATTCGGTAACCATGTGGAATGCTACATATCGTATTCAGTGTCTGTCTGTTCACTACAAAGGTTTACTTGTGAGAAAATGTTCTGGTTTCACAGCTAATTTTATTCAAATTTCTGTATCTGAAGAACCGCCTTTAGACAAATAAGCAGTAGCAGCTGAAAACAAACCCTAGCAAGACTATAGCATCAATTAATTTCTTAGACATTGGAATGGCTCTCTGGGTAACAGTCAGAAGTTGCCAGACAAGAAAAATCAAGTGGTGAGTGCAACAGAAATGCCCACTAAATTTAATACAGTCTGGTGACAGTCAAACTCTAGATATATCTTCCTACAGAACTGCAAGAAGGCTACACGTGATATTAATCAGGTGCAATGATATGGATGAGCACAGATCAGCACAGCACCTTTGCACTCTTCATTCTGCCTATTGTGCCAGTGCTCCAGCACACAGAAGCAGATGAGTGCCAAATTCTCAACCACTGTCTGAACTTACAGACATTATCAATTTAAAAATAACACCTCCATTGGAAAATATTTTACCTATATTGTTATAATAACACCCATGATTAGAGAGGGAGAAAAAGAAACCTATCAGTTTTTATCTCTTCCCTCATGGTTTCGTTTTTTATGTATCTGAAAGCAATCTGTATGTTGTCTGTCTCAATGTTTGCTCAGTCTAATCACTCTATTCTGTTATTCTGGGGGCAGGGAGCTAAGGGAGGGGCTGGAGAAGGAGAGAGACAAAAGCATCACATAGCAAAAAAAGAAATAGAATAATATGATTTTTAAATCTGAAAAAAAGGAATTTACACAGGCTTTTGTGGATGCATCTAGAGAAGGAAGGGAAAGTATTTTAATTGACTAAATCTTGAGCTTGGAGAAAGGAAGGGCTGTGTCAATATTCTCCCTGCAGGGAAGGCAGAGAGAGCAGGGGAAGAAAAACAGTTGAGAATCCTCCACCCTCCTGTGGCTGCCATTCTGTGCCTGTTTTGAGATGTGCATGTGTTACACACAGCCTGAGCAAAAGGACCGATGTACTTCTCTCACAAGTCTGTCTATGAAAGAGCAAACATTCTCCCAATCAGTTCGCTTCTCCTCTGTGTCTCAGTGCAATTGTCAAGTTTGAAAATTACAGACATTGCATGTGCCTAAGGAATTGCTAACTCACCCTCCTGATTTCCTCCTTCCCTTCTTTTCACTGGGTGGGCAGTTTTCATTTTTCACATTCAATATCACTCCTTGTTTTCTCCTTTCAAATCTAACAGTGACGCAGGAAGAAAAAATAAAGACGTCAATAGTATAAAGAATATCTCATTAGTTTTGATTTATTACTTTTTCCCTTCCCTTGCAGAGGAAACTGTAGATTTAATTTGAGGAGGACCCAACTGGTAAACTGCAACTGAGCAGGAATTCAGCTGGAGAAAAATGCAACTCAACATGAGCGGTTTTGATAAGCTTACTTAAATCCCTTATACATGAGCTCTTTCTTTTCCTCTCCTACACAATGTGTGTCACATTTGCTCTTGTAATTCTGACTACCCTAAAAGGCCACCTTGAAATTAATTTCACAAAATATCATTTTCAAAACACGTTTTCAAAACTTTATTTATGATTAAAGAGGGGAGCTGAAAATTTAACCTTTGATCTAGACTAAATAACTTTTTGCCAGTTCACCCTGAACTGTCATTTCCACTGAATGGACTAAAAGAGGCAGAACATCTGAGAATCAAAAATCTATTTTCTGAAAATGTAACGGTTCTGCCAGTGTCTCACAGAGAAGTTGGAACTAGTCTATATGAAACTGCTTTAAAAAATAATATTTGTACAGTTGCAATATTTCTTTTTTGAAAATAGATAATTTAATGATGGATTTATAAGTGATGGAGGCTGCCACTCCCCCACTCCCTTTGCCACCACGTGAAGGAGCCTTTACCCATTGCTATATCTAGGCAGAAATGATTTCAGATCTCTGTTTAGCCCTTGATATGGCCAAAGGGGTTTTCTACTTATCATGCAACCAGAGGGGACTGATCCCACAGTCTGCTGTTAATCCCCATTCCATTTGCAAAGGATTTGGGTCTTTTCAAAACTCAGATGCTGAGGCAAATTTTAGTTTCCTAAAACTAAATATGTGTTCTGATTTTCCAAGTGACTAGAGAGGTACAACAGTCCAGGGAAACAGGAACAGAAGGAAAGGAGGGAGAGGGAGGAGTGGCAGGTTTGGTCACTGTGTCTAAAATTGACACTGACATGTGGGATTGAGGCCTGGCTTGCCCTATAACTCCATAAAGTGCTTAGCACCTTTTGGACCCTGAGAGATGTTGCATTAATAATGACCTTGGCTCACACATAACAAACAGCCTTAAGATCAGTACAGTCAATATTTAACCTGGGCTGTGAAGGAAAAGAAGGTGCCACCCCAAGTACCATCCGAGTTCCCAAGCTGCAAGGTAAAGCTCTCAACTGTCAGGCAGATGTTCACATTATGTTCACGCCTGATGCTACTTTTTTTCATCAGCACTGAAATGGTTAACAGTGAAAATTATCTAAAATACTGTCTTTGGCTCCTGATCTTTTCTTCGTTGTTCTCTGAAGACCCAGGTCAATACCAAATTCTTGTTTATGGCAAGAGTATGGCATAAGTGTGGCAAAAAGGGACTGCACCTCTTTGTAACAGAGAAACTCAAGATCATTTGGGCCATATATGTCAAAACCACATGCTATTTAATGAGGTGCTGTTAATCTGACATGCATTTCATTTAATGGAAGAAGTTATTCAAGAAAAATAATACAAAAAAAAAAGGAATAAAATTAAGTCCAAAATAGTAATCTGTATTCTGGGCTTTTACACTGTTAATGTAAAGTCATAGGAAAAGGATATGATGATATACAGACTTTATGAGCCACCGGAAACAATGTGAAATGGTGCAATAATGCTAGCAATAACAACTTGGGTCTTTGCAGTGTTCACTGCAAAAAGATCATAGAAAAAGAACGTTCTACAGTTTAACAATCAATGATCTCTAAAATGTAATACTCCTGAGAGAGTTTTTCCTGAGAGGATTTTACCCATGATGGCAGAGAAGAAAGGAGAGAGAAATTCTCTGTATTAGTTTTAGGTTTGTAAAGCAGTTTCCACTTTCCAAGGAAAATCCTACTGAAATGAAAAAAAAAGGAGTAACATTTATTCACCATTTTGTAATTATTAAATACAGATGCATCATAAGAACACAAAATCTTTAATTTCTAATTATAAAATGTATGAGTTATAAATATGTTAAGCTCCTTTTTTGTTATGGGTCAGTACTGACTAAAAAAACCTGATTGTTAAACAAGCTGTAGTCAATATTTACTTTTGTACTTCCAAAATTTTTAGCCAATGATTACATATTTGTGAATATGCATTTTGAAATATATTTCTGCTAGCAAATCCTGTTTCTACAAATAAAGATTATTTAGTTCCTCTTTAGGGAGAAAGTCCAGATAAACAGAGCCATGTAAGAAGGTTTGGGGAACATTTGTTGGGGGGAGGTTGTGTTTGGAGAGGGGGAGTGAAGGTGTAAGGCAATTGTGAGTACCAACTAAAAGCAAAATGTTTCTAAAGAGACTTCATTTATGTTTTTTTTTCCTCTAGTGAGAGAACTTTCTAATGAAGGAAATATCCTTTAAATTAAATGCTACGTGATAGACTGAAGTGTGCATTATAGCACCAAACTATAAGACTAACAAGTCTTTTAACTTCTGTTAAAAGATAAACCACAATTTTTTTTTGTTTGAGAGTGGTGGTGTTAGTGGGTGCTTGTTTACAACTGGAATCCTTAAGGAAAGAAAACTTTAACCTTGACACAATGATAGAAGCCGAAAAATAAGTGATTGGCTGAACAAGTCCATTTCCTTTCAAGGGCCCGGCGCAGCTGCACAAGACATCATCCGGTGTGACATGCAGAGTCCTTAACAATAGCACATGTGGAAAACGGTTTAATTTTTTAAAAATAGTTAGTGATGAATTTCTGGAACAATGAATGTTCAGATCTAACTTCCTTCAGCCTTCTCACTCCCTGCTCCTCATCACCTCCGTAAATTTATATAAGATCTTTATATCAGGTGGAGATTCAGCATTTATAAAATAAATTTGTAATATGACGCATTAAGTGTCAATAGGAACATGAAGGGTTGGTGGGGAGGTTAGAGATTTTGTTTATTTTAAGTAATTTTGCTTAATGGCACAAACTAGCTGATGAAAATAAATCTCTGGTGTGTGCCTTTTCCTGGTAACAAAGGTTTGCAGAACAAGGAGAACTGAAACAGCTGAAGAACTGAGTCTTCTCTCTCTCTCCACCACCTCAGTCACCATAAAACTTATAGCTATAGTTTGGTGACAGAAAGTCCACCTATATTTGTGTTGTTGGTTGGGTTGTTTTTTCCCAGTAAGTTAACATGAGTCTGCAGCACTGCAGTAAAAGCTGAAGTTAGTGATAATTTCCTTGGGTCATATCCATTGCACGGTGTTTTTGAAGAGCATGGAAGTGATGTAGGGGCTCAGTTATGCTTTTCATTTTTACACAAACTGCTGCTGAAAACAATATTGAGTGAGGAAAGTAAGACTGTGCCCCAGAGCATGAAGAGCATATCCTACTTCCACTGACCACACGTAGATGATGAAAGAAACAGGATTTGACTGAAATGGCACAGCTAGTAACTACAGCAATACAAATACCTATAACAGCAGTATGGTTAACACATAAAGCCACATTTTGGTACTACTGAGAGTGAAGGGCACTGGTCTCTTCTACTGTGCCTGCAGCAAGAGGACTAGAGGAAACGGCCTTATGCTGAGATAGGGAAGATTCAGATTAGATATTAGAAAATACTTTTTCACTGTCAGGGTGGTCAGGCATTGGAACAGGTTTTCCTGGGGAGGTGGTGCAGTCATCATCCCTGGTGGTTTTTGAGAGGTGTCTGGATCTGGGTGATATGGCGCTGGATGATATGGTTTAGTGGTTATGGTGATAATGGTGGGTTGACAGTTGGACTTGATGATCTTAAAGGTCTCTTACAACCTTGATGATTTTATGATTTTAACAGGAATATCAGCTGATCAACCTGAGAACTACGTCAGTTCAATGTTCAGTGTTTTGCATGATCACCTTAGTTTTTCATTTTAAAAGGAAAAGCAGTAAAACATTTCTTGTGAGCCATGTTTTTCTCTTAAACCATTCTAATAAAAATGCTTGGAAATGTTTTTCCTCAAAGTCTAAGAACAGAAGAGCTGTTAGCTGAGGTTTCGCCTGTTTCCAGTTACACCTCCCTGTTTTTTGTGTTTCCTGCAATGGTTGTTTAAGATTGCGTAGTGAAGCTAAAATGTTCCTTTGCAATTTGTGACCTCCACAACTTTTCTAAACGAGGGCATGGGATGCTTCAGAGGCAGCAAGTTTGGAGTTCCTGTATGTTAATTGACTCATTAGCTTTCACAAAAACAATGACCTCTAATAACATCTCCTTTAACATGGCCCTCTTCAAACTGAATTCTTCCTCTGACCTGACGGGTTACTTCATCCCGTCAGTATGCTTCCTCCCTAATTACTTCTTTAATTCCCATTTGGTGCTGAGAATGGACTAGATTTCTATTCAACTCTTTACTCTGCTCTCTTCTGGTTTTCCAGGTCTTCTTGTTTGTTCTGGGCCATCTTTTGCTTTCTGTGCCTCTGCAGCTTTTGTTCTTTTTAGAAATATCACTGGAGTGACAGCGGTTAACGCAAACACTTCACAGAAATTCTTGATGCCAGCATTATGAAAATCTCCTCTTGATGGTATTTTTCCATTATTCACTACACAAAGTGCTGAAGCAATACCTCAAGGAATGTTGTTTCTTTATTTTTCCTTGCATCATTCCCAGTTTCAGCTGATCATTGATTTCTTCTGAGCTGGGATTTAAATATGCTGGACTCTGTTCCTTCTGGCTCCTGCAGATCTTTTGACTGCCATCTGACCAGGGCCCCCATGGCTTTCATCTGTTTTCACTCCAAATCCTTCTTCTAAAATGTAAAATGATGGCCTCTAGCCAGCATGTTGCCTTTTACTTTTCCTGTGGTCCAGACCTCAGTTAAAGATTTAACAAAAGCAAAAAAGCTCTGTTTCAAGCCAAATAAAGGAATAAAATCTAAAAGTTTTTCCAGATGAGAATGTTCAACATTTCACAGGCCTCTCACATGCTCTTTTGCAACTAAAATCTAGCACAAGTTTTGCTCACATAATACAAAATGGGGGGGGGTTATACAAACTATTTCTGGAGCTTCCAATTGTTGCCGTTTTCTTTTAATATCTCTTATTTTATAAAATCTACATGAAAGATGAATGCAAGTGAAACTTTGCATCTATGGAGGCAGACTTCCAGGGTTATCACCTCTGGTACTGTGCCAGAAGTGCAGGGTGACAACAGCTGCTTGTACTTCAGTGGCCATCATTCTATGCAGTTCCCATTTGCTGCAGGTAATCAGTCCCAAAAGAGTATACAGCACTGTCCTGAGTTTTCCCATACCTGTGGATGACCCCATTTTTGCAAGGACTGACAAGCCCTGTGGCTGAGTCTTGTAGATGATGAATATACCTATAGAACAGCGTTTGTCCTTGAACACCAACAGCAGAGCCCCCATTTTAGCAAAGCATTCTGACCAAACTCTGCTATGCTGAGGGGATCCTGCTATTTAAAATCCAGTGGAAGTGGGGGCATTGAAAGCTGATTATCTTCATGGTTATTGCACTGTGAGCTTTTGCTTGCTATTGAAATGACTTTACAAAGAGAAAGGCAAATCATGGTTGGGTTGGAGGAGAGGATAAACTCCTTCCTGCCCACTTTCCAAATGACAGGCCTGCTGCAATGGAGTTACATATCATATTATGCTAAGCTTTTTCACAATACAAAGTACTACTCAAACACAATGTGTGATTACTACAATTTCCCCTCTTTGGTTCACATACATTATATCTGTAGGCATCTCTTAATTTGCTGTTTGTGTTTCTAAGTGCTGGATAGGATTCTTCCTGTGCCGTTTATGTTCCCAGCAGAATTTCTTGTTTCTGTACAGTTCTCCTCACTGCAGCATGAGTGTATGTGTGGGTTGGGGCAACCCAAACAGGCTGGGCTGCTCTCAGCCTGCTGGGGAAGATAATCCTCGATGTACTACTGGAAGAGATGATTCAAAAAGATTCATGACATTAAAACACTTCCGACCAAATATATGACATGTTTGGAATGTGTTACACTCAAACCCAATGCAGCTGGAGAGTGATTTTAAACAGAAGATGGTGAATCTTCTATTTCTCAGATGTTTTTGAGAGAGAAAATAGATTTTCTCCTCTCAAACCAGACTTGCTTTCCTTTCTTTTTAATTCTCAGAACATCTGACTTGGCATAGGTGTTTGTGAGACAGTGGTGCAAAACTAAGTTTAACACATGAAAACAAAATCCCAACAATTACTGGTTATATTTTAAGACTTAGTTTCACACAGGAAAGCATATGCAGCAGGTTATTTTTTTCCTGTTCCATACATTTTACCTTTAACTTATTATAATTAACGAAAAAAATATTATTTCTCTTTTTCTGGGGTGTTGTTTTGTATGGGTTCTGGCAGCCACTTTGGAAGTCTTAGCACCAGCAGCATTAATGCACTGAATTTTATCAAAAAATTCTCTTGCTGTTCCAAGCACAGCTAGAGTCCTAAGGTTCCAAATACAAATATTTCCTATGAACATAAAGGGTTGTCTTTAATTAAGCAGAAAAAAAGGCTGCCAGCTGCTGCTTGAAGCCTAATATTGCAATGGCAGGTAAGAAAGAAAGTGGATGTGCAGGTAGCTTTCAAAAGTGGTGGTGAGACAGAAGGGTGAAAAAGTGGGGGATGTAGAGACGAGCTGAAGGAGGGAGACAGGCAGGAATATGGAGGAACCAATGTGAAATATACAAGACAAAAGGATTAAGAGGAAGATGGAACCAAAAAAAAAATGAAAAGGCACTGTGAAAGAAGAATTCTTCTTATAAGGGAAGCATAGGTGATGTGGCATGCACAGCTTAGCCAAATGAAGACTCTGTGCATCTTGTTGTCTGCGTTTTTATTGTAAGGATACAGACCAATAGGAGAAGAGAGTTTCTTAAATAGAGGGCTGAACTTACCTAAGAGGGAGAAAATTAATTATGGTTAAAATCAGAGTGGCAACTGGATTTCTGTTTCTAAGAAAAGGAGGTTTCCTAGCAATTATACTCTGTGGGATCTCTTAAGTAAAGTCACCACCTTTGTTAAAGATGGTACTGGATGACTCCATGGAAACAATTATATGGCATGAATCTTCCCAGGCCCCTGTTACTACAATATATCAAATCTACACACACATAGGTATAGAACTAGATGAAACATGAAATGAGCAATATGAAAGTTTATATGACCTTCATTGGTGTTATTGTGGAAACTGTGATAGTACCACCATAGCAGTAAATGCTCATTTCATTTGTGTTAGGGGAATTCGTTTTTTGAAAACTTTTATTATCATAGTGTATTTCACCTAAGACATTTTCAATAAGAAACAAAATGTTCTATAAGCAGAATGGTTTTAATATAGCATTTCTCTCTGAAACTGAAACACCTTAGAAAAGATTTTTTCTATAGTAATGAGTTGCACAAGAAAAAATGGCCTGAGAATGTTGGGGGAAGAGGAAGCAGGCGTTGCTGTTAGTTTTCCTAGTCAAATTCAATGAGCTGTTGAGTGGTGTTGACATGGAAATTAATGGAGTGAATATTGTTTTTTTAGAAGATATATTCATAAATATGAGAAACTCTCTGCAAGGGGAAGTCTCTGGTCTCTACATATGCCAGTGACTGTCTCTTTTATGTTTCACTGCACAAATTAGAGATGCTTCCCCGGGTTTTGGAAACAATTCCAGAATTTTGGCAACTTCACCATTGGAAGTGTAGCATGTTGGGACAAACAAAAACTAATTCAAATTATAAAGATTTCATTTGTACTGTGGTCACTTTACCTTCCTGCTCTTTTTTTTTCTTCTCTTCATTCTCTGATTCATTATTCTGACATTACTCCTTTCCTCTATAAGACATTAATTTTCATTGTCTTGGAGACTAGCATATGCTGTCTCATTTTCTGCTCCAGCTCTGCTTTGTTATTCTTGTACAGCTTATTTAAAATAGGCTGCACTAAGAGGAGTCCTTAACTTAGTGAGGAGAGCAGGGGAAGCAGCAAACACTGTATAAAAAGGCCTTAACAACAATCTTTCCCTAACTTGGACAGCATATGAAACACATATAAAAAGTTTATGACAAGTAAAATAAAATCAAAAAAAAACCCCAACAAACAAAAACCAACAAAGAAACAGCAGCTTTAGAAAAAGAAGACTGCTTAGGATAGTCATGGCAAAATAAATGTAGTTTTAAAAACAGATATATTTTGTACTCATCAAGGGAGATGGTAAAATAAATACTTTTCAAAGTGTTTCAACAGTTTCTTACAGTTAGTCTTCCCAGTGTTTTAAAGCTTCTCTCTCCCCTCCACAGGTAAGTAGAAAAGTATCTCTAATGCCTTGTCTTTGTGAAAAAAAATTAATATGTCTTAGATAGCTAGACCTTTCAAATATCATGAATAAGCACTTAAAAATGTCTCACCAGCTGAGAAGAAAGAAAAGTAACCTAGATTAGGAATGGATCATTTTCAGAAGTTGTAGTGATTAACATCACAGTAAATCTTAAGAAAAACATCTGTGAGAAAGAGTCTGCCACCTTTATTCAAGATTAATAATAACTCACTCTAAAAAATCCCAACTGGAATTTAGTGAAGAAAGATACTTTGCAGAGTGTTTAAGTGTGTCCAAGCCTGAGCCAATAGTAGCAGAATTTCTGAGATGCTATTTTTGGCTATCTTAAATATTCATTCAGTTTGGAAGAGAACAATTTAATAAGCATGAGTCATTGTGGATTTGTGAAAGGTAAATCGTCTCAGACAAATTATAGTACTTAATGAAATAACTGTTGGTATAGACAGAGCCAGCAGCTTTAACATATCTGGATTCTCACAAACCTGTAGTTAACTTTAGACATGATGGATTATTGTGTCATGATCTTTTCATATATAGGACAGGTAATAAAGTAAAACAAAATAAAGTAGCTATGGAACATCAGGGAGGTGGAAAGCAAATGGCTGAGATTACAAAGGCCTTAGCATTTTCAGAAAAGCAAGAACCCAGAGGCATCTCTACTGAGATCAATGCCTTTTAATACTAGCTTCCATAATATTTAAAAACTGATGTCTTCTCATGGAAGTTCATTAGATTTCTGCCAATAGCTTTAGGTTGTGTTCTGATCTCATAATCAATTTATAGAGTATATGAAATTACATCTTATCTGTTTTAGGATGATCTTGCATGTATGGCCAAACCAGAAACACAACAGAAAGAGACGAAAAGAAACTTAATGTGTAAAATTATGCATTTGGATAGAAATGAGGCATTTGAAGTAATATTCACATTTGCTAATATGATTGAGACAAAGGCTTCATGTTTGATAGCACAGCAAGTATTTCCAGGCATATATGTATACAAGAGCAGCTGCAACAGCCAAGAGGATTTGCTTTACCCATCCATATGTGAACTGTCACTTTTCAGTGCTGTTACCTGTGCTTGAGGGTGTAAAGGCAATTCCTTTCAGAACTGTGAACAGAATGGTGGTGATGGAAAAGGCCCTTTGGAAGAAAACTAATTTACAACTTAAGTCTGAATATTTCTAAGACCTCCAGCATGAGGTTCACACTGTATATTTTTAGCTGCAGGTGACCTGAATGTCTGCTGACATCTCTAGTATAGAGAGGCTGGACTGCTCTACTCAACATGCTCTGTACTGCATGAAATAGATAGTATGAACAACTCTTTAGACCATTCAGTGCTGATTAGTAAGAAAATTAAGATTCCTAAAGTGATATGAAAGTAGAGAATATATCCAGCAAATAAAATCAAATTTGATTGTAGAGATTTTTAGACAAATAAAAACTTGAGACAGTTTCTATAAATTCAGAAGAAAGACATGTAGAAAATACTTCTATGAGTTGTGATATTTTACTAGTGCTGATGTACTGAAATCAGGAAATTTTAGCATGCTTTAAAAGACATTATTTATTAATTGTAATACTTTAAAAATGTACTGATCAATCTATCATCTTGTAAATTTAATCATTAAGTTATTTTGCTTTGATTGATTTCAGTAGGTAAGTAATAAAATTGTCTGCATCAAGTTCTTAGATTTTTTTTCTTTAGGATAGTCACCACTTTTACCACCCTCATTGTTTTTAACAATGAGTGTGGTAAAACACTGGAACAGCTTGCCCAGAGGTGTGGTGGATACCCCATCCCTGGAATCATTCAAGGTCAGGTTGGACAGGGCTCTGAGCAACATAATCTAGTTGTAGATGTTTCTGCCCATGGCAGGAGAGTTGGACTAGATGACCTTTAAAGGTTCCTTCCAACTCAATGAGTCTATGATATTTTGGCTGGAAGAAATTTGCTTTCTCTTGAAAAGTTTCATCTTTTAAAATTTGATGATGGCATATCATACAACAAGACTTACAGTATCACCTTGCATTACAAACATTTAGGTATTGATGGTATTATATTGGTAAATTTTTTACAGGGGTTTTTGGGTTTTTATTTGTTTGTTTGTTTGTTTTTTTAAGATTAAATACTGTTCTGCACAGTGCCACACTGACCTGTTCAACACAGCTCCCATGAACTTTTTACAGTTAATATGGTGGGATTCTGGACAGCACATCGGGCCCACAACTCAAAAAGTGGATGTGCATATTTAATGTATTTGACTCTGTTTACTAGGATAGGACAACAAGCATAAAACTCCATTTTTAAGTGTGGTATTTTGTTTAAATTCAAGATCTATAAAAACGTGTCTATCAAACACTGTTTGCGTGATATTTCACAGGAAATGTCAATAAACATCAACTTACGGAAATTTTTCTCAAAATCTTGCCTCTAGGAATCCCACAGTTACTACAGGGTAAAAGTCAGACTAAGTGGACAAGATCTGTGTATGCCCTAAGGAGAGCAAACTTGCACTTCGATCAATTTATAGCAGGGTCATCAACTATAAACACTCTTTCCTCTGCTGCAGATTCTGTGTATGGACTCCCCCATCAAAAGCAGGTATCTGAGCTGCAGTCCTGGCACACTGGGAGAGGCTGTGCTTTTCCTACAGCTTTACTGTGGGGGCACTGAAGTTCCAGAGAGCAACATGCACTTCAAACTGCCTAGCAAATAGTCAGGGCTGCCAGATGCTGACTCCTTCTGTGATCAGTGGACAACAGTTGTGATGCCTATGTTAGCTATTTGTATGGTATAAATATATTTAGTTTGCAGACAGGACACAAACAAGCTCTTTTCACACTCCAAGCTCTACTTCAAATCGCACTTCGTGCAACTGTGCCTGATACAATTGTGCTGAGACTGTCCACAATGCCTGCTGATTTTCAGAGTCTGTAAAGAATTAATAATTGATAATGGGAGAACCTAAATCTATAAATGCTAGAAAAGTATAAATCCGTCTACTTATGTAAGTAGACGAAGTAGCTACAAAAATAAGTAATAAACATCAGAGGTAGGCAACACTGAATATGAATTTTCTGCTAATTTCTGTCAGTATTTTAGAATTGGACAGTAACTCATTCAAGAAACCTTCTACTACCACACTACTTCCTTTTGCTTTCTGCATTTATTTTTTCAAACTTACACTTGGAAACAGCTAATCATAATTTTTAACTGGTGTGTTCTCTCTAAGGAAAACTTTCACTGTTTGCAGCAGTTAGCATTGATTCTTTGAGTCCTCTGGAGATGTGTATTCATTTCCCCAGTAAAACCTTATGCTGTCAATATTGCTCCTTGGTTCTTTAGAAAAATGCACCTAGAATGTTCATATCTGTTTATAGTGAATATTTGATTATGTTGTAATTTCCTAATATAGTCTTCTGTTAGGAATAAATCTGGGTTATATTGGCTCTATTTCTTATGATTTTGTGGGTAATATCTTTCCAACAGTCTAAGAAAACAAACCAAACCAAAACACAATTCATATTTTTCTTGCAATTCTATGAAATATTTTAGCCACTCATATTTTTTGATTTCTTTTCTGAAATTAGTATATGGAGCATGTAAATTGTGATGAAAAAAAAGACAGATACTGGACTTATTTCAATTATTTTTGAGCACATCCAATGAATTTGTTTTACTCATTATCCTATATATGCTATAGAATTTGTTGGTGAGAACAGATGAGGAATATGGAACAACCACTTCAGATACATCCTCAAGCTACTTAAGGAAAGGTATAGTAAAAGAAACAAATGAAAAGAAAATTAATTCATATATTTGTAGGTAATAAAACACATTACTGCTTCAATTCTAATACATTGCTTTGCACATCTACTGCCTTTTTCTATATTTATATATAAAAATGTTGCTAAGATGGTTTTATTTAAAAAAATAAC
Organism: Corapipo altera; assembly: GCF_003945725.1. NCBI lineage: Eukaryota > Metazoa > Chordata > Aves > Passeriformes > Pipridae > Corapipo > Corapipo altera. The sequence continues at coordinate 1,796,313 of NW_020884903.1, forward strand.
AAAACTACTGTTTTATTTTTTGAAATATCTACATTCAGAGAAATAATCCATTAATCTAACTTCGGTGATGATTGAAATGCAGCACTGCTCCCTCTCCTTTGAACATGAAGCATGCTCATTATGGTGTAACTGCTTTTCAAATAGCTTTATCTCTTATTATACTTTGAATGAAATACACTAGTTTTAGTTCACAAAAACATTTCATTATCTGATTATAGATCTTGCTACTTTAGGGGAGAAATTGAGAGGTGTGCTTCTCTACAGCTCCACTACAGAGACTAGGCAATATTTCAAGTCTTATTCTTCCACGTGCAACCACTCAGAGGAGAGGTACATTGCCACCTCTGTATTAAAGACAAGTTTTCTGTCTAGTCCTTTTAAATGATGAAAATAATGGGATTTTGGCAGTTTACTCCCTGCTGTTGCGAAAAGTTGTACTCACATTTAGATTGCTAGGTAGGTGCAAAACACCTACTCAGGTATACTCTCCAGGCAGTTGGTGAGCGCAGGCCTGCACAGATGACTCTCAGTAGCCCTTTTGTAACACCAAACAGAACACATGTTTAATTCCACAAGTTAGATCAGACATTCAGATCAGTGAACAAGAGAGCAGAGGTAGCAGAACAGGGGCAGCCCCAAGAGGCCTTGAGTGTTACAGGTATCTCTTGATGACGCAGTTCTTACTCCGTAGACATGTACTGGCGTGCAGTAGCTGAAGTCAATCACTGTCTCTCTGAATACTGGTACTGTCACACTTGCATCAAGGCAAGACTCAAAAAGCCTAGGCAGAAGTAGAGGAGATGTTGCCCTTTTCACTTCTCACCTAGATGATGTTCCCTAGATGCTACAGATCCTAGATCTGTCCTAGGAACTGTATCCAACTTAAGCCATGTGTAGTGCTTAGATCACTGCAGAGTCCAGCTTTCAGTATGATCTGTTGGTTAAGGAGTTGACAAAACTAGCTTAACACATCAGTGTCATGAAGAGAGTCAGGATCACTCTTGTTCATTTTCTGTTCCATGGCTCCAGATGTAGATGTGACTTAAAGAGAATAAACTGCAAGTAAAGGAGCAGATCTTTTAGTTTTGTGTAATCAAAGCTGATTTATAACACTGTTTAAAATTATCAGTTCTATTTAAAACTTCCTTCCTGATATACACTAAAAGCTGGAAGACATTTGCTTACATAAATCCATTATGTCAGAGGAATTGTATCTGTTTGATGAGAGGAGAATATCATCTTTTGGTTATTCGGTATCTTAGTGAAATAAACTAGATGAAAATGCACGGGTTTTTTCCTCCCTCTTTTTTAGAGCCAAGCCATTTTAAAAGTGGAATAAATTCTTGTTAACTTGGGTCTTAGAGGCAGTCATGTCGAAGTAAATTGTTATGACCTTGAAAAAACTTCAATGAAACCACAAGGAGTCAAACTATTCATTCTATTTCACTTCCCAGAAAAACACCATCCAAATATTGCTGCACTAAACAAATGAAAAAAATAAATATTGAACAGAAGGCAAAACTTGAACCAGCCAAAAGTTAAGCACAGAGCTTATCCCATGCAAATAAGTACCAACTATTGTTTATTGAACCTGAATCAAATAAGGACTTCTTTTGTATGTCTCATGCCAAGAGTTAAATAGGATTCTCTCTGCCACAGGGTCCCATAGGCATAGTCCCATGGAAATGCTTTTGTTCACAAAAAAAGGAACAGTCTGGTTTAAACTCCGAATACATGATGAAAAGAAGCTCTTGGGGAAAAAAAGAATATACACGGAATAGACATTAGGCTTAACTTCTCTTAAACAAACTGTAGAATAAAATGCTAGTAATTAAGGATGGAGACCAGTGGTTACATATGATAAATTATGTGGCAGTCATTAGTTGCTTTAAAATGTATCCCCTTATGGGGATATTTATTATTCTTGAAAGCTCATTTAGGAAAAAAAGGAAACTCTGGATGCAGTAAATGAAACAACTTGCTAAATGATTTACTATGTAAAACTTGTGTACAACTTTAAATGTGCACAGTTACATCAATTTTGCAAAGCAATTGCTCTGTGCAGTTATTTTTTTTTCACTGTTACTTTTTAGTTATGACTAAATAATTTTAACTTCTTATTTAGTTATGACTAAATAATTTTAATTTCTATTTTTTAAAGCAGACTGACACTACATAGAGTGGAGGAATTTTTCATAATAACAAAAATAAGGAAAAAATCAGATTAATTTTTTGGCTACCTGTTAATGAAATTTGGCATGCTTTGGAACTGAGTCAGCATTGACACATGAAGCAGTCCAGTTAGTTCATATTCAGCTGCCAAAATGGTCCACCTATTGAGCTAATACCTGGCATTCATAACACACCAGAAGCATTTCTTTTTATCTAAAAACAAATAGTATTCTGCTTAAAAAAGCATATCAAAGGTCACCTTTTTTACTGACATTGCAAAGAAAACTTGTAGAACTTGGGAATGAAAATTATCTAAAGTTCAGAACAACTTCTTAACAGACATAGCCTTAACAACTTCTTAACAGACATGTTTTCCTTCCCTGCACCAATCCCACAATTCTCGAGAAAAATGTGTCACAGTGAGCACAGAATCAGTCTTAGTAATTTGAAGAGAAATTATTTACTTGTTATTACTTAACATACAGAGGCTCAGACAAGCCTTTCCACAGGCCTTCTTGACTGACAGCAGCCTTGCTTGCATTCCTTCCATGATAGAGCAGAAGCCAGCTAAGCTAGTAGCTGGCTGAAGCAGGTACAGTAATCCTAAGATTTTAGGAGGAGAACAAAAAAGGATGCAACTCCATCTTCTATACTAAAAATAGTTAAATTAAAAAATATTTCTCAAGTGTTATACTCCATTCAAGACATGGCACGGTTTTATCAGCAGAATGAAACCCAAAAGGCTTTTAAATTATTTTACCATATCTGGGAATGCAGATGTTGCCTTAATTCTCCTCTGAAACATATTAGTGAGATCAACTTCCAAGCAAGCTCTCACAGGCTCTTAATAGCCCATGATTTCCTTCTTCATGTTTGCTTACCACAGAATGGTGGCAACACAGATCACTGAAAGGGTTTGTCTCTGGTATATGTCTTTGGAATTTGAGTAAGTGCGAGGTGTAGATTTTGGAGGACAAGACACCCTACTTTTTTTTCACAATAGGGATTAATTTCCTTACTGAATAAAATTTTTACCATTTTCTCTCACCGTAAAATATTGTTTAGTGACAGGTCTGAACTCATATTCTCTAGGTCTGTTAAGGCTTCTTACAAAACAAATATAAAGTCCTAGAAATCTGAATTTGAAATCTGTGAGTCATTTCAAACATTCTGTTATTGACTGAAGTAAAAAGAATAATTTTCTACTCTCCTTCTTGAAGAAGAACAATAAGTGTTTATGATCTTTAAAATACAACAATGCAGCCATGCTGATTTTACAAGTAAGGAAGCTGTAGGGAAGAATTAAACACCAAAACAGTTTTTACTTAAAATAGTCTGTTTATGGAACAGACTTTTTTTTTTTTAAGGAAAACTAATGAATTTTTGAAATGTCTACTTTCAACTTTTTATAGAAGAAAAAAATCTAAATCCCTATGGTAAAATTGCTTGTAAAAAAAGAGAAAGAAAATAAGAAAAGGATCATTTGATAAGCTAGTTGTTAGGTATCTTTTTAACCTACAGCAAATTTGGGTTCCAATCCTTTCTCCACAAAATGTCTAAAGATGAAATACTGATAAATATGGGAATTGCAGATGTGAGGATTCCCTTTTGCTGGCTCAATTTAGTTGTTTCTCTAGATGACTATGTAAAGCTTTCTTTGAAGTCTCTTGAGAGGTTGTGTTTAAATCCAAAGATTAGACTTGGCTCTGAGGGCAAGTTAATGTTCTGTGTCCTCTTTATTTGTCTTTTCTTCATGTTATTTTAAAAAAAGTGAAACAGCGAACCAATTGGCATAATGTCCATAAAAGTGCTTTAGATGCAAGTTCCTTAAATGCAGACATCTAATTGGCATATTATACATCCTATGGTGATTCTTTTATTATTTTTCCTCTCAGTAGCAGAAAAAGAAGAGCAGCTGCTAATTATTTTTCCAATAGCTGAAATAACCTGTTCTTTGTTGGTTAAACTGGATTCTCCCCCACCTGCAGTGACATATTTATTTTTACAAAATATACATAAAAAGGGGTACATGTCAAGTCACATGTTATAACTATGTACCTGTGTAAGAATATACCAAGTAAGTAAGTCTTTATTTAAATCAAGACTTAGGTAAATGATGATACTTCTACAAAAGTGCAGAAAAATACCAGTATTTTAGGTCTTTCAATGTTCAGGATAATAGGTGGCTTCTGTCTTTTCTCTGTGGTTTTCTCTTAGCCAAACCGTGACCAACTTGCTGTGTAATGGGTAGTAACATACACACTGTATACTAACACAATATGACTATCCCATTAGCATTACACCTTAGGTGACCTTTTAAACTCCCACCTTGCATGTGTGTTCAGAAGAGGTTCAGAGGAGATGAATCTCAAGGAGCGCTAAAAATGTCAGCAGTGGCTTCCTGGCACTTGGGTTCTAAGCCAAATGGAGTTGACCTCATTTAGGAAATAGTGGGATGCTATTAGAAACCTTTTCTTAGAGAAGACAGAATCACAGCTACAAGAAGTGAAGAGAGAGAAAAATGAGATGACAGGGTAAGGAGGAAAGAAAGCTAATGAAAAAGTAAAGTTAATATAATCTTAATGCTATAGCCTTAAAGAAAGTTAATATAGCCTTATATAAAGTAGCCTTTCGGACAAAAAGATGGAAAGTGGTCTTTCTGGTTATGTCTAAACTGCTGGTCTCATGAGCATGTGCATCATCCTGTTCTGTCATGTGAGCCCCAGTCAAAATCACCCACTAGCTGTGCACTTTTCCTACCAAAATAAGATAAGTTTGTATAGGCAGAAATGGCATTGTATCACACCCTGGTTTGCTGCTGAGGGACCAAGAGGTTGGAGCATGTCATGACCTCACTATTCAGCAAATTTTGTCCTATTACAAATTATACACGCCTGGAGAGATAAAATGTACTGCATATTCCTACACATTATTTATGTGGTGGCAGTAGACAGCAAGATAACCTCCCCATCCCCACTATCAAAAAGTAATGTACTGCAACAGTACCAGAGATATTAAAAGAAAAATAGATCCAAAGACTGTTGATGTTGATTGAACTGGAAAACAGGCCTCAAAATGTAAAATCTTATTATCCCTATCACGAAGAGTAGTTCAATGCTGTGAGTCATCGTGACTCTAGAGCAATTCTTTTAACATTTCTGACAATGGTGTTTTGTCTCTGAAAGAGCAGAACAGGAGAAAATAAACTATTTTTAGTTTCTGACCTGAGAACAGTTGGGACAAAAAGAAGGTGCATCTCATAGAAGCTCTTTCGTGTTTTTTTCCTACAGTTGGAGAGGTCAATCCTCTCTTAATGTGGCAGTGGTTCCCCCCCCGACCAGCTATTCCTACAGGACTGTATGAAGCTCCTTTCAAGTGCTAGCATACCATACCAAGAGGCTAAAGACAGATTTCTTTATCTAAGGATGGAGCTGAATGTTTAATCTGTGATCTTCAGGACTTCCCAAAACATAAGTTTTTATAAACATAGCTGTTAGAAAACACTTTGTACGTTGATTGGTTAAACAAAACACCAAGACTCCAATACTAAAAATGCCAAACAGAAAAAGGCTTAATCCTAACTTTTGCCCTGCTCCTAATAAAAACCACCCAGTTCTGATCAGAGGATGATTCCTTGGTTCCCCTATTAATGTCCAATTTGGAGGGAGGGGAAGGAACCATGCTTCCAAAAGCACAGCAGAGAGCCAAGGGTGCAGCTGGAGGCAGACATGGGTGCAAGGTCTCCAACAGACAAAACAGCTTGGCAGAGTACTACAGTCAAACAGGTACATGGAAATTTAGCAAATACTCAAATGGTCCAACTACTTTGACCCTGTGAACCCTGACAAACAAAATAGCCAAAACACATCTAGAAAGAGTAAAGAAGCTCCTGGTTTCACAAGTGCCACTTTCATACTAGCAGAGGAGTGTATGTGAGATCCTGCCAGCCTGGTCCTGGGGATGAATATTGCTACTGGAGTTCCCACTCCTTTAGCAGTCAGATGCCCAACATCGTATCCTGCCTAGTGCCTCTGTAAAAACAGTGAGATCCTTTCAGTGTACCACTGTTGCTAAATATTCAAGCTGTGATACACAATGAGCTTGTTCCACCAATCAAACTGAGACAGACACTTGGCCCATGGAGCTGGGGGCTAGATGGCCATTTAAAAGAAAAGTATGCATAATTAAATTCTCTCCCATTTTACGCCTTATCCTCCCTCTCTCCTTTTATCTTCAGCTACCATTAACAGGCTCCTTTTCATTTTCTCCTTCTTATCCTTTTTCCTTCTTTCCCTTTCATCCTTGTTTATGTCTTTTTCATTTTCCCTTACTTTAATTTTTTTTCCAAATCCTTTTGATCATTTGCCTCCTCAGCTCCCCAGTTCTTTACCCAGCTGTGTTCATGGGCTTTTCCATTTATATCAGCTTCTCCCTCTCTTTTTCTTACTATGTTCTTACTTCTTCAGTTGAATGAAACCTTACTCCAGCGAGCCTAGGACCTGATCTTCGGCATTGTGTGTAACAAATGTTAGTCACTGTTACTTAACGAGCAGATTTGGATGGAAAAAAAGCATATGGCTAGAAGGAACAACGCGAAAATGAGGTGATAAAATCAGCAGTATGAAAATGAATTTAATTACATTATTCTTATCATTGTATCATCCAAATGCTCATTTGCTTGACAATAATTTTTGTTCAGCATGTGTGACATTTTAGCCATATATTTAATGTATAGCATTGTCTCTCATTTGTTATTAAAAAGCTGTGAAAGGTTTGTCTAAATGAAATTAGATCTGCATTCTACTAGCAGAAATGTAATCTTTGGAACAAATGATCTTTCCAAGAATGTCTGTGCAGGTCATGCATATATATATCTATTTTAATTATTCCCATATAAATATGCTTGTTTTCTGTAGCTGTACATAAACACATACACAGAGCAAGGTAGACCAGAACATGGCGTAAATTATCCAGTTACAAATTAACCCAATTATCCGTTAAACTGGTGCAAATAGAGTAACTCATTCACTTTCACATGCTTTCAGGCAAAGTGGCTCTGCTTGGAGTCCTCTCACAGTTTCTCTGGTGTCTAGTTTGAAATTAACACTCTTGAACTAAAGATTTTTTTGTCTAGCAGTCTAGGATCCCTTTTTTTAGTTTGTTGTTAAAAAAAAAGTGATGCTCCTCTGGTCTTTACTGCAGCATCTACACATTCCTAAGCCCTCTGGTCACGCACTGTGACAGAATGATTTGCACAGCATGTTGATATCCTTCAGACTCCACATGCCAGAAAAATCTGGAATTCAAGTTCAGGAAAGAAATCCCTTTGAGTTTACCTTAGGAGATTCTCTGAAATCTACAGGTGCTATGCTACACTTCCTCCTAAACTAAACTGATCTCTTCTATAAATCTAGGTGCTTTTTGTTTTTGCTTCTGTTTGGTTGGTTTTTTGTTTTGGTTTTGGTTTTTTTGTCAGCAACTGAGGCTGATAAGTCTCCTCTTTCCTCCCTGATCTCTTCTTATGCAACAACGTCCTCTCTTCTGCAGAGCTGAATCCCACATGAACCTCTCTCAGTTCAATGATGATGAAAACATCACCACTCACACTAATCCATCATTCTTCCACTTAAACCTGTCCAGAACTGCTCCTTGAGGGTGAATCAGAAGTCCCATGTCAAGTAAAGTTATTAGTCAGAACTGGTAGTTTTTGGTACTGTTTTCTTTCTTAACTGCACCTTTCCTTTCTTTGTTTCTTTGCTATCCTTCGTCTCCTTTCCTTCCCCTGACTTTTGTGTTTTTCCTAGAGTCTCTGCTTTAAAACTGAATCACAGGGAAGAATTAAGAAAAGTGAGAAAAATTGTTCTTAAGGCCATCAGGAGCAGCCCAGAAATGTTTGCTTCTCAGTAAAGCCTAAAATATACAGTGAATATGAGAGACATTTTCACTTACATCTGCTATTAGTGAAGAAAATCTTGTAACCAAGTGAGCTGCAAAAGAAGCTGCAGCACATTTATGTCGAAACGGTATTTATAAAGGTCAAAATATAACTTAGGGTGATTGGAGATTTAAGCACTGGTTTTGGAGAAAGTAACCTTAAGTGGGCAAAAATACTGTTATTACAAGAGGAATTCTATGTAATTCTTGGTTCTTTATTTTTTTTTTGCAACATGCAGAGTAACAGCTTTCTAACAATCATTATGAGCGTTACAAATCTGTGACATTGTTTACATTATCTTCTTATGAAATCACTGTTTTTAATAGTAACAGAAATATTGTCATGCCATGGCAGTTAGATTAATGTCATTCGTCTTTACAGTTTCAATTCCTCCCAACTCCTGTAAGATTTAATTTTTAAATAAAATTTATTATTTTACCAGTGCACTTGGTGACTCTTAGAAGAACCAAACACACAAAGTTCAAAACTGGACCAAGAAAAAGGCAAGAATAAAACCAGCTATTTCCTTCTGGCATCTTTAACAGCTACCTCTGCACTATCTTGTAAGAGCATCTTCAGAGGCAGCCTTAAGGCCAAATGCACTGTAAAGACCACTCATGCTGAATAACTTCACAACATTTTCAGACTATTAATCCCCAAACTCGTGACAGAATAATGCAAAAAGCTTCTAGATCATCCCAGAGAACAAAGCTTCCAGATCATCCCCTAAGAGAAAACATAATCCATGGTACCACAAATCCACTCTACTGCAGCTACAGGAATACTGCTCACTCTGCATTGATCCAAGTCTCCCCAGACATCCTCCTTGGGCCAAGGTTTACACAACCTGGCTTTGTATCATTAGGCAAAGCCACTAACAGCTTCAGTCCTGCCAGGCAGAGGACCTACTCTTGACAGGGGCATGCCTTTGCCCATACCATCAAATACAAATTAATAAGAGAACTCTTCTGACGAACCCCTCTGGGGGTTCCACAGGGCTCAATTTTAGGTCCAGTTCTCTTCAATTTCTTAGTAAATGACTTGGACACAGGACTTGAGGATATACTAAATAAGTTTGCTAATTATACAACATTTGGAGGAGGTGTTGACTCCCTTGAAGGTAGGGAGGCCCTGCAGAGAGACCTCAACAAATTAGAGGACTGGCAATAATGAAACATATGAAGTTTAACAAAGACAAGTGCCAGATTCTGCACCTGGGAAGGGATACACTGGATGTACATACAGACTGGGGAATGAGATGCTGGAAAGGAGTGCCACTGAAAGGGACCTGGGGGTCCTGGTCAACAGCATGTTGAATATGATTCAGCAGTGCCCTGGCAGCCAGGAGGGCCAACCCTGTCTTGAGGGGCATCAGGTACAGCATCACCAGCCAGCCGAAGGAGGGAATCGTCCCGCTCTGCTCTGCACTGGTGCAGCCTCACCTTGAATATTGTCTGCAGGTTTGGGCATCACAATGTAAGAAAAGATATTAAGCTATTAGAGAGTGTCTAAAGGAGGGCAATGAAGATGGTGAAGGGTCTTGAGGGGAAGCCATGTGAGGAATGGCTGAGGTAATTTGGCTTGTTCAGCCTGGAGAAAAGGTGATTGAGGGGGGTTAACACAGCAGTCTACCTCACAGCAGTCTACAGTTGCCTCATGAGGGGAAGTGGAGGGGCAGGTACTGATCCCTTCCCTCTGGCAACCAGTCACAGTACCTGATGGAATGGCATGGAGTTGTGTCAGGGGAGGTTTAGGTTGGACATAAGGAAAAGGTTCTTCACCCAGAGGGTGGCTGGGCACTGGAATTGGATCCGCTGGGAAGTGGTCATGCCACCAAATCTGAGAGAGTTCAAGTGTTCGGACAACGCTATCAGGCACATGGTGTGATTCTCAGGGCTGTCCTGTGCAGGGCCAAGAGCTGGACTTTCAGTAATCCCTTCAGGATATTCTATGATTCTATGAAGCCCTCATGGATGCTGCTGAAGGATGGGAAACAAGACCCAGAGAATTTCTTTCTTGAACTTCTAATTCCAAAACAACCAGAATAGACCACAGCAAGGTATCTTCTGTGGTTCGGCTGCACAATTCTGAGGTTGAAGGGAGACAAAAGAAAGTAGAAATAAGAAGGTACAGGAGCTGCTGAAAGGGAGACCTATGACTATCACAGCAGCTAGCATCCACACTCCCTCACTTTAACCCTGTTCATTGCTGGAGACCACTTTTCACAACTATGTTTTCTTCTCAAAGTGGCTCTAGAATAACAGAATCACCAGACATTTGCCTTGTGAATCTGCCTCGTGATCTCTTGCATTTAAGCCCAGGATGCTTCCAGCCAGACTCATCTGTGGACCAGTGGTCCAATGCAGTCTCCACTGCTTCCTCTTGTCTGACCTGTCTCCTAAGTCCTCTTTCTAGCACACGGGAGGTCAGTAAAAAACGGGCATTATTTCCTTGTCTTTTCAAGCTAGGGTGCAAAAATACAAAGCTATGCCTATTTAAAAAAGCTGGGTGGTTTCTTTTTTTGAACATAATGTAGTCCCATCTGTCAGGACGGAACACCAATGGCTTCTTTCTCTCAAGCACCCTCTTTCCATACAGCGTCACCCCATACAGCCATGCTGCAGCATCTGCCAGCATCTGCTATGACACAGACATTTCCAGATTTGCTTTATAATTTTGCTGGGATTTCCTTCACATCCACAGCAAGTTCAGAGTGAGCACTACCGGGAACCAACTGGTTGAGATGGAGCTGTAAAGTGCCCAGACAGTGCCATTCATACTAGCAAATATTGTCCTAGGCCCAATTATTCTGGGAGATTCTCGAGTGAGATCAAAGGAGAAACAGCTCTTCTAAAAGAAGTCCTGCTATAGGTAAAAGGTACACATGAAAAGTCACACAATGACACTTTCTCAAAGTGACATGCTAGAAAATGCTTTTTCTCTAGATAGGAGACAACACACACTACTCAGTAGGGAGTGTTTCTTCCCCTGTTCAAACTTGGTGGGAATAAAAATCCAGGACTAATGAATGTTTATCAAAATGGGAGACAGGAGAACAATTTTTCTGGAGACCGGTCAGGAACATACAGTATTAACAAGCATATTCCTGGAATTGTGGCAACAAACAACCAAACAAAAACCATGGCCCTTTTAACAGTGAACTATGACACAAAGATATTTGAATGAATATTTGCCACCATTGTCCATTAGTGGATATCCATGGTTTGGGGAATGACCTTAGGACAGAGCCATGCCTTTTAGTGTTCATAACTGGGCAGCCTATTGCTCCATATTCACATCTTGATGTTCAACCAAAGCACACTAGTTATCTACTTCAGGTAGCTTCTTGGTCACCAAAATGTGATGGCTCCCATGAGTCGTGATGGAGAACTCACACATTCAGGAGTCCCATGTGTTCTCCATACGAAGAGAACAAATAGGCCTCACTCTTGCCTTTCACTGTCGTCTTTGCCTCATCTCTGCACAGCTGCATAGCAGAATCGGTATGGACAACGGGGAGCTGTCACAAGGATAGGATGGTGCTGTGGTATCTGAAGTGCAGCATAAGTACTGAGGGAGAGACTCTGCTACTACTGGTTTCACTGGGAACAGGAATGCTGTTCAAAAAGCAACAGCACTACTAGTGAGAGTGAAAAAGCAGATAAATCAGCCACAAGCTTTTCTTCTACTAGTGTGATCATGAAAATGCAGAAGTATTTCAATTTCTCCTTTTTTTTTCCACAGTTACTCTGTTCCAGAAGGTGCATGTCCCTGGTTTTGAGGCATTTCAGAGATTTTAGTATTTAATTCCAGTAACAGAAGAAGTTACTTTCAGTTATGATATGGATTATTCCAAAGCATTTGGTGCTTAGAAGGGAGGAATTCTAATCTAGGAAACTTTTAGCTCATATCTCCAATGCTTGCAACCACAAAGGTTACTATACTTCATTCATTCAGAGCTCTGTCAATTCATTGTTTGCACCTGAACTTTTGAACTTGGAAGAAATATAGCCCTGATGTTACAGAATTGTTTTAATCTAGGTGTTTTATAACTTGTTGTGCTTCATCTTAAGTAATATTCCTTTAATATTTTTGTTTGTACTGTAAAAACAATAGGGATTTTTGATGAAAATTTACTGCCTCTGATTTACCTCCGTGTCTCCAGAAACAACACACCATTAGTTTATAGCTCCACACAATGTCTGATCAGTTCCTCAACATGAAAATTTTCCTCAGCAATGTTCAAATCTGATCGTTTTGTAGGAGACGGGAGCGAACATTTCCTCATTTGCCACTGATTCACCTTTTTGAGATCTGTAACTGATACTACTGTGTAGCCCTTCGAATATGACTAGACTTTTTTTAGATGGGTAATGGTTCTGCCCCAAACCACACCTGTAATTCCCATTAATAGTGGTGTGAGGGTAAAAAAACTCCCAGAACTTCCACAATGCAGCTTTCCTGTGCATATAATTCCCATTAACTTTAACCTAAGTTCTGCACAACAAGCAACAGCAGGATCAGTACTGCTTTTGAAAAATAAAGTAATATGTAATGACTCACCACATCTGCAAAGCTTTCCTGACTTCTACTTATCATGCTTTTATTTTATTTTATTACTCTTGTCTCATCAGAATGGTTATTTAACTTGTGAGAGGAATCCATTTCAGCATTATGTTTTACCACACATTTGTATCCATCAGAATTCTTAATTTATATTTAATAAAATAATGTAACAGTATAAAATAAAATATTACAAAATTGATTTTTTAGAACAATACTGCATGAAGCAGGAGAATGAATAGCATCCATGGTCACACCAAATTTCAAGTTATCATTCCCAATGCTTTTGACAAATCAACGGGTAGTTGAATTCCTACTCATTTTATTATGTGTAACATGTTAAAAAATTACACGGCATGCAAATAAAGTCATTCTTTGACCGAATACATTTCTGCTCTTATTCTCTTCTGTGCTTGCTCCCCACTTTGTCTCCTCAGGGCTACGCTATTTAAATAAGCTCCCATTATTTTCAGTGGAATGACTTCCTAAAGGGAAATATTTGTGTCCCTTCACTGGACATCTGCTGTTGGTATGAAAGCAATCAAGAGGAAAAAATGATGGTATGAAGCACATTTAACTTTCACGCCTCTTCATCATTCTGCACAAGTGAACACCAACAAGAATTCAATCATAAGTATATAAAAATAGATTCCTCCCCTTTCTAAAAAAGCAGAAATATTTAAAAAAGGAAAATAAAGAATAAAAACCCCTACTAAATAAGAATAGATTCTACACATGAACACCTCAAATTTGTAGTACCGCCCTGACCCTCTATTATCATTTAAAAAAAAAATTCAAATACTTCCAAATACACAAATATAAAATAAATTCTACAAATGACTAAGACAAACGGTGTAATTTACAGATATCATAATTATAACATATAATTTACTTATCAGCAACTTTTAAACATATTAAGGTAAAAACCTCCAGTCAGCACAGGTGGTGTTGTGAGAGGTGGTACTTACATTTATGCTCATATGCTGCCTCTCTGATGGATTCTGCATCACTGACTACTGTGCCTGCCTGCTCAGAATTGCCTCTGATGAGAAGGTACCACAGTGTTTTGCAACACTATAAATTGTTGTTAAAGTAGATTTCAGAGGAAAAAAAATAATTTTTTTTGTTGTTGAAAGACAAGATTTAAGGTGCATGTCCTTCTGTTCAACTACAACTGTAGGAAAATAAGAATCTTAACTTCATGTTCCAATAATGTCTCATGCATCTCATGTGACAATTGCATGAAATAGTAGGGAGTTGTCTAGAGGTGCTGCTGACAACATGAATGCTACATTGCTAAGCCAGAGTTAGTAACAAAGAGGTGAAGGAACTCTAATTCCATTCATCAATGACTGTTTTTGCAAGAGCTACAAAAAGAAATAAAGAGGGTGCATATTTCACTTCCTCTTTTTCACAAACTCCCAATTAACTGTAAAAGAACTTTTGGAAAAGTTATCTTATGCCAAGGCACAGCTCCTCTTATCTGATGCTAATTCAGAGCCATTGAAGAAAAATGAGAAAAATTTATGTGATTGAAGAAACTCAAGAGAAGTTCACAAGCAGAAAGAAAACTAACCTTATATTGAATGTGGGTTTTCAGTTGGCTTTTGCTTTTATGCATTTTTGATGGAATGCACCCAAGAAGTCAGAAATATGTTTTCCTAACTGTAAACACCATCTGAAGGGCCCTCACAGATATGATTCACCAGTGTTAGCACTGATGGCATCAGACATAGTATTTTAGTTGTCTGCTTCAGTTTTTCCTTTTAAGAAAACATCTGAAAACCAAACTTTTGTCAAGCATTTCTAGGGATTACTCCTAAAGGGAAGGTTCCATCTAACAGGAGCCTGCAGAAAAACCACCCCTAGAAAAGGTTTTATCTGTGGAGAGGGGTGGACTAGAATATTTTTAGCAGAAAAAATATAACGCTATAGCTCTGCTGGTGAAACTCAATGTATGTTCCTTCTATTATGTAATAAGGACTAATTTATTTTAGAACAATTACTCTGGCTTGGAAGACTGAGAAGTTAGCTTACTTCACAGTGCTCATCTAAATTTCAATTCTTTTGGTCTATCTCCTTGACACGGTTGATTATAGAAGCACTGAATAGAAAGAATAGCAACTTGAAGTTCAAATGAGTAGGGAGAGGTGGAACAGTACAGAACTTTGAAGACAATGAAATTAAGCCTAAATTTGTAATAGGAAAGGATGTTAGCCCAGATGAATGACAAGATCAAAGCAACGAGTGACAAAGATGATATTACAGTCTGTATTTGTACAGACTTTGAAGACTGAATATATGAATATTTGCAAGTATTTGCATTTGATCAATTCAGTGTTTCTGTTTCTTTCTGCTCCTGACCAATCCCATTCAACCTTACAAAAACCTGAAGGTTGTACACTCTTGGTAGGTGTTTGTTTAACAGTATTAGGCATTTGGACTATTTTGCTCTTGTCTCCCGTATGTACCTCCTGAAAATGTGGACAGAGACACAGCTAAGGACATACACATTTCAGGAAAAGCTAAGGACAAGTAGTAAAAGAAAATCAGTGTATATACTTTCCTTTACAAGGTATGGGAATTATTAAAAATTATTAAAAACCATGTAATATATTTGAAGACACAAAGGGGGAAGTGAGGTGATTTTGAGTTCCGTAATGACTCTAATCAGCCTCACTTAGGGCCCTCACCCACACCCTCTGCCCCACAAGCATCATAGTTCCATAAGCACCATTTCAGCTCACTCTGGGGCCTTCACTCTCTGCTGGAGCTATGATGTAGGAACACTGGTCTCCACATATCTGGTCACAGGCCCTGCTGACCCAGGCCCCAACCTGTGGGTTCACTTCTGGGCTTGATCTTGGACTTGTCTTATCACAGTGGAACAATAGAGTTTTTTGATCATGAAGACGCCTCCTGAGAGATGCTTTTCGGTTCTGTGCTTACCTGATCAAAAGAGTGTGTAACCGGTACCATGTTCTCTGAGGCTGCCTTCTTCGTGAAGGCGAACTTCGCTGAGAGCAGTAATGTCAATGTTGAGACGTGACAGTTCATGGGCAATCAGGGCAGACCGACGCTCAGGACATCCAGTATCTGCAGAATCGAGCATGGTTCTAATGTTCCAGTATACTAGAGTTAATTTGGCTGTGCCTTTCGAGGCAGGTGTATATGCCTTCGTCTTTTGATCTTTGTGTGACTGCATTTGTTGATATCACAGTGGACCTGCTTGGTGATCACTGAACATGACCCTAATCCTTATCTGCAGATCGTCTTCCTGGCTTCCTCTCGGACCCACCTCATCATTGTGAACTTACTTCATGATTTGGAGCCTTGGCTGAATGTGGCCATGCTCTCTCAGACTGCCCTACTTACCTTGCTGGGGTTGGTAGATCAGATCCCTGGCCCCTCTCCTGTTGAAAGATGTTACTGCACTCAATTCTTGGCTCCCCATCCCTTGGGAAATAGCTGACCCTTTCTGTTCTCTGACAGAAAGCTCTAGTTTGAAGAGGCCTGCTTCTTATATATACTATAAAGAGCGATATACTTCTAAGAGTAGAGGTAAAAGCCACAATGGTTTTAAGTCTTTGTTGATCATTAAAAACAATAGTTTTCTGATAAAATGCTGACAATCAGAATGCGAGAGAGAATTTGGACTGAAGACAAGACATGAAAATACAGCAAACACAATCTGGCATGAAGTACATGTTCTTCCTTGTCTGTACAAACCACATGAGTGGTTGAAGGAGACTATGCTGATCATGGCAATAAAAACTTTGCTTCCAGCAGAAGAGACAGGACCGTACATAGAGTTAAATTTTTTATGAGTTTACAAGCTTCTACCTGCCTAGGCAACACTCTCTCTTATACATCTTATTATAACAAATATCAGAATACCTTATGAAATAGATGTACTTCCACAATGCAGTTATTTTTTGTTCTTCGTCTTGAACTAGCAGTAACCATATCTGTTGTTTTTTTAACAGCTGAAAACAAAGAGGACTTAAGTTTTTATTACCACAAACTTCAGAGTGATCAAGTGAATAAGGCAAGACGTCCTTAGGACAAAATGCTTGCACAAATCATTAGTAATGAAAAAAAGAAAAAAAAAAAAAGAACAAAACAGGCAGTCACATTACACATGACAATATCTGATAGGGAGCAGCTACAGTGATTAGAGGATCTCAGTGCCAAATGAATGATCAGGGATCAGTTCCAGTGCCAGCAAGCCCCAGCAGCAATAAGCAGGAAAGATGATGAGCCTCTACTAAAGATGGAACATTTTGTATGCAGCAACTTTTGCAGCTGCTTTAGACTGACCTTAGATTACAAGGAGTTCTTTGTTGTTCCTTGGAGGCAAGGAAATATGGGGTATGGGGTGGATGTGATCTTTTAAGGACACTACTATATCCTCACTCTACCCCTCAACAAAAGGCAGAAGGATGCATACCTGACTTTTTGACTAAACACCAGAAGATTTACTCAGAACATTCATCACTGAAATAGCTCTTCAGGAACAAATGAAACCTTTACAGCATCTATGGATACAGATATACTCAACATTATGAAAGAGAATATAATTGTGTATAATGTAATCAATAAATCCTGGCACATAGATAAGAACACCCTTTTTTAAAAAAGCTTTTGACAAAAATGAGGAGTGAAAAGGTGAAGAATATCAGTAAAAAAGTAGGTGAGAAGAGAAAGCTACCTAAAGATAAGTGAACATTAGCAAAGGAGAAGAGGTTGCTCTGTATTTAAGAAGGGCCTCAAACGAAAAAAAAAATCACCCATTTTTCAGTTGGGCATATTTCTCCTTGTGATTTTTCTTAGGTGATTCGAATTTCACTGTAGCAGAGAAGCAGCCTTGATAAAAACAGAGAATGTGAATCATTGTCTTCTGACAAAGCACATCATACTTTCACTTATTAGCTGTACTTAACTAAGAAAATGTGCCACTGTCCTCTGAAGAAAATTAACTTTCACCATATTTAAACAGTAGTGTCATTGAAAGATTCATGAAGCTTGTCTGTCTGAGCTTTAAAACAAGATAGAGTGGGCTAGCAAAAATCACTCTGGTCTGACTACTTTACAGTGCAAAAAATAGCTTTGAGCTGTAAGTGATGTTATCTGCTACTGAACCAAAAGATCAGGTGACAGCCGTGTAGCCCACATTCTTGGCCACTTAATCAGCATTGTCACAGGCCAAAAAAAGGCAGGATGTTTGGGCCTTCCTCCAGTATTTGAATACTAGTCTTTGCTTTTCTATTTCTGCTGTAACATGAGCAAGAGAGTGTTCCTGCTCTGTGTCATAATAGGAAGGGTGACTTCATGCTACAGATTACGCAGGATGGCCTTGATGCCTTATGGAATTTGAGATATATTTACTTAATCTTGCACCAGCAACACAGAATTAACAGCACTGAGTATCATTAACATCTTAAAGGAAAGATAACAGCTAAATAGATAAACACAATACATAACTAATTGTTAAACCCATATGTAGGCATTTTCTAAGAATTTATCCTTGACACAAGTCATCTTGTTTCCACAAGATGATAAGTACTTTGACCTCAGACCTCTCTAACCAGTAATACAGTTCTCAGTCAGTTTGAAATTTCCAAAAATCATTTGCCAGAAGTAGCTCAGAGATCTGGAATATTGGAAATTATTCAGCAAGAGAATGATTAGCAGGCAGAGAGCAGCTGTGCGAGAGAAGTTTCTGTAATAAACAGTGTAATTATTCATAATTTGTCATCAAGTTGTTTAATTTCCCCCCAGTGGAACATATACAAATTCCATATTTTAAAATAAAAAAAAAAAAATCTTTGCAATGAAGGCTGTTTATGTGCATTTCCTATTGCTGTACATTAAAATTTAGAAATTAGTTACGAAAATTTCCAGATTTCCTCCTTATTCTACAGGTCTTACTGTCTCATTCTTTGACTCCTTTCTGCAGGAATAATTTTGTGATATTTATGACACGGCTAACAATTCCCGATCAGCCATGCATGACCTGTGTTTCCATTGTTCTTGTTGGTTTAGGTATTCCCTGGAGCTTAACTGTTTCTTACATTTGCCGTAAGTAAAGCGGAATATTTGTGTCTTTGAAGGTCATGCACTTAGTCCTACCGTAACTGAACAAACACTCATACATGTTCTTCTGTAATCCTCAGAATTCAGTGACTTTCTATCTCATCTTCACTAAGCTAAGGCCAGATAGCTGTGGATATAGACATGGAATTTTCTATTTTCTGTGAAAAAGCTGAGGTTGAGAGTTACTCTGTTGGGATTGACAGTGGCTGACCAGACACACAATTTTATGTGTGTCTGGGCATCCCGAACCGAGAAAGGTCATCATTAGCATAAGCATTGGTGTAACTGCTCATTTTTGGATTTATAGTACAGACCTACTAGAAAACACATTTTAAAGTTTAATCTACTGCTAGTTATTTACGAGATTCGAGTTTTTAAAGATTTTTAGTTACAAAGGTAGCACTTGCAAGACTAGCTAGAGTTTCTAATTTTTAGAAAATACAGAAGTTATGTAACAAGGAAAAAAATGAAAATTAAAATAAAAAAAATAACTTTTATTACAAAATACCCGTGGGTTACCAGGGCTTTGGGGAATTAAGGGAACTTCTTCGGGGGCCAAAAGGGAAGACTGTGAAGGTCCAGGCAAACAATAAACTAAGAGAAGGCTCACGATTCAAAAGAAAAAGTCTGACGTCAGGAACACAACAATTAATGCTATTCTGCCCCCTTGCGTTAACTTTTGAGGTAGCTGCCATACCCTCACACATCTCAAAGTTCACGTCCCGTCGCAAAGATTGCGTCACGTAACAGATGCATTACCCAAAACATAATAGAACAGCGTCCCGAAAACAGCATGGTTGGGCGATCCCTGGAAATGACACAGCTGTGTGCGTAAGTTTGAAGATTATGTGTTGTATGTAAAAATAATATAAAATATGCAGAAATCATTAATATGTTGTAACTTGCACGACCATGCGGGGGATGCGTGGACTTTTGACTTCAATTGAAACAGGAATGAAGTAAGCTAACTATATATAAGAGCAGCATGGAAAACAGAGGACTCGTGCTGGAGATAAATGAGTACCTAGAACATCAAACCCTTAATTCTAGCATTATCTAGATTCTTGGTTTTACTGTTTTATTAATAACCCACATGGAATAGGCAAGGTATTGAATTTGGCCACAGTTGCACTTGAAAGAAAAAGCTTTCATAGAAAGCGGGAGCCAACAAAAATATTTCCACCTCTTGAGCTACACTTTAGAAAGAAGTGGTTTAAAACCAGCAAACACATCCTTGCAGTGCCATGGACACCAAGAGCCAAAGCCCCAGTGTGAGGACGACTGTCAAGCGGCAGTGTTTCATACGTGACGTGGAGATCAATGCCAAAAGTCACACGCTGCAAATAATGAAAAATAACTGCCATTTTAATGTGATTTATTTCCATCATTCACTCTCTAACCCTGCCAATTCCTGACGTTATTCTCCCTTGCAGAAGTAGGAGCTGCCCCCGTGTCTTGTGCTGGGGGCGGGGGTGGGCGATCTCCAGAAGTCGCTTCCCGGAGCGCTCTGGGGAGGCCAAGGGTCGCTGTTACCGAGAGCTAAGCAAGGCGCTCAAGTTTTATGAGCAGCACCCGAATGCAAACCATTTAATTTACAAGACACTGCCTCTCCTTTCCAGCCCGGAGAGCCCATTTACATCTTAATTTTCTCTCGGCATTAGCCGAGCGCTGTGCGGGCAGGGCTCTTACGCTTGCGGTTCCCGCGGAAGGCTGAGCGGTGGCCTCCAACTAGTTCTTCAGACAGACTCCAGACCGCCTGTACAAACAAACCGAAGCGGTGATGGAAAGCCAGCGCTCTCCCCCCCTCCCTCGTTTCCCGTTCCCTGTCCCGGTGCCCGGAGCAGCGCCAGGGCGGCGGGGCGGGGGCGAGGTCGCTGCCCCGAGGCCGCTGCCCCGAGGCCGCGCTGCTCGTCCCCTCGGGGCCCCGTCCCGACGGGGAAAGTACCCACGGCGGTCACAACTCCAGCGCCGGCGGCTCCGGCCGGGGCCGGCCCGCGGCAAAGTTACCGAGACGCCTGGCTGAAATTTTTCTTTTTCTATTTTTTTTTTTTTTTTTTGTTCCCCTTTCTCTTCCCTCTCCTCCCTCCACTATCCACGAACTTTCGACATCGCCCTGCCCGGCACGGCGCCACCTCTGCGTGGAGAGCCGCGCTCGGGGCAGTGGGGCGAGAAGGAGACCCAAGCGCTTCCCCCCTCGGGCGACAGCCGCCCCCTAGCTGCTGTCGGCGGCGGGTTCCGGCCGCCTCGCCCTCTAGCGGGAGAGAGCGGCGGCGCCGGCGGCTGGGCGTGACTTTCCGCGCTCCCTTCAGCCCGCCCGCCCGCCGCGGGGGACCGCGAGTCAGTCAGGGAGCCGAGCTGAACCGGGACTAGCGGCGGCGCCGGCCGAGGAGGCTCCAGGATTAAGGGTGCCCCCCCGGGCACCGGGGGAGGCGAGCGGCGCCCACCGGGGCAGCGGCGTGGCCGGAGGAAGGCAGACCGGCGGGCGGCCCGCGGCCCGCGGACACTTCGCACCCTCTTCCCCTGCCCTGAAGAGCGGACGGAGGGCGAGGAGGGGAAACCAGCCCGCGAGGCACCAAGTGGGGGGAATCCGGCTGCCCCCTCCTCGCCTGCCCCACGGACTGGAGGGGGGCGAGAGGGGCGCCTCCTACTTTGGCAAACACTTTGGCACTTTGCTGGACCCGGAGCAGGAAGGGGTGGAAATATGGGGAAAGTTGGAACTTGCCTGGTTACTTTGGCCGGAGTTTTGCTGGCAGCGGGAGCGCAGACGTTCACAGGTAAGGAGTCGCCTTACCCCCAGGCATCCCTCCCGCGGGCCAGGCGGCGAAGGGGCAGGGGGGAATCGCTGCCACTTCGCAGTCGGTGGGGGTCTGGTTTGCTTTTTTGTTTTCTTCTGCCTTTTTTTTTTTTTTCCTCCCCGTTCCCCTGACGGGGTTGACACTTCGAAACCATTGCGTACCTGGGGTGGAAAAAGTGTCCGGAGACGGCGGCGGTGCGGGGATGCCGTTCGGCTTGTGCCCCTGCGCCTCGATGGAAGGGCGACAGGCTGGCGGGGCTCGGGCAGCTCCAGGGCAGGGCTGGAGGGACGGGCGCGATTCGGGCTCTCCGGCGTTTCTCCGCCGCCGACTTCCCGAAAGTTTCCCGCTGCCCCGGCGGAGGGGCGAGGTGAGCCGCCGCCGGCCCCCGGCGCTCCGTCCGCAGCCCTGGCTCCGGCGACGGGGGCAGGAGGGCTGGCGGTGCTCCCGGAGGGGCCCGCGGTGCCTGCCCTGCCTGCCCGCCGGTGCCTCCGCGCTGGCCCCCGGCGCTCCCCGCCCTCGGCGCTGCCCGGGGGTGCGGCCGTGGAACGCCGGCAGAGCCGGAGGTAGAGCCCTGGCCCCGCGCTTTCTGCAGCCCCCCCCAGATCGTCACCTGAGAGGGCAGGGCAGAAGCTGCCCTCGCCTAAGCGGTACCGGGATGCACTACCCGGGGAAGAGCACGTAGAAGTGCCCCATCAGCAGCGTTCCTCTCGTTCCCCGAAGCCCCGGACCTGCAGATGGTTATGTTGGTCTCGAGCCCCTTGCCTACACCCCTGTCCTATTTATATGTTGGAGAAACGCGTAATTTTAGACAAAAATTTGGATTGTGAAATAGTTCTGTGCGCTTCACTGCAAAGAGTAACTTCAGATTTTTTTTGTTTGTTTTGTTCCTAACATGAAGTTAGTGCAACTGAAAAGCACTTTAAATTGAAGACATCTGGTCTTCAGCTCATGTGAAGTGTGCTTTGATCTGGTGGGAAGTAATATTTCTGACTCCTTGTTGCTCAGGCTGCAGAGTAGTTTATATTTTGTACATTACATGTTGTTTCTACGTAGCACTGTGGCTAAACCAAGTTTTTATGGCTAGGAATTGGTTGCCTGTTTTAAAACTTTCTAAAAAAATTAAAAATTCTGAGTTTTATTTGGTTCCAAGGACTTTTTGTGTACATAGCTGCATTTCCCCTAGTTTCTTGCCAACATTTTTATTGCAGACGAGACAGAAGATCTCTGAGCAGAAAAATGTTTTGTTCCGAGGTGATATATAACAATGATGAAATATTTTCCAAACACTTCTTTTAGGATGAAGCTGTGCTCTGCAGTGAATTATGGAACTGGACTCAGTTATATTAGCCCTATAACTCATTAATGTTGGGAGTCTAGTGTCCAGACTTCAATGGGAGCTCTTGCTTTATTAAGATAAATCCGTAACTCATGGCTGACTTGAGTGAACTGTCTTTCTTCTTGTTTAAAGTTAAGCTGGGGCAGCTCTTCCGTTTCTGGATATTTAAATGGCTTGTGCGTCTGATGTGCTGGTACTATACTAGAGTCAGCACTGAAGTGCTGTTCATGTTGCTGAAGAACAATCCCACATTAGTTTTTTATTTGTATTCATTTCCTTGACACACACAGTGGAGAGAACTGTGCTGGAAACCACAAACAATTCACAGATGACTCGTGCATATAGGTTTTTCAAAGGTGGGATTCCAGACCTTCTGAAGTACTGTATAACAGAGGCTGCAATTCACACACTGTAGTGAAGTTGCAAAGGGTGGGATGGGATGCAGAATCTGCCCTGTTTTCTCCCCATGTATGCATATGTACATGTATGTTAAATATTGAATCTGAAGATTATTGTGAAGATGCACATAGAGAATTCTTTTTTAAAATATTTATTCTTGGCACTCAGAACAAAATTGATGAAATTTCCATTTTTATACTTTACCATATGAACCGTGTGCCTGGGTGTCATTTTGACTTGGGGGGAAAAAAACGCAGCAGTGTCATAGAAATTAAATGACAGAAAACCCCATCCTTGAGTTGGGTAGTTATCTTTTGTAATAGCTGTCCCCTATTGCAGACAGGAGTTATTATGACTACCCTATAAAAAAAGTTTAAAAGCAAACAAAGAAAAAAGACACAAAACCAACTCCACACATGTTCTAAGCAAAGAATAGCAATATGTGAGTTAGGTAATCTTTGGCATTTATAATTCCATTTTTATTTTTACCCTTTTCTAAACTGACGGATTTGTTTTACAAAGATTAGTTCTAACATTACGTTCAGCTATTGTTTTATTTGAGTTTCTTATTTAGAAAATAATCTTACTGAAAGATCAGATCTTGGCTTTTTAAGGCCTGGGAGATTTCAAGTAATCTTTTGAAAGCAGCTTAACAGTAAATAACAATGAGATTTTCTCTGAGTCCTTAAATAAAGATTTTAAAATTCTGGATTCATCAGTTCAAGAAGCAAATGATCTCATGAATTTGAATTCAAGAGATGTTACTGAAAACATTGTCTTAAATGGACAATGGTGCTTATCCTAAGTTTTAAAAGTAGGTTGGCTCTTTCTGCAAGATTTGTTTTGCGTTTGGGTTTTTTACTATTTTTTTAATTTCTTTCTGAGAAACTGTAGCACACCTCATTTATCTGGTTTTCGTTTATAATTTTAGCATAAATGTTATTAAGTGGTTCTGTGTGAAGATTGAATGCTAATATTACAGAAGTCTCCGAAATGTGATATTCTGTCGTAGAAGATGCCACCTGACTCCACTGTGTTCCTTCTTCCACCTACTTGGTAGATTATTCAGGCTAGGGGAAGCACTTCACTCCTGGAAGAGATTTAGGTCAAACATAGAAATGTGGGAAGTTAGAAGGGACATTGTAGACTTAAATATTTGACCTTGCATAAAATGAAGGGCCTGAATGGGATGAGTTCTGTCAAATACCAAAATGGGGAGCTGAAACTGAAGGCAAGGAAATGTCATAGACCTCAGGCACTGTGTTTATGAAGTCATCATGTTCAGATATAGATGTAAATTTGCACATAACCTGAATTCTGAAATTGGTGCTTCTTACTTACAACTGAAATCTGACTCAGGGAGGACTATTATTAGTCTGTTATATTCTCTTTTGCCATGAAAAGCATTAAAGTTGTATATTATCTTTTTACAATATTGGTTTAAAAAGTTTTAGTTTTTCTCTGAGAAGGGATGAGTCCTATTGCAGTGAGAGGGATGGATGGACTGGACTGAAAGTGCTTTTGTAATGAACTTTGCACCAGGACTAGTGGCAATTATGAAGAAAGGAACAGGAGGAAGAGTGCTGCACAAAACCTGAAAGTTACTTTTCCTAGTGTCTAGTAAAGGTTTTACATAGAGAATAGTAATCCTCAAGCTATTTCATGGATTAAAATTAAAAATATGAAAACTTGCATTCTGAATAGAAGTTGTGCCTTAGATTAATCTGTTTCATTTTTGGGTGTAGGCACTCTAAAAAGAAGGATCACATTTTCCAGAAAAGAGATGTAAGGAGAAGTTTGACGTGCTGAAGTTGAAACTTACTGTGATAACATTGATGTTTGGTGACTGCAGAGAAGGAAAATGAAAAGAAAGAATATAGGTTAAGTCTTCATAGGTCCTATTGAAGATGAAATTAAGCTCCTACCAATATCTAGGAAATAAGAAGTTTCTGGTATAATTAACTGTGTTTAAAGAGATTTCTCATAGTATTAGGTTCTCTGAAAGCCTTTAATAGCTATTCTGATCACTTCAGCAGCAAAGATCTCCAAGTGTTGTTATATCTCATTTTAATGCATTCTGCTTTTGTTTGCATCGTTTATTTCACCTGCTTTTCTTTCTTTCCACCCATCCATCAAGTCTGTATGCCTGCACTTCCTAAGGGAAGTAACATATGGTAGTGAAAATGCAGGTTTATTAGTGGCTGACGCAGTTGTCAGCTCATCCAGAAAACTATTCCAGCTAAAGTTATAGCATGGACTTGGCCTCGCTAAACAGTGAGAGCTGTGGGAGAAGATTTTCAAACCAAACTTCCTGCTGTTAGAGATTTTTGCTGCTCCTATTACAGCTGTTAGGTGAATAGGTGAATGACTTGATTTCTGTTTTACATCTAAGACTATTCATATTCAAAATAGTCCAGCAAATTAATGGAAGCATTTCGAAGAGTCAACTTCTAAATGTGGTGGGTTTTAACTTTTTACAGTTAAATGAAATGAAGTTTCTCTTCCCCTGTAAATTGGGATGTACTTTAGAATGCTTCAGGTAAAAATGAGCCTAGGCTTTGGAAGTGGCACAGTTTGTTGAAAAAGAAACTGTGTGGTGGGTATTTGGGTTGGTTTTCTAAGTTTATTTTATTTAACTGTTCTGAATGTTAGTTATGAACAGCTAAATAAATAATAACGAAGTTAGTAATGAAACCTCATCAGAAATTAAAAATAAATCCTACAAAATGTTGCAAGAATGTAATAACACAGGGGGAAAAAATGCTGTGGTGTTTATTTGGTCTCACAGTTTAGCAGTCATGAGAATTAATAAGGAAAACAAATCACAGTATCCTGAAACAATATAACAGTATATAATGTATGAAAAAATAATATATTTAGTGCTCACAGAAGTTGTTAGATTGACAGCTAGAGAGAACAAATCTTCAGGCAAATCACAAAATACGTTAGGATAGGGTGAGCAAGCTCCTGAACTCCATCTCACTAATGTCATTTGAGTCTGATCTGAAGATGTGTGGAAGTGGTTTGTTTCTCCTGTGCACTCACTTGTGCACTGCAGTGGTCAGTGAATATGTCAAATGGCCTTGTTGCTGATGGCCTGGGAAGTTTTACATGTTACTGCTGAGACCATCTGTTCAGTTTGCATCGTTGGATTCAGCTGGTGGAAGATAATAAGTGTAGATTTGGTGGAACAAAGTCCAGTGATGTTGTGGGGTCAGGACCTGTGAACTGAACCTATATTTTACCTGTTGCAACTTTATGCTAAAGGAAGTGCTGTTTTGAGATGAGTATCTCTTGTTTTTCAAACTTGTATCACTGTCAAACACTTAATTTGAGGTAGCTAAATCACTAAGTTTTGAAGATGTTCCCCCAGGAAATGACATGTAATTATGAACCTTTCAGCTCACATTTATGACTCTTGTGTAAAGAAGTAGTAGTTCTGAAAATTTTCACAACAGGAAAAAACTGTTTGTAAATGTGTGAATGCAGCTGAATTATCTGCTCAATTTTTTTGGGAAAAAATGAGTCTCCACTTTATTTAATTTGATTTTGCTGATAACTTCCAGTTCTGTATTTCTGATGTATAATGTTATAAATGTGTTAAAGAGGATTTCAAGAAAGCAAAACAAATTTTGAGCGTATGGTCATATATTTAGGAAAAAAATATAAAAATCTAGAAGTAAATTTTCCTGTGTCACTGTTCACCTAACTGTGTTCAGAGACTTCTGCAGTGTTTTTCAGTTTTGCCTGCTGTGACCTGCTGCTGATCACTAGGTGTAGCTGCATCTCTAAATCCACTTTTCTAAGCATAGAAAGAGGAAGGACTGTGAACTGGGCTTTGTAAGAATGTAGGTGTATTTGGGGCTGGGGAGGTGTGAAAATAGATGATGTATTTTTGTGACCTAGAGAATTTTAATCCATTGGTGGCTTGTTTGCATCAGTTTGATTATAATACAAATGAACTTTCAATTACTGGTAAAAAGGCTGATTTCAGTATTCATCAGAAAGACGAATGAATGCTCTAATATGGCAGAAGTACATAATAAAATGCAGAAAACTACAAAGATATTGTCAGTACTTTCCTAGTGTTTTAAATGCAAGGGTTATTGCTGCAGAGATCTGATAAGATTTTTTTTAACGATCAATCAAGATGGTTAAGATACAACCTTAAATGTTGCGTGAGTCTTCTCACAACCTATTAAGAACCTTTCTATTCCATTCAAAATAGTTATCTTCAGCTCTGATGTTGCTGTCAGTGGAATTCTCTTCTACTTTTGGCATAAGGTGTGTTGTTTTTTAAGCCACGTGGCTTCCATTAATGTTACCAGGAGGTGCAGAGGGTAGGGTCCCACATATGCTTTAAAAATGTAGGAAAGGCATGTTTGTGCCCAGATTTCTGAGAGTAAAAATTAAGGTGTATTTGTGCCTGTAACACATACTCATGCTCAATAGCTACAGGGAATAGGAAAGAAGCGTCTCAGCCAGAAGGGTTTGACTCAACAGTGACCCTTTACCGCATAAAATGAAATGGTAGGAGGGGAAAAAAAAGTAATGACCACAGTTGTTCCGACAAAACCGTGGCAGTCTTAACAGAAAGGAGTTTTGAAAAAAAGTTAGATTTAGGTGTTGGGGGAGAAAGATGGGAAGGAAGGTATAACATTTGCTGGAAGAATGGAAGAGATGAACCTTACTGGAAGACATGCTGGAAAAAAACCCCAAAAAAGTAAAGTCAAAAACGAAGCTAAATTACATTTGGAAACCAAAAATGCATTTATAATTGTTCGCATTTTCTTGTTTTTTATTATCTTAGTTTTAAACACATTTGTTTTTAATAATATATTCAAGGTTCGAATATACCTTCTGACAACTTTACATAGCAATAGTTGATTATCTTTACACATATGATTAAATGTAATGATGTTAATGACTCTAATTTTTTTCTGTGGAACAGTGTAAACCCAAGATTTTGCTTATGAATGTGTTTGTTTTTCCCCTCCCCACCCCCCACATGTAATGTGCCCTGATTTAGAGAGCAGTAAGTTTTGGTTACAGTAGGGTTTTTTGCAGGGTAGATTAGCTTTTTTATACCTCCCGACCTTTTTCTTTTTAGTCTTCTCCAATGTTAAGCTATTATAAATATTTCTTACAACATTTTTTTGTTAATCACTACAAATGTGGTTTTGCTCTGGAATAACTAACAGCTAATTACCTCTTTCATCACTTTAGCTCTTCATCTTCTAGGAGAATGAAATAGAGCATCACATACCGGTATTAGAGCAGGGTTTTTATTTGACACCCTCCCCCCCGGTATTTGTTTGGGGTTGGTTGTTTATTGTTTTGTTATTTGGGTTTTTTTTTTAATGTTTAAGGCACAGTTATTTTGAGGAAGTTTTCAGGAAGATGGTGCTTTATTATCTTGAATCCTATCACACTTTAAAATCAAATATTGTTTAAACTCTCTATTTATAAGTAATATAGTGGATAGAATATTTTTGTCAGTGGCTCTTTAATTATGTAGAGCATAAAGGTAGGCTGACTAGGTGAAAGAACTGTTTAGTTGTGCTTATAAGATGCTAACACAAGATTGAGGAGGATACTACAGGACTTTCTGTGCACTTCCAGGTGGAACATAATGCTTAAGGTTTTCTTAATGGGGTTGTTATAGGTAAAAGAATAGGGTGGCTATTCACATTCGTTCTTCTGGTGAATATACACTAGACTGAGTAAATAATTTCCATCCATGATACCTGCTCCTATGTACTTGTGTATATGCCTGTAATCTATGCAGTTTGTATGTCTGTGTCTTAAAGTTGATGAATTAATTACCCATTAGCAGACTGTGGCATTTTTCCTGATGTACTTGCAGCATAGGTAGTTGCAGGGGAGGTACATTTTTTTTCCTTCTTTTCCCACTGTGGTCAAACAATTCCTTATTTTGAGAGCTGATGCTTCATAATTCTGCCATGGCTGATACAGTAATTTGGGACCAAGAAGTGGTCATCTACATCCAGTTTTTAAAGTTTTGGTTACCAAGTCTACATAGCTTCTGAGTGTAGAGTTTCTCTAGTTTCTGAGAAAAGGGCTCCCCAGTTTAAAAAAAAAAATGTTACCAGCTTCTGTCTCAAGCAAAGGCTGAGTTTCCTAAAAGGAAATGATTTTCTCTCTGTGGAACTTTCTGAGCCTGGATATTTTTCTGGTTCCACACTGGCATGACATAGCCTAACGTGAATCACACCCCTGGAGCACAGCATGAAGACAAAGATATATATTTTAACTCCTGTTGTAATAGTTGCTTAGTGATCAGAACTCCCACAGAGGTGTGGGAGACCCAGATTTAAATCTGTGCTCTGGAATTTGACTGTGACATGGGTGAGGAGGATCTTCGTGGCCAAACTTTCCTTTTTGTTCATTCTGTGGGGTTTTTGTTTAGTTTGAACCGGTAGGAATTTCTTCCCCTCCCGACTCCCCATAGCTGATAAATCTACTAAATTTCCATTTAAAAAATATTAAAAAAAGGAGGATGACAGTTCAGAACCCCCCGAAATAGTTAGAGAACATCTACAGCTGTCATTTGTCACCACCTGTAACTTCAGTTTTCCCTTGAAACTCAACCGAGTACTTAAATACTGTCACATGTTTAGGAGATGGAGACAGTTGTGGACATTTCCAGGAACCATAGCTCTCAGTGGGGTAGTTCTTATGTTAATGACTGAAAATTGCTATAGCCTTTTTTCCTTTCATGTTACCTTTTCTGAATTCTGCAGAGTAGATGATTATTTTGCAAAGCACGGCATTTAACACTTTATTATAAGCACTTACATAACACATCACTTAAGCTGTTTTTCTTTTTAACTTCTGCAGAGACAGCTTGATACTGAAGTAATTTCTCAGTTATGTAAGATAAATTGTTGTCCTGGTAATAATTCTAAGGCACTGTGCCGCTGATGCCCTTTTTACCGTGTCTGAGAGATGTCCTTGTCTTGATTCAGTGCTAGCTCAGGAGAACAAGCAACTTTCTAAATAGGAAAGAAATCTTTTGGGGTTAGGTCTGTGAGTGTCACAGACCTTTGGTTGAGAAACCAACAAAACCAAAACACAATTAAAGTTAATATTTATTTAAAACCTTAGAGGTTGAAAATGCCAAGTGAAAGCCTGTATGTTGCCCAACACTACTACCTCCTGTTTATAGTGACAACAAAAGCACGTGGATTGAAGATCACATATAAAGTTCATGAGGTGTGTTTTATTTATTTTTACTTCAGGAGTTGTTGTTAGAATTGCCTTCATAAATCTAGGCTAGTAAGGGATTTATGTGCATTAGCCTAGAATTTTCATTCGAGGATTTGGAAAATGCTGGGGTTTGTTAGGAGTGTTTGAGACAAGCACACGCCATTTAGAGCAAATACGCATTGAAATTGCATAGGGTTCGGGAGCCTGAGACTAGTTGAAATGCACTCTTGACAAATAAAAACCTGACTTCTGCAGCAGCAGTGCACCAACAGCAGATGTGGATTGGGGTTTTTAAATGAGTCTTGCAGAGGCTTCAGAGCTGGATGTACAATTGCTCTTCAGAAAGTTTGCTAAAATCTGTTACTTCTTTGCATCCTGAATATTGGGCAGTTAAATGTTACCCTTGTTAAAAACTTTACATGGCCACAAAAAGGTGTATACATAAAAAGCCTTAAAATGTTTGTTTAAATTGTAGCCCAGTATCTAGAATAAGATTATCCATGCAGGGAAATGACATGGAAATAACCACCTAAGAATAATATTACTCAGCTACTTCTATTTTCAGTTGTAGATAAACATGCTGTGGTGCTTGTGGATTGATTGACTGGCAGATCATTGCTGAATGTGGAATTCAGCCTTATCCTCCTGTACCTTCCTCTGTCATATAGTGGACTTGCAGTGTTGAAGAGCAAATAGTAATTCTGGCTAGTAGGAGTGAAGCATATGTTCAGACTGAGAAGTTCAGATAAAGACCGTCTGGGCTTTATCTAGCTGAATGGCCAAGGTCACTTCAAGGGGAATGCAGGAATGTAAATAATGCATGCATGGTCTGCTGCATTTGAAATATTTTCTCTGATTTTTACAGAGAAACAGGTACAGCCTTCGGAAGTCTAAATTTTTATTTTGGAAGATCTCTGTAATGACTTGGTGACAAGTGGAAATGGAAAACAGAAGCAGTGGAGTCATTCTGGCTTCAGTCAGAAACTATTTGGAGGTTCTTGTTACATGCGATAGATGCAGTTTAGACTGCAACATGGAAATTCGTGTTTTTAAAGATATAGCTTGCCTGTCACTTCCGTTGCATTCACTGCAAAAAATAGAGTCAGTTTCTTATGTGTAGGCCAAACTCAAAGACTTCGCAATGAAAACTGTGTTTTTGAAGATTCTGATTTCAAAATGAATATAAACTCGTGGTTTCATGAATTGGTTCACAGTGGATCTCCTCGAGTCAAGTAGTATCTCACAGGTTTGTTTGCTTCAAATCAGTGCACATAGTGGGTGGATCACAGTTTCACAACCACAGTTTGGGAACCATTCACTCTCTGTGAGTGAGAAATCTCACTTTTCCGGAACTCACTCTGTTAAAGTCTTCACAAACTGCAGAGTGTCACGCTAGATTTGCAGCAGTGAAAAATTAATTCCTGCTTGTATGCCAGACTTAGATGATGTGTATTTCTGGACCTTTGGGAGTGGAACTGCAAAAAAATTGGATCTGTATGCTTCAAACTGGCATTGAGCAAATACGTGACATTCACCAGCAGCCACATTTCTGTTGTTTCAGTGCTTTGACTCTGCCCAGTGGTCTAGCAATAGAAGAAAGAATTAGCCAATTATAGTAATTTCCTAGAGCTGTGTACTGTGGAATTTTGTGCAGAGGAAGAGGGAGGGTTCTTACCTGCTCACAATTCTAAAATTGCACTTTAGTAACATCTATTCCAGAGAAAATATCATACATATTTAACAAAACTGATAACCACCAGGCCACCTCCTGTGCTATCTCCACCTCCTTTTCTCTGTTGATTTCGGCTTCTCATCACTACGTTCCACAAATAGAATCATAGAATGGTGTGGGTTGGAAGAGGCCTTAAAGATCATCTTGTTCCAACCCCCCCACTAGACCAGGTTGCTCAGAGCCCCATCCAACTTGGGCTTGAACACTTCCACCTACTCTTTCAGTTTGAATCCGTTCCCTCTTGTCCTGTCACTGCAGTTCCTTATGAAGAGTCCCTCTCTGGCGTCCTTGTAGGCCCCATTCAGATACTGAAAAGCTGCTATGAGGTCTCCATGCAACCTTCTCTTTTCCTCTCCTCAAATCGTTTGTGTCTTCCTCTGCCAACTCATCCTTTGGGCAGCAGTGACTGAGCTGAGGAGAGAGCTGAGGCTGCAGGATGGTAGCTCTGATGTGGATATTCTGTGGATATGGGCCACTATCTTGGCCTTACAGTTTGGAGACCTACTTGCATGTTTTGAGAAAACCCCAGACCCTCTGGGGGGCTGTGGTAAAAGCTTGGGGATACAATTCCTGACTGCCTAAGTCATAGCAAGTTAGGGGGGTTTGCCTCTTTTTTTTTTTTTTTTTTTTTTTTAATTGAGACAAATAAGACCAAAGTGGTCCCATACATGGGCTAACACACATGCCAGCAAAGCGTGTGCTTATGACAAAGTACTGGGAACGAGTGAAGTTAAAGTCTTGCTTTGCACTGAATGGATTCACACTGAACACTTGATAGGAACAGCAGGCAGTGCAGGTGGGGAATGAGAGACAGCAGCCAGATCTAGATTTCAGACCAGATGGACATTGTTCATAATATTATTTGGGTGTGAATGGTTTTTACTAGAGTGTGAAGTAAACTGATGAAGATTTTGTTTGTTTGTTTTTCAGGCGAAAAAGAACTAGCAATGCTGGCCCTAATTATACAAACACAAGCTCAAACCGCAAGATGAATACAGTCCATTTTGGGCATACTGTGAAAGTAATTACAAAAAGCTCCTGTTGACATAATAATTGCAAGTAAATCAGGTGTTAACACAAGTCAGCATGAACACACCAATATTGGCATTTTGTAGAAATGTAGTTACACATATAGTTTTCTGTAAGTTACAGCACTTTTCAGACACTGCAATTGAAATTTTAGCTCCTTGTAATAAGTAGAGTGGGGCTTTTGCCTTTTTAGCCTACCTCTGAAAATTCATCTGGACTATTTTTTCTGTGTGAAAATGTGCCATTATGTAGTAGGCAAGAGATATCAGTTATTTTCTAAATTTTTTGGGCCCTTTTGTGGGAGAAGATGATGAAGTATCTTTTATTACATGTGTTCATTCTTAACAGATACAGAATAAATGTCATATGCAAAGATTTGGATAACAGTTGCTTCTTTATTCAAATATTGCAGTTAAATGTTGTAATATAATATCCATAACTTGGGTTAACCTGTGTTTTGTCCATGCTGACATTTTAATTTTGGCCCTTGTTTTTATGTGCACATCTAATTCATATGCAGTCTATTCTGTACTATCAGTAGATATTTTTACCAGCTAAAATTATGCTTTAAGATGAGCTCAGTACAAATTATTATCATGGTTCCCATTGATGAAAATTCAATATATGAGAGGGTACTGGCCATGCTCATATCATTCTGTACAATGCAATATATGTTCACATTAGTAGAAGCTGAAGTGGTCTATTAAAACATTCAAGTTCTCGCTCTGTATTGAGAGCAGAAGATTCCTTCTTAATCCTCATATGGCTGATGTCTCTGCTGGAGTGTTAATATATAGTCTAATTTGTGAGCTAAATTACTAATTGTATTATGAGCCTAAACCTTATTAAGCCTTTTGTGTAGAATTAGATCACAGAGCTTTGGGAAGCTGAATGCTGGTTGGGTTTTGTCTCTTCTCTTTAATGACAGGAGCAAGTTTTACTGGCGTCTTTTCTTCAGTTACATAGCTCTGAGACTGCAGCTGATTTCTTTTGCTGGCTTCTACAGTATCAACAGAATCATAAGTTTGAAAAGCAGGATGACTTTGAGAGTAGGTCAAGGTTTCCAATCACGGGCCCGGATATCTTAAAGAAGTAAGATTCTGTGTTTAGCTGAGGTAAGGCTGTGATTGGCGCTAAAAAAGGATTACCGTGATCTTGTGTACACACACTGTGCAGGTGTGGGAATTGTTGAAATGTTTCAAAAGCTTTAAGATGGCTCCAGTTATATAACAGGATAATGAATTTAGTAGAGGTGTGTTCCTGTAAGGTGCATGAACTCTTAACTTCAACAAATCACTTGAGTTAGATTTTTATTTCCAAAGATGCTCACTACCCACCTAGAGATAGAGATACTTCCTTTATTACTCAGCTATGTGATAGATTTCATGAGCACTCCTCAATTTGTTTCTGTCTGCAAATCTGTTTTTTTCAGAGGTGGTTTATGTTCCCCATTCTGACTTTGCACTGGAGTCAGCCTGCTAATGCATCCTGGTTAGGGATGGAGCTAATTGCCTCCAGCAATGGATCAGTAATAAACAAACAACATGGGACTTAATGGATTTTGACATCCCTTGCGATAAATTTTTATGTTAATGTGGAAGGTAACTGTAAACTACTGAACCTTGATACAGGAATATTGCACCCAGGGCAATTAATTTTCTTTAAGAGTAAATATTTACAGCTATTCCATACATTTTCCTGTGTATACATGAGAATTGCAATGGTATCGAGTTTTACTCTATACACTTTACTCTGTGCACAATAGAACTCTAAGCTGTTGTGAGAAACTAGTCTGTTTTACACCTGAAACTATCAGAGCCCTGTATGTACTTAATGACTTTGTAAATTGATGCCATTTGAAAAGCATGGATAATAAATGAAAATAATAGGCTGTAAATCTTATCTTTTTAAAGAGCTTTTTCTGCTTCTATTTCTGCATCACATTTAGTAATGTGCTTTGTGGAGTATATTAATAAAAAAATTGATGTCTGTCCTAACAGAGAAGAATCAGAGGTTTCTGCGTTGTATTGTTCCATGTATGTTGGTTCTCTCAGCCTACATACTGTGTATTACGTTGTGGCAAGTAGAGCAACCAAAAGTCATTGCCAAAAGCTAATTGTCTTCAAGTGTGTTCTGTAGAAGCCTGAATTTGTTAGGAGTTTCTGTGTAGCTCCCGAATTTATTTGCGTATTGAAATATTTTGGTAGATAAATAGTTTTTGAGAGAGTTTTTGTATGTTTTACAAAAAAAAATCTAGCATTTACTTAATCAAATACAGTATATCTTGACACAAAACTTAAGAGCACTAGATTCTAAATTTCTGCTGAAGAGAGGATATCAGGCTGAAACTCACAATTGACCTTACCTCCCTTTTGGTAGCAAATGCAACTTGTACTGACTTAGATTTTCAGGTGAAATAATTTTGGGATCCAGGAACTGACAGAACTTAAAGGTTTTTGCATACTTTGTCAGAGGCATGGCTAGGAATACAGTGACTGTACCAAATCAGGCTGCTGCTTCTGTAGAAGAGAATAATGCAGGTCATTGAGGCACACACTTTATTAGAAAGGCTGAACTAATGTTATAAACCCTAAAGGCCTAACCTGATGTCCTCGGAGCGAATAAAGCAATATGCTGTGCATGTATTTAACAAGTGAATTCCTTCATCTCTAGACTCTGTACTTAAAAAGTACTTTATGAAGTGTGCCTTTTTATTCTGATTTTTGTGAAATAGTCTTGGTAATTTTCTTAATCTGGTTTTGTTTTTCCCCTCAGGATGAAGAGTGGTAACTGAACATTGGTAACACTCTTGTGGTGGTTTTCTTTGTGTTGTTTTTGTACAAGAGGCTGGGATCATATAGAAAATAGTTTGGGCTTCGAATAGATTTCGTGGGGTTCTTTTTGTTTCCTTTATTTTCCCTGTAAATAAACTTTTCTGATTATGACAGAGGGTTGGGTGGATAGTTGTGAGATAACTACCTGCTTTACAGTGCTAATTATGGTATATATTACATATTAATAGGGAACTTTCTGCTGCCACAGGCAAAATCTCCCAGTGGGAGGTACAGGAGAAAGCTGTTTCAGAAGGAGAGAGCGATGGAGAAACCTGGCTCTGCTCTTGTGTGTGGCAGCACAGGAGTTTGTATTGTTCACTGAAGCTGGGGGGGCTGCTCTGACAAACCTTTGCCATGGAAGAAGCTCGTGCTGTACTGGCTCAGAGAGAACTGTGCTCTGAGCTACACAATTTGTTCCAGAAGTTTTCTAGGGATTACTACCGCTGTCACTGCGTGAAATGTAGGGACAGTTTGTGCATGGCCACGAAGCTTTATGAAAGCATTGCAAACTAAGAGGTTTTCAAGGTACATTTAGTTGCAGTGCTTTTCTGCTTAGATTGTTTATGGTCTCCTATATTGCATTTATGCCGTGGGAGTTTGAGAGCTGTGGCCTTAGTGTTTATTCCTAAAGGAGGGAACACTTGTATATTAAAAAAAAAAAAAAAAAAGGGAAGAAAAAAGCATAACTGTGTGGTTGTTACGTTAAGTGAATTTTAAAGCTGGTGAGAAGAGCCATTCAGAGATGAGAATGCTTGGGGGAAGAAATGAAAGCACACTGAAGCTGTTTCCCCCTGAGGGCTTTAGGCAGGATTGAGAAGAAGTGGTGCATACTGAAGCCTTGTTTATAGTCTTTCACTTACTGTTAATAAAACAGGGATGTTCTAAAAGGTTTCCATAATTAAAATGCAGTCCTTGAGTATAGTGCATTTTCAGAGTGATCTAAAATCCTGCTGCCTCTCAGACTGCTTAAATCATTCTTTATAAAAAACGCTGCAGTGGACTTAGTGTTTTGAAGTTGTTTTCGATCAGAATGATGTTAGAAATGTTGGGTATTGAATAAATGAAAATAGAACTTACAGGGAAGCTGATAAGTGTACAAATTGACTGGTTAGTAACTAATTACCAGTAAAGAGATTGGTTTTGCTTTTTTTTTTTCTTATTTGGCTGAATATTAATAAACCAGGTTTATTTCTGGAAAACAGCAAGTTTTAATGGTCTGGCAGAAATTAATAATAAAAAAGCTAAAGAATTAGCATAATAAATAATTATTGCTTCCAGGGTTTTTATTGTTAAGATAATAAAATGTTAAAAAGCAAACCACTTGAGTAGAAAGTAATTGCACTGACAAGCACCACACAGCTAGCATTCACAATAAAGTAAACCTTCTCTCAATGTCAACCTGATTTGCTATCCACATAAATGCTTCCTCACATTATGGAAATGTGCTTTTTCTATCAACAGAAAAGAATAAAACTCTAGGCATCTAATTAATCTTGTCTGACATTTGATTTCATACTCAGGTTAAAACATGAGGCAGGTGGGTCTATTTTTCCCCCCCCTCTATGTACATGACCACAGGCAAATCTCTCCATTAATGTCAAGCTGCATCTGTGTGTCTGTGCCTCTGCCACATGTCAGTCATTAATGCATTAGTGTTGTTTGGATTTGGTTCACATGCACCAGTATTCTTGTCTGGAGGGCTTGGTAATTAGGGAACTGCAAGGCTTCAGCTCTACATCACAAGCATTTCACCTTGACCCTCCCTGTAAAGGAAGAGGGACTCTACTGTATGGGAGAAGGATTAGAAGTGGTAATTTGTAGCATTGGGAGTTTCTGAGTTGGTATGATCAAGAAGAAGAAAGAAGAAAAACCGATTTGGCTTTGAGATTTCTATTGATTAAGAGTGCTCTTGTTAAAGACAAGGAACTTTTAATGCCTAAATGTATTACCTGCAGTAGTTTAGACTTGTTGATGGCAGGATTGTTTTTCTAAAGTGCACCAAATAACTCAACAAAACTAGTGTGATGCATTATGGGTATTTTATTTTCTGAAGTTCCAGCTAATGGTTTCTGCCAGAGGCGGTGTGCTGCACTTGAAAATATGGTGGGTTTGACCTTGTATGCTAAAACCTGTGTAACTCCGTTGTATTTTTACATACTTAGGCAGTACAAACATTTCAAAGGACAGTTAAGAACTTAGGTCCAAGTAGAAAACTCTGTCCTTACAAATAAAAATGATAGTAGGTGAGCCATTTCATAATTAAAAGAAAGTTAGTAAACTGAAAGGTGTCTTTACTAACATAGTTTATGTATTAAAATATTGTCCTATAGTGTTTGCATGCAAAATCCCATGGCACTGGGAATTAACTATTTGCTTATGAAGTCAGAAAGTATTAGGAAAAATCAGTTTTATTTTGCTGGCTAAATGCAAAAAGTAACAACATCACTGGTGAAGAATGTCTTTTTCTGGTTTTTTATTTGTATTTTTTGAAAGTTAAGTTTTAAGCTTAAGCTTTTGTTTCTAGTCTGTCTCCTACATAGTAAGTGTGTAAGTGTGAGTGGTTTCTCTCTGTATCTGCCAGGCTGGATGCTGTTGGAAGAAGGGGTGTACTGCATCTCCTAGCCATAGCTGTATTAGCAGCCCATTTTCTAAATCACTTACTAAAGGTGCTGAAGAATCCTTAAAAAAAAATAGTGTACTAGGTCAAACAAAAATGTATATACATATACAACTTTGATGTTTATGCCAAATTTGTTTGTATGAATAGTGTGTTACCAGAAGTTACTAGGCAAAAATTGCAAATGAGCTGTGTTGTCATTATGATGAGCATTGCATTGAGGAGATAGCTCTTTCACTCATCACCTGCTTTTGAGCAGTGACAGGTAGAATCTGACGCCAGAGGAATTAGCATTTAGACCTAAAAAGAGACTGACTTTTGGCAACTGTGGCTTTCACTCTTTATTGTGTTTTGACTGTCTTCCTGTAATCTTGAAAGGCAGCCTCACCAGATGGAGATAGAAGATGGAGCCAGAAAATGCCACTACCTGCCAAATGAGGCTTGACTGTGAGGTTTTTGCTGTCAGCTTTTCCCTGGATATTTCTTGACAGACTTTGCCTTCAAGAAGCAGGTCTAGAAACCAAGAGGAGGAGAAGTAATACAGCCTTGGCCCACATTTAATAGATTTCTCCACCTCAAAGAATGAATATTGCTGTTCTAAACAGCTTTCCAGAGGCTGTGAAATGTAGATGTGGAGTTGGAGAAATGCCTTTCCACTCAATACCCTGCATAGGTAGAAGCAGCAATTTTTTTTAAGCCATCAGTTGTAATACTTTCCATTTATGTGCTGCAGTTTCTTTTCAGTTGCTTTTGGAAGGGTTTAGAGTCAGAGAAAATTAAAATAGGAAGAGTCCTCTGTGGCTTGTCCAGCTCATCCCCTGCTGGGTGTTGTGAGAGTTAACTTCAAAGCTAAATAGTGTTGCTTAGGTTGTCCAGTTGAGCTCTGAGTTCTTCAAGGATAGAGGGAGGTTCTACAACCTCTGTATTATATGAACTTGTGAAACAAAATATAAGCTCTAAAAATTTCTCAGTAAGTTAGAGCAATGCTTTTGTAAAAGGAAAAATATTCCGGCGCATATTAAAACATAAAAGGTAAAAGTTACAGAATTTCTGTAGGCTTCTGAGTCCACTGTATTTGAAATGCATCTGTCAGGAACGTTTTTCTATATACTTTTCCATACTGTTGACAAATACTTTTAAGGGTGTCACTAATATTAACTCCTGTTGTTTTCTGTCCTGGTTTGTTCCGAATGAATGTGGTTGTACCAGCTTCAGATGGTGTTATTTTTTCAAATAATAAAATGACCTATATCAAGTAAGAGAGTTACTCCAGAAAACATTTTAATTTGGTTTCCAAATTCATGTAGCTTAAAGGCATAGGCAGCTACTTTCATAGCAGAAGTTTTCATTGTATGGTACCAGCATTCCTGTTTAGTAACAGAGAATACTGGAGCTCTCCCTGATGGTGTTTTTTCCCATTAAAAACTTCAGCAAAGAGAAAATACAGGACAATACTAAACAGAAAAGAAATTGCAGAACCAACGAAATGAGTAAAATGTATTTGAAAAAAAATCCCAGTGGAGGGAAATTGGTAGTCGAGGATAGGAACTACAGATTGGTAACTGAGTTTTGTCCCAGATAACACTGGCAGGAAAAGAAATGTTGTTACTTGTAACTGTGAGACTCTGTGGGGAGTTTTAAAACAGTGGAAGGAAGAGTGAGTGATGCCTCTAGAGAAGTTAGTGAAAGAAACAACAAGCAGAAACATGTTTTCCTGATGTAGAGGAACTAGAGGTTATTATACCATGTCCAAAGATTCTTTCCTATACTTTTTTAATTTCTTAATTTGTTTAACTATCGTTGGCTGCCATTTCAGTAGGGTTCCATTAATTCCAAGTGCTGTAGAAACCTGAATCTTTCATTTTGTTTGGAGAACAAATAAAAAAAAAAGACTCAGAGAAATGAGCCTGACTAGACATACTTAGATCCCCTTAGATCCCAGGCATGCTGCTCTTCACAGGGGTGTTGGTTCCTTTGAGATTTATGTAACACAAGTCTCCAATTGCTGTTGTTTTTCCTTATTTGTCCTTTTGGCAATAAATTTTGTTCCTGCCAGAAATGTGCTAAGTAATGAGATGACACATGATGGTCATTTCTAGGGGATTAGAGTTCATGTGTTCAGAGAATTCTAGAGTTTATAGTCACAGTAAAAACATCTTGCTAGTAATCACTGAACAGTGATAAGGTTATAGGTTATTCCATGTTTAAATTAATTATGGTGTCAGACTTCTAATTAGGAGTTGGTGTATTATAGCTGATGTTTCACAAATGACTAAAATAAATTTCTTTCTTTTTGTGTTTCAAGAATCTCCACAGGCTCTGAGTCAACATCAAATCTAGATTCCAGATGCAAAACTTACACTGTTTAAAATGCATAGTGGGTGTAGGGGTTTTTTAAGTTCTTTAAAACATTGCAAAGGCCTTCTTTGTTCTTTTTATTTGGTTACTGCCGGTTTAGGTAACAGCATGCTGATTTTGTCTTATCAGGGGATAAAATGCGGAAGACTAAGTAGCATGCTTCTGCATTTAGTCACGTAGCTGGTATTATTTGAATCTGTGTGTCCATGCATATGGACATGTAAATGCCAATTTTAAGACCTGTCAGTTCAAAGCAAGACAAATATAAATAGTTAAAAAACCCCCACCACTTTACACTTGCAGATCAATAGACTTGTGAATATTGGAGTTAGTGTACATAAAAGATATCTGCGAACATTTCCCCAGAGCTAACATTTGACTTAGGCCAACAGGGAAATAAAAAAAAAAAACCACAAACAAACCTCTGAAATGTAGATTTTCTTTTTTTTCATTTGCCATCTCATTATTTGGCACTACCAGAACACAGCATGCTACTTTTAGTCTCTTTTTTTCAGCATTAATATACCATCGTTTTTTACTCTAGTAGTAATTGTGGCTGTTTGTTGAAGTATTGCTTTCTGTTGGGAGGAGGACATTTTGAACAGCAGCTAATGCTGCCGCAACTTGAAGCTTCAAATTCTGGCTAATTTTACAGTGGCTTTTTTATGCCACAGACTGTAACTTGTAAGAGTGACTTTTACCCCTTCATGGGAGAAACAGAGTAAGCAATGAATGGTGGTTTGCATTTCCATTTTACTTTTCCTTTTGTTTCATGTCAGTAGTTGACAACCGGAACTTCTTCACAGAAATCTTGGTGCAGTGGTTTGTGCATGTGGTAATGGCCTTGGGTTTTTGGTGCTTGGGAGAGAAGGAAGCTTTAGGCTGGGGAAAACTGTTACCAGCACAAATGCATGACTCTCTCCAATCATTGTCAACAGCAGTTCCATGTATTTGTGGCTATACTTATCTTGTATTAGAATATTTTAAATGACTTTGTCTGATTATCATGGTGTAGTGCTGTATTTGAAATGTGGAGAGAGGTGGAGGATATGAACAGAACCAGAAGAAGAAAGGGAATGGAAAAACACGAGTGGAGAATTCTGCAAAGCTGAAGAGCAAGAAATTATTGAGAATAGAGGAAGAGAAAAGAGAAAGGCAAAAAAAATGAGTGAGGGATGTGGAACATACGGAAGTATTTATTTCATGTGTAGGGAAGGGAAAAATGAAATGAAACGAAAGCCAGCAACAAACTCAAAGCTTTCAGTTTGTTTAATGAGAACTAGCTACAGTATGTTGTAGCTAAACAAATTACATGTTGTCTGAAGAGCTTGCTTTTTTGTGTGTGTACCTGATGGCACATGCATTTTTCACTCTTGCAGGTAGATTTGGTTCCGTAACAGATGTCAAGTTATTTTTTCAAGTTCTTGTATGCATTTCAGCCATAAGTATGTATTGAGTTGTTTCTTTCTTTGCAATGATAGTTTGCCCTTACAAAAATCTTTAAAATTAGAAAACTTTAAAAAAAAACCAACTTTCCACACTCTTCTCAGTCTGGGCAACCCACTGTGTTTTTAATTGAGCATGAAATTAAAATAGATCTGTTTACTGACTTAGTTGGTTTTATCCGACCTGTCAATACTCACAAAACTGCACTGGGGCAAAGTTTGAGGCTAATGTGTTGCTCTTCATTTCTTTTTGACATCCTTTGGAAGCCGTACTCTTTATAACTTAAAAACCAAAGCAAACAAAACCCAAGTGAATAAACAAACCTCACGTGGTCAGTTAAAAAAATATAATTATTTGATGCTTAATCCATTTATAAGGCAAGCTGATTGCACAAAGCAAATAACTGTTGTTTTGAAATAGTCTGGTAGATCTGTATATGGGATTATGTGGGTTGTCACTTATAAAACACATGAGATATATATATATAATGAAAGATATACTATTGAACTTAAACTAATATATTCTCATATCTATTTTATTGAATTATAACATGTATATACATTATTAAACTGAATTGCTACAGCTATAATTAGGTGTTTGAGTTCATCAGGCAAATGTGGGAAAATGCTTTGATCTTGCATAACTGTCACTTCATCATTGAAAAATATTTCTATGGTATATGTAAGTTTAGTGATTGAAATGCGATTTTGGATCTTATCTGCGTAATTGTACAATGTAACTTGTTTAATCAGTCTTTTGGGTTTTTATTATTATTTCTGATTGAACAGGTGGTTTTCTGCTGGTGTTGCACATAGTCTTTTATGGGTACATTTATGTGGAATGAATTATTTAAAATAAAATTCTGCCTTTTGCAGAAAATGCCCTATATATGATGACTAAATTATCTTTTGACTTTAAATATTTATTAAGTAAGTAGTGGAATTCCAGTGGTTAATTGGTTTTACTGCAAATGCATAACGTAATGTGTTTTAAGGCTAGATGGAATTGTTAGATCATGATCTCCCCTGATCTTTGGGGCATAGATCAAGAATTGCTGCTGAATGAAGAACAAGTATCGCCGCACCTATCAGCATCCGGAGAGGAGTGCTCAGGAATTAGTGTGTGAGGTCAGATGGCACTAATTCACTTTTGAATAGACATTGACAATGTGGCTAACAATTAGAAAAACACAGTAAATTATCTTGCTTTTAGGATTTGCGTAGGGGTAAATTTACTGTGCACCAGGTTAAGGTGTGGATTTACATTGTACTGGCAGTTCTTTACTAGCTGTGGAGAGGGAGTTCTCTAGAGGCTCTGCATGCAAAATAGTGGCATAAACCACCAGTGCTTGCAAAGCAGAGCTGGCAGCCCAGCTTGAAGGTATTCCAACTGCACTATGAAAAGTATCTATGTAATCATTATAGTGCTTTATACTGTAAATTCCTTTTCTTGGGATTTTTTTTTGGTGTGTGACTTGTGTCATATTTTAATGGAAGAAAGTTCTGATTTCATTCGGCTCCATGTTTATTACATTTGATTTCACTCTTATTTCTTCTGCAATAGTTTCAAAGGAATCTTTTGAGTTGGTCAAAAGATGATGATTATTGTAAAAGATTTCCCCCTCCTCCTCTGTGTTTGTTACTGGGTGGCTTGCAGTAGCTGTTCCTGAAGGTGGCATCTTACT
Source organism: Corapipo altera (assembly GCF_003945725.1). Lineage (NCBI taxonomy): Eukaryota > Metazoa > Chordata > Aves > Passeriformes > Pipridae > Corapipo > Corapipo altera. The sequence continues at coordinate 1,840,539 of NW_020884903.1, forward strand.
AACTTGAAGAAACAAGAATAAAAGCCCAAGAGAGAGTGTAAGAGACATAAACACGGAGATGGGAATTTGTTACTGTTGGTGTGAGTTTACATTGCCACAGCTGTTCAAAGTTAGATGAGCGTGCAAAAATATGACAGCTATTGTGACTGTTTAATTTTTTCTTTTTTTTTTAATTAAACATTAAAAAAAATTCACCTTCAGTGATTATTTTTCCCTCTTTGTGGTATTATACAGTCCACTTCTGCTTAGGGTTGTAATAGGTACTCTTACAATGATTTATTCTCACTTCACACCAAGGGGTTTCTGAAGAGTGAATTGATGAGTAATACAGAAGCGAGGCAGTGTTCTTTATTTACTTTTTCAGCAGATCCTAAAGCAAAAATATTAACTATACCACATCATCTACCTCCCTTCAAAGCTTGTGTCTAAATTGTAAATAGAGCTCAGACTTTTTGTCCCCAAATGGTAGTGTAATACCAATTCATACAGTTATGATTGTGTATATTTTAAATAGAGTCTATAATATTCACCCTTCTTTTTATTTTGTGTTCTCAGACATTTCAAAACTTAGATTAATTAGATCTCATATAATTTCCTCTTGTGCAGTTGCTGCTTCATGGGCATAGTGCTTGTTGTATGCTTCATTGCTGGTATAATTGAAATATTTATTTATTCCTTCTAAAGTTATGCTGGTTGCAGTGGGAAAACCAGGTTCTCAGTCAGGGTGATATGGGAAAAATAGAATCACCTTAGGGATTACTGCAAATACTGGTTTGTGATGTCTAGAGAAACAGCTTTTAATTATATTGACTTAGCTAATACCTGCAACTGAACTGCTGCTTTCTGAACATTTCTTAAATTATGACAATAATCTAAGATGGGAAGGGTGATGTCCTGGTGGTTTTCCAGTTTTCCGATGTTTTAGTCATATTGTTCTAGTTTAGACAGAATTCTGTATGCACGTGCAAAATATTTATAACTTTAATATAGAAAAACCTTGGAATAAGGAAATATTACACAGTATAGATTAGAGTGCTTATCTGCTGTGTGTAGATGGGAGTGATCTTGGGAGATAGCAGAAAAAATTAGCTTAATTTTTGTTTTAATTAGAAAAAGATATATCAGTTAAGAAGCTCCTTATGCAAATAACGTTCTGCTTAAGTATATTTTACCAGTCTCATTTAAACTATCATGTTCAATATCACTGTCTTGTAATGCAACTACTGTGACTTACTAATTTGCCACTAATTCTTTATTAACATAATAGCAGGAACTTCTAATAAAATCAGTTGAGCTGATATTAGTAATTTGCTATGGCTTTGGTACTCTGTGTTGGAGTATAGAAAGTTGTGCTCGCTTTCTGATACACAGCTTTCTGAGCATATGTTTTCAGTTTTCCAAAAACTGTGTACAGTTAAACTCATCCACTTCTTTGGAAATAAGTTCTAGAAAGTTTAGTTAAGCAACTCACAGTTGGTCTTAATTATAATTGGTTATATGTAGAGATTTCTATGCCAGACTAGTAATGTGTTTTAGCAAAGTTTTATCCGTGATCTGCTTCAGAATAAAAACTCTTTGTTATTTTTACTCTTTGTCTGAAAGTGTTTCAACTAGGTAAAAACAGTAAACAAACCTCACTTATTTTTATGCAGAAAAGTCTTCAAAATTCTTGCTGTTGTGAGTACTTGTGTTGACTTAAAGAGGGACGGAAATAGGACTGTACTGAAACTACTCAAAGATGGGAATACCTGCAATGCAGTTAACCTAGATGAAGCATGATGGTTTGCAGTGAAACTGGTTATGAAACAGTTTTGACGCAACTGGTTTTGGGTTGGTGTTTTTCTTTCCTATAGAAGTTTGTGTGACTTGACACATAGCCCATGAGTCGCTGCTGCACTTTCAAAAAATAATTGTTATAAATGTTCTAAAAGCTGGAAAATATTTGGTCTCTTTACTGTATGGACCTTTATTTTACTTTAAGTTTTCATAACAAATAAAGGTTTCAATTCTTTTTTTAGCTGTGGCAGCCTTAATGGAGAAGCAGCGTAATTATTGATAATTTACAAGGGTGGTACACTGGCTAGATTTCACCCATGTAAATCTACTGCTGCCTTAGCAACAGCTACAGTGTATCATTTAGTGCTTAGGCTGTTTGTGGACTGTACAATATCATAATTATAGAAAGGAATATACAGATGTAGGGGCGTGAATATAGATGAGTTGTGCCTTGTTGAATTTTTTAGGAGCAATACATGTGATGTATAGTGCATCTAACTCTCAAGTTTCTTGTCCCCCAAGTCAATAGTGTAAAGGAACAGTTGGTTATTATTTAGGAATACTAAACTACAACACACAAAAAAAGGAGCATGGAAGCAGATATAAAGCAAGAAAGCTGTTACTGTTCATTGTGAGTAGCAGGACGGTTCTTCAGAACCAAATGGGTATCGTGGCCAGGACTGTGTAAGCAGAGGAGTAGATGCTTTTGGCCCAGGAGAAGCCTACAAGCTGCAGATAAGGGATAAGGTCGACAATGCAGAGAACAAAACATTGATCACAGCAGCTTTATTAGAACAATTTCTTAAGAAAACAACTATCTAACTAAGATTCTGGTTAGCTTTATCGCCTATTTGTAAGGTAGCAGACATCTCTGTCTAGCAGTAACCTTTGTAAAATTATGAGTGACACATAAAAGTGTGTCAAGACTGATGCTATTAAGTGGCTGGTTGTTTACCAAGAGACTTTTTGTTTGCTTTTGTACTCTGTACTTGACTACTGTGTGTGAAATTTTTTATTAAACTTTGTGATGTTTTTAATGAAGCTAAATAGAGATGGAACAAATGTACAAAACCTTGCCAATCTACCTAAGAAATATCATTAAGATAATTCACTCTCCATCATGACCTTTGTTTTCCCTCTCCATTTGAATGAAGGAGTTTACTGTACACATTTATTGTTTTTATTGTGCACTTAGTTTACCACTCTTTTCCATTAGAATAGAGTTTTGCTAACAAGCAAGCTCCTCAGCAGAGCAACTTTTCTCAGGAAGAATAACAGGAAACTTGAAATAGGCTAAATATATTGAAGTCTCAAAATATTTACTTTAGCATCGGTCCACCCAGGTCCTCATTTGAGCTTCTTTATGCACATGGATGAGATGACATATTATTAGTTATATTTTGTTCTCTTCAAAAGATAGTAATTTAGTACACTACTGTATTCAAATATCATTGTAGGGGAATCGTAGGTTAGAACAGAGCCATGAGTTAGAAAGGAAAAAGAATGATGTTTTTAATGCCAAATTGTTTTTAGATGTTTCTAAAGAGTTCCTGTAAAAGAAAAGTAACAACTATTAAGATACTGCCTTTTAATCTGCTGCTCCAGTCATAATGCTTTCAGCAGTGCTTTAGTATTGCGTTAAGCACAACCAAGGCATCTGTAGAGACTTGACGTGGCAGAAAAGCGTAGAAGTAATATAAAGGCTGTACTGTGCCCATTTCCTTAAGCAATACAGAACAGAAAAGGGAATTTATTATTTAAATGTTTATGAAAAGAACAAGAAGTTTTAATGTGTGAATGTGCAGGAAAAAGAAGAAAGCCTAATTGAATGGTGGGGAAAGCTGTAGCTTTCAAAGCTAGTAGTGGCTTTTTCTTGCTGCTTAAATTAAGCTAGGAAGTCTTTCTTTTCCGTTAAATAGTGTAGGTAGCCTTACAGTAACTGTCTGGGTGTCTTCAAGGCTCGTGTTTGTTTTCATGACCTCCTTGTTTACTCGCAGGAAGTATTATTAAAACGGGCTTTGCTCACTAAGGTGTGTGTGATAAACCCACTAGAAAGTGGAGTATGATAAATGATGCATGGTATAAAAATGGTTTGGGAGTTTTGTTTTTGACATCTAGCTTAAGCATTAAAGTTCAAGGTTCTGATTTTTAGGTTTAGCTTTCCCAGTGATTAGTTGCCCCCTGTCAGTTAAATATATGAATCTTGTTTTTGCTTCTTGGTAATAAAGGGCTAATTGTCAAAAAAGTCCTCTGACATATAGGGCCCCCTATGGAGGGGCATCAGGCAAAGCATCACCAGCTGGTTGAGGGAGGTGATTGTCCTGCTCTGCTCTGCACTGTTGTGGCCTCACTTTGAACATTGTGTGCAGTTTTGGACACCACAGAATAAAAAAGACATTAAGCTATTAGAGAGTGTTCAATGGAGGGCGGCAAGGATGGTGAAGGGCCTTGAGGGGAAGCCGTATGAGGAGCGGCTGAGGTCACTTGGTCTGTTGAGCCTGGAGAGGAGGAGACTGAGGGGAGACCTCATTGTAGTCCACAACTTCCTGAGGGGAAGAGGAGGGGAAGATGCTGATCTCTTCTCTGGTGACCAGTGAAAGGACCTGAGGTAATGGTCTGAAGTTGTGTCGGGGGAGGTTTAGATTGGATATTAGAAAAAGGTTCTTCACCCAGAGGGTGGCTGGGCACTGGAACAGGCTTCCCAGGGAAGTGGCCACAGCACTAAGCCTGACTGAGTTCAAGATGCCTTTGGACAATGCTCTCAGGCACATGGTGTGACTTGGAGTTGTCCTATGCAGGGCTAAGATTCGATAGTCCTTATGGATCCCTTCCAAATCAGCTTATTTTGTGATTCCCTGATTGTGTGAACTGTATAAATTATTTTGGACTTAGCTGTTGTACTACATGTAAGTGTTACTTTTGCCCTACTGTATATTAAGTCCAAATCCATGAAATTTAATGAGAGATCGGGATTTAATCTTTGGTTTCTAATGTCTAATGAACTGTCCACAGCTTTCATTTTAAATTATAAATTTCTTTTGTCCGTTTAAATGAAAATTCCTCCTCTATTTAATATTAGCCCTTGTTTTGTCTCCAAATGAGATAGCAGTCTGACTAAATGCTTGTGAAAGGTTGTCTGCTCTTTGCAGGTCTTTATTGTTTGGGGTTTTTTGTCCCAATTTAAAAAAATATTAATTGGGTTAATACACTTACTTCTCTATATCCTTCTGTCGCTTACATTCTTAGGGAGCACTTATGTTTATGTTATATTTTGAGTCAGGTATGTACCTCTGAAATGAACTCTGGAATTGCCTGGGTTTTTGAATCTGACTTTGCACTATCACACTATTTTGGAGCTTGCCAATTTGGATTCTTTTTGAGTGAAACTCAAGTGGGAGATGCAGTGCAGGAGCTGCATCGTCTGCTGATGCTAATGAGTGTCCACTCGTCGAGACTGCATTGCAGTTAATATCAAGTCAAGAGCAGTGTGGGCTATGGCTCAGCTTGGTTGTCCTGCTCAACAGGGCCCTCCCAGCACACAGCACCATTTTGTTTTGAAGCCCTTACGGCTGGGATGACCAGAAGTCCATGGCTTCTAGTGTGAGGACTGTGGTAGCTGTCTTCAGGAGTTGCTGCTGCTTTGTGATGTCTTTTTGTCAATTGACGACTCTTGCAACAGAGCGTAACTGTGTGTTTATTTTCATTCAGTCGTTAGTCTCTATCCGTAATGGTTCATGTTTTTTCATAAAGAAGAAGGATTGCGGAGCGACTGCGTAGGTGAGAGCACTTTACATCGCTAAGAAAGTAACAAAGTGTTGGACTCATTGAAAAACTTTGAAGTTCTTTAATTTCTGAATTAAACTTGACCAAAGGCTTAAAGTTTTCATATTACTGCATTCCTGAGTGTATCTAAGAAGCTTTCCTCGATATTCTAGTGTTTGATTAACATACATATTACTAACTCAAAAGAAGCCTATGGAAATATGTGTATGTACTAAAACTAGAGTTGTTGTACTCCATAATAGATCAATTTTGTTTCTTTTAAATGAAAAGAAAAATACTTATTGGCAGATTGAATGAATTAACAACTATTCTGGTTTACCTGAAAATCCTGATTTGAAAAAAAAAAAATCCCAAACGCCTTGCATTATTAAAGTTACCTTTGCAAAATCTCTAGTGTGCGTTATAGGAAATAGAGTTGTTTGCTAACCAACTCTACAGCCCTTATTAAGCTTTTTGCATTCTGTAAAGGCAATAGCTCTGAAATACAGAAGAGATTGCATTAAATCCTTGGCTGGCAATTTTGTGTGGGATTGAGTATTGAAATGCAGCAAAGCAAATAATGAAGGCATATGTTTACCTATAATTCTTTTTACCTTGGGAGAAGAATTAAATAGGAACAGTTTGGTTGTTGTCAAATTCTTAACAGTTGCTTTCAAGCATGAAACAGTCCCCAGGCTCTCAGAGGATTTACTTAGCAGTTTGAATAGAGAGGTCTTTACTGCTAATGGAACTGAGATGGCAGGCTTAAGCAATGGGGTGCTTTATAGCCTCTTTAGCCACTTGAGAAGATGTAACATCAAATAGCTGAAATCGTCTTGGTCTCCATTGGTGTTTGGGAAGTTGCACAAAGATTGATGAATAAATAATTCAGAGTTGTATGAATGTCTTGATGCCAGAGCGTTTCAAATATCTAAAAGCTTGACTCACAGAAGGTTTAGTACCAGGAGACATTCTGTAGTTTTTGTGTGAGCTTTGCCCCGGGGAACATTTACTGATGATTCAAAAAAAGAGAAAAAAATCTATTGGGATTGTCTGAGGTTTGTACAGAAGTGTTTAAGATTCAAAAATGTTCTTCATAAAAAGAAAGATGTTACATTTGTGAGGATGGCTTACAATTATTGAACTATTTAATAGTTGAGATTTCTTATAATTTGAGATATTTGCTGTTAAATTCCTTTATGATGATTTTTTGATAAAGAAGTTGTATTTAATAAGGTCTTTACTAAAACATTTAGGAAGTGTGCATTGACAGTCTGTGATTGTGGATAAAGCCCCATCCTACCTATAAATCAGGTTTCCAGTTTTGTTTTGACCTTGGGATTTTTTTTCTTTTTTTGTTTGTTTAAGATTTACTTAATATGTGGAGTAGATCCTTTCTTTGAAAGGAGGAGGCAGCAGAAATGCTACTAGCACGGGAAAAATATTAGGTTTACACAGCCTAGGATTTCCTTTGTTTTCTGCCAAGTGGAACAACATTATTGAGGATTCCAAATTTAAAAAGTACAAAACCTTCCCCTCCAGTACTTCCTTCCCCTTATTAAACCTGCTAATGAGCTATCTAGTATTTAGAAACTTTACTACAGGCATCAAAATTTAATGTGAGAAACTCTTCTAGTTGAATACACACAAACTTGGGATAATTTTCAGTGCTTTGAAAAGGGTCTTTCCTATTCAGTTCATCTAATTTCTGCCCGTGCTAATTACTTCCTTATTGCCTACACAGGCTTTCCCATTACATTTTGCCCTTTTTTTCGGACATGTATCTGGAAAGGTATTGATACAGGGGTCTGTCTGATGGCTAAAACCCCCAAATCCTGTGGTAAGGGGTTTCAGTGGTAAATTATTGTCACTCAGAGAATTTAAATGAATGATTGTTTCTAATTTGAGTTTGGTTAAGCTTTGAGGTTCTGCTCTGTTGTATTTCATGATGCATTTTTTTCTGGATGAAGTTCCCTATTATCAGAAATCTTATTGTTCATTAAATTCTTTAGATTATAAGTAAATTGACTCTCAAACCTTTCTGAAAGAGTTATTTGGATGTTATAGGTCTATTATTAAATGGCAGATTTTCCAGACCTTCATTAATGGTTGCATTTCTTCTGGTGATTCTTTGATTTATTCTGGCAAAATTATCTTTTGTACATTGAAGTCTGCTAAATTATCTAGCAAAAAAAGAAAAAGTGGTAGTGTATTTTATTGTTGAGTATTTTGATTGTAATATCGGCAGTAGAAGGCTTTTGACCTTGGCTTCATGTTTTTAATCCTTGAGGTTGTTATTTCTCTTGGGTTGGTTTCCTCCCCCCATCCCTTAAATAATAGCATCCAAACACTTCAGAAGCTAAAGTTCGTGTCTGACAAAAAGGCTGAACTACTACAACTACTACTACTACAACTGCATCATGAAAGCGAGTACCCTGTACCCAGTACGCTGGTCCCTTCCGATAGTTGATAAATACTCTCTCACCTAATGCATTGCTCTTAGTCTCCAGTGGAGTCAGAATCAGTCTGATTAGATTCCCTTGCAGGTAAAGAGAACATCCACTCTTATTTGGTCTTGTCTTGCTGTCTTCTGCAACAATTTGCCTGTGGAATTTGATGGCAAATGGAAGGTGTATTGAAGCCTACTGCCAGGATAAGAGGGTACTGTGATGTTGAGCAGACCTTACTTCCAAGCAGGCTGAAACCAAAGCAGAATATGTAGCAGTTGAAATAATTTGCTTATTTCTAAGAAAGAACCATGTTAATGAGTGGCACTGCAAAGAAAAGCTGTAAATCTTCCTTAGAAGGCTTTCAGGTAATATCTGAAATGTCCATCCGGACATGTGCTCTCTTCTGTAAGGATTCTTTCAAAATGATAGATGAATTCACAGTTCCCATGGGAGAATAGGAAAATGTTGTACATCTCCAACAATCTTTGAAAGCTATGTGGTGTCTTTTAGTCACTCACCTGCTTTTTATTTTTTCCTTTTTTTTATTTTTTTTTGGTCAGGACTTCCTTTGGTTGACAGTCCATTTAGTGACCTATTACTGTGGAAGTAAGGGCACTTTTGTTCAGGTCAGCAGACCTCATCCTGAGATATTGTTACATTTACTTGCCTTTTAAAAATGATCATCTCTTCAGGGACTTCGTTAGCTAAACTCTGAAATGTTCTTGGCAACCTAAAGACTGGTCACCTCCTGTTATCTGAGAAATAGCATGCTTACAATTCTGTTCATGTTTTCAGGGCATAGTCAGCTTTTACAAGTTTCTCTTCCCATTTTAAGGAAAGTCAGTGCCATTTTCCAGGTCAAGCACTCTTTTCTCAATTGTGAAGTGAGGCACAAGACTTCTGAAATGAGGAATATGAAATGGGACAGTTTTGTTCTCCTTTAATCTTTTGGGAACCAATGAAGTAAGGCATTTTGTAGCTATTTGCTAGTATCTCTGCGAAGTGTTTGGGATGAATTCTGTGTGGAATCAACTGGAAAGTAAAGTAGTTGCTCAGGTGTCTGATCCTCACCTGTAAGCTCATAGGCAAGGTACAATTTCAGCAATTCTGTCGCGTGGACTTGCAAAGGGCTGAAAAATCAGGTGACTGGCACTGATGAAATAACTGGATTAACTCTGAGAAGATGCTGGCAAAAATATAATGCGTTTTAGTTGCTGAGAGAGTGCATGCATGCTAGAGAATTAATTTTCTTAAAGAAATGCAGACTTCTGAAATGTAAATCTTTCAATAACAGCACTCTGTGTCCTCACATTAGATTGGGCAATTTAATGATCTGATCATTACAAGCCCCTGATGTTTAGTGTCTGCCTCTCCATAGTGTACTTGTAAAAGAGGAGGGTGGGAATCAGAAATCCTGTGGTAACATTCCAGCTGTATATACAGAGGTCATTGCAGTGTGGGTTGAAGTCTTCCATAAGCAAATCATGGCAACTAGTGGTGCTGAAAGGAACTCAGTTAATTCAAATATAATAGCTATTTTGAGAAATAGGATAGGTGGATACTCTACAGTGTTAAATAATTCATAAAAGAGCAAGTATTAATTGAATTAAAACAATTCAATTGCCCTTTATTCTGGAAATGTAAAATGCAGTATATGCAGGCTAGTATGCACGCTCTTGCAAATACTGGCAACTCTCTGTGGCAAATCCATGGTGCACTCTGTTTCTCTAAAATACAGCAATAGAATTCCTGAGTCTACTGGTATTTACCAATTAGTGTGAAAACTTTGTTTACTAGTCTTGAGGTGGTTTAGGGCAGACTGAGTCAGTGTGGGGGAGCTTTTCTAAGAATAAATCTGCTCTTGATGGCTCTCTGGTAAAGAAGTCTTCTGGGCCTCCTGCATTATGTTTGTGTAACAGGAAATGTTGAGCTCAGGGTCACCCAAGCTAAGAGGCAATCCAGCTTGACGAGCTCACAGCTCTCTTTTTGTTGCTATTTGTTTTGTCAATTTATAGTCTTATTAGTGCTGGATTTAAGGAATAAATTTTCACCTTTGAGAGAATGCAGCCTTGCTTTTGTTGCTCTGTTGTTTCTGCTAATATTTTGCATAATTTTATCAGTTTATTTAAAGAGTTTAAGGGAAGAATGTTTCAAGAATGTATTTTGTCTTTGATTTCTACACATTGGTGTTACCTGGCTCATCTCTGCTCAGCATTTAAATATTACTTGAGTAAGTTCTTAGCTTAAAATTAGGAGCATATTCCAGCCCTCAGCCTCCAATAATATTATAAAATAATATAAAATAAAAAGTCCACTTTGGTACTACTGAAGTCATGTTATGAATATTAACAGTGCTTAGAAACGCAGAAGGGGGTGCTGCTTTCTCTAATAGCCATTACTACTTCACTCCCAAACCAGTGAATTTCCATACCTCTTTGCCTTTGAAACTGCTGATGATTAGAAGAAAATGCATGTAACTGTTATGGTGAAGCAGAAATTTGTGTATGTATGTTAGCGCATACTTAGTGTTTAGTTTCTGTACAATACAGTGGCATGTGCAATGAAGCTGCTAGAGTTCATGAAAAATTCCAGAGGTTACTAATTATAGTCCTGCTCGTTGAATATCTGTAACCTCAAGGGTTGCCCCTTCTTGTAGTTTTTAGTATTTCTGTGTTTTGTTGCTTTAATAGTATCCACCTGACCTCTGCATCCTGTATTAGAGCTTTACTGAAATTCTAGTAGTCTTTATCCTTTGCTGTGGAGATCAGGTGGAGATTTCTTTTTATTCAGAAAATCAATGTAGTTTGCTGTTGTGAAAAGTTGATTTTAATAGAAAAGAACTTGTCCTCTTTTTTTGGAGCCTAAGAGTCATTTGATACTGAAAAGTATTTTTGAACAAAAAAAAAAAGAAAGGCTAGGAGATTACTAATTGTCTGTTAAAGGCCAGTTTCCGTCTTTTGTTTCTCTTTCCTTTTAAAGGAAGCTAATCTGGTTTTGGGGTTATGGAAATTTTTACATGATTATAATACCAGAACTGAGGTGGGGTTGGTATTTGTGGATTGGTTGGTTTGTCTGCCTCCATAGCAACTTCCACAGTTACATACTCTTTGTACCTAGCATTTAGTATCCAGGTAGTTCATGTGTTTCTTTGCCCCCAGCGTTCTATGAAGAGCCCACATTTGGTTAATCATCTGAGTTTTGTTTGGGTTGGAATGTTTGCTTTTAAATGCTTTTATTTTCCATTTTTTCTTGCAGTCCTTCCTTCCTGGCGTGGAGGCGCTTGTTCTCCATGCTCATCCTTTCCTTCTAAACATAGGGGTTTTTATGTGTTTGTCAATATGATTATATGTTAATCTCTGACTCACTGAATGTTACTGAGGTTGCTGTGTAATGCTTTTCATTATTTAATGTTTCTTCCTCAGTCTTTCTGTCATCTTCAAACTCAGTTTGGAGATGGTGCAGCTTTCTTAAAGGTTGTTAACACTGTCCTATTGAACGTTTTTGTTAAGACCTCCCTCTGCACACCTACTTCATGTTTTGCATTTTCTTTTTCCAGTTACTGTATGTCTTTGACTAGGTTTTATTTAAATTAAGAAATATAATTTTTTTGTAGTATTCTGATTTTTCTGATACATTATTGCAAAGTCCTCATGAAAAAAATGCATCAAAACTTATATTTTGAAAAATTGCCTTTTAAGCACACACTTCAGGTTTTTTAAGGCAATCTCCATTAACTGGTGTTAATTTATGGTAGTTTGATTCAACTGAACTTTGTAACAGCTGTTCTCTCACTGGGGATTGTTCCAGGATCCAGGGAGAGTTCAAGAGGTTTCTTGTTCTCGTCTTTTTTTTTCTGTCATTACAGCTTTATCTTCTGATTACAGCTTTATTTCCTGAAATTTGCTGCTATTCCAGGACTTCAATTCTTGCATAGTTATTTCCTGAAATAACTATGCATGGTTCAGAAATTGCTGAAGTCATCTGTCTTGGAAAATCTAAACGACATGATCTTACAAGAGCTGCCCAGGGGGATGTTAGTCATTGATTGATATCCTCCTTTACTGAAAAAATACTATGTTTTTGCAATGTATGAGAAGAATTCCTCGTCTGTCTTCTGACACAGGTAACATGTCTGCAGCCTTGGATGCTTTACCTCGTGTTTCTCATGTACAGAGGCTAAAGCAAGTCTAAAATTGAACCTTATTTACATCTTTAATTAATGAATTAGGTGACTTGACAGAATTTTCTGGGGTTGAGTTCCTCAGCCCTAAAAAGCAGACAGTAACTGACCAGGTTAATCAGGCTATGCTTGTTGGTTAGGAATACAACTGGGCAATTTTAGCCAACTTCGTCTGGAATTTGACTAGGGAACTGTGTTGGAAGCAAATGAAGGTGCGTGGGATTATACCTGTGTGATTGATTGTGATAGTGAAAACCGGCTTGTAATCTTGCACCTTACTGTCACCAAGTGTGCTGTTTGAACACAAAGGTCAGGGAATTTCAGGCATAAGTAAGTATGGATTATCTTGGCCATACATACTTTTTATGTAAACCTTAAATCAGAAACAAAAGCTTTAGCTTTGCCAGATGCGTTGTATCTGCAGCTTACTGTCCTAAGTGCTGTGTGACCACTGTGCTTCTTACTCTGTCAGTCCCTTGTTGCAACATTGGAACCTGCTTCTCTTCATTTATAAGCTGAAAAAAATCTCAGAAGAAGAGGTAATTAGTTCCTGTTAGTTTTGTGTAAATTTGTGAGTGAGTAAAGGAGGAAGATTTGAGTTAGTGTGTGCAAGGGGAGCGGTTGCTGCAGTGCTCCTGGCCAGCTGCTTTGCCCACCTGGAACCGTCACAGTGGGGTTCTGTCACAGCTCATGGGAGGCAGAAGGAAGCATCAGGGTATTGAGGGAAATGTGAGGATGCCACTTTGTGGAATTTGTGATAAAATATATTAATTTGTGGCAGGAAATCCTGGTCAAAAATATTTCCTAGAATTCATATTAATTCCATTATGAAAGAAGATGAAGTGCTGATTTTCTTTGATAAAACATAAATATGCAAGTTAAAATTCACTTTTAAGTGGCGTGCAGTGGAGAGGGCTTCTGAGAAAGATATTTTGCCTCTTCGTTACTGTATTTTCTTTCAAGGCTATTTTTAGTGTATTTAACATTCTGCTGTGTCCTCAGGACAGGTTTTTAAGGTTCTGAATATTAACATTACTGAATTAATTATTACTTCTATTTGGATTTGATGAAGATTATGTTTTGCAGTGTTTAAGGTCACTTGCCTGAGGTTGTAAATTGAAGAATATGATTAGCTGGTTGGTCTGTCACTGCTTTTGTGATCTTGGCCTTAACACAGATAGGAGATCTGCATGACAAAGCTTGGATTATGTATTTGTATGGTAGTTAAAAAACCTAACCAAAAAACCTGATAGAGGATAGAAGAATAACTATGAAGGCTGCTTTCATTCCTGTCAAATTGCATTTCTTTCTAAGAGTGCTGCATTTAGTGAGATTGCTTCCCTCTCCACCCTGACGGAAGAGAAAATTAGAAATGCTAAGGTCTGTACCTTTTTTGTTATCAACTGAACTAATTTGGTATGAGACAGGAGTGGCAAAGGGCAGCTAAACTTATTTTCAGAAGTCTGTTGTTGCCCTGAAGTTAGATAGGTGGACAGTATCTAAGCCAACATTTTCATACAAGTCTCAGTTGATAATTATGGGACTGGAACACAGTAAAACACTGAGTAAAAGAAAACATCAGCAACTTGGATGTTGTTTAAAAACTAAGAACATAAAACAAGGTTTCATGGAAAAAGTAGCGATGCTGCTTTCAGCATGGTTAAATTTAAATATTAGATGAATGTTCTGTTAAGTTTTTCTTAGTGACATAAAGTGGAAGAACTGTACTACGTATTGACGAGAGTGCCATGGAAGCCCTTTGCCCTGATGCAGGTTGCCGACAAGAATGCCAGCTCATCATTTTTGTTGGTGGACTGAATAGCAGCTAACGGGGGTTCTGTGTGGGAGCTGAATTGTGTTGTAGGAATTTCTGGCTAGCTTGTGTTTTTGTACATCCCTGTACTGAAAAAATGCTCAAAAATACAAGGGACTCTGAAGTCAGACTTTTACAAAGAAGGACAGCAAGTTAAGATAGTTGAAATAAAGTACTATGGCAAAATATTTACCAGACTAGCAATAGAAATACAGTATTAACCTAGTGTAAGAAACAAAAATATTACATTAACAGCGGTCTTCAGGACAGCTACAGGCCTTCCTGATCTGCTTGTTCCTTACTAGCCATCCTCTACTTGAAAAATTCTGAGAGAACTGGAACATTTTGCATCTTTTCATGAAGGTCAGTGTTGTGTAGTTTTGCAGAATCAACCAATTTCAGAGTTAGGCGTCCCTTGCTGAAAAGCCCTGCCAGAGTATAATACAAAAAGAAATGTATTTTCTGAAGTAGCTGACTCAAATTTCATTTCAGTGCTGCCAATCCCCACACCTCCACCCCTCTTCCCCTCACAGCAATCAGCTGCCGCATAGGGAAAATCAGAGACAATCTGAGTAAACAGATGTGTCACTTTGTGGTCTGTACAACATCAGGATTTTCACAAGAGCTGCACTATAACATGGAGAAGAAACAAGTGAAAATAAAGCATGTGAATGAGGTTCTGGCTGTGAGAACATCAGTCACAAAGGTGACAAAGAACAAAGGAACAAAGAACAATATTGAATGTAATGACCTTGGTAAGAGTGCCGGTTATGAAAGTGTTGTTTAATACTTGCTGCTATTATGAATATACTTTTGTTCTTGTTACAGAAGCAAATGCCCTGTCTTTAAGAAAAGCATGAGAAAAAACTGAAAAACAAAAAAAGGAATTGAAGGCTGCCTACCAACTAAAAAAGGAAGGAAAAATCCAGCAAGGAACCAATAATTAAAAGCACTAATTGGGGGCACTAAGCCCATTCATTAATAAAACTACATCAACAAAGTAATCAGCAGATTAAAGTCCAAATAATGAAAACATTAGGACTGCAATACTAATATAAAGAACTAAATTAAGTAGAGGAGACATTACTATTGTCTCTGAAGATTCACTCTGTGTATATGTCCTCAAAAATTAAATTAAATTTTTAAATAATTAAGTAGCTTTTACTGTCCTGGAGGGGAAAAGAAAAAGTTTAATATACATATCTTGTGGTTCAGTTTTGCTGAATAATACTGGGTTGGTTGTATTCCACAAACTTTTAAAATCAAAATCCAACCATTCTAGTCAGGAGTAGATACAATATCGCAAGTAATTAGTCTGAATATTAGTAGGTGATGTGGTTGCTTTATCAGAACAGTAGTAAAATAAGAAGGAATAATACCTTTTCAGTGGTTCACAGGCGGATTTCAACTAATAAATGTTACCCAGTAGAAAAAGTATTTCTACCATTGTTTGACCTGAAAAAGCCTGAAAGAGAATTATAGCAAATAATGGATATTATTTGTCTCGAAAAAACCCTTGAAAATCTGATCTTTGCAAAATGACAAATTTGCCATTTTTCCAATGATAATTTCAGTTAAAATTACTGTTACTGCTTTATTAGATGGAAAGATTAGCTGAAGTGTAATGACACATTATGAGCGTTCTACTAATTTATCTGTTGAATAAAAAAAAAGAGATGGGGAGAGTTTTTAAAGCAGTAAAATATGTAATCTTATTTAAGTATTATAAATTACAACTGGTTTAAGGCCTTTTTTAATAGTTTAAATGACATTGCACAGTATCCTTTTTCTATGTTTTTCCCTTTTTTTTTCTTTTGTCTTGAAGATTTTTTACATGACTGTAAGTTTTACTCCCAGCTATCACCTTCTACATGCTCAGTCATTCACTGTTCTAATTGTTTATGCCACTATAGCCACAGCAACATGCATAGAAAATAATTGCTGCTAAAATCAGTTGAAATGTAATCGGGCAAAGCAGTCCCAGTTCACTGGAAGCGGTTATTTAGGTAATTGGTAATATTTGGACGTAAACTAGAAAGTGAATTAGAAAATTGCTAAAGTTTCTGCAATTTTTTTAATGCTACATGTGATGAGGTTATCTGTTACTATCTTTGATATATCTAAAATACTTTCAGTAGGTTTCTGTTCTTAGCTCTTAAGTTATTGAAGATATGCATCTGCCGGAAGTTCATTATGGGACAAGGGTAAAAATCCTATTACTTCAGGATTCTAAATGTTATAGATCTGGTAAAGAACATCATAATATGATGAAACTACTTCCATAGCTTGTATAACGGCATTTGCAATCTTTCTGTTCTACCTAGTGCCCAGACACATAGTGCCTGGTTAAACTTGGGAACAGTTCTGGTTGCTGGCTCGTAGGTGATCTGCTAGAATCACATACTGAGAGCAGTGGTTGATGTCTCCGAGTTGCTTAGTAACTTGTCTACGTGGGTTGTCTTTCTGCAGTTCCATGATGCATGTGTGTGTAATAACAACCTCACTCAGATGTTCCAGCACCTGCTGGCTCTCGTATTTCCACCACAGGAAGACTGCAGAGCAGTCATTAAAGCAAAGGCTTGGTGTGAGATATCTCTGCCATGGTTGACACAGCTACAGCCAAAGGGTAACTAGAACCCCAAAACTGTAATGCATATTTAGGATGACTGAATTAACTTACTGTCTGAAGCAAAATGCGTTTTGCTTGCCCTTAACAGAATACGTGTGTCTGTCCTGGTTTTTGCTGTTGGGATACACAAGCTGCTAAAGTGCAGCAATTCCTATGACATAACATTGGTCAGAACTGCAGCATATGCTGAAGTCTACCGGATGTTTTCTCAATACTCTTTTAGTACCAGAGCACCAGGAAGATTATTTCAGGTGATTAAAAAAAAGGAAGGAAAAAGATCCCTTTTAAATTCAACCCCTTTTTTTTTCTTTTGTGTAAATTCAATGTACTAGTTCATTGTTGTCCAGTCTTACTTTCAATTATCTTCCGTTTTCCAACAGTCCTTTTTCACTTTCTAACTTGCTTGTTCTTGGAAGTGACAGAAGTTGTGTGACTCGGATGTTACTCACCTCTGGCAAAAGACTACATACTGTAATATTGCTGGGAATCTTGACATGAGGTGGCTTCTACTGCATTAGCCATTTCTAAGTGTTAAATTTTTCATAAATATCTAGTTTTAAAAAAGCAATACGGTATATTTAATCATGTGAAACTTATGCTAGTATGCTTGTAATGATATTTAATTTCAGGCTTTCAGAATTTTTTTTCAGCCTGTTGTTGTGTGCATTCAAAAATGGTACAGAACAGCAAGTCTTTCTACTTTGACTCTTTCTTTTCCTAGAGAAAAGCATCTTAATCCTTTTTTTAATCTCCAGATAATATCAGATATTGCAGTAGATGATTTTAATGATTTTTCATATTGATTTCTAAGATGGATAGAGTTTACTTTTGATGAACAGTAAAAAATATGAAAAAAAATGTGTTAAGAGCATGTGAATAATATTTTAGTAGAGATATGTATGGTAAGAGAAATAAATCAGAACTTCAACACACTTCTTTGTGTGTTGCATTATTCACCTCCTTGTTTTTATTCTGTGAAGTCGTTAAATTAGCAAATATTTTTTATGACCTGTTCCACTTAGGACTAAGTTCTTGAAAACACTGACAAGAAGCACCATTAGCTGTGTAATATCAGTAAGAGGTAGCAGATCTCTTTAATATCACTTCTTCTGGAGTCTTAACACTCAGACTAGATGCTCTTTGAGATAAAATAGAAATACTCTCTCAGGATGTCTGTTGCTGAATTAAAATTCTTAAGTTCATGGGAATGAGTTTTATGGGCAGTAATCTGCTGGTGATGGGGAATAATTCCAATCACTTTTAGTCATGGTAGCAAACCACAGTAAAGGCACTGATAATGGTTGTGGGATACCCAGGCGTTAAATGCTGTGGTATTTGTGGTTACTTCACTTTGAATATGTGAAAGAGGTCTTGCAGTGAAGTTAAAAATGCAGGTCAGTTCTGTGCCCAGGCTGTGGGAAGCTGGGATGGTGTAGCACAGGCTGAATGCACTCTCCTGCTTGCTTTGGAAATGCTACCTCTTGCTGCTGCTGCAGCATTTGACCTCCACATGTTAGTAGTTTGAGAGGTTTCTGAATTTTGGAAATCCTAAACTGGATATGGTGCTGAAAAATGGTGTTATGGTGTTGCATAGCTTTTCGTTAATTGAAATTTAGGAGTGAATGTCTGTATGCTGAAATCATTGCATAAAATCATGAGGAATTAGTTGATATGTTTATTTAATTAATTGGTGTTATTTGTCTTAATTTAGAAGTAAGACACATAAATGATTTGGGTTTTTTTTTCTGGTCAACTCTCTTTAAATTTTATCTTTGTGTTGCCTTATCCTGCCATGCCAAGGTCCTGTTTTCTCATTGTGCAGGCAAAGATAGGGAAGTTTTTTAAGCATGTTTTCTCATTATCATTGAATAGCAGTTTGGTTTAGTGCTTTACCTTTTTCCAAGGGTGGCAGGCCATCTTTTCTGTTCACCTGTGTGAGGGGTTTTTTGTTTGGTTTTATGCTTTTGTTTCTACAATTTGTGATATAGAAAGTGAACATGCCTATCAAGTGTTTGGTGGGTGACAGAGAAAGGCCGGTATTTTTTCTTCAAGTAGAAGGAAAATCTATTGTATACTTCCCTGTAAACTGCATATTTGCCATATTTCCATCACGTTTTATTTTCTCTTTTTTTCTTTTTCTTTTTTTTTTTTTAACGGTGGAGATTTTTAAAGGGACTTTGGAACCAGTTTGATAAAAATTTACAGAACTTATTGAACTTTTATGTTGTTACTGGATAACTTGGTGAGAGTGTGGAAGAGCTCAGTGGTGAGCTCAGTACACTGATCATCAGCAGTTCAGGTGTCTGTGTATTTAGGGACTTTTTCTGGTCATTGACTCAAAACAAAACAAAGCACCTCCACTTCCTTTACAGGTATTCACAGTGAACCCACACTGTTCAACAAAAAAACTGTGATTTCTGCTGAGTGAAACTATCTGTCTACCTGTCTTGTTGTTTAATACCAATCTTAGATTTTTATGTCACTAAAAGTAAGGCTGATCAGTGTACTCTTGCAAATGCTCCAGCACTTCTTCCTAGGGATCAGGCGCCAAGTTTTATATCATTTAAGAGTTTTCTCGTTTTCCTTAGCATATTCCTGCATTATGTACAGTTTTACAGGAATTCAGTGTACATACTTTTCTTTACCTTTTGCTTTGTGTCAGTGTTTAGTATCTTTGGTTGTTGGTTGTACAGCTGCTAAACCAAAGAATATTTAGTATGGAAAAGACTTGATTTATTTGGGACCAAGCGATAAAGCATATTTTTAGTGATCTTTCACAATAAGACATTTTGTGACTGATTAATGTACTACAGAGGAAAGCTAGGAAGCCTCTCTCTCCTTTACGTTTTTTTTAATTATTTTTATTCCTGTGCTTGCCTCAGTGCCCTAAATACTCCTGTGTCAGCAATTAGCAGGAGCAGTGTTTCATTAATCCATCAGATCTCTGATGTGGCACATTCTAAGGCCAAGAGATAATAGGGAATCATTTGTTTAAACCTCAGGATTAGCCTCTGATGGATCAGACTGCAGTGTGTCATTAACAGCAATGATGGTAGAACTGTAAACTAAAGCAGATACACGGTGTGTGGTTGATACTCCTAAAATCAAGTGACAGCTCTGTTGTCTTGTACCTTTAAGCTGGTAAAGAGCTATTGCAGCTTACATAAATTTGAGAAATAGCTGTGTTATTTTCATTAGTGTGTATAGTCTCCTGTTGTATGAATCACTTACTATGTAGCCATAACACCTCTGATACCAAATTCATGCGAAAAGGAGCCTGGGCAGGTTTTTTATATTATTAATCTAGATGCGTTAAACTATTATTATTAATGCAAAAGTGCGTCTGAAATGTCTGATCCTTATGAAGCATAGCAATTCCACTAAACCAGAGGAGTTTTTATATTCCTTGTAGGCTTTTAGAACAAGCTGCTTCATTTCTGTGCTGAAGCACGAGCTTTTAAAAATGAGAACTCTTCAAAATGCTAGCAGTTGATTTAATTTGTAACTTATGCAGTATATTGAACTCGCACATTATGTGCCCTTATATTATAGAGATAAAAGAGGATTTATAGGTGGTTTCTCCTTTTGATTGAGTAGTACTTTCACAAGAACACTGTAAGTGCTGTAATGGCTGAAGTGATAAACCTTGCCAATCCTATTTGGCTCACGTGCAGAGACAGGAACGGTAGAGACATACCATGTAGGACTGAATGGCAGATAGCAACTTGTCTTTAATCACAGCCAGGCATGAAGGAGCTCTGATTCCCCTGTATTGACAATATTAGTTCTTTTATCAAGAAATACCAAAGTCGTTTGTAAGGGTTGCGTTGCACTGGGTTAAGGAAGGTTGTCCCCTGTGGCCTCATAGTTTCTGCCTATGTTTTCTAAAGCTCGAGGTACATCAGGCTACTTCTCGTTGCAAGTCAGCCGCTGTCTTTGCTTCCACGTCCACTAGCCTCTTTAGTATATTTTGCTTTCTGGGTCAGTTGATTTGCTTTTGAACTCCACAGAAAATGAGGAGCTGAGGGTTTCCTCCTTATTCTGCTGCCAAAACAACTCAGCCTCCAGGTCAATCATGACCTATATATATAAATCCACTTGCCAAAATGTACTCTTGCCTTATCCCCCATTACTGAAAGGGTTGTGGGGATTTAATTGAGGGCAGTCGTATTCTCTTGTCCTTGCTAGGGCCAAACAGATCCCTGCTTGGATGCAATATGGAGGCAGGTGGGAGATAAGCAAATATATTTGTTTTCCTTTCTTATCTTGAAATGTATCACCTAATGTGAAGCCAAAGCCAGGTGGAATTCTGTGTTTATTTTAGTACATTGGCTTGTTACATACTCTGTATTCTTAATTGGAAATTAGCAACAACTGCTTGAACAAACGTTTTATTATTAGACTACATTATCCGTGGAGTTCATTGACATCTTGTGGTGGTCATCTGCACTTTTGAATAGTTAGACTGGATATAATGGCATTACTTCTGCAAAATAGTTTTTGACAGAGGTGTAACTTTTTCATGATAGACCTAAAGATCTTTCAAATCAGAATCCTATTGGAATAACCATAGACATTAAAAACTTCAACAACATAAAAAACTCAATACACCTTAAGATAAATGAATGAAAGCAGTTGACAGTCTGAGATGAATGAGAGAGGTCTGTTCAGCAAACACATATTTACTAATTTTTAGTTATATGCTCATGGTGTAAAAGTTGACCATTTATATGAACTTATTACCAGTGGTAAAAAATACCCCAAAGTAATTTTATTGTGAAAATGTTTTGGGTCTTCTGTGTTTGTGGACATTTAGCAACCTTGCAATATGCCTAGAAAATTAGAAAATACGATGTTAATTGTTCATCCTTTCGGTACTGGAGCTCTAGCTGTAGTATCATATTTATTGCAGCTGCAGTAGTGTGACTGAAGTCTCTTTTGCAGAAATGAGAGCTTTCAGATAAATAAGAGTCAGTCTACTTTGGCATTGCATTAGTGCCATAGGTAGCCTGTGTAACTGCGTTTTCTGGTGTACGGGCTGTGGAGTTCTGCACGGAGTTTAAAGTGATTTCTTATTGTGGGCTACATTTCAGCATCAGCTGTCTAATATGGAGGAGAGACAGGTATGGATGCTTGTTCCAGTGTTCGTTATTTAAAGAAACATGAGTACTGTAATCTGGCCGTGACCATGTGAAGCACAAAGCAGACTTGCATGTAGTTCCTATGTTGCCTTTCTAACTGTGCTTTTAAATGTTTTTTGTTTTAACAGTTTCTTTTTGTTGTATGTGGATTTTTTTTTTCTTCTCCTCAGTGGAAGGACTGAGGGAAGAAATACAGTCAGTGTAAACTGGAGTGGATCAGAAACGTGCTAGCTATGGTGCCCAGTTTCATAGATTCCATATTTTTGAATGACCACCTCGTGTTACCAATATTATATATAAAGATGAAAGTGTAGTAGATCAGTTTTCTTCATTCTGCAAAAAGTAACGACTTTACCTTCTAATTCATTTTTCTTCTTGTAATTTCCTTCTGTAATTTCTTCAGAGGGCAATTATAGTCTTCCTGATGTGCAGTGTTTTCATATAACACTCTAGTTTGTTTTATTCAGTGAGAATTTTCTGTCTGGAAGTGATTATTTTATTGTGCTGAACTGCTTATCTTCCAAATTACCCTTTTTTAATGATTGTGGTTGAATTGTGTGTGCTTTCAGTCCTTGTCCTCTCCAAGTCTCTCATCTCTCCTGACTTGCTGAAACACTAGGTGATTAGTGTACGCTACGAGCAGGTGGAAGGTTGTGGAAAAGCGAGGTTCATTCTGCAGTTTTATGTGAGGGCACTGAGAGCAGACTGTCATAGCCTTCAGTAGCTCTGTCCGTCTTCCTAAACCTGTACAGTGGGCTCATCTTTACTGTCACCTTGGGAATCAAGAAGGTTTGGGTTCTCACAGATGCCTGCCCCCAGCCCGAAAGCTGTTCTCTTCCATTCTGTGTTATGGCATTTTCAGAGCAACTGGCAACAGCCCTGGGGATTTCTCTGACATTAAAAAATAAAGTAAAAAAAATGGTACAGAGTGACCTTTTATTAACTCGAACCTTAAGCAACTTACCAGAGCTACTGGAGTAAAAGCAACACCATGGTGGATTCAACTTTTAAATTGGTACAGTTGCATTTTCAGTTTTGTGTCTGTTAGTGTATCCCCTAATGCACTGACTGGCTCTAGTTTTCCTTATACGAACCCATAGCTAAGGCTTTGAAGAGACTGTCCAATCTTGGAGAATAGCTGACCAATAATAATTTATTTACAAAAAAATTCAGTAAGAAACCCAGCGGAATATTTTTATGATCAGAATCTGCATATGCTGGAAAAGCCATCAGGATTGTTTTCCACTGGGCTGAATAAAAAAGCTGCATTTCCTCTTTTGGCTCTTTGGAAGCCTGTCTTGGCTTTGCTGATTGGCGTTTTGGGGTGAGAGTCCCTTTTTCATTTAGGAAACCCAGGCTGTCTGGAGAGCAAGCCGCTTTCTTTTTGCAGTTAAAGACTGAGCAGTTTGCTGTTTACTTGTATCTTATGGGGCTTTCTCTTCCCTTCAGATTAAATTATTTTTATATCATAAGATCTTTGCGAATTCACTTGACCTGAGACAATCTGACCTGTGGTCGATGACGATCATACTGTCAAGACAGATATATAGTTATGGTGGGATGAGGGTGAAGCTGAATTACTTTTATATTTGGGATGTTATTTCTGCACCTGGGAATAAGCCACTAAATAAGCAGCAGTCTTATTACATGTATCCAGCAGAACTCTAAATACAAAGCTATTCCATTTAAAAACAAAAAAGTAAAATTTGTCTCTGATGGACAGTGAATCAGTAATCTCCTGCTGTATATGAAGTGTTCCATAAAGAAGATCCATCTTAGTAGAGTAAATGGAGATTAGTTCTGCTAGGAGAGAAATCTTGTGTCATAAGTCATTGAGGCTGCTTCTTTCTTCTTCTTCCTCTATAGCCCCATGCCTGTTTCTCTCTGTTCTTTCCCATAGAGAAGACTGTGCTGTTGAGGCAGAATGGCAAATCTCATGGAGTTAACTTCTTTTACTCTTGCGAAAGTGAATATAGAGACACCGTTGTGCGATTCCTTAAAAAAATTTTTTTTTAGAAGTCCTTTCCCCTGCTATCTCCCCCTAAATGTTATCAGTGAGCCTTACACTGCATATTTTGCCATATCTGCTTGTGCAAAGAATCCTGGGAAGAAAGTGAGGCAGTGAGAGGTAGAGGAACTACTGAAAGGTAGAAAATCCAGCCTGTGAAGATTCAGAGACTAGAGAGCTTAGAAGGGGAAAGGAAAGCAATCTGGGAGTCAACAGGGAGAAGGGGGATGGAGGGTCTTCAGTCAACTGTCTGGTCTTCTGCTAGGGCTTATTTTCCAAGGTAGTGTAAGGTGGATAATTTAATTTTAAATTTTTTGGGGGGAGGGAGGGCATGAGGGGGTGGGGTGGAAGGGAAAGAATGATGTGTTGATGATGTTACTTGGTATCACACCAAATTATTAAGTCATGACTATGGAGATAGATAGATAGATAGATAGATCCCCACGCTGCATTTATCTTACAGATGCTGTGTGTCTGTAAGTGGAAAAGGCTACAATTCAAGATATTTGGACAATTTTGCATTTAAAAACAAAACCAGCAACAACAGCAACCAAAGACAGAATTTGTAGTACTGTCTCCTGATGAGATCAAATAATAGGAGTAAGTGCAAAATCAAAATCAGTGTGTAAATAGTCGCTTCTTTAAATTACTCTCAATGTAAGCAATTTTTGCATCTCTTAATACCTTTAAATAGATTGAAAAATTCTTGCAGTAATACATATGTTGATGATCGAAGCTTTATGGTTTTTTTCATGCTTGTACTATACAACACCATTAGAGGAATCCACAACAGATACTCATGCTGTGTGACAGTCTTCCACCAACTGTTTTATTTCCTGTTTATATATGGATATTAGGTTGGAAGCAGTGCTCATCATGTAGGGGAGAAGGTGAAAACATGGCCTGACTTGGCACAGAACCCTGTCAGAATTATACAGTCGACTTCTAGTCTATATCAGTTTTCAAGCATGCCCCTTTGCCAAGGTGTAACCTATGCCAGCAACTACTTAAGGTTCTGGAGTCTATTCAAAAAAATCTTGTTGATTCTGATGCAGCTGCCCTAAAGACAGTAACTATGCTTGGTGCAGGTTGTCTGGATTCCTGCTTAAAGCATCTGGCAAATTGGGCATAAATTGCCAGAGCTAGTGTGTTCATGCCCATGTTTTCCACGTCCTTCTACCTATACTGTCTGTTTGTAAATTACCAGCATATGTTTCTCTGGGCTTTGGTGTTTTGTTATGAGAAGAGGATGCTAGTTTTGCTTGAGAGTAGCAGTAGGCTTTGCTGTAGCACAACATCTAGTCCTAAGTATACTGCATGTAAAACCCAAAAGATTGCAGCATTCATCCTTGTCATGTAGATATCCTTGTGGATGCAGAGTTTGGGTCTCAGATTTAAACTATGACCTAACTTTGCTGCCATTTAATTGGATGGTATCTGGGCTGTGGGGTTCAGAAAAAAAACAAAAGTAGATCTAGGTTGCTTCTGAATATAAAAATAATAAAATTTTGTGTTGTTGATTTTTATGACTGTAGAAGTTATATAACATTATTTTTCAAGTTGTAAACTAACTGTAAGCAAAAGTCTTTATTGGAGATCTTACACAAAATGTGTTTGGTTTAATTAATTTACTGCGTACTCAGTGAGAACACTGTCTAATAAAAATTTCCAGTGTAAAAGTCCAGTGTGGCTTAGACTTTATTAAAGTGTTGTGAATTTTAGAGTTTCTTAGTAAAATACTATCAGATCTGTGCTTTGATTTTATGTCTGTGCCTGATCAAGGGATGAACATCCATGGTTTCTGGTAATATTGTAAACATTCTGGAATATTTAATCTTAGTAATGTGCCTTCATTTATAAAATATTCTTAGAAAATGTGAAAATAACTCTTTAAAATCTCCAGTTATAAGGAAGATTTAATAAAATAAACTCTAAATTGCTGTTCTGTGATGAAATAGGATATAACCCTCTTAGTAAGTTTTTGTGCTGTAAAAGGGAAGCAGTCATTCTGAATTTAGCACTCATAGAGACCTCTTCTGTTTGTAATATGCTCAAACACCCAGCATCATATGAAAAAAATAAAAATACTTTAAAAAACCCAAACAAATAAAAAAAAAGGCAAAATAGAACTATGATAAAGTCAGATGTACCTACCATGCTCATGATGCTGTTGTTTGTAGAAGTAGGTGACCTGTGGTCTTTCAATCAGAATTGTAGCTCTTCTCTGAGAACAATGGTGAGTATGCTACCTGTTACCTTGCCTCCTGTTTGTCATCTCATTGCTTATTATGAAACAGGAGAGGTGAAATGATGAGTAGAAACATAAGCACGTTTCTATGTCTTTTCTCATTTTTAACTGTTTTGATCAACTTTCTTGTGTTATTCCAGTCCTTTCTTACTGACAATAATGACTGCGACTTCTTTCTGTTTTACGTTTCCATTAGGACTTCCTTTCAAATTTTAGCCCGTATTTCTCTTTCATGGTCAGATGGTCATTTGGGCCAACTGCTTCTAGTCGGTCTCTTATCTCAGCATCAGTCTGCGTGAAAAACGAAGCAAGTTGGTACACTGGAATGTGTGTCCCTTCCCATGTCGTGACTCCCTCCCATGAACATGCCTGTAATCATTGCTCTATCATTTTTTTGGGAAAAAAAAGTATAGTCTTTATTTTTGAAGGCTATAAGTCACATCGGATTTCAATTTCTGAATTTTACATTGACAGGAGGCAGATTGCAGTGAAGACCATAAACTGACAGTTTAGGGCAAGCATGCTATTGCCTGAGGCAGTCAAAGATGTAGCCCACTCCATCCTTCTGACTTTGGACATTCATCCCTCCTGAGGTTCCTTGTCCTTTCTGATGATAGATTGAGAAAGACAAGCAGCACATGGGTAGACAAACACCTCACCCAGGCACTTGGTGCCATTTAACAGTTTCTTCCTGCATTTGACATTTTCATTTCCCTTCTTCACCTCGCTCATCACTAACTGTTTGGGTCTTGTTTTCTGTATGCAACACTAATAGAGAATGACAGAATACAAATACAAGCTCCATTACTCATTTTATATGCTGTATATTCTAGCAAAATTATATAGGGAGCCTCAACAGCTGAACCATGAATGGAACATTTAAGATTTAATTGACGTTGACCTTATACAACTATCATTCAGGAAAAAGTGTTGCGGGATTTTTTTGGTTTTGTTTGTCTGGTTTGGGTTTTTTTGTTTACTTGCTTGGGACTTTTTAATTGGTTTTTAATGAAGCATCGATACTAAAGAATGTGCAGGTATTCAGTTTAGTACTCCGTGACTATTTTCTGAGTTTACTACAGTCACAGTACCACTATCAAAAATACTAAACCCATTACAAATCTATGGTCAAATATTGTATTCCATGGTTTGAGTGTGGGTCTATGATTGAAGTACTAATCTGGAAAGGGAAAAAAAGTAGTCTTTTGGAAATAATGTTTATCTACTCAAACCTACTGAAGATACAAATGGCAGTGGTAAGGGTGAATTAAGATGAGACTTCCGGTCGTCTGCTGTTTCTTCCTTCCGATGCTCCTGGGTGTGGTGTAGAACAGTTTATGGAGCTGTGGTAGTTTGCACTTTTTTAATGAATTTCAGAGACTTTAAATCAAGTTCTAGGGGATTATTTAAGCTGAGGGGGCCCACCTGCAAGCTGGAGACCAGACAAACTGTAGCCTGCTCAGTTGTGAAGTGTGTGTGAGCTTTTGTATTATTTTGTATGGTTGAAAATAGAAAGCTCTTCAGCTGTAGATTGTGTTTATTGAAGAACTTAGCAATGTATGCTCATTTACTCAAGGATCGTGAAGAGCTATAATGGCTGTGTGTCTCTTGCCTTCTATCATTGCAGCCCTCCTGACTCTAATATTGTCAGGTCTTAAGAAATAATGTGATAAAAAAATAAAGCTTTTTTTGTTTTCCCGGTTCTCCTTTTGTGTACAACACAATTAAGGTCAAAATTTTTGAAGGGAAGTTGTTCTGTGACAAAATATATTAGGTCTTCATTTATGCTGTTTAATCCTATTGCACAAGAGCTGCCATGGGACAAATTATGAGGACAGAGAAAAGTTTGGTCTTTGTTTCCAAAATAAAGGCGTGTATGTTGTTCATTTATCTCTAATTCACCATTCTTGAAAATACGAAAATTCTCATAGTGTCTGTTATTACATAGAGATATTAATTACACTGGGTTATGAAGCTCTGCTGACCGCTGTGACTGATTTGTGTAGCGGTTTGAACCTTGTTTTCCCCCAGAGGCTGAAAAAGTGGTAACCCCCAGGGGTGGAGACCCCTGGAAGTTTTGAAGTTCTGCCCAATTAGCGCTCCTGCAGAAATGTAAACATATCACAAGCACCGGAAGAGAAGAGTTGTAGTTTGGGTTGGTAGAAGAAGTAGCCATGTTGTGAGACCACGAGGAAAGGGGCCCGGAGCCCCTCGGGGCCTCTGGCCCTCCCCAGCCCCAGCTGGGGGCTGCAGAGACAGAGCAGAAGCAGCGGCAGTGTCCAGAGACTCTGGATAAGAGCCAGGACAGATAAGAACTGAACCGAAGGAAGCAGCAGAAGAGAGAGCCTGCAGCAGAACTTCAGAGTTCTGGGGGTAGGAACTGTACCAAACCCCCAAACTCCTTGAAACCTCCTGGAAGGAGGAAGATGATGGACTCTTGCTTGAAAGAGCCTTGGAGTGCTACAGCACTTGCAGAGAGGAGCTGAGAAGCTCAAAGGCGTCCTGGGAAGCTGGACCGGGACGGAAAAGGAATGCGGGGGGGGTTGACCTTGGCCCCCCTCGCTGCTGCTGCTAAGCCAGCAGCCTTGAGGCAGAGCACGGAGCTCTGCAAAGGGGAATTTGAATCCCCTGAGGAAAGGGACTGCCACGAAGACCCCTGAGCTTCGTGGTATGACGTGGTGACGCGAGCTTGTCCCTGCTACGCAGTCCACGGAAGAGGAAGACCCTCGTTTTGGAGACGACGGGCCGAGGGGCCTGGAGACCCCCTTGTGTGTATTGAACAGAGATCCAGCTACAACAATCCAGTTACTGCTGCCTGCATGAGATGAGGAGAACCTGCTGCCTTAGAAGAAACTGCTGCCCTGAGAGACTGGAAGGGGATCTGTCCTTCTTTCCCTCCTGGACTTTTATTTGGAGGGGAGAAGAGATCTGATCCATTGTAAATACTATATGTCATGGTAGAGATAGTTGTGATCGTGTGTATAATGTGTTATAGTATAAGTATTTATTTGTACAGTCATTGTAATATATTCCCTTTCCCCCACTTTGAGTCTGGTGTGTTTTGTCTGGAAAAACCCATCTCACATTAGGCTGAGATGTGGGAGGGGGGATGGAGCTAGGGAATTGGATTTTGGGGCTATCTCAAACCATGACAATTTGTTTGTTCAGCTTTATTTTATGGATAGATACTATATGTAAAATCATATCTGTTCCTAAAAGGATACTGCTATTGCATATTTAGTGTTAATACAGAAAAGCTGCTAGTTGAAAATACAAAAACTAATATCATGAGTATTTGTAGATACTTTACTGTGAGTTGAAAAAGAACAGTATGCAAGATTCGTTCAAGAAAAAAATGAAAAGGTTAATTTTTTATAATCATCTATAATGTTACTCATAAATTTTCCAATTTCTCTGCCACTGAGCTACAATACATTATTTAGAACTTAAAAGATATTAATTTGAAAGACTGATCTCCAGAGATAAGCCAGCTTTCCTTTTTAATAGACCATTTAAAGTACAATGTGCCTGGCAAGAGTTTTGCAGATAATATTTCTGATTGCACTAAAATAATTACTTATTTTAAGTTATATTATTTCAGACATTTGTACTCTGAGGAGGAGTACATAATGGCACTTAGACTTCATATGTAATGATATAGCACCAGGTTCCCATGTGAAAAATCTAGATTTCTTCTGGTAAATTATTTGGTTTAGTTCTTAGCATTTACATAGTAAAATACTGCATGCCATAAATGTGCAAACCTTCTTTTGTGTTGACTACCTCTTGGTTTAACATATATTGCCCCTCAAGCATTTCTTCTTTATTTCCTTACAAACATGAATTAAAAAATAATTTCTTGTCTACTAGCTATTTTTCCTCTGCTTTAAGGCATGTTTATCCTTAAATGTATGTGGAGATGAGGGCAGGATATTATATTGCTTAATCATAGATGCTTCAATCAGAGAGGCATGATTCTCTTGCACTTGTGCACTTGTGTTTAACTCCAGAATACAGAGACTTACAAAAATCACCCTCTTAAATAAGGCCTGGACAAGAAAGCAAAACCAGTCTATGTCAAATGATAATTCTGAAAAAAGAAAGTTTTTCGAGTATGGTGTTTTTCTGTAGGCACATGAATTTTGGTACACCATGCAAATAAAACTTCTGTGAAGCCTTCAATTACCAAAAGTTTGCTAAATTGATTTACTCTGTCACTGCTGTGGCAATGGATTTGCCATATGCAGGATGGAAGAAGTCCTGTCAGAGATGGATTAGTGAAGAAAATGAGAGCAGTTCAAATGTTACAGAAACTGAAGTTTTTAAGGTGGTTTAAACAGGTTTTAAAATGGCTTTTACCTTTTTGCAGAGTCACTGATCTTCCCAACATCCCCTGTGCTCCCACACAAGGTGTCCTGGGAAGGTGTCCTGAGATGTTTCCCATTGGCCTTTGTTAACCCCTTTCTATTGGCTGTTGACCCTTCACCTGATGGTTTTTTCTATGTGACCCTGAACTTGTGATTGGTCCCCTTTTGACCCTCCTGAAAGCCTTATAAACCCCTACCCCACAATAAACTTCCTCTTTCGTCCGTCCCTCCCTGGTGGTCTGTGTGCTCCTTGTGGGGTCGCGGGGCCACGTGCTGGGGCGGGGGGAAGGGCATTCACCTCGCAGGTAATGGGCTAGCAGCCTAAAGCCTGGAGGTTTCCCCCATTCCCACTAATCCGTCGGAAATGGTGCCACGTGGTGAGGCAACGATTGTTTGAACTCTTCTATGAAGATATAAGCAATCCTAAAGCACAGACGGGGGCGAGTCTTGTGTTCCACGACGGACCGGCTCCTAAGCGTCAAGGTATTAGCAGACTGCATCACCACACGGCATAGCAGTCTGTGAAGCCTTCAATTACCAAAAGTTTGCTAAATTGATTTACTCTGTCACTGCCTTCATAAATAGTTCCCTGTTTGGAGGACAGGGATTACATGCAATTATTAAAGCAGCTTCCATCTTATTTTTCCTTGGTATTATCATGCTTCAGATCCAAAAACCTGCTAGAGTTTGCTAGCCCACTTGTGTCTCATTTCAGGAGCTGACTTGTCTTTCCTGACTCTGCTTGCCCAATGACTGGCACTTAACTGGGTCTTCAGTATCCAGTGGACCTCTGTGCTTTCTGAAGTCTGTCTGCTTTCATATGTCTTCTAGCATAGGTAGTTGAAACCTGGCCAATACTTTTGTCAGGGGAGAAGATAATAGGAAACAAAGATCCAGTTTACTGGAGTTTTTCATGTGAAATAGCCATGTGGGTTAAGATTAACTAATATCTTGAATGGCTACTTATTCAGTAAATATGAAAAATCAGTATTCTGTAAGAAATTAGACACTGTTTTGGTGCCGTCCATGTCTTATAAAACAGAAAATGTTTGGCATCATATGTTATTTTTCTCATTTCAACTGCAAGTGATAGAGGAGGAGATTGTGTTGTGCTTCTTTTTAAACTATACAACAGAATGGGCATTCACATAAAGTAAAGCCAAATTTCTCTGAATCATTTTTGCATTTAATGCTCTTTTTATACTGGTATTTGCTAGGATATGGCTGAACATGGCTTTTTTTGGTCTTGTCATCTTTCCTCTTCGCATGCCCTTTCTGCTAGAAGGGTTTGAAAATGGCCAAGGTATCCTATCAAGAGAATCATTACATGAACAGCACTGATCATTTAGATGAGGGGATTGAGTCCATCATCAGCAAATTTGCAGATGACACTAAGCTGGGGGGGAGTGTCGATCAGCTGGAAGGCAGGAGGGCTCTGCAGAGGGACCTGGATAGGTTGGAGAGTTGGGCTGATTCTAACGAGATGAGGTTCAACAAGGCCAAGTGCCGGGTCCTGCACTTTGGCCACAACAACCTCCTGCAGCGCTACAGGCTGGGGACAGAGTGGCTGGAGAGCAGACAGACAGACAGGGACATGGGAGTTTGGATTGACAAGAAGCTGAACATGAGCCAGCAGTGTGCCCAGGTGGCCAAGAAGGCCAATGGCACCCTGACCTGGATCAGGAAGAGCGTGGCCAGCAGGTCCAAGGAAGTGATTCTTCCCCTGTACTCAGTGCCGGTGAGGCCACACCTTGAGTACTGTGTCCAGTTCTGGACCCCTCAGTTCAGGAAAGATATTGAGGTGCTGGAGCAGGTCCAGAGGAGAACAGCTAGGCTGGTGAAGGGACTCGAGCACAAGTCCTATGAGGAGAGGCTGAGGGAGCTGGGGCTGTTCAGCCTGGAGAAGAGGAGGCTCAGGGGAGACCTCGTCACTCTCTACAACTCCCTGAAAGGAGGTTGTAACCAGGTGGGGGTTGGTCTCTTTTCCCAGGCAACTCTCAGCAAGACAAGAGGGCATGGTCTCAAGTTGTGCCAGGGAGGTTTAGGTTAGATATTAGAAAGAATTTCTTTACAGAGAGGGTGGTCAGACATTGGAATGGGCTGCCCAGGGAAATAGTGGATTCTCCGTCCCTGGAGATTTTTAAAAAGAGACTGGATGTGGCACTTAGTGCCATGGTCTAGTAACCGCAGTGGTAGTGGATCAAGGGTTGGACTTGATGATCTCGAGGGTCCCTTCCAACCCAGCTGATTCTATGATTCTGTGATTCTTTCTCTCTCTTTCTCGTACAGTAAAAGTCTTAGGCAGGGTTATCTGGCCCACAGAAATTTTTTCTAGTTATTATGGGTGTATTACTAATTTTGATGAAATTTTCTTGTGGTGTGCCATTGGCAATAGATAGCAGGAAAGGGTGGGTCAATGTGAATACTTGCATTGCTGATTCAGAATTAAAATAGAATTTTTTTTACTACTTTTCTCCGTGTTCAAAATTAACTTGTTTTTCCTCGTATCACAAGTAAGTGCTGTGTAGCTGTGTAGTTTCTCCCCTTTACTTGCATGAATGGGTCTCTAAATTAAGAATCTTAAATGTTTGTTTCATTTACAATGAAGAGGATACTACAGCTTTGATGTTGAAACTAGCTTGTGTACTTCAGTGTTCTAAACAATTTAAGCATATGCTTGAATATGGTGTAACATGTTATGGAAGGAAAATTTTATGTGTAATCACTCTTGCAGCAAAATGGAAAACAATAAAGTCAAGAAAGGACATCTGGAATCATGTTCTTTGACCAATGACCTTTACTTTTTCATAACGGAAGTAGATGAACTTCTCAGATATATCAACTGCTTCCAAGTAGGGTAGATATTGCTCAATACCCTTTCCAGGCAGGGCTAAGGGTTACTAAGTTTTGTTATTGGTACAGTACCAACTGTGTTTATAAAAATCGGTATTTTTGGTATGTGCTCAGTAATTTAAAGTGCTAGTAGGATGAGAGTTGCTCTGGATGAAGGTAGGCAAGATGCTTGGCGTTACTGGAAGATCTCGAAAGGGAGAAGATGTAAGAGATAAAGTAGTCCAAGCTCAAAAGGTCACATTTTTGGTGGAGAGAAGTAAAAACATGAAGTAGCAAAAGACAGAGGATCTTAGGACAAGGAAAGTTATTTTAAGAGGAAACCTTTGAGTCTTTTTTTTCTCCATGTTATTTTGAACAGGCTGCTTTTCTTTTCTTCTCACATCTTTTATTCTGACATAAAATTTGTGTGCAGAACAACCTTTTAATGCACAGAAGTAGTACACATGGTAGTTCTTGGCATACAGTGGCTTCAGCACAAGTTTGAAGCGCATGTCATCTTTACATACATTTGGATTGGGTTTTGGTATTTGCTACAAAATTTAGCAACTCTCCATTCTCCTCCCTCATGGGGTTCCCTTGCTTACTCATGTTACTCTTTCCCCTACCTCTTTTGCCTGGCATACTGATGGTGTCGTCTGCTTTCTTCTCTGTCCTATGAAAGCTGAGCTGTTGAGATATAATTAGCAAAATGTAGTGGGTAGAAGATGGAGCTGTGTCAGTGCTTGGATGGTTGTCAGGAACATTTTCTTTTTTAATTTCTAAGAAACATTGTAGTTTATTGTGAAGATAGGTTCAGATGTACAAGTGAAATATGGATGAAACAACAAACTCCAGCCTGTGAATTTAAAGTGCAGAGGAATACAATAGACATATTTTGGAGATACAAATTTTAAGCAGAGAAGAATTAATAAATAAACTTACAGGCTTTGCAATATACAGCTTCTGTTGGTGGACCATTATTTCCACTGCATCTTGAAAAGAAAAGAGTAAAATGTACTATAAAAACAGTAAATGTGTTAGAAACAAAGAAAGCTAAAAAAATTTTACTTTAAAGGCCCAAATTTATTAAAAGGTGCCAGTATTGTGAATGGCTAATTTACGCATAAAGACTGAACTGTGTTTTGCAGAATGTCTTTTGTTCTAGTTTATCTCTTCATGCAGTGGTCCTCTAGTCATTAAGTATAGTTTACTCGTTCTGGAAGACAAAGTACTGTGTGTTTACAAATCTACACAGTGATCTTGAGAGAAAAGAATGTGTAGTCC
Organism: Corapipo altera; assembly: GCF_003945725.1. Taxonomy (NCBI): domain Eukaryota; kingdom Metazoa; phylum Chordata; class Aves; order Passeriformes; family Pipridae; genus Corapipo; species Corapipo altera. Next base: position 1,875,029 of record NW_020884903.1, read on the forward strand.
TATTGTATTTTTACAAGTGGCTGTTACGTCTTTGGTCAAGATTAAAATTCACTGTAGACCAAAAAAAAGGTTTTTGCATATTCTTTGGGTTTTTTTAGTGTCTGTACAATAAACTGTTTCTTGGCAAATGGGACTTTAAATAGAATGGTATGTAATTGTTTTAAATGCTCCCCATATATTGCACTGTGTCAGAAAATAGAACATTGGGATTGAGTTGTTTTTTTGTTCTTGACAAAATGTTGTACTTCTAAAACTAGAGCAGGGTACTCAGAATGGTTTGGGTTTGGGCTGCACGACATAATTTGTATGCTGCTGGGAAAAAGAGGATCTTGCCCTTACCAGAATCTAGTCTCAAGTGCCTTAAAAATTTAATCACTGTAAAGATCAATATATAAAGTAGTTAGTCAATATTTCGTAAAGCTTAAAGGAAGTTTGGAGTTACAAGATTTTAATGAATTATTGAATGCCACTTGTAGGAGAGAGATTTAAATAACTAAAAATACCTTTTTTTTTTTTTTTTTTTTTTTAATGGTGTGCCTTGCTCCGTTAACAGAAGCTTAAAGTATCCTAAGGCTGAAAGACTATTTGTGCAGAAGTCGCTTACCAGGCATGGTTTGCCCCAGAATTATTTGGAATGATCGTATTATAAATGCACAGACTTTCAGGGCTACATGTAAACTGCATGCCATCTCATAAATTATTCATAATAGCCCACAGGTATAATTATTCAGAGAAGTGAAAATGAAGGAAATTACTTCCTATTAATGTTTGCTTATTCAGATAATTATTTTACTTATTTTATTCAGTCTTTAATCCTAAATAATCTGAGTCCAGCTCACACAGTATACGTGTACTTTGCAAGCATTGTCTTTGTGATACAAAACCCATATATGAATCTTACGTATTTCTATTTCTTCACTAAATTATATACTTTATTTCACTCTTCTGTGTTATGTTTTCAAACAACAACTTCCTCCTTTATCTCAAGTGCAGAATACAGATTTGCTTTGCTCTGACATGAGCTTCAGTGCAACAGAGGATTTCAAAAAGGTGCCGAGGCTGATGAAATTGGGGCTCTCCAAGCTGCCATGTATAAAATATGAGTGTTGTATGTGGAAAATAAAAGGCTTCTGCCTGAAAGAATGTCAAGGAGAACAAAATTGCTTTAGGTCTTACTCTGCAAACAGGCAAATATACAAATAGTTTTGCTAATGTGAGTAGTCCCATTAAATAAAATTAATCATGTGTAGTGTTTAAGATAAGGACTCAATCTTCCAACCTATCTGAAACAAGTGCAAAATTTATTAGAGCTCTTTCTCTGCTTTGCAGTAGCTGGAGTAGGCAATGTCCATGTTACCTCTCAGCTGTTTTAAAAAGCACTATGGAAAACCAGGAAAATTATATATATATATATTAAAAAATTAATTTTTGCCACTCTGTGATTTTTATAGTATTTCTGTGAATGACATCAGCCCTGAATTGTCATTATTTTTCAAGTGTGACAAAGAGCTAAAAAGAAATCAATTTCATTTGCTGCTTTTTGCTTCTTTTGAAGCGTTGTCTTCTATTTGTAGTTGAAGATCATGGAAAGTAAGTTCTTCAGTTAACATAAAATTAAGCACCCCAACTCAGTCAAGCAAACAATGGGACTGAAATATTTCTTCTGACTTCATGTGTTGAAGTCAGACATCTTGTGTAAGTTTAGTTGTTTTAGCTTCTCCAGTCGATAGTGGCAAGAGACTTCTTGTAGGGTCACACATCTCATTTTTCTTGGCTACCTTTCTTAGTATGGGATGAATTAGCTTATACAATGTCTGTCTAATCTTTGTTATAGAGAGGTTGTAAATGACTGACTTAAACAATGACTTGTAGAGAGATGAAATACAGTGAGTGGTTTCATTGGTATTTTATTTGGTATTTTGGGAATCCTCTTCAGATATGGTGCTGCAGCTGCACGGTATCAGCATCAATTCTGTCATTACTGGGCCCTGTAAAGCAGAAATAAATGGGCGCTCTTTGCTTTTTCTTGATGTGTCCCTGGCCCCTCCATAACTTGTATTAACATGCATGTCATTCTATATTAGTACCTTTTGATGAAAAAAACTGTTTCTTTACATGTTAGTATCTACATAGACTAGTAAATAATACAGTAACTCTGAAGGGTCTCGGTATCAAAGATATCAAATTAATAACGTTACAGAATGGTCTTGGAAAATAGAAGAAGGGATAATGACTTTAAACTGAAAGAGTGTAGGTTTAGATTGGATATTAGGAAGAAATTCTTTACTGTTAGGGTGTTGAGGCAGGTTCCCCAGAGAAACTGTGGATGCCCATCCCTGGAAGTGTTCAAGGTTTTACGGGGCTCTGAGCAATCTGGTCTAATGGACGGTATCCCTGCCCTTTGCAGGGGGGGTTGGAACGAGCTGATCGTTAAGGTCCCTTACAATCCAGACTTTTCTATGACAATTAGATTTTGTTGTTCAGTTTGTAGTTGATAAATGTTGGTCTGTAAAAATGGTTATCTGTGAATTTCAAAATTTAGAAGTGGTTCAGTAATTTTAAAGTTAGTCAAAAACTTAAAATTAAAAAAAAAATTGATATTCAAACCAGAATTGGTCATCTTTCTGTAGTCCTTGTTTCTTTGTGTACTGTAACAGTATTGGTTCTACAGCAGAGGTAGAATTGCATCTCCTTTCTTGGGAATAGGCTGTGCTGAGCTCTCCGTGGCAGTTGCAGTAGGAGGACTCCCAGATGTAATGGCACATTTCTGCCACAATGGGTATTAGGTAGGGTAGCACTGCATCATTGAAACCAGCAACTCCCACATACTTTAACAGAAGAGAACATAAATGAGGATGAAAAAAGACGGTGTGATAGAAATCCATCTGGCTCTTACATCTTTACCTCATCAATTATAAAATCTTTGTGTTTGTGTTCAGGGACCTTAACAGCCCTTATGATACATCTCCACCCTGCACTGTCATCTCTCATTCACAAAGATGAGCTGGTGCCAGCTTCCATCAGCAGATGAGTAAAACTGTGGATGTCAGTTTGTGTGACAGTTTATCCATCTATGTTCACTCCCTAAGCCTAATTGTCAGTAGATGGCTGTCATCAAACTTGGATATGAAAATGTGGATGTAAATGAATAGAAGAGTCACAGAATTTCCTGCTGGCAGTGATATTCAGAGACTTCTGTAGAAAAACCTTCAGACTCCTGAATCCCTAAATCAGTTGACTCAGATTCGTTAAATTTTACCAACGTGAACCTCTGGGGAGCAGACAGCCTTTTCGAGTCTGGAATACCACTGAGGACTTTCCACAGTGTCTTTACATTTCACTTGTATGAATCCAAAACAAAAAAATTACCATTAACACCTTGAACAGGGTTGTGCTTACACTCTGTGTTATTACCAGACATATGCGCAGAAGGAGCATGGAGCCACAGCTCACACTGGAGAATGTCTGATTCTCAGCTCCACTATCCCTGAACAGTCTTTGTGAACTGGTACAGGACTTCTACCTTCTTGTCTTGTTTTATGACCTTTAGCTGATTTTTTTCTTCTTTCCTCTCTGTATTGCTCTGCTCCCAGCCCCATCTCCTTTTTCCACTCCCTGCTTTATCATTTTCTATATTTTTGGGGAAGGCTTGATCTTAGCAGAGTTTGGTTAATGGTGTCTGTATTTGAACTGCATTGAGTTTCAGCATTTGAGAGCTGTTCACATTTCTCATGGAGGTAGAGGTTGAAGAAGGATACGGAGTCAACCTGGAATAATCAGGTACTTGATATATTTTGGGGTTTTTTCCGACTTAAGGATTTGTCAAGTTATCCCTTTTGACAGGTATTTTGAAGAATTCCCAGTATTAAAGAGACTTGATCTGCTGTTGAGGATGGTGGTTCTTGAACAGGGACTCCATGACTGTTCTTATTCTTTTGCTGATACTGTGAAGGATATTAGTAAACTGATTTTTCTTGAGTAAATGAGATCTTATGTTTCTAGTACAGTTTCCTGAAGTCCGTTTTAATCAAATGTGTTGGTTGCTTTTGTATGATTTCTTTCCTGGGTTTCCCAACAGCATTTTACAAACTTCTCTGTAAAACCTCCAAAATTTAAAATGTGCGACTGTACATATACATGCAACTTGAAAAAAATAATATTCAGGAACTTTGATTGGAACACATTCCTCATTTTAGGAAAATAAAGAAAGTAGTTTCTCAGTTCTTTTCCTTAAATGAAAACCTTTAGGGGAAAACAAAAGATATTTTAAAAATGCAAGTCGTGAGAACAGTTTTTTAGATGTTTCTAAACTTTAATGAAATGTGAAAGTTCATCCTTAGGCATTACAATCTTATTGTGCTGTGGTCCAGTATCTCTCATTTGTCCACTTCTTTTGCTTTCCTCTTCACTTTAACAAGTGATCACGTGCACCAGCTAAATGTCTGATAAATCTCCAGGCGAAGCTGGGTTGACTTGTGTGGAACTGACTTTAAAAATATTTGATGGAACATTGCTTCAGTCTCTGAATACTTGTCAGCTTAGATTTATTACAGCTGCTCCCACTACAGAGATGTGCACTTTGGTCCTTAGGGATCTTTCTCTCTCTTTTGCTGTGTAGTCCCAGCTATTGCGGTGTCACAGTCAATCAATTATTCATTTTGACACTTTTGAGTCCATTGGTAAAGTAACCACCATAACTTCTGGGTTACTTTTCTCATGTTTGTAGGAATATATTGGGGGTTTTGAGTGAAAGCACTTGTTCATTGGCGGGTGTGGGATGGCTGTTTGCTTGTTTGTTGTTTTTTTTAAGTGAATGGGTGAATGCTACATTTTATTAATTTGGGAAAAAAATGTTCCAGTGTCTTCTGAAGGTTCACATAGGGTGAAATAAATGCATTGAGTGTCAACAAATTTCCTTAATATGTATCTTTTTTACATCTGATAATATTTTATGTAGTTCATAGCCCAAGTTTCTGTATGGTGGATAGCTATATGCAGTTGCTGTGGGAATAGAAATGATAAGAGATTATTTTGGAAGATCTTACACAAATATTTCAATCTTACAAAATTATTGTCTTAGGGATAACCTGTCCTTTATTTTCAGCACTTCCAACAAGAAATTCAGAGTTCATAAAAAGTTACAGCTGGCATGAGATATTGCTATGTAACCATAATTTGTAAATTAGATATTCTTAAAGATGCTTTTTGAACTTCTGAAAAAACCTGTGATTCAGTGTACTCTGATATCAGCAGGAATCAGTAATTTTACTCAAATAGGTGAAGCACGTCGTTTCAATACTATAAGCAAAATTGGTGACTTAGTTACACATCTACTGTTGATCATAACACTATGAATGAATTGTTGGTTAAAAAAACCCAAACAAACCCTCAAAAATCCCCACAAAAAAACCAAACCAAGACAACAAAAAAAAACCCCCACAAAAAACCCCCATAAAAAAACCCCACCAAACTTCTTAAAAAAATCAGTGCTGCCAACATATAGAGACAAGTCAGTTGGAACTGATAATAAATTAAAATTTATTTAATTTATTTAAATTAATAAATTTTAATTAAATTGGGAACCTTTGAGCAGTTTGACCAGGAAAAGAATTTATAGCCTCTGTATTACCGTATTTGTGTCTCAGATGATTTGAGAAAAACTCGAGTAGTCAAGGTTAAACATGCAGTAAGTGTATTTATTGCTCTTAGTAACATAAAAAAGTGTATTCTCTAGCGTCTTAAGTAGAAGTATCATTTAAGATTTCAATCAGCATCTCTTTCCTGCCCTGAGGATAACATCCTTCCCCCTCCCTTTCTCTGCATCTGTGAGGAAAAGTATGGGTCAAAACTGAAGAACCTTTTAGTGTTAGTGGTCAGCTGTGCTATTTAAAGTTTTTCTAAGTGGAGCCCTGTAGAGCTGGTCATTTATCACTTTAGAGTGGACTGAGTTAGCACTGTGAGGTCAGTTTAATGTCCCTTCAAGAATTTTCTTCTTTTCCCAGCCTTGAGGTAAAAGAATAAAAGTTGACTTGTTACCAGCCCTTGTCAGAGAAACTACAGTTGGCAAACTTGAAACCAGTGATGATCCTGACACACAACAGTGAACCATCCTCTGCTTCATGAACAATTGAGATTTAGATTGACCCACTTTTCCTTTATCTAACAAATTCCAGGTTTACTTTGTTCAGACAGAACTTACTGAAAATTCAGTTTCCAGGAGAAACTAGGTGAGTTTGTTCTGGAGGCAAATTATTTTGATTGAAATATGTTTTGTATATTTTCCTCAAGGTATTTACTCAATGCTCTAGACTTTTCCCCTATGAATAAAAGGATGAATACACAAAAAATATATAGTAAAAGACTTTTTTCCTTGGTTTTACTGAATTAATATCTTTAGCAAATACGACAAATGAAAGGATTGCAGCCCACAGAGTAAGGCTGAGGTGAGGTGGAGGAGAAGGAATCAGATCTTGTATGTAATCTGTAAAGTTGCAAGAAGAAAACTTTAATGAGGAATGGAAATGGAGGAAAAAGTACCAGTATCAACGGCCTTGTACAGTAAACTTTGCCATATGAGTTCTCAGTTCTGTGAGGAGAGGGAATTCTTACTAGAACACATACGTTACCTCTGAGGAACCTAGTGTGAGGAGGGTGGGTGATCTCTAAGGTAGCTGGTCTTTTTGAGTATTTTTTTTAAAAAAACACTAATAAACTGAATTTCACCTGAAAAGGTAATGGCTACCTTAGTTTGAGTTTTTATGATGTGAAGCTCTGCTTTTTAAGCAACTGCAGCATCCTATGCAAAGTCCAGTTTCACTGTTGACTCGGAGTACTGAGCGTGCTCTGGACTGGATCAGTCATTTTGGCAGAGGTGCCCAGCATAAATCTGGGAACTGCTGACGTACACCCTGGAAAGGGGTCACTGGGCTGTTTAGTGTTAGTATGTGAGCTTTAAGATAATTGCCACCATATTTTCACCTGCTTCCTTCAGCTCACACTAATTATTTGAGATAGGTATTAAATCACACCCGCTGTAGCTCTGGGAAGGCAGCATGGGATTTAGTTCGTTCCCAGGCTTCATTGCTTCTGTGCTGTGTAAACTGATTCGTTGTCCTTGGGTTCCGCCATGTCACATTTACATTTTACTGCTTTCTCACTTCTTCCACTAAGATTTTAATTGAAACTTACATGCTCACAAGATTATTTTAATCTATTTAATATTTCAGTAGACTTTTAATTTTGGCAATGTAAAGTTGGGCTTTAAAGTTGATTAATTTTATTCTCTTGACTGAGTTCAGGTTCCTGTTCAGGAGCAGGCTTCCAGCCTCCTGATAGCATCTGCAGAGAGAAGGATACTTCCTGTGGAGTTCTGTATACATATTATTGGGCTGGAAGTTCTGAACTGGATCAATTATTTTTTTATTTCTAAAAAACTCCAACTTGCAATATAATGTCCCTAAATGTTGGCTGTTTGCTTTTTTTCCCCAGCTGTTGTTTTTTAATTCTCTCTAAACCACCTTTGAGAGCTAAATGTCAGGCTTAGCTTCAACTACAAATGGTTTGTGACCCAGCTAGAGAGCAGAGGAAAGAAAGAAAATATTCTTGTCTAAATAGGTTGTTCCTAAAGACAAGCATTTCTTATTTTTTGAAGACTACAATATAGATTTGATGGTGTCCAAAAATTTAGTAGATGAAGTGCGTCAAGTTTGAATTTCTTCAGAATACATTTACTTTTTTAAGGATCTGGGACTACGAAGTTCTTCTTGATTTACTATTTCAAACCATCAAGGGGCTTTTATAGGTCTTGGTAGTACTATTAACTAACATCAGCTTATTTCAGTTGTGCAGATGAAGTTAGGAGTCAGCTAAGAGGAATGATGACAGAAATTTTGGGAGAGTGGTGTGTTTGTCAGTAGATAGCACTGTGAAGGCAAAATTTTGCTGTGAGAAGCAGATGCTCAGGGCTTCTTTGGATATGCTTTCAAGGCAAGCTTAATTAAATAATAATTCCTCTGCTATTTATGTAACACGAAGTATCCCATAGACACCTGTGCTGGTATTTTCTGTAAAGAGGTTGTTTACTGTTCATTGTTATACCTGTACTGTAAGTTTCAAGTGCTTCATGCCTACTTTAAAATGATAATTAGGTAAATCAGTTTTGGATTTCACATACAGGCTGAGCCAGTGTTCAGAGACAAGCGCTGTCTGAATGCTGCTTGGTTAATCGAAGTGACTGAGTACATTGTTGTTAGCTTTCACTTTGAACCTCATATCTAATTTACCCTTTTCAATTAACACCCCACACACCCCCACGATAAATAACAGGATATGTGAGGTCTTGACTAAACAATTTCTTTTAAAAAGAGTGAGCCATTTCTCATTCTGTAGAGTTCCAGTAGTTGAGGGCCTCCCCTCAGCTTTCAGCAGTATGCCTGTTGAAGAGCAGATGCTGAAGTATTAGAGCCCACTTTCCTAGATGCTGGAGGGCTCCATCCGTGTAATCATGCTAGTTATCACATTTAGGGGTGGAATCCCTTCTACCTTTGTCTTTCCATCATCTTCCAGTGGCTACTTCCCCCTGTACTTTGCACTGGTGAGGCCACACCTCAAGTGCTGTGTCCAGTTCTGGGCTCCTCAGCTCAGGAAAGACATTGAGTTGCTAGAGCGAGTCCAGAGAAGGGCAACAGAGATGGTGAAAGGGTCTGGAGCACATGTCCTATGGAACAGCTGAGAAAGCTGAGGTTGTTTACCCTGGAGAAGAGGAGGCTCAGTGTGGACCTTACTGCTTTCCACAGCTCCCTGAAACGAGGTTGTAGCCAGGTTGGGGTCAGTCTCTTCTCCCAGGCAACTAGTGATAGGACAAGAGGACATAGCCTGAAGCTGCACCAGGGGAGGTTCAAACTGGACATTAGAAGGAATTTCTTCGAGAAGGGGTTGCAAGTCATTGGAATGGGCTGCCCAGAGAGGTGGTGGACTCACCATCCTTGGAGGTGTTTAAGAAAAGACTGGACATGGCACTTATTGCCATGGTGTAGTCGACATGGTGGTGTTTGCTTAAAGGTTGGATTCAATAATCTCAGAGGTCTTTTCCCTCCTAACTGATTCTGTGATTCTGTAATAATTGGTGAGTATTGTTGGGATATGTTACTTTGCTAACTTTTGTACCTTGTGTGGCAATATGCTCCTTATTCGGTTCCGCGCCTTGCTTGTTACATGTTGACTGTATGTTGTCTACCATCTCTTGAATACGCAGTATGAAGGCTGGTCTAATACACAGCCAACCATCAGGAAGACGGGTGTCTTTTATGTAGCTCAAATTTTAAATAAATGCTCAGAATTAATTATCTGAAGTATTTAAGGAAGACAAGGAATGTAAAAATGATGGACTGCTTGCCATCTTCCCCTTTGACCTGTGCATGTAAAGTAGGTGAAAAGTATTCTGCCAAGGAAAATCTCTTGTGGATGGGCGGAACAGCAATTTTGTGCTTGCATATTCAGCTTGTTTAAAAATGGAAAGTGAGCTGAAGAGCTTTTTGGAGTTACTGCATGGTCAGTGGTGGACACTTAGGGAAAGGAGAGAGATTTTGTACTTAGCAGGAAAGTAGTGATACTTCAGATCTCTGTAAGGACATCTACTCTTCATTCTCTCTGATTATCTGCCGTATTTTGTAATGTTTAATGTCTTTTAGTCCTCTAGAACACTTTCAGGGGAAGTGTTTCTGCTGTTAGTTTTTTCTAATCTGAAGCCAATGTCTGAAGGGATAAACTCAAAATGTTTTCAAAGGTAACAATGTCATCCAGAAAAGTGAGATATGGGTATTAGCATATTTCAAAATATGAATAACTGTATACATTATGTAGGCTGCTAATTCTGCAGTGCAGAAGTCCAGTGTATATACAGTTACACTGGAACAAAAACGCTTTTGCTGACGGTTAATTAACCTTTCTGAGTGGATATATATGTCAGGGCTTTTGCATTCAGAGCTACCCCAGCAAAGCTTTCGTCTCTGGTTTTCATGGAGAGCTTGTGGAAAGAATAGTACAGTGTACCATGATGACCTGCAGGTTCCCAAGGCCCCAGTTGCATCCATTTGTGTATTTATTCTCTGTACCCTTTAGAAGTTCAGGAACAAGTGAGAAATTATGTTGATTATACTGAAATAAAAATGTGCTTTATCCTTGCAAATGTGTTGCAAAAACTAGCTTATATGTTTAGTCAGCTAAGGATTCTTTGTGTACTTAAGTTCTTGCACATCTTTCACCTCTCTCCAAGACTCGAATTTAAATCCAGCACTCAAGGATATCATGTGGATTTGTACACTTGCTGGTGGATTGTGGTTCCATAAAGCAATGAAAAGATTATGCTTATCCATGTTTATTCCATCTGTAACAGATGTAATATTAATAATATATTTTTTTTACTTAAGTCTCCCAGCTGTAATCCAGTGCAAATTAACTGAAGTTAGAAATAGTTTTTATCTTAGTATTTCAGAGTAGTTCAGGCAAGAGAACACATCATCTGAGTGATAATTGCTTGTAGAAGAAACTGAGATAGGTACATTCTTTTTTGCATGTAATGTGATTTTCAATGAATCGAAATCATGGTGCAACATGTTCTTTCCACAGAGACAGGCTTGCTGTCACATTGACTGAAATGTACCTTTGGTGGCTTTCTTTATTTTTCGTTATGCAGAATTTGGGGCTTTAAATGGATAGTAGTAAGTAGTGATAGATGTTGAGATGCTATGGAAAATTCCCTCAACTGTGGAGATATTTCAGTAGCTAAATTGTTAGCAGTGTTGTCTCTTACAGCTTCCTACACCATTCTGCACTTTATGGGATAGAAAACATGTTGGGAAGGGAAATGAGAGTGATATTGCTGTTATTCCCAACTGAGGACCTGGTCCAGGTTAACCCTGGCTAGCATCTGACATGTACTTTAGATTTCTAAGATTTTCCCAGGTTTTTGTGATTGAAAAGCCTGGGGTACTGTACTTGTACTCAGCTAGATCAGCAGGGTCAGCCGAAATTGCTAATTTTTTAAAGAATTTAAAGAATTAAAGAGGTATGTATTATCACTAAAGAATTACCTGTGAGTTTCTGTTTTGAAGTATGTGTGAAAGGAAGTGTTGTCCACAAATACACAAAATTTCTCCTCTTTTATTGCATCCATTTGTTTAGACAGATCTTAGACATTAGTACAGACACACTCTACTATGGTTAGCATAAACCATTTAATTAATTACTGTCCTAAATTTCCAAATTGGTCTGTAGATGAATGTTTCATCAGCAGCTGAAATGAGGTAAAATAAAAGGCTGATGCCACAGCAACAGTGGTTTGTAACTCTGCAGCAGTAGAATGCTTCCCTTGATTTAACATTTCCTTAAGAGAATTTCCTTTGTAAGTAAAAATTTAGGTATTATTTTGAATATGTCTCAAAAGAATAATGGTACACTGCATAAAAACAACAAACAGCATTCCCAATGTCTGTGTGCTGTGCTGACAATATCAGTATGTTACTGTCTGCTTCTTGTAATAGGATTTTGTATATGTTTAGTGAATGCTTTAAAATAATCCTTTTTTATTATTTTGCAATATGATAATATTTCTTTTTAAATGAACAGCATGTATGTTTAATGTGCATTTTTCAAGAGTCAACAATTTCTGTGGAAGCTATCATGGTGTAATAGCATTGTATGAAAAGCTCCTTTTCTTCATAAACCCTTATATTTAATCCTTCAAAGCGGCAAGCAACATGCTGGCCAGAGAATTAACTTCAGATTGAAGATAAAGAAGAGGCCAAAGTTAATGACAGCTACAGAAAGCCGAAGGATGTAATTCGAGTAGGAGAGTAACAGCTTGCCAAAAAGGTTGTGATATTTCCTTTATGACAAATAACTACTGCAAAAGAAAGTGTATATTCTGTGTCTACAGAAAATCACATTTTCTGGTAAATAGATTCTTAAACTAATATTCCTGTGAATATGCAGGAAATAAGATATATTTGGCATGATACTGGCTAGCTATTTGACTTTAGAATATAAATGGTAATGCTATGTAATATTAATTACGCTCGTCAGACTTCAAGTTTTTGTATCATGTTATGAGATATTGATATAGAAAGGAAAAAATGTTAAAAGGGAAAATGAATAAATTTTATCTGATGTTAAAACTTAAATAACATATACCATATGATTAAAAGTAAAAAAAAATAAATTCATTACTTTAACCATGTTCCAACATAAACAGATAGTAAATGTTCTGTAAGATACAGGTATTTACCAATTATTTTCAGTCATACTCCGATAGGTGCTTTAGTTATGTATGAACTTCTGAGTTTCTAAAAATTAATGTGATGCCTCAAAATACACTAGAAATTAAAGAAGGTAAGTCAGACAGGGATTCACAACTTTCTTGAAAATATGAATTTCTTCCTACAATCATTTAATTTAATCTGATTGGGGTAATATAAAATACTGTATGCATCTCCTAGCAGTCAAAACTTGAAGGAGTTGGTCAGGTTTATAATGGACACTTGAAAATAAGTGTTCCTGCCATTTGGGTGTAACAGGCAATTCCTGGATCAGACATTATTTTTGGTTTCTACATAATTCACAAAATTTCAAAATGTCTGGGGTTGGAGGGGACCTCTGGATGTCATCTCGTCCAACCCCCCTGCTCAAGCAAGGGCACCTACAGCAGGTTGCCCAGGGCTATGTCCAGATGACTTTTAAATATCTGTAAGGAGGGAAACTCCACATCCTCCCTGGGCAACCTGTGCCAGTGCTTGGTCACCCTCATAGGAGAAGTGTGTTTCCTGATGTTCATAAAGGAACTCCTGTGTTTCAGGCCTCCTTGCAGTGGGCATCACTGGAAATACTTGGCTCCATCCTTCTTGCACCCTTCCTTTAGATGTTTGTACACGTTGATAAGACCCCCCTGAGCCTTTTCCTCTCCAGGCCAAAAAGCCCCAGCTCTCTTAGCTTTTCCTCATAGGAAAAATGCTCCAGTTATTCATCATCTTTGTGACCCATCACTGGATTCTCTCCTGTGCATCCATCTCTCTTGTACTGGGGAGCACAGAACTGAGCATAATCTGGTGTTAATAGTTGGAGATAAAGGGGGGAAAATGGTGATTTCCAGTCTGTTAGTGATGCAGTAACACAAAAACTATGGGGAAGAATCTGAGGTTATGAGACCTTTCCTCTGCCCCAGCTCAACTCTTCTGACACAGACTTGCAGTCTGAGAAGATTCAGGAACTTGTTCTGTTTACCTTTCACTTGTGCTGTGACTCAGTGCTGCAGGAGACTGCTTTGTTACAGAAGGTCTGCACTTTTGTCCTTACTTGAAGATGCGGTCTTCCTGGCATGGTACTGCCATGTACCCATTCCTCTGAGACTGGGTTTGATCATGTTCTGCACACTTCGTGTGTGTGGGAATATTGCAACGCCCCCTGCAGTCATTGTTCCTTAAAACATAGTACAAGCACATAGTAACAGTGTTCAACTGGCCTGGATATGGCACTGCTAGGATTCAAATAAAATAAGAATTTTATTTGGAAAACATACTCAAAACCTGCTGGAACCATATGATCATGTAAACACATAACAATATTCAAGCAGTGCAGCTGTCAAGATATTTTCACCTGCAGAAAGATACTCATAATAATTCGTTGTGTCACATTCTTTGTGTACAGGAACTTTGTTCAACATACTACTTATTCCATTGAGAATAGAAACAGGGCTTTTATATCTTCATGGTTTACTGGAAAATACATAATAAATTAATGCTTCCTTTTAAAAATAATAATTAGGAGTAATCTGAAAATGACATATTTTAATCAGCGTCATCGGAACCTCTTGGAGAATGAAGGCAATACAGCCTTGGGAGTTTAGTAGGGCAGTTTATTAAAACAAATGGAAGTGATCAATTCCAGGCTTTCCCAGTCTCAGCCAGTATACTAGAGCAGGAATAAGCACTGCATAAGAGAACGCTTTAATGACAGAATCCTCTTATCTCAGAAACCAAGTAATAAAAGTGGTTATTATTTTCTGGATGCAGCTAGCTTAGGCTTGGCATTAAGTACCACAAATAGGAGTCTGCCTTTTCAAAGAATGGCCGGCTGGTTCAGCACCACACAGGCCAGGAGGGAGAAGGCTGCAGCTTTGTTTTGTGCACGCCCTCCTACATGGTTCAAAATTTATAAGGCAGTAATGATGCTTTTTAAGAGTTAATATTTCTTCTAGAAACTTTTATTGTGAGCTTACTTGATGCTTGTACTGAAAAATAGTTGCGAAGATGATACCCAGTAATGGAAGACTGGTATGGTCTTGTGTTTTTAGAAGATTCAGAATCTTTTTTTTGAGGAACAGGTTTGCTGCATATTGTACGAGAACACATAAAACTAGTCTTTGAATTCATAAGGTTTTGATACTGTGAAAAACCCTTTTTTGGGAAGTACATCCAGGCATGGCATAATATTTCTTTCTCATGGGTTTCAGAGTGGTGTTGGCTTCTCTCTAGAGAGCCCTCTTAAACTGAGGTGTTTAAGCTCTATTATTAAGCCATTTTGAAAGGGATCACAGATCAAAGGGTTTTTAACAGGAACTTCTGGCTGTAGAAATTGATGTCTCGCATAGTAGTCAGTTTGCCTATAGAAAATGTGATAGAGTTCATGTTTTTTTCTCTCATTACTTCAGCCTTTAGATATCAATTAAGCAAAGTAGTCTAGCACAAGCATATTGTTCTGTAGGCAGACCTGTAAAAATAATGATGCTCTTTGGATCCTAAGTAAGTACATTTTTATATACTGTGTTAGTGCTGTGGAACGCTGAAGAACAGAGAAATCAAGAGGTAGTTCTTTAGCTGGAGGTGGTTCTCCTCTCAGAGAAGACACAGACAATAACACTGTAGAGCTATTTAAAATGATTTTATCTACTCTGCGTAATAAAATATTCCAAACACATAGTTTATTGTTTTTCACAAAGAGTAGTTGTTACTGTTTTATCTTCCCCTGGCTCTTCTTTTCTTTTCATGTAGTCAGTATATAAGATTTAACGTTTTTATTTTACATGGTGTGAATATATAAAAACATAGGTTGATGGCCTAGGCTACAGGAAGACAGAGCTCTGTGCCTCTGATGTGCCACTTTGCACTGCTGCTTCTAAGAGATTCAATTTATCACTCTCCATGGTGTAACTTCAAGATGGGCCACGTGCATGGACAAGGAAAGTTTGCCTTTGAATTTAATTTACCAGTGTGTCAGCTTTGTCCTAGGTCATGAAATCATTCATCTGAGTCTTAGAAAAGCCCGTACTAATGCTCTGTTGGTCTTTCTGTCCTCTCTGTAAGGAGCTGACTCTTTCTGTAAGTTTGGATGTACTCATGCAGGGTGTAATCCCCAGTGTCAACTCTTTCCTACTCATTGGTTCTAGGCTTCAGCCAGACTTTTCTAGAAGAAAACACAAGGAGTTTAATGAATCTGCACAATTAAAATATGCAGCTTTTAAAAAAAATTTATTTCTGAGCTTGATGATTCTCTGTTTCAAGTCAGATATAGCCGTGTTGACTTAAAATCTCAAGTGTCTGTAGCACTACCTACTTGAACTTTCTGAATCATCTGAAGCATTTGGTGTATTTCTCCTAATGTGTCCCCTTCAAAATCCGGTGCTGATATTCTGCTGACATCATTCCCTTCCAAGTCTGCTGAGCTTTTCTTAGTCCTTTTCTTTCATCCTACCAGGAAAAAAATAACCTGCAAAGTAATTAGCACAGTCTAGGTTAAATAAAATCATCTTATTATCAAGACATTTCATATACCTTGTTATGAATGACAGCATTGGCACCAATTCACTTCTTCCACTTAACTGTTGTTGTTAACAGAGTTCATGTGATGGGCAAACTGAGATGTTCAGAATTGCATATAACAGTCCTCTAAATTCTTTTTACCTTTCTTCTCTCATTTGATGGGGTAAGCCCTAGTTCATTCTTCTGAGATAATGAAGTGGGTTTTTTTGTAATATATGAATCCCTTTGAAACATATACTTACTTATTTCTTACAAAACGTAACTATTGCTTCAGTAGTAAACTCTAGTCATGAGATTTTGTCATGGGTGGCCAGCTAACTGGTTTTCTTGTTTGATCATTAACTGAATGTTGTAGTTAGACAAACATTTTGCTGACTTAAATGCCTCAAAATACTTGGAGAAGTCCAAAACCATTAACTGTATTGGATGACCTTGAATTTACAAAAGCACGTCCAATGTACTGCATGTGCTTTTGTAAGAGTCTCTGGGTTTTTTGTCTTGGGAATTGGCAGCTGTATGTGCATACACATATTTCTGTTCAAAACATTTGCTCATGCTTATGTAAACAAAATATTCAGTGATGGGACATCCTTATGGCAATTGTGTCTTTCTATGAATGATTTTCAGTTATGGTATGAAGTGACAGAATAACAATATGAACAGTCATAATACTATTTGGGAAACAGCCCATTTCTATACTTCATGTAGCCTGTGGGGAAGTTCTTTCATTGCTTTATGTGCTGAAGTTTTTGGTTTATGTGATGAAAATGGCAGAGTTGCATATTACAGTTAATATGAGTGGCTTCCTGATTTTCAATTAAGGAGACTTCACATTAGCATTCACTTAAGTTTTTACTGATTTAAGTTACTTTGGTTTAGTTTCAGTACTCCCGAAGTCAGTAGTTGAAGTGACTTTTACATTCTTACTTTAAAAAAAAAAACAAACATTGTTTTGTGCTAATAGTTTCTAAAAGTTGCTTCTTAATGATGGGTTTTAATGGTGCTGGGCAGTCATAGTAATTAATATGTTTGTGTAATATGTCTGGTTTTATTGTGTGTAATATTTAGAAAAGCTTTTATCACTAAGAAGTTGTCAATGCTATTTGATAATTTATCTGATGTAAAATAATGTTAGCAGAAGTATTAGCATGGCACCTCTTACAGCTTAAGACTGTAAGAAATATTTATTTTTAATTTATATTTATTTCTAAAAATCAGCTTCTGCTTAAATTCCCTTCTATGTGTGCCATACAACCTTGACAGAACTACTAATATTTGAAATTTTGGGCATCAGAAGTAGCTGTGTACTGATTTAATTACTTTATTGTTAGTGTTGACATTTAATGTGGTAATTTAAAAACCCGAAGAGAACTATATGAGCCTATGAGGACTTCTTGAGCAGGCTTATTTAGCAATGTAGAAACTGTACATGCTTTATAATATACCTTCCAGAATCTGCATTCTCTTAAGATCTAATCCGCAAAATTCAAGCTTTTTGGATGCAAATTATTTAGCTACATTTTTGCCTAAGCACTTTTAATGTTCAGTTTAGCTGATGTGGTAATATCATAGGCAAAGTAAGTATTGAATCTTGACTTCTCAGGTTAGAAATTCCCCTGTGCATCTTTCTTCTCATACCTTGTTGGCAACAGATTTGCTGTGTGAAGCTGAATTCTGATTCTTTGAAGCAAGAAAGAGGTTATATCCTATATGGTGTTACGTGATATTGATAACAGTCATAATTTTGTCTTTCATGTAGTTCATACATATGTATATATAGTATTTTAAAGGGCACCTTTGTTAAGCAGAAGAGTGAAATATACTGTATAACTGATAGTTTTCTCATAGCATACTTTATTTCCATATTTATCCTGTTTATGCTAATCATGTGGTTGCTGTGTATTCATTTTAGCAGATTTTCATTCTGTGCTCGTCGATGTGGCTGTTTTAACTCTGTAGTTTTTATGTCTGAAAATGATCCATAGAAATACAAACAAGGAATTGTATCAGCAGTATTTCATTACCAAAGCTGAGAGATGTCAGACATAATTACTGAGACTAACATCTGGAGTGGTTTATTGAAGGAAAACCTGCCAGGATTGTTAGCACATACAAAGGAGCATTATCCATATGTATGAAGCTTTCTAACTGGAGCAAGTTGGGCAAGTACTGCAAGCGAAAGGTATGAAACACAACAAAGATGATTTATGAATGTGCCTGCTATGGTGATGTGTTTCAGTAAAGTACCCAAAGAAGCTGCATATTTGAACTTTCCAGTGTAGTGAGTACTGCCCATCTGTAGAAAATGTTGCAATATCCTTGGGATGCAGATTATTTGAGCTTGTACTTAAGACTGGGGATAAATGACATGTGGGACTCTTCAGCAGAGAAAAGGGTCCAAGGGAGGGTCTGGCCGCAGAATGAGTGGTTCAATTTTGTGCCCTTTTGTCAGGCCATTGTTAAGTTCTGTTAATGGTTACTCTGCAAGACAGCTTTGGAGTGCTGGGGGTCTTGCTACTGATTTTTCTCATGCCAGGAGCTTGACAGAATTTTTTGGGAAAAGTGTGACTTGTCTGTATGCTCCAGCTTGTGTCTCTTAATGGTTTCTCCCTACCAACAGAATGGAGGGCAATTACCTGTGCATACTTGATAACTTTAATGGACATAAAGCCTCTCACATTGATGAATGAAAGGTACATAGGAAATACTGAGGTGGAAATCGAGAAATCATATTCTCAGTTGCTTGGAATTTTCTTACCAACTTCTTAGACATTTTCTCCATGAAGGTTCCAGTAACAAGACAGGATTTTGTGCAACTGCTGTGCAACACAAGGATTTAATAGTGGATTAATGTATTATAAATGCAAGCAAAACTATGTACATATTGCATCTGTGTTTGGAGGTTTATGTTGTGGTTTTTTCTGATTATGGTTTATGCTAGTGGCACCCAGTAACATTAATAAAATTATTGTTGTAAATCCTCTGTACCCATCCATGGTTACTTAGCAATATTTCTTTCCAGTGGGTGTATTAGGATAACAGGTTAAAAGTTAAAACTATTGAAGGGATAAAATTGATATTTAAATAATGTTCCCATGTTCTCTCAGTATTGTTTGTAAAGCTTTTTTTTTTTATCTGGGTTTCTCTTACATGTCATTATTCTCTTGCACGTTCACTTTCTGGCCTTTTTTCCCCATTGTTGTCCATAAGATAACTTAATGGTTGGCAAAAAGACTTAAAATGTTGGTGTCAAATGCCTCCTAACTGGGATATCAAACACATACCTATGTTTTTGATTTCTGGATCTTTTCAGTTATTACATAATTTGTGAATATATTTTACATGAACTATTTTAAAATAGGTTTGTAAAAAAAATCTGGTTACAAAGTCTTCAGCTAATTCCTGTACCAGTTTTGGTAGGTACTATGACATATACTATGAGGTGTAGAAGAAATACTTTACTGTAAAATGTTTGCTTGTGTGAACTTGCAAAGTAACCTGCTTTTGGAAAGTGATAAACTATCTCAATTGATTTTTTTTCATTGAACTGCATAATATATGAACAGGATTTGTTGTGTGTAAAATGAAATACATTTACTGAGTACAGTTCCAATATTTGAGCTTAAATCCAAGTGTTACCTTAAAAGTTACCTTACCCAGAGAGGTGGTAGATGCCCCATCACTGGAAACATTCAAGATCAAGTTGAAGATGCTTTAGTTGAAGATGTCCGTGCTCGTTGCAGGGGGATTGGACTAGATGACCTTTGAAGGCCCCTTCCAACCCAAACCATTTTATGATTCTGAGTTGCTAGTAAGTACTGGTTGCAGAATACACTGCCCTGTTTTCTTAGGTAGCTACGGTAAATACTTGTTTACAGATCTGCCCTCAGCAAGAGTTTCAATTTATGCTTAATTTTTAAGAACAAATGAGTCCCCAAGGAGATGTCATGTATTTCATTATATTTGCAAAGAGCTAGAGTGCTGTTTCAATTACTTCACTTATTTCTTTCTATAGCAACTATACTCGATAGTGTGAGAACATGAGTATTTTGTTTAGAATCAAGAAATGTTTGATTTTAATTTTTTTCCTAATTTTTTACAGTTTTAAGAAATAAGATAATTCTCAAGGAAGGTTTAATTGTTAAATGTACAGCTGCATTAGAAGAAAATAATAGTCCATTAGTCTAATACTTTACATGTCTGAGATAAGTATTTTATATGTAATAAAGTCAGTTTAACTACACTGAAGTAAATAAAACCATAGTGGGTAAGGTGCGCCCAATGCTTTTTAAATAATCACCTCCAAAACATATTGAGGATTTCCCCCTTGGGAGGCAGTTATATATTCTTAATGTTGGAATTTTCTTTTTGGGGATGAGCTGAAACCTGATGATTTGAGATGTATGAGAAAACTCCAGGTTCTCTGAGCAAAAAAAGATGTTTGCTCAAATGATCAGTTGCATTTAGTTTCAATAGCAAGTGAAATAAGATGCCACAGTGGATTTAATCTTGGTGAACTGTAAACTCTGTGACACTCATGCATAATGTATATGGATGACATGAGTAAATTAACAGTAGTCACATATTTATTTTAGAAGTAATAAACAGTGTAATTCATTACACCAATACATCAATTTTTGATTTAGATACATTTTTCCATAGGAAAAAATACTGAAAATATGGTGCTTGACAGTCTTATGGATAAAAATGCAATATATAATGTGCCAGTTTGGAACTGAAACTCTATTTAATGAAGCTATGCCAGTGCAACAGATTTATGTTGCAAACAAATCTTTCTTCTGCATTTGAAGACCAAGTTCAGAACTCATTTCCGTACATATTACTAGTTTGTTTTTACTCAAAAGACAGTAAGTAGAGCATTTATTACTAAAGCTAAAACACAACCTAAAAACAAACTTATCATGTTTCCAAAAAGAATGATGATCATTATTTAAAAGAGCGTGCATCCTGCTCCCTCCCTCCCCAGCCCCTTTAATAACCTTCATGTAATCCTTTAATCCTGTAAGCTTTTATCTGGGGCTTTGTGTATATTACCAGAGCAACTTACTTTCATTACAGCATCATCAAAGAATGGATTTCTGATGTTCTGTAGTGCACAGGGAGAATTAAGAATTTTTAAAAAACAATTCCTTTCTGTCAGTGCCTTTCCTTTTGGATATAACGGTTGTTTTCCCTCTGCTTCTCAATATGTATTTGAAAGGCTAAGCATTTACAGTTTGGAGGTGTAGTTATAAAATCTTGCAATTTAATGTTTTTTCTGCAAAACTTCTTAGTAGGGAATAACTTTAGGGTTGATGAAGAATGTCATGTAACTCAGTTTAATAATTTATGGTCTAAGAATTCTTTCCATAGTGTATAACAAGCTGACCTTTTGCAAATTGCCAAAACAGGGGGAATAAATGGCATTATTACATCGAAAAATATGTCTAAAGTGAGTGTTGCATTTTTAGTTTTGGAGGCTGAAGGTCTGGTCAGGTTATTTTCAAACTTTATTAGTGGTTGTTACAAAATTAATGTTTGACTAATTTTCTGAAAAGCTTAATTACTATGAGAAATGTTCCATTAAAAAAAAAAGTTACCATTTATGTGTCTATTCTAATCTTTGTCAAGGACATATCTGTAAGATATTCAAGCAGTTGTAATTATTTTAAATGTAACGTATACATTTAATTTTTGTTGATTACATTGAAGTTAGCAGTAATGTCCAGTTGTTGTCACTGAATAAGCTGCAAAGTCCTGTATTTGTTTTGTGCTTCATAGCTAGAAAGTGTATAGACTTTGTATAAGTTGCCTCAGTAGAGTCTTGATATGGGTAAAATCCAGCATTTTATTAAACATTAGAGCATGAATTATTCTTTTATGGAAACCTATACATTTCGTAGTTCACTCCAGGAAATAAAACTACTGGGGAAATGTCTGTAGGTAGAAGGACTGGAAATACCTTTTCCTGTATTGTTCTCATTGTCATCCCTTGACAGTAGGCAGAAGGCATGGAGGAGCATTGCTGCTTCTCACCTTGTGTCTGTCATCTTTGGAAAGACTAGTTCTGACTTTTTTAACAGCCTCTCTCAAGAACACCTATAAAAGTTTGTCACCTATCCACATACAAGGTGCTTCTATACGACTTTTTGTGGAAGAAAATAGCTGAATTAAGAGAAAATACAGCTTTCTAGGCTAAATTTGAGACATATTTTATGATGGTGATTTATGTGAAACATAACTATCAGTAATTGTGAAACAATTTGGTCTCCAGTTTCTTTATATTAAATTAACCTGGTCTGAAGGACTGCAAATTATAATCAGGCCTCCTTTGTAGAATCTGCTGGAGATTATATTTTTAAGGGAGCAATTTATTTGCTGAAAACATTTTCTGTTATTTACTTACTGTGTTCTTTTCATCATTTTACTGAAAAATTGTATCCTAGTGTTTGTCACTGCAAGTGTTCAGCTTATAAACTGTTGCAGGAAAATGTAATAAGTATTGAAATAGGCCTAGGTTATTCACAATGAGATGAAATTAATTCTTTTGTCTCCAGCTTTTGGGAGGAAGGAAAAATGTCATGTTGACTGTATGTACGAAAGAGGAAGAATTTTTATTAGGTCTTAATAAAATGTCTTAATAAAATTCACATAATACACTTTGTTGATAGAACGTCAACTTTAGTTCAGGTTTAAAATAATGGACTGGTTAGTTATATTGGTGCGTTTCAGTGATTGGTCATTGCAGATGGAAAAGGTATTTGCTGGTTTAACCCCACCCATATTCTCTTCTCTCAAGAGCTCTATTTCTAACCTGCATAAAATAAATTTATGTAGCGCTGTATGGTTGGAAGTTGGAAAGGAACAAGATGAATAAAAAATTTTATTATCTAATAATAATTATGATTTTCTCTATCTTCAGTCTGTGTGGTAGGTTTCACAAATTTCTGTATTTCTTTTAATTTCTTCCAGCTATTGTTTTAAGTATCCTACTGGACAAACTGTCCAGCACACAGCTGGATAAACACATCATGCAGTGCGTGAGCAGTTGGCTCATGGGTCAAGCACAGAGGGTAATAGTGAATGGGGTGACATCAGACTGGTGACCTGTCACTAGTGGGGTTCCACAGGGCTCCATCTTGGGCCCTGTACTCTTCAACATCTTCATAAATGACTTGGATGCAGGACTGGAAGGGATACTAAGCAAGTTTGCAGACAACACAAAACTGGGAGGAGGTGTTGACTCCCTCGAAGGCAGGGAGGTCCTCCAGAGAGACCTCCACAAATCAGGGGACTGGGCAATCACCAACCATATGAAGTTCAACAAGGGAAGGTGTTGGATTCTGTGCTTGGGATGGGGCAACTCCAGATGTACCTACAGAACATACAGGGGAATGAGATGATAGAAAGCCGTACTGTGGAAAGGGACCTGGGGGTCCTGGTCAACAGCAAGTTGAATCTGAGTCAGCAGTGCCCTGGCAGCCAGGTGGGCCGGCCAGCTGTGTCCTGAGGGGCATCAGGCACATCATCCCCAACCAGTTGAGGGAAGTGACTGTCCCACTCTGCTCTGCAGAGGTGAAGCCCTATGAGGAGCAGCTGAGGTAATTTGGTCTGTTCAGCCTTGAGGAGGCTGAGGGGAGACCTCATTGCAGTCTACAACCTCCTCGTAAGGGGAAGTGGAGGGACAGGCACTGATCTCTGTGGTGACCAGTGACAGAACCCGAGGGAATGGCCTGAAGCTGTGTCAGGAAAGGTTTAGGTTAGATATTAGGAAAATGTTCTTCACTCAGAGGGTGGTTGATCACTGGAACTGGCTTCCCAGGCAAGTGGGCACAGCACCAAACCAGACAGAGTTCAAGAAGTGTTTGGATGATGCTCTCAGGCACATGGTGTGACTCTTGGGGATGATTCTGTGCAGGGTTAAGAACTGGACTCTGATCCTTGTGGGTCCCTTCCAACTTGGCATATTCTGTGAATCTGTGAAAAATTGCTGAATAATCGTTTTTCATGGCTCTTTTGATCTCTTTGCATTCTTAATTTTCCTTCAAAGAAAGGAGAAGGATCTGAGGACTTGCCATCAATTTCTATTTTTAAAGCCATTAGTGGTTTTTAAGCAGTCTTGAAATAAACTTACTTATTAAGATCACTAGCTCTCACTTCCACTATGCCAAAAGGACTTCCCACTTATTTATCTATTGATCTACGTATCTATTTATTTATTTATTTATTTGAGACATATTTCTGTTTCACTCTCTCCTGTTCTTCAGAATAAATTCCTAATAAGTTGACATTTAGGGACCTCAGCTACAGAAATCAGGGATAGTTGCTGTCTGTGTTGGTTAGGGAAAAGGAAGAAATAATAGAGTTTGCTCCCCAGATACATAAATAAGTAAATCCAAGAGAGTTTACTATTTTTATATCAATAAAAATTCAGCACATTTACTTGTTACATGCAGCCCAGGGACCAATTTCAGTAACTAAATCTGGTAAAATGTGGAAGTTGAATAACAAAATCTAAATTTTCATGATCTTGCATGTGTTGTGTGATAAATTGGCATGTCTCTTGGATTAAATACTACGTAGATGTGGTAGGATGGAAAGAATGGTGGGTGATTTTTCTGTCCCTTTGTCCTTCAATCAGCCTTAACAATTAAAAAGGCAGTCTTGGTAAGGAAACAGTTATGGCATATTCTGGGAAGAATTTTAATATGACTAAATAGACATTGTTTGCTTACTGACTGGTAATTCCTGAAGATGACTGCTAGTGGGAGTAAAAAAGCTATTTTTTTGTATAAAACTGACAACATCCTGCACTGTGAAACTTTGTAAGTGAATAAACACTTGAGAAAGCCGAGAAGAATCTACAGAACTGAGAAGTCGTTGAATATTAAAAAGTGATGAAGAAGTAAGAAAAGGAGAAAACTGTTGTTGTTTGTATTCCTGTACTGTAGACTACAGCGAAAAGGGGCTGGCAGAAACAGTTTAGTCTGTCTTGATTGTTACCAGAAATCTGCTGAAATCAGGCAGAGTAAGCAGTGAACACAATTTATCAACGGGCCATGATCTTTCTGATTTTCAGGGCCTGAAGTGAGAAGCATTGGGTACAAATCTAGTAAAAATAGCTAAAGAGCTTAGTTGTCATAACCATGGAGCTTTTGGTTATTGCAGTGAAATGCTGGATTGTTGTTGGACATGTGGGGTCTTCCTAATACATTTGAGTTATTCTCTGTGAAACAAGGAGAAAGACATGTATTCCAGGATGGTTGGCAGAGTAAGCAGGCAGGTTCGTCAGCTCACCTTGTCAAGCCTACTTAGATCTAACCAGCAGGGAAATGATGAGGACAGCTCAACACTCAAAAGCTTTCAGTGGGTCTTCTGGTGGATGCATCTTCCCAACAATCTATAACTTGCTCTTTAATGCAATTGTTTGCTTCCCCCCTCTTTTTAGTTTTTTTTCCTCTTCTCATATTGTATAATAATTTAAAGTTTTTCATCCACAGGGTTAAGTTCTCTTTATTGTGAAGTTGTAGTGTCATCATCCTTCTGACTCCTCACCTTTTGGCTGGTGAGTTTTGCATCGTTTTCTGCACAGCAGGATGGTTTTATGCTGGCTGGAAAACTTAGATCTAGTCTGTTGCTTTAAAAAAAAGAACAGGGCAACCCACTTCTGTTGCTTTTTGAAAGGTGTCTGCTGCTGTGTTGTGTGATGTTCCTTCTCTGGGGTGTATGCTAGGCATGGGCTGTGTTACAAGTAGCATCTCAGGAGTCTGCAGTTAGAAGCTGTCTCACTTTTAGATCTCAGTAGGGGTGATAGCATTTGGCACAAGTTAGACTTGTGGAGAAAGAGTGGCAGGGCTCAGCTCATACCTGATTATTCAGCTGAGCTTTCAAAAATAATCGGACTTATGCAAGGAGTCAAATGGAAGCATTTCATGCAGCCTTTTTGGGTTCATCGTAACCTTAGCTCTAGGGAATGCAGAGTGAAGTTCTGTCACTCATTGAGTTTAGGCAGTCCGGGATTATGGGACAACCAAGTAGGGACAACAAATAACAACTGATGTTACAGTCTTCTCCAAATTGTACTACATGTAATTCAGGAGCTTTTTTAACATTTCATAGTGTCCACATTGCTATCATAACCTGCTTTTACCTACATGCATAGCTTTTGTCATCCATGTAGAACCTAGTGTGACAGGAATGAATGATTTTAATTAATTGTTTTTCTGTGATGTCTATGTATAGCAATTTCTTATCTTTTCTTTTTGAATATAACATCTCCAAGGAACAGGATTGGCTTGTTTAGCCAATCAAAATTGGAATTGTGAAGGAGGTCTATGTCAAAAAAGAGTGCTTCTCTCTGCCCTGTGTCAGGTATGCCTTAAAGGAAGGGTACTGAGAAAGTTGCAAGAAACTGAAAATAGTGTTTTAGACTGAAATAGTGTTTTTCAACCTTAAATATATGGCATCACTGAGGCTGTACTCTATAATTACATTGTCAATTGAGAATTGCTTAACAATTTTGATGCTTTAAACTATGACAGGCTAATTCTGAGAAATGTTATTTTAGTTCTGTGGCACTTGCAGTGGTGCACAGCTGCTTGAGATTTCTGAATGTACATTGCTTTCTGCTTGAAATTGGAGACAAAAAGGAACCTCTGAAATGAACTGTCAAGCTTCCTTTAAGGAAGATGATTCAGGTCTAACCTTCCACAGTAGGTGGTATCACTAGGGATGAATGAAGAATTCTGCAAGATGTAATGCCATTTTGCCAGCAGGAAAACACTTCATATTTAAGATAAAAATGCTTTTTGAAAGCTCCTGGCAGACACAAAGTGACAAGGTAGTTCCTAGGCATTAGGTCTGTATCTGGATAGGAGACATAAGAAGAACAACCCTGGGACAATATATTTGAAGAAAGCTAGGATGAAATGAAGGTAAATACAGATTGAATTTGTCCCTGAGGTTTTTTTGCTCAGAAATCTTATAAATGTCACATTTTAGTTTTTGCAAACTTAAAATAAGATTCCTTGTGCTGTAGTGTGTGTAACCGTCAGGATGTGTTTGTGAAGCTGTATACCTGTCAGTCAGACCAGATCGCTGAGATTTGACAGAGCTACTGCTTGAAAAGTACATTTCTGTACTTTCATAAACTTTTCATAAGTCTTTTCATCAAAGACGGAGAAACTTGCTAGTGAAGTTAATAGTCTATTTTTTCTTCTTTTTTTTTTTTTTCTTTTCTGCTCCTTTTATACTTTGGAGTAACCTTTCTAAGTTGAGTCCTTCCATGTATTTTTGACAAAAACCTACTGTGGAAGGTACCTTAGTCTCGTAGCGTGAATCATATACATAATACTGTCCTTCAGCTGTCTTAAATTATACCTCACCAACAGTTAAAGTAAATACCTGTAATCTTTGAAATGTGTGGCACTTTGTCAAATCAAATCCTTTTTGTTTTCTTGGTTTTGTTTCCTTTTTCATAAGTCTTGAGGGACACATTTAAAGCTTGACTAGGTTCTCTTGCAGACTTGTCTTTCCTTGATGCATTTCTGTAGATTTCTCAGACGTGCTCCTGGTGCACATCAGCACATCTAAAATCAGAAGTGGTTTCTGTTAATCTTCCATACACCTGTCAGACATTTTGAGTTGTAGTAGTTTGTGAGTATATACAGAGCTATACATGGAGACATACACTGTCCTCTTCTGAAGGAGAGTGTATGTCTACTTCAGAGGCATACACTGATGTCTTCTTCTTTGTAATTTCTTCTCAGTCGAGGAACTTAAGATGCTGTAAGTCTGTGATTAAAGAAAGACCAATCTAGTTGAAAGAATAATTCCAAATAAATGTTCTCCTCAAGTGCCGCACTGGTTAAGCATGGATACCGGAGATGGCTAGAAGTCAGATGCAGTCACGTGCAACAGTTATTGCAGGATGAAAACCCTTTGAAAAAGTAAATGGTATGGATTTTCTTTTTCGATTCTTAGTGCCCTGGGATTTCTTTAAAATGAAAAACTGTACATCCAAGGACTCTTTGTGAGGGTGTTGTCAAAGACCAGGTAATGACTTAATGGCTGCTCAAGTGAAGTTATTCTTAGAAAATATTCTATTATATTTAGCAATGTATTTTTTACTTTTCTTTTTTGAAAGAATTGTTTTTACGTAGTTATCAGTGTGACTTTGATACCATTGTTAACTAATTACTAGAGACAAAAAACCAAGTCTGTGTCTTTTGGGGGATTGATTCGTTATAGTCTTCCGTCCCCCAAAGTTCTTATAAAGTGCTAATAACAAGATTTTTACCAGATACAGGTTGAGTTACTTTGTTTTAAAAAGAGATAGTAGCAAGTGTTAGTTACCTTAAATGCATACATCTATTGCCTCTCTTGATGTCAAGGGACTTGTTCTGAAACATTTTTGTCCTTCTGCTTCTTTGTTGTAATTGTAGAACATTGCATGGTTCTGATGGAGATGGATCTAGATTATTTATTGACTGGATGTTTTTCATTAAACAGGCGTGGTGAACAGAAAGAATACATTGAAATTCAATAATGTGCATAATTCATCTATCATAATTTAACAAATGAAAAAGACTAAGACATGCTGCTATCCATCACAATTATTTTCCTGTACTCCAGGGTATGATAAATTGTATTAAACAACTTTTGGCTTAGCAGATTCAGAGAATAGTATTGAGCAAGTTGCATCTTCTTTATCAGCTTACTGCTACTGTTCAGTGACTTGCAATTTCGACATGTATTACAAAACATTTAATTTAAACTGGAGATTTTTTGAAGCTGTTTAAAAAACTAACTTGTATAGAGACATAAATAGCAGCAATCAAACCTAAATAGGAACCCATACTACATGTGTCCTTTAGAAGTACCTCCTTGTTCTCTGGATTAGATGGTGGGGGGCCAGGACCTCCAGGGAACTATATTCTCATTTAGGCTGTTGTGTCCAAAGTAAACGGGAGGTGAACTGAATCCTATTGCAGCCCTGAGACTCTTTAACTCTTAGGTTTAGCAGGTGCCTCAGTTTATTTCTTCCCTTGTTAAGATGAATAAACTATTGTATGTTGCTTTGTATGATAGTTTAGCCAAACTAAACTTTCTCCCCGTTAGTAAGAAATAAGCTAAATAAAGACGAAAATCCAGTTAACCAAGTAGTTTCTTTGTAATTTTTTACATATATGACAATTAGCCATTTAATGAGATCTACATGCTGTGTGAGGTGAGAAGAAGTTTATACTTGTCTTATGGAGTTGTGATATTCCACTTTCATGGAAAAGAAATTACGGCATGCTAACTCTGAATTCCAGGTCTTGGCACATGATGATTTACAGTGTGCATTTGCTTCTGGACCATGTCACTGTCTGTGAAGGAAAGTAGCAAAGGGGGGTAGAAATTACTGAGAGGATGCAGTGACATCAATGCCTGGTCACGATCCACAGGGCGGGATGTACTGGCTGTTGGACACTACCCAGGTGTGAAGGTTACGGTTTGACGTGTTGCAACACCGTTGCCAACTGCGGAGTTAAATCTTCATCCTCTACCTGAAATACCATGAATTCAAGGGCTATCAGGGTTTCTTCTTTAAACTGTTGGAATGTGGCTTCCCTCAGACACATAGCATCAGCTTGGAGTTTCTGGCTGTACTGTAAATCCACATCCTTGGCTCCTGGTTGGTATAACAGCACAGGTATGAGGTCTGTTCTTTGCAGAAGAGTGTCAAAATTATTCCATTCCTATTCCAGTCCTTTTCCTCTTTCCTGCATTATCTCCTTTACTCTTTAATGCATATAATTACGCTGAGGTAGTTGCATCAGTGCTGGCTGAGTTGAGGGGCAGTTAACTACTCTTAAGTGTTGCTCTCTACGCTATTCTTCTTTCTGCTCTTACCCATGCTCCTTGGTTAATTACTCATAATTTTTTTTTTGGGTACATGTCTGGTGCTTGCTTTTCTGTCACATGTGCATACCATCTCCAAATATTTTCATATATTCCTTAAATCAGATGTGTTCTTTTCTTGCCTTCGCAGAAAACACTTCTGTATGCCTTCCTCTCCTCCTCCATCAGTTGTTGGAGCATTTGCTGGTGTTCCTTTATATGACCCATTGGTAATCCAGAGTCGCATTCCCTACTGTCATGCTAGAATGAGTGTTCAGACTGCAGTCTTTCCCTTGACTTGCCTTCTTCACTAAAAGCTTTCTGCTGTCAGCCTTTGTGGATTATCATGTTTGTAAATTTGGTGTTGGCTGTGATTGCATCCTTCTTCCCCCTTTCCTTCCCTTAAGCAAGGCTCGATAGCTTTACTTACCTGCTACTCAGGGTCATTTCAAAGCTGTCTACAGGCTATCTTCTGTGCCCTCTAGTTAGGGGACTTCTTCCACATGCCTATCTTCATTCAAAAAACATCTTCTAACCTGACTCTGAGATTATGTGCAGGTAATTAGTCAACTGATTAGGTTGAGGAGCAGTGAAAGGCAGCCTAAGATGATACTAATTAGGGGCTTTTGGCAATGGAGTGAAAGATGAACAAAGATGATTACAGAGAGACGGGCCTTAAAGGCGAGGATTTACAGTTTTTAGTAAAGGATTTACAGCACAGAAGCTGTTGTTGATTTACCATCTGTGAGAACTGCTGCAGCAGTGTTAATTTCAAATGTTATCTTGAAACTTTCTTCACACATAACTCGGCCTGATAGTGGTGTGTCCTTTTTAAAATAGTGAAACCATCTTTGTGGCTTCATTGTCTGTTTGTCTGATGAGGGTGGACTTTCAGAGGGGCTACGCTTTGCTTTACCACAAAAGATCTCAAGTTTTCTTTATTGTCAGATTTGGTGAATGTCAAATGGCTCCACATAATGCTGAGGATATTGTAACACAGGGATTAGTTCCCTGGAAAGAAAATGCCAGATTCTGGGCATTGCATGTATGTAAGTCATGAGATCAACAGCAAGCAAGCACACAAGGAGGCCGTAGTGCCTAGGAAGAATGTGATCAGAGGGCAGCTGAGTGAATGTGCAATATCCTCATTACCCTCATGTCCTGTATCTACCTGGCTCTGAAGTATGGCTGGTTAAAAGTGCAGACTGTGAGTAGGCCATTTCTTTTGTTTTAATATGCTTATTTTGTGAAAGAAATCATAAAAAAACACCCACACCACCCCAAAAAAAGGTACAAAGGGTGGAGTATGGGTGAATACCACTAGTCCTTTGGGACCAAAGAACAGATCTACTGCTGCAAATCAATGAAGGAGGAAAATTATAATAGGATTAGTATACCATTCACCTTAAATAAGTCTATAGTATGCATGAAACTAGACTAAAATACTATCCTAAAAAATTGGAAGGTAAATAAGAAATACAAATTTCATCTCACTGTGATTGCTGTAGGTTAATTCTTGGTTGCTCTCAGGCTTCCCTGAGCTTACAGAGAGAAAGAGTAAAAAATGCTTAAGAACATGGGAAAATATGTCTAAATGTAATGTGTGCATAAAATGTGGGACACTTGTCTTGTAAATGAGGCAATCTTCTGAAGAAAGGAGATCCATTATTTTGTAGTACTTTAACAACTGTGGAGAAACAGGTGCATTTTGTCAGCCATGGTTTAAATTTTACATCCGTAAAATAACCTTCTAAGGAAAAGAAACTGTTACAAACAGTAAAACTGGCCATTCATCTTGCAACTAGTAGCCTAATTTTAAAGAACAAAACCTTATAAATTTTTCTCCAGAAAGTTCTCATGTACAGAATTTCCTGTTTCCATGAATGTTTGTTCAGTCCTTTATTTACTTTGGTTGAGCTCTATTTCTGTAGCCCTATTGTTTGTAAATCAATGCCTTTCTAAATAAAATGCCATATTTCCCTGCTGATCAATTCATGCTACAGGTGAGTTATATAATAGTTTTTTTTACCATTGTGAGTAAAACAAATTGTGTGAAAAGGCATGTGTGTATGTGCATGTTCCTAAAAGTTTCAGTCCATCTTAGTGGAACTATTTGGAAGTGCAGTGACTTCACTGATAGTGAGGATATTTTCTGGTGTAGATGGTTGTTTTGCATCTCTGCTCTGAGTGTTTGGCTTTATATGCTATTTTCATGAAACATTTTGGACTGGTAGGTTCTGTAAAAATATATATATTGCTGGTTTTATGTTTTCTTTTGTTTTGTTTAAAGGAAGGATAGACCTGCTAAAGAATTTCCCTGATTCGCAATTCAGCACTTGTTTTTAGATTAGGAGTTACCTAGTACTGTCTCTACCTCTGCTGTTGGCAATTTACTTACTAGCATCATAAAACCACATTAGCTGTATTGGTGTGCTTGTTTATCATGAAGATAAGACATTTCTTTCTAACAATCCATAGGTGCTTATTCTGGAACCTGAAGTAATGTGGATTTGGAAGTAGTAGAAGAGATAGTCAAATTTATATGCAGAATATTACTAGTTGGAATCATAGAATTGTTTGGTTTATCATTGTTAAGAAGGGACAGAAAGTAAACTAAGTTACAAACGTAAAGAGGAAGTGGGGGAAAGAGGAGAAGGAGAAATGGATGTGTATTAAAAAAGATGCTAGGAATTGTTTAAAATTGGTAAGATAAAGCACTAAAAGGTTGAATAGTAAGTCAAACAGACATTAATCTGGCACAAAGTAGCATGGCTGCCTGGGGGTCAACTGTGTTATGTATCTGTAATTCTTCATTAGGTAATTTTACTCAGCACAAAGTTGTGGAAAGTACTTTTCTCAGGAAAATGTGATGTTTGGAGAGAACAAGTTTGCCTTTGCAGAGGTATGTGACATTTAATATTTGTAAAATGTTTGATTTGATGCCATGGGATATGTTGATTTAGAAATTGTAATGGTACAGAATCATCAGGGTACATCAAGTGTGTTTTAAGAAAATGGTTAATAGGTAATCAGTGTGGAGTATGTGGAGGTCCTATGAGGATTAATTTTAAATCTGATGGTGTTTAACCTTTCTATTAGTGATGAAGGAGAAATATGGAGTCATTACTGATAAAAGCATGCAGATGACAACAGGGCTAGTGCCATGGTAAGTAGTGATCAGAGGAGCGCTAAGTGATCTTGCAAGCTGGAGTGCAAGAAAGCACTGTGTGTTCTGATACAGAAATGAAGACGTGCCTCCAGCCTCAAGAAACACTATCAAGGAAACAGTGATTAAAAAAGACTGAGAAACCATACTTTTTGATGTGTGATCAAATGTATTTGAAATAGGAGGAATACTTGACATTATTATTATGTCATTGGAATACTTGATCTAGCTCATGCAGCATCACAACTCATGAAGGACTAAAAACTCAGGGGAGCTCAGAAGAAGAACTGTGTTGAACCACTGTGTATTTGGAAGCACACCTTAAAAATTCCTTAAAGCTGCCAGTAGAATCTATTCAGTAATTCAAATTTACAATATTTGATCTGGGTTTGCAAGCATGAGGTAGAGAACTGCTGTTTAATAATTGAGGCAGGCCACTAGTAGAACAGGCCTGAGTGACTAAAAAGATTTAGACTGAAAATTAAGTGAATTAATTTTTGGAAAAACTGAAGAGTTGAAGTGGTTGTTCATTTGGTAACTGTGATCTGAAAGGGATGCATGAGAGTGAGCTGGCTGATGACATTATGAGACCATTCTTCATAACCTTTGAATAATCATGAAAATTTGGAGAGAGGAGAACTGGAGGAAAACAAATGTGACTCCTGGTTTTAAAAAGAGTGACTGAGAGGATCCAGGAAGCGACAGGCAGGTCAGTGTCACCTCAGAAGGTGATGGAACAACTAATTCTGGAAGCCATTTCCAGGCATACGAAGGACGAGAAAGTCATCAGGAGCAGTTAGCATGAATGCACCAAGGGGAAGTGACCAACTTGATAACCTTCTTGACCACCTTAATAACCTGCTATGATGAAATGACTGATTGGATAGATGAGGGGAGAGCACTGGGTATTGTCCACCTTGACCACAGTAACTCACAGAGAAGCTGACAGAGTATGGACTGGATGAGCCAACAGTGGGGCTGGCAGAAAACTGTCTGAACAGCCAGCTCCAAAGGGTGGTGATCAGTGGCACAAAGTCTCAGTTGGAGGCTGGTGACTGGTGGTGTACCTGAGGGTCCAGTGCTATTGAGCACCTTTGTTAATGATCTAGATGAGGGGGCAGAGAACACCCTCAGCAAGTTTGAAGATGACACAAAACTAGGAGGGGTGGCTGATACACTAAAGGATTGTTCAGCAAGGGGAAGTGCAAAGTCCTGCACCTAGGTAGGAACTAGCCCTTGTAGCAGTGCAGGCTAGGGTCTGACCAGCTGGAGAGCAGCTTTGCAGAAAAGGCCCTAAGGATCATGGTGAGCACCACGTTGACCATGAGCCAACAATGTGCCCTTGCAGTAAAGGCCAGTGATATCCTGGGTTGCACTAGGAGGAATGTTGCCAGAAGATCAAGGGAGGTGATGTTTCACCTCTGCTTAGCAATGGTGAGGCCACAGCTGAAGTGCTGGGTCCAGTTCTGGACTCCCCAGTACAAGAGAGACATGAGTATACTGAAGAAAGTTCATTGAAGGGCAGCAGAGGTGTCTCTCCTGTGATAAAAGGCTGAGAGAGCTGGGACTGCTCAGCATGGAGCAGAGAATATTCAGAGAGATCACCATCTATAAATACCTGAAGGCAGGGTGCAAAGAGTGCAGAGCTCCGCTCATTTCAGTGGTGCTCAGTGACAGGACCAGAGGCAACAGGCACAACTTGAAACACAGGAGGTTCCTTCTGAACAGCAGGTAACTGTGAAAGATGTAACTAAACACTGTCATAGGTTGCTCCTGGTGGTTGTGGAGTCTCCAGCCCTAAAGATACTCAGAAACTATTTGGGTCTTGTCACTTGGCACACATTGAATTCTTACCACACATTGAAATCTTTAGACCTATTTGCTTCCTCAAATACGGAGACCAAACATAACTTTTATAAAGACTTTTAAATATTTAGAAGTGCATTTATACAAGAAGAAAATTGCCCCAAAAGTTCAAGTGTTTATTGTTTTCTAAGTAATTGAAAGTAAACCAAGAAAGATACTCCAAAATACTCTTAAAAATGTATGGGTGTACACCATATATAACAATTAATTGTATAACAATAGTGTGGCACTTTCAGATAACTGAGCCAAAAACCTCTGAGCTAGTCTAATCTATCATAAATCAATGATACTGTCTTAATCTATATTGTTTGGAGACATGAGCATACACTTAGGTTTTATTAGACTGTCCTATCCTGAAGCAAACTTTGGCAACTGAGAGTGTAAGACCTTCCCAGTGTAACATACTGGGGCCCCAGGAATATCAGACCCTTTTCACAAAGGATCAGAGATGCTTATCCCAGTATTAGGACCTGGACAAAACATCCCTTGCATCAGGCATGGAACAGGAATTAATGGAAAGCAAAAAATTATTTGAATCAACCTGACAGTCTTTGGATTTGTTTGTACCTAGATGACTACAGTCCCTCACACACAGAGTTTCTACAAAGTTAGAAAGTGTGAAGCTCTATGTGGCCTCCATATCTTTTTTTTTTTTTTTTTTTTTTTTTTTACAATACAACATTTAAGCAAGTTTACTACTGACTTAATCCTATTATAGGCAAGAATTGAAAGTAATTATTTTATCTGGGTAGTGTAGTGATAGTGCCCTGTTCTTCTGTGTGGGAGGTTCAAGAGTTCACTCCTTGGGTCGTATATGCTGGGGCATGTCAGTGTTGCAGTGGTAATGTTTTCGGTAGTATCAAGTGTGGCTCTCTCTTATAGTTGATGAGACCTTGTCAGAGGTTTCTAAAATTAATTAATTCTTTTCCTTCTGAAAGAAAGTTATAGATGTGTTTAATGAAATAAAGTATAATTTACTGCAAGAGATAGTGGCTAAAACAGAAGGAAGAAAAGCAGTAGCTAACTACATTTAAAAATAGAAATTTATTTATACCTGTAGCACAGTTAAAGCCTGTTGTGCTGACTGAATTTAGCAAGCAGACCTGGGATTCAGCCTTAGTGCTGCTAATGACTGGAGGCATTATTGATGTAGTGAACTAATTACCCGTGTGATGAAGTTGCCTGCTGGAGGTTTTTGACTGCTTCATCACTGTGGCACCTCCTACAGGTTAATTCATTGAGCAGCACAGGTAAAACCTCCAAATGGAGGTCCTACTCTCCTTTCGTCTGGGCACAGAGTTGTACTGACAGCAGTAAATAAATGAGATGAATATTTTCCTGAATTATTGATTGAGTAGCTAGAGCTGTATCAGAGAACCAAATGGTTGGGGATACATCTGTAGCAGTTCATACTCACTGCATGGGAAAACGTTAAAAAGCAAACCAAAAAGAGTAACAACCTTTGTCACCTGAAGGAAAATCCACGGGTTAAAAAATAAGAAAGGGTGGGAGAATCTTGGATTAGCAGGCAGGAGAGGGGCTGCATGGGCTTCAATATCTGTTTGAATTCTTTCTATATATAAAATTCTTTTATGGTATTTGTTCTCAGATGTCTCAGTAGACAGATTAGAACTCAAAACATAAAGAGCTCATTTAATTAGATGATAAACTATTTCACGTAGAGTTTATAGGGAAAAATACCACTTATAAGGCAGTCTGATAAGGAGAGGAATGAATACAAGCGTGTCCTGTCTGTTTTTTCTTTTGCTCTACCCATTGAAGAAGTAGAATATAAACTTCTGATCTGTTGGGCAAAAGAATTATAAAATTTATCTTAATGTTACTAGTTTTTAATAAATATTTTGATGCTGTGAAATCCTTTATAAAAATTTTTTTATGTTTTTTTGTGGGTTTTTTTCTGTTTTTAATTGTGGCATAGCTGAAAAGCCTCTTGAGTCTAGCAAAGCTAATGCTGCCTTTGTTCTTTACTTAAAGCTAGAACTGTGTTGTAAATAGTCTGTATTTCTCATCCAAGCTTAATATGTTGTTATCTAAGAGGATGCATTAAGTGTTCTCTAACAACTGCAGAACTCATCAAGCAAATGGAAAGATTACCCCTGAAATCAAGCTTCAAACTTTTATTTTCTCACAATCAATAGACAAGTAATGCACGTTGGATTTATAATGATATTGAGATTGACTGCTTAAATCCTTTTTAAAGTTCAAAGCTGGAAACAGATTGTGTGTACAAGCAATCCACAGCAGAGTTTCTAAGTAGGGGCTTTGTGATAAATAAGTGAAATTGGGTTTGACTGAAATGGCCCATCAGTCCCATATGGGTTTAGCAGGAAGATTTCAGGCTCAAAAAAGACAGAGGTTTGGAGAAGCATCAAGCACTGGTTTCACATCACCTGAGATTGCTTTGTGGAGTCTACTGGGAGAGGTAAAGGCAAGAGTCTCGTTAAAAATGAGCAGCACCAGGGAGAATGATTTAGCTTGAAGTACACTTTTGGTTTTTAGCTTGAAGAGTTTAAAGGCGAAGATACATTTTAAAAGCTCAACTGGCAGATGAGAAGAATGCTGTCAGGTTTCTCAATGAAATCCCTTTATATAGAGATAAATAGCATGTTTTAGTAGTTTTTTGACATCATCAGGAAAAAAAATAAAACAACCAAACCCAAAAACTTACTCAGCTCAGAATGTCCTGATAGTAGGATGAAATGATAGTTAATCTCTCAGCTATCAAAATTGGATTTTGATAAAACATATTGTCTTCAGTCCTGATGTCTGATAACTTCAGAGGCAGTATTTACTGCTTGTAAAAGTCGTGGAAGCTGGCCAAGAAGGGAGAATATCCCTTTGAGGATATTCTTCCTGTGCTAGCGGTCGAGCTATGGTAACCTAAAGTTTATGTTGGGCCCATTGTCTTAGAGCTGGCTTTTACCTAATCAAGACTTTGAACTGTTTTGCACTGTTGTACTTACTGACTTTAGTAAACACGATACTAAAATTTAAAAATCAGTATGAAGCTCTTACTTGCTTTTTATTCAGATATAATCTGTGCTGTTAACAGATACAGTTATAGTTGTTACACAGTAGTTAAAGTAATTTAAAATATCATAGGTTTTGATTAGTCTATGAGAGCTTAATGATTACTTGTCAATGTCTATCCATTTACCTAATGCTGTAAGGCAAGAAGTGAACAAAGAGACATTGACCTAGGAAGTAACACTTTAGTTTGGTTTGTTCAGTGAGAACAAGTGTTCTTTATCTCAATCTGAATTGTAAGTAACATATTGTTGAAGCAACATAGTCTTCTTTTCATTGTATCATATCCAGAAATGCAGCTCATAGCTGTTTGTTTTGTGAAAACTTGTATGACTCCTGTCACACCCATAGACAAAACAAGTGACTGCTTACTGTATTGTTTATTTTTGCCTTCATTCACATCCATTCATTCATGCATATACATTACATGGGGAATAGGGAAAAACTTTGTGGGGAGAGTAGTTGAATAGCACAATTTCTAACCAAGAATTAACATGTTGGATTTTACTAATTTTAAGAAAAAAAGCTCTATTTTTCAAAGTTATTAAAAAGTACCTTAGTGAAAATCAGAATCCAGTGGGATCAGGAATTTAATGGCTTTGTGAATTGAATGGCTGGCAGTGCTGGTTGTGGAAAAGGTGGTTTGACTGTCTGTTATTAGGCTGTATTTCCCCCGAGCCCTAGGACAGATGTAGCATGAAAAGGTTTGTCCTCATGACAAACTGAAAGTTTAATACAGTATTTCCCGAACAGATGTTAGAGAAATGGTCTGGTGTGGTCTAATAATGGCAGTCTTGATGATTGTATCTTTCTTAGGTTACATTGTGATTTAAATAAAGTGTTGGGGTGAACGGACCCTTTATTATGATAAACATTGGCTGCAAGGCTCTTCCTCCCAGCTGGGTTGGGGGGGGAAGAGTGGATCTCCCCACCCTGTTTTTTCCTTCCTTCTGAATTGCATTTTATTTCACTTCAGATTTCCCATTATAATAAGGTTCTTTCCTGAACATACTCTGTGCAGTTCTGTATTGTTTTCCACTTGTACAGTTTTGTGTGGCTTCCCAAACGTCTTCCCCTGCTCTTCCCTTCTCTGGACGAATCTTTCTGGGACTCTGCCGTGCTGTATTTTAGTGAGTTACAAAGGTACTGGGGTACTCTGGTGAGGTGAAATGAAAAGGACTAAGCAGTTTTTAGGATAATCAGTTAAAAAACTGGAATGAATATGAAAATACTGAAAGCAGACAGCTGTCTTCTTTTCTTGGAATTTGTTTATCTTCAACAGATCAGCACAATTGCTTACATCCCTAGTAAATACCAGATTAACAGTGAGTGATTCTTGAGCTTATGCTTTTTCCGGGCAGCACTTCACCTAAGGAAACAATTTAGGATTTTGCCTTTAGGACTTGGTAGCTTTATAGGAGCAAATTAAACCAGGAAAAAAAGAAATCAAATTAGTAATTACTTAGTGTGTTTAGATATTTTCTTTTTCATTACAGCTGCACATGCTTGGGCATATTTTGGTGATAGATCTCGTCAGTGAACTGAAAGGAGGTAAAATTGCAATAAAATCCAAATGAGGAAAGGATAGAGGTATTCTACATAATTAAACTAATAGGGGCAGCATCTGTCACCGATATAAAAAATCACAAATAGATGCTGAATGGAAAAGAGATACCTATGGTATGTGTTTTGTCCCTCAGCTGATAAAATGGTGAAGTGCTGCAGACTGCTGCTGCTTCAAAGTCACAATTGGGGGAGGGGTATGTGTGGTCCAGGAGCTGGGCTGAAAATCAGCCCTCTTTCTTTTCTTCCCTAGGAAAGAGTGCAGAAAACATTGTCATGTGTTTTACTGTAGTTTTTCAAAACAGAGGTGTCATTTCAAGTCCTTTAAGAGGTACTGCATGGTGTCAAAAAAAAGTATGCCTAATTGTTACCTTCTGTATATATTAATACCCTGTGTACATCCCAACCTCCTGGTTATGTCCTTACTAATCTCCACTTCAAGTAAACGGGGAAAAAATAATGTCTCCCATATCTCTGTTCCATAGCATCTGCTTTCTTTGCCAGCCAGGATGACTGAATGCTTTTACATATTTAATAAAGTGACTTTGTGCATTGCTGGGTGGTAGCTAGGAAAATAAATTAAGTAAATCCTATGATATAAACTGTGTGAAATAGGTGTGCAGTTGCATTTTTGTTTTTCTTAGTAGGCTTATTCCACTGCCAGAATATTGTTTGAATTTTTAATTCTGTTTTAAGTATGTGAAAAGACAGTTCCTTTTGTTAGTTGCCTACAGGTCAAAGCTTTATGTCAAAACGTTTCAGAAAGTTTATAAAAGAGATTTTTGCATTTGGAAGAACATCTTTGTCATGTATTTGTGATAAACAAGATGCAAAACATAGGGCAAATCTCCCTTTTATTTATTCATTTTTGTAGTGATCTTGACCATGGTCCAGAATTTCATCAGGTTCACTCAGCTGCAATAAAAATGTAAATCACCTGTCTCCCTTTTGCAACCGTTATGTCCAATGTGATCTTTTTAATAAGATATATACACCTGTATAGGTTAAATAGGTGTTACAAACTGGACTTCTAGTTTTTCTTGTAAAGTCATTCCAAAGTACTTCTCATATAAAAAAGTCATTTTTATAAGGCTTTTTAAAGAAAGTTATTGTAACATACATTTCTAAAGTCAGTTCCCTAATCTCAAACTCAATTTAGGCATTAAATTAATAATTGAAAAAGACATCAGTATTTATACCAAAAAAGAAATTAAAACTGAAAAAAAAATCCCAACCATCCCTCAACCACTAAAATTTATCCATAGCAGCTATTCGTACGAGAAATGTCTCTTAGTATTCACTTCTGTTGAACTGGAAGACCAGCTAGTAGTTTTAACACCTAGCATGATATCCTGCCCTAAAACATAAAATCTGATGACTTCTGCAAGTATGCTTGTTTTAATGTTACCTTTCAAAATAGGGTTTCCTGATTCAATTTCTGTGT
This sequence comes from Corapipo altera, assembly GCF_003945725.1. NCBI lineage: Eukaryota > Metazoa > Chordata > Aves > Passeriformes > Pipridae > Corapipo > Corapipo altera. The sequence goes on from NW_020884903.1 coordinate 1,915,809, forward strand.
AATCCTGTAGGTTCTTTATTGGTTTGAACACCCAGATATTTCTCTTGGTAGATATCCTAGCTAATTATGATATTATCTATCACTAATATTGCAAAGTCAAACACCCTGGCATTAAAAAAATGCCAGAAATAAGTTTGCTCATGGAATATGCACCCATTTTTCCATAGGTGTCATAAATATTCACTGATACAAAAATGACACAAATGTGTGGATATTATTTGCTTGCATAAGATGAATGATATTTATTTTAAGAGCCCTTATTCAGTGTCTTGGCTTGGTGAGTGGTGTCTGTTCTCGTGTCTGTCCCATAGCTCAAAGGACTTTAAATGCACATTTTGAGAGGAAACGTTTTTCAGGGTTTTTCACTAATGTCCAGAAATCCAAATTTTGAATTCTTCTCAGTATTTATTAGGCAAATGTAATTGTTTAGAAAATATTTTATTTGACTAAATATGGGTAGGTTTCCAGGGGAAAGTTAGAACTGGCAGATATGTAAATTCAGCTTTGCTACAGTGTCCTGTGTCACAAAAACTGAAACATTTTTGACCACATTTATGTTGTTTCAGTTTCTGTCAGGTAAGTGGAGGGAGAACAGAGAGAACAACTGTAAATGTTTTATGAACATGTGGTGAGCTTTTGAAGTCTCATAAAAAACAGCTTTAAATGTTTATCTGAGATTATTTTTTTTTCTGTATCCTGTCATCACCTGAATACTGCTGAAATTGTGTTCATGAATTCATAACTCTCTAGCATTCTCATACCACCTTTTCAGCATGTCTTAGTACATTTTTGTATAATTTTTTTAACTCTTGTTCTCCCTCATGGACAGAATTAATATCTGGCCTTTCTTAGTTGTAAAGCATACTTTTGCCTCATCATCTTTGCTCTGGCGCATGAGATTTTTTCCAGACAATTCTTTCATCCTCTGCCGTTTTCAAAACCCTTTCTGAGCACAGCCACTATCAGAGAAGTTATCTAATTTTAAAATCTGTTTCCTTTTGCTCTTCTTTCTCACCCCCGTGCATATGTAGACATGACAAAATGTAGATACTGTTTTAAATTTGATCCACTTTGTGCAGCACATGGGTTTTCAGACTCCCTGACCAGTAATATAGATTACAAGATTTAATTTAGAGCTCTGAACACTCGCCTTTAGTAGAAATGAAAAACTTGGTATATTTTGAGAGAAAATAAATGTTCCATTTTAAAACAGACTACCCACTGTTGAAAGCTTGCTTGTAAAGCCTGGATAAGAATATTTGGTGCATGTATGTCACTGCAGATACGTGGCAGCTCTGTGTGTACTTTGGAGGCACAGAGAGAAGAGTTTCTTTTACTAGCTATCTCTGAGCTAGCATGTCTGGAAAGCCCTTTAAACATGCAATGCTATAACAACTTTGAAAGGGAAAGTAGAGCCTTTTTTTGCTGAGAATCTACACAGAAAGCAGATCCAGGCAGACCACTATGTCCAGTTTCTAATATGTTCCTTAAACCGTCCTTTTATGTACCTCCAGTTTGTTTACTCAAGTAAAACTTGAATTTTATTTCAGCTTTATTAGCTCAACAATTTATTGATTTCAGGGAAGCAAACTGTTTTGTAGTAGGCAATTCCTGTCATCACCCAATCTATAGTAAAGTTATTCAGCAGACAAGACCTGTGGCACAAGTTTAAAGGCAGGATTTTAATTTTTTTTAATGTTAAAAATTGTCTATTAATTCCCACTGTTGCTTTCTCCATTATTGAGTTTATAATTGGGATTGATTTTTTGTTTTCCACTTTATGACTGCTTATCTACCCCCAAAGGCGTAGTTGTTTGTTCTCTGATGGGATAGTTTGTCAGCTTAGAGGCTCAGGATCCCATTTTCCTAATACTGTGTTTCTAAGATCACTTTCTAATTGTCATGAGAGTGCCTAGATAGGGTGATTGTCCAGAGCAGTAACCCTTGGGGATAAGCTGACTCATTCATGGTTTAAGCAAGCTTAGCAATTGTAGTTTGTCACAGTTTTTCCAGTTATTTTAGTTTTCATTTACCTTGGTATGTTGTCCTGGTGATGTGCTTGGTCCATTGGTTTTGGATGCAGTGGTGTTCATGAGCACAGGAGGGAATGCAGTTGGCTGAGGAAGGGTGTATTGTTGGTTTGGGCAAAGGCTTTTTTTTTGTTATAGACAGAAAGGAAAGATCCATTGCCTAATAGGACATGAATCTTTCACTGCATTATCCAAACTCCCTAACATGTCATGTTGTCTAGATGTCCAGCTTTCAGATCAGATATAAAAATCTTTATTTCTGTTTCTAAGAGTTGCTACATTGTATTTACACAAGAGTTAATTGACGTAAACATATTCTCAGTATGAAACTGAAAATATAGAGATAGCAGAATTCGGAATACTTTTTAAATAAGATAAAGGAGAATACTAGTAAAATGGGGAATTGAGTAAACTCAGCTTCTGGGTTCACATATTCTGCAATAGGATTCATGGTACTATGGCAGACCATAAACCACAGGTCTTTGCTGTAAAGAAAAAAATTATTTTATCCTGAAACAGGGCCATTGCATCAGTTCTGGTATGCACATACCTTCCTTACCAGTGCTAGCACTAACACAACAAGTTTTAGCACTTGTACACTTGGCAGCAAATTTTTTGATGGAAAGTACATATTGATCTGAGATCTTTGAAGTATATAAACCCAACAAAAATAAAGCAGTGTGCAGTGTAACTTGAAATTTTTCTATATTATTTTTTGTGACTTAATGGATTTTGTCTTTTACTATCCTAGTATTTGTTAAGATATTCTTTGAGAATGCTTCATAACAAATGTCATAGTTGTAAAACACAAAATAGTTGGAATAAAACTTTATTCACAATAGGAAAAATATGGTGTATTCTTTATCCCTTTTACTGTAATTGGTTGCTTTCACCTTAAATTATATTCCTTGTTTGAACTCATAAATTTTTCAATATCTAAAGTAATTTAACCAAATAAAAATAGAAGCATCAAAAAAGGACTACATTTAGACAATGACATGGTTATATTGAACTGGATTCATGATGCTTAAATGGATAATTGCAGTTGAAAGAATCACAGGCTGTAATAGACTGTGTTGCAGCTTTTGCATTTGTCAATTCATGTCCTTTTAGGAATCCAAAAATATCTATAAAATGCACCATAAGCCAAAGAATCTAAGTGGGGTATGGATCTCCTGTTTTACTTATAAATATTTCAGTCAGCAAAGAACTCATCCTTTAAAATACAGTTTGGCAATCCAAACTGTGATGTCAGTATAACAGGCAGGGAAATTGCTTTGCTCGATTAAACTGGGTAACACACAATATGTATTATGATTGTTATTTTCAATTCTAATAGCAAAAAATGAGCAGAATTTCTCAAGTGTGCTACTTTATTATAAACAACTGCCTGTCTTGGCAGTGACTCGTGTTTCAAAACAGTGCGACGATGAGAGACATTAAAGACCACTGTTAATTGCTCAGATTTTAGCAGTGCTTGTTGATACCATGTGTCCATAACATTTTATGAACTGGGACCTTGTACAGTAAGGGCATCATGACTGGAAAATAGACAAAGCGCTGGAGAAGAAGGCAGTAGGGCTTCAGCAGTGGCAAATGTAGAGGTCTGTCAAATGTTATGAACTGTTTCTGAAGAACTTCATCTTATTTGTGGTAGAGTCAGATGTGAGGGTCAGAACTTTAGGGAGAGAGCATAAGCCACTAGGCCTGTTGATGACTCTTGATTTACAGTAATTATATCTTGGCTAATTTAGCTAAGCTTTTTTTTGTGTTTTGTTTTTTTTCAATTAAGATGTTGAGTCTATAACCTTGCCTCCACTTCCAACTGCTATATATGTCATTTTAATCTCCAAAAAGACTTTACAAGAAGTCATGGCTGTGCAAAGCCTTCATTAGTATTCATCTTATCCTTCATGGCTGGCTGTAAAAAGAAACATGGCTTGGCATCTGTGCTGTTAAAGGTCTTCTGTATGCTGGTCAGTTCTCTGGTTAGGTGACTGTACAGCTTGATTACTCATAGTAATACTTGCTGCACTCTCCTTATTAGTTGTGGGTGGAAAGGGCTTAGGAATAGGAGTTAAGAAGTTCCTTTAAAACTCTTCCTATAGCAGATGTGAAGGTTAGATACTCATTTTGAGGAAATTGTAGTAATAGTAAACTTGCAAAAGTTAGAAGGATGTAAATGGCAAAAGGACATAAAGGACAAAAAAAATAGCTATAGACTTGCAAGAGAAATGAAAAACAAGCGGTGAGAGAGACAAGAGGTCTAGACAAGTAGAACAGTCACTCTATTTATGTACATTTTTGACATCTTCCTAATTCATAAGAAGCAAAAGAACCTTTACTAACAATCTGGAATCACAACTCATGCCATTTTTCTAGTACTGGACATTTTGCAGTGCTTGGCTTCTGGGTTTGAGCAAGAGGACACCTTAAACTCTTCTGTCTTAACACTAGAGATATATATGTTGTAATGAGGTGTGGGAACTATTCCATACATTCATTGGTCCTGGTTTGGATTGCAAACCCTGTTTTATGCCAGGTTTTACTTGGGTGTGTATTTTTTGCCAAGCTTGACTACATTGTACGCTGCATAATTTGGTATTTAAATATATGTCCTATTATCATTTGTAGTACTTTTGCAAGGAAACTACCTTTTGCTTCACCTGTGGTTTTTTATTGTTATTCCTTATAAAAAAGCACAGTCTGTGAAAGTTGATGTTTAGCATTTATGTCTGAAACTTAGCTTGTGACATATTTTATGAAGTTTGGAGTAATATTTATGCAAGTAATGCAAGTACTAGAACAAATGCATAAATGACTGCCTAAATTTCTAAGCTTTCCCTTTGGAAATGTTGCAGATGTTATTTAATATACTTTATAAAAATCTCTTGTATTTCTCAATTTGTTTAACTTCAGGAGAGAGAGAATTTATATATGTTATTATCATTGAGGTGAAATGTTAGCGTTTGGAGTTGTCAGTTTTTTAATGGGTTTTCTGTTCCCACTGGATTATCTAATTGAATCTTTTGCACTTTAATTTGTACAGAAAGAAGCAGTGGCCAGAGATGCCAATTTCCCTCATACTCTTAGACCTTAACAGAGACTTCGTGTAGAAAGATATTTTAGAACAAAGACTAATACAGGATGACCTGTATCTGAGGGCAGGCCAAACATGGTGTGTCTGGAAAGGCCAATGTAATGCTCTCACTGTTAAGAGAATAAAAAATTAAATTATTCAGCAACTGCATATAAAAATAATTTCTGTTGAAGATTATATGCTTGCAAAGTTCTTGCCATGAATATCAAATATACAGCTGGACTAGCCATTAGGAAGGCTGGACTTCAGTTAGGTGAAGTTTGTCAGGTATAATGAAATTTTGCCTTCTATTCTGCATTTTGTTAAGGTATTCTGTAATGCCATTTTCTATGAAAATTTAGATTTTTGAAGTAATTTTTAAAGCTACATTTTGTCTGTTTCCTCTTTTAATATAGCTTGGCAAGGCTAAGCCTACTGTGCCTATGGAGAGATAACAGAGATGATGAATAGCCCTAAAGTTTAGTTTTGTTTGAACAGCTGCAGAATTTCCTTTAATATGGACAGAAATATCTGTGACTGGGGTTATATTTATTTTCCCAAATAGGAAAGATGTCATTCTTCACTGGAGTGAAACATCAAATAAAACAGAATTTTGTAACCCCGTGTTAGTCTCCTGTTGGCTGATAACGACGTAAAAAAGCTGGAGAAGTTTCCTCTGTACCACAGGATAAAAAGCAAACCTTTTCCGTTTTCTTGTGGATGATGTCAGAATCTATTCTTCTAAATTCAGGACATTGTTTTTTTCCCTACCTCAGCCTGAGATAGAACAGGCTTTTATAACATGTTATTCTTTTCTAATTTACTTAGAAGAGAGTGAGGAAAAAAAAAGAGGAAATAATACTGTTTTCTTTCTAAGAGCTTGAGATAAGCATAGATTGACATTTTGCGGCAGATGTGCTGTATTGTATCAGAGGCCTTGATCCCACCCCTGCTGGTACTTGTTTGCATCGCAGCACACCTGGGAGCACCTAGGCCTTCCCTTACTTGGAAACCAAGGTACAGCAATAGGAGCTGATGTTCCCACCTTTATGGTTTTCTTTTAAAATGTAGGTCCTCAGGCATGAAATAGTTTGTTTATCCCAAGGAATGCTAATATTGCAATCTTTTAATATTCTGAGTTTTGCTGTTTTTTATTTTGCTGTTTAGTTTTTGATACCTGATGCTTACATCGTAAGAGAAAATTTGTCTGCGGTCCTAAATCTGCTTTTTTACCATTGGAATTTTGTTTTCACGACAAGGTTTTATGCCCTCTCAGAAAGTGATGATTAATAAATAGATAAATGTCTGTATTAAAAGATGCTTAAAAAGGACACAGCCTGCATTGAATGATGTTTCAGTGGTTAGGATTAGCTATTCATAATCTGTTATCCGCATACCTTGTTTAATTTTTGTCTTTGTGTTTCTTTAACAGGATGCTGTACTTTTGACGAGCCTCTCAGTTCCTGTGGCTATAGTCAGTCAGATGATGATGATCTTAACTGGGATCAGGTGAACGCACCGATAAAGCCATCCTCAGGTCAAGGGATGCCATCGGGTTGGTCTTTATTTTGCTTTGTTTCTCTTTGGTGTTAGCTTATGTGTTTATTCAGCATTACTTGACAGTACTTTTGTTAAAGTGCTGCTTCATCTAAATCTGTTTGTTAATTGCAATCCTCAGATCTTTCAAGTGATTTTTATGAGGGATATTTTGCAAATCAAAGGTTTTCTTTTGTTATGTGGGGAATATAAAGGTTAGAAAATAGAAGTAGAAACTTGGTGTCATCAGAGAAGGTAGAAAGAAAACAGAATGGTGTCATGAAAATGAATCTGAAGTAGTACTAGAAACGGGCAGACGGGACTACTGAGATTCAAAGGAAGAAGGACTAATAAGAGATAAAGATGGCCTTAGGCATTTTCATTGAAAGAGATATTAATCAAAATCTGCTATGAAAAGAAAGAGAAAAGGAGGTGAGAGAAAAAGCAGAGCTATCCCAAAACAAAGGGTCTCAATGATAATGTGCTTGTTGCGTTTAAAAGATGTTTGTGATACTATTAGTTAATGTATTTTGTGCAGTGCATGCAGTTGGACCTTGTTCCATAGCAACAACCCTTGCATTCTGCTGAACTATAAACTTACTCTGTTAATGCAATCATTCCTTTAGGGCTTCACCCACACAAATTTGTAGAATCTGTCCATTGATTTTAAACTATTCACTAGCCTAAAATTTACCAGTTGTTCTTTTTTTCTGGTTTTTACTAGACATGTTAAGAGTTCCCCCCATGTACTGATTTTCATCTCCTGGGAGATGACTGCCTTAAGCCCACCTCAGCACCTGCTTTGGCTTTATAGACTGAACCTCCTGTGACTATTATCACCTAAAAGTAGGCGAAATGAAAAGACCACTACATAAAATCACTGATTGTAGCATTGTGAGACTTCTTCTGCATTAACCTCGTAACAGTATAAATATATCCATAACACTTAGAACTAGTTTTTGAATAAGGCAATTAGGAGATAAACAATGTGAATGTTCAGAAGAGACTGTAAAACCAAAACCTTAACATATGCACTCATCAATAGTGTACTAATAAATGTACCAGTATATGATGTGTACCAATTGTCCTTAGGTATCTTTCACTTACAAAAATGCTTCCAGTGGTCTTCACTGTAGATTTATCAATGCTGCCCTGTGTTGTGGACATCTTATCTGAGGTTCATTGCTGAACTGAAATACCTTTTCCTTCAGCATCTTGTTTCCTCTGGCAAAGGCAGGACTCCCAACTTCAAGATGAATGTTCAGTTTATCTGGCACTTGGTTCATCCTTCTACGATAAGTTCATTGTCCCAGATAAAGGAGGTTCTTTCAAATTCCTTTTTAAACTGGCTTTTGTCCAGTGGTCTTGGCATATACTGCTAAACATTTTCTGAACTGTTTCGTTACTGCTTAATACTGTTTCTCAAGTTGGAGCTAACACACGTAGCTTATCAGTCATCTTGGCTTTCAGTACAAGGTATACATTCTTTTTCTCAATCACTGAAAATTCTCTTTCTATTCCAAATTTCATTAATTACCACACTTCAGTTTTGTGAAGGCAGTTGTTGGTATGTGATGTTCAGTCTTCTTGGCAGATAGAAGAGGTCCAAATCAATGTTCTCTTCTGTGATGACCACAGGCTTGAAGATGTTTTGGTTTGTTTTCCCAGTGGCAAGACTCCAGACTAGGGACTGGCGTTTCTATAGAGGGAAAATGATACATATAATTTTATTTATCTGATATCATACAGCTTGTTTCTTTTTTCTATTCCTGCCTTTTTATCAGAACTGAAATAATGTTCTGATGATCAAGTAAAAAAGGTATTAAATTCAGTAACAAGTTGTATTTACAGTTTAGGGAGTTTTATTTCTGCCCATAAAGGAAGTGAAATATGCTTTGGGAGCCTTGGGTCAGAAGATGAACGAGTTAGTCTGAGGAGGGTTGAGGATACTGGTGCCTTAAAAGGTCAAAAACCCCTTGGAGAGGGAAAGAAATGCTCATTTTTTGCAAATGAGAAGCAGTTGTCTCAGGGCACAATTCAGTCAAGTGGTATCTAATTTTTCCTCATAATTTCATCTAAGCAGTTTTTTCCTGTTCTTGTTCAAATCATCATCTTAATGATTTTAATTAGTTTTCAGTTAGCCTTAGCCAGAGGGTTATGTGATACACTTAGAAAATGGTTTCAAGTAGTTTGTCAGCAGTTTCTGAGCTACATATTTTAGAAGAAATAACTTCAGATGATAATGAATAGAACATCTTAGATTAATGGTTTGTGGGGAATTCTTGGCTTGAAAGCAAAATGCTTTATGCAACAATGTTGTAATACTAGACTGAAATAAGAACTCTCAGTTCAGTACTCCCTTGTCAGTAGAAAAAAATTAATACACGTAACATTCCTAATTTCAGGCAACATGCTTCAGTAAGTGAGTTGATGTCGATATATAGTATTTTGTATAATTTGGTGGCAGTCAGGGGGGGAAGCACACTAGTTATGGCATTTGATTTATTTTAATCCACATGAGACTGTTGAGAGCATAGCTGCACTTCAGATAGATAAATATTTTGGCTTGATATGTTATTTCAGTGGGACAAAAGAAATGTCATATAAGATTCGTGCATATGTGTGCATGCTTTAATGTACACTTTATCTGTTTACATGTTTGTGAATATTAATAGTTCTTTGAGAGATCTTGTTTTAGATAAAAATTGGGGAGATATATCAAAGATAATAATAAAAACTTTCTAAAAGTGTTTCTTACCGTGCAAGTCGGATTGTTACTGTAGCAGAGAAATATGAAGTTATCACTACTGAAGTAAATAGGGTGGTAGTACTCTAATTTTCTTGATAAATAAAAGCATGGCCTTTAGTGAGTTAGTAGTAATCTGAAATTGTGTTAAATAGACCCAAAAAGTAATGACATGTATGTATTTCTGTATATATTTGTATGAATTAAATGAGAGTGGTTAATTCATTGCTCTTCTGTTTCAAGTGTCGTGTGAGTCAGATGGAGTAAATGCTGTAGGAAGAGCAGCTCTTCCCTTTTCTCAGCCTCTGTCTTTCTCGTTGTCTTTCTGTTCCAAGAATGTGTTTATAATAGTGTTCACAACTATAATTATAGAAACACTTAGTCATTATTAATGCCATCTTGCATTATCCGACAGAACAGTTACAGCGGTTTGATATTAATGTGTTTATATAATACACATTCATAATTACAGTTGACTGTAAGTCCTCTAGTTGTAGACCAGTAAAGATGTCTTCAGAAAAACATGCCCAAACAGTACATTATGCTATTGGCAAGGTGTGGGCTGCAGGAGTGGCCTCTGCAAGAAGAGGCCAGCGGCCGCCCTGTGTTGGACACATCTGATTCCAGCTGTCTCCAGTGGACCCACCACTGGCCACAGCTGAGGTCCTGGTGGCACCTCTGAGATAGCATGTTTAAGAAAGGGTAAAAAGCACTGGGCAGCAGCTGCCAGAGAGAGGAGTAAGAATATGTGAGAGCACCAGGCCTGCAGGCACCAAGATAGTGAAGAAGGAGGGGGAAGAGGTGCTCCAGGTACTGGAGCAGAAATTCCCCTGCAGCCTGCGCTGAAGACCATGGTGATGCAGGCTGTCCCTCTGCAGTCCTTGGAGGCCCATGGTGCAGCAGAGATCCACCTGCAGCCTGTGAAGGACCCCACGCCAGAACAGGTGTGGATGCCCTGAAGGAAGCTGCAGCCCATGGAGAGGAGCCCACACAGGGGCAGGATTTCTTGCAGGACTGTGGCCTGTTGGCTGCCTACACTGCAGCAGTATACTCCTGAAGGACTGTATGCCATGGAAAGAGATTTTTTTTTTTTTTTGAGATATTTAAGTGCATTGTATTAATTCTGCTACAGGAAGTCATCAATGACAGCGATGCAATTAGAATGTTATGGATTACTGATAAGAAATACAAATATTGTCAAGAGTCTGCTCTGTTTGTCATTTGCTGGATATAATTTTATTCATGTCCATTTATTTTTTTTATGAAACACTGTGTTCAGTTGTGTAAAATCTTTCCACAGTGTTTTGCAGTTCCAGCTGATTCCTAAAGGACAGTAGCATAATTTTTATTCAAGGCAGTGGTTGGTTTGATATCTCTAAGGGGATGTCACTGCGTTTGCAATGAGTCACTGGCATCGGCCTTTCATTCGTTTTAAAACAGTTCAAATCCAAATAAAAATCAAATCTTCACAGGCTGCCTTTCAGTGCGTTGAAGGGATGTTTCCTGCAATGAAACCTTCTGTGTTTAATATAGTGCTGGTTGTAGCCAGGATGAGGATTCTGTTTGTGCTATTTGAGGTGAAAATAGATGATTTTCATGGCTATATGTGATTTTTTGAGTGGCCTAGTATTCTTATTTGTATTCTGAGTATCTAATGTTGCATAATGTTTAGCAATGCCTATGCAACGTCTGCAGAAAATGCTTATATTAATTATTGTTTTAAATGACCTAGTAACCAGACATGCATAGCTAGCAGGTGTCCTATAAACTAGACAGTGATTCAAAGGAGTATTTTATATTGTAGAATGTGAAGTAGTTGTGTGAAAAATGTACATTGTTGTTTAATTGTGCATAGAAGAGTTGTGATCCATTTTAAAAAGACAGATAAAGTGATCAGTTGGCAAACGTGCGGTTCAAGCCAACTCTAGTGTCTTACCATGTGAAGTTGTAGTTCTTTTGATTTTCCATTGTGATGAATACTTTGTCATTAAATATTTTTTAGCACTGCATTGCATTTATGTTTTATGTTAGCGGGGCTGCTTTTCTTCTGTTTTCATTCATATTGAAGATAATCCAGTATATTTCTTATTCAATCCTGTTTCCCCCAGATTACTTTAAATAGCTGTATTTTTAATTCATTTGAATGCTATCAAGAAATAATATAAAGTACTATCAAGATGTGGGAGTTGCAGCTTGCTCACTGTGTTAAATTTTTCCACAGAATTTTCTAGACCTGGAACACTAGCATGCTTAGCATTTTATCGCACATCCAGGTAATAGCTGCAGCCATTAAGGACATGCCTTTTGGCAAAGCAGCTCCAGTTCATGTTGACACATTCAAGCCAGTTTCCAATTAACTGTGTAAATTAATACCAGTTGCTGCCAATATGGAGCAACATGGAGATCAGACCGAGCAAACTGCCAGAATAGGGACCCAGCTACCTCTGTGCTGCCATGCAAGCACTGGAGGGGTTAGCTACTTTAAAAACACACCTAAAGACTTAGTGAGTAGGGCATTTAACGTGTTTGTTCAAAAACCAAAATAATGCCACCAGCTATGTCTGAGGTATTGCTTGTTGTTATAACTTACAGAAATCTTACAGTCATTTTTGTAACTTCTGATCTGACTTACAGGTTTCAAAACCTGGCACACAAATTCTGTGTTTATTACAAACATTGAGCATCCAATATTCTTGCTGAGGGAAGTAAAAGATTAATTAACATCAGAAACCCATTTTCTGAATCACTGACAGACAATGTTCTTGGCTTTCTTAACTCTAAAATAGACAATTTATTTTAACGTATTTTGCCTACAAATGAAGGCTAATACAAAAAGCCTAATAGCTTTCAAACAAATTAGTGCTAATGATTTCCTTACTCTTTTGTTATAGATGTTCTCTACATATGACTTTTTAGTTTACACTTTTTTCTTCTTTTATAGAACAAAATATTTTGAATATGAACAGTGTGGCTCATGAGGTAATACTTAACATAGATTACTGACTTTCAAATTTTAATTTGAAGCAGTGGGGTTTCTGTAGTGTTCGTAACTAACTTCGGCATATCAGTTTTCTTGTTTGCTTACAAGTTGCATCAGCCCTCTCATATTTGAGTACAAAATTGCAGAACATTCTACAACTTGCGGAATTAAGTGGGAGACACTGCATTAGAACCACCAATAGATGATAAAGATTTGTTAAAGATGTTTGGCTGGAAAATGGTGATATAATAAATTATGGCATTTTTTTAATATTTGAGGAACTCTCCTCTTCTGTTGAAGAGAGACAGAGGCTATATGAAAGATCTGGGAAGTCACTTCTCATTAAAACAGAGTATTCTCAAAGTAACCTGAAAGATAACGTTGACTGCTGAGGGTAATTCTGTGTAACACCATGTAGTGCTGCAGAGTGCTAAGCAAGTCCTCTAGCCTAATTCATTTACCTTGCTGTGATTACATGTCTCCTGCTGAGGTTATATCTAACACCTGCCATCATATATGCTGAGAAGCAGCTACCATAATAAGCTAGACACTGGAGCTGAGTTTACAATGGATTTCTTGACAACAAAAATGTTTAGGATTAGAAAGTTTTACTGTTATATACTGGAAACCCAGTCTCCCTCACCGTCTTCCACCCATAGTGCCAGACACTATCCTGCTGGTTAAGTGCATCAGAATCTAGTCTCATATTTCCCTGCTAAATTAAAAGTAGAACTACTCTGAATAAGTGGGCTTTTGTTTGTGTGTTTGTTTTACCTTTCTGGAGTATTCATGAGGAGTTCCTTCAGATGAGGTAGGAGTACCCCAACAGGAGAGAGGAAGTTGAGGTAAGAGAATCCCAACAGGAGAGAGACAAAGTGCTTCATGGTGAAAAACCAGTAAAAAAAATATTTTTTTTCATTACCTTCTGGTGAATTGGCATTTTTCAAGTGGAATATTGGTCTGGAAAAGAAAAATAAATTTACTTCTGGTGGGGGCTCTTGGTTCAGGAAAGACCATGGGAAGAATGTAAACTTTCTGTCCTGGGTATATGCCCAAGACATGTAAATGTACCTCAGGAAGCTTTAATCTAGGTAGTTTGAGACTCTATAAAATTATAAATGAAGTAGCACATGCTTTAGTGTAGGGTTCCCTAGGTACTCAGTGCTGAAGGCATGTTACAGCACCGTGCCATGGCTGTCTCTACTGAAACTGCTACAGTTTCTGCTCTAGTTTTGGCAGACTTGTGTTAAGTAGCAATACAATTTTTGTGCTTTTTGCCTGGCTTTTCTCTTCTGTTGAAAAATGAAAATACCAGTTCCTACAAAGCTGTGGCCAGTAAAAAGCCTGTGAGGAATGCAAATAAACAGTGAGTCTGAAGATCCTCCTCTAGGAGCTGCACTCACTACATTGCAGGATCAGGAGAAAAGAGAATAACCAGAGTATTCCTAAATAAGCTTTTTCTTGTTTAGTAATTAATCTACTGGAAAAAAAAGCCTCTTAATTTCTTGCAGTCTTCAGGGCTTTTCTTTCAGTCTCATACTTATCCCATTAGATTTCTTCTCATCCATCCTGCCCTTTAGAAACTAATAAAGTGTGGATCAAAACGTTTCCTTATATCTACAGGCTTTAAAGTGGGGAACATGACTGCCTCCATTTCAGAGCCTAAGTCAGTTGTTTCCTGAGTTGGAAGTCAGTGGCAGTGAGCTGGAGATGGATTCCGTCACTCCTTTTTAGGAGCACAAACATTAGGGTTTTTGCTGAAATTTAAGAGGGATTTCTTGTCTCAATTATATTTATGGGAGGTTTTTTCATCCCTTCTTACAGCACTTAATTTGTTGGCAAGCATTTATGACTGATAGTATGTTGTTAGCAGGTCTAGCTGTGACTGTAGTAAGAATGGCCAAAAAATCATTGATTTCAGGCAGAGGTCATTAAATGCTGTATCAGAAAGCAATTTGGCAAGCCTGTTGTTCGCAGAATACTGGTTCTTTGGGTTGAATTTGAAATTACTCTGAAGCACAAGATAGTGGTAAAGAAACCTTCTTCCTCATCAGTGTCAAAAACCAGACCTGTATGCTGATATTTTCATCACAGTTAAAAAACAATGTGTTTTTACCATCTCCTGTTATCTTTCTTCTTTTACCAGAGAATTATGTGGTTTAAATTACTTCATTAACCTTAATCAAGCCTCATAGGAAGTGCTTTTTGTAGTATTTTAAAATCTGATACACAGTAGAAGTGTACTGGAAAATGGCTAAAATTTTGCAGACAGTTAGTGTCTGGGCATAAACAACGTTTTTCCAATGAAAGGAATTGGTTCAGCCAAAAGCAGCACACTTAGGAGACTACATATTGCCACCTAGAATTTCTGCTTCCAATGTGTCTTCAAGTGCTCCCAGATTTCTACACTTTTTGGACTTTGCTTCCAAGTTGGGGAGAGTCATATGGCAGTTTGTCAAGTGGCAAATGTGGCAGCAGAGCTCAGTTATTGCACAAGCAAAATGGTTGGGTTGTATTTAAGTCCTCTGGTATTTCCCAACATATCAGACACAGTCTTAATCCTTTGTATATACTTACAGAACTCAGAGTCAGAGAAGAAGCAATTAAAAGGTTTTCATGGAACTTCATGAGCTGAATTAAAGAGCTCGGTACTTTTGTTCTCAGTGTTAAAGCAATATAGTTATTTCCCTCACCAGCTGACATGATGCTTTCTGCATCTAGAAGTCACATTTCCAATCAGCTGTATTTCAGTAGCATGACGGAAAAAAATCCTATCTGGACCTCATTGAAAATGTAATGATGTATACAGCCGTTTAGTGAGAAAACAGGTGCAGGTAATTATCCAAGTGATAACGTTGCAGCAGCTAATAACATCAGATATTTGTGATAATTGCATGCAAGCAATTGATCACAGTTCTGTGCTTCCCATGTTACAGATTTGCAGAACACCTTTCAGTACACATGTATTCATATTAGAACATGGAAGCCACAGATGAAATTTTCTCTCCAATATCTTCATATACTACGATTTTGCGTTAAGTTTAAATATGACTGTGTTGTTACTTAAATTTTTACTAGTTCGTTTTTCCGCGTGCTTTAGAGGGGAGAAATGTGCTTCCGCCAAATTTGAGTTCCTGATTTCCCCATACTCTTACAGCATTTACCTCTTCCAGATGTCATAGTGAAATCTTGTGCCATTCTGGTTTCTGCTGAAGGATGACATTAGTTGCTGTGTTGCAGCATTCAGCTCTTCCCAACACCCCAAACACTTTCACATCAGAAAAAGGTGAGCGTGACACCTGGATTCATAAAGGCACATAGAAACCAACAGTAGGATAAGAGTAAAATTAAGGTGCACAGGTTCAAAACAGTGATCATGGAAACTCATTGATACATAGATTGGAGCATTGTCACCTGGTCCTGAAAGCACCTAAGCACCTATGTAAGTCACACTGTAATGAAGGGGAGTTCTCCAAGTGCCTGATGCGTGTGCAGCTGAGCATGGTGGCACCATCCTGAACCCGGGAGTCAGAGGTTGTTCTTCCCAACATGTCTGTCTCCTGCAGTTGCACAAGAAATAGATTGAAGACATAGCAACGAAGGGCTGATCCCTAATGTATTCTCTTACTCATGTGTTGAGAGCTAGAAAAGAAGGGAAGGGAATGAAAATTTGCTAAAGAGGCAAATTTCTTTCTGTACAAGGCCTGCACAATAAGACCACTGCTCAAAGGAATTGGAGATGCTTCTTTCTGAAGCTTTTTTATAGTCATATCTTACAGTTGCAAGGAAATGGTCCCAAGATGAGAACCTAAGTTAGTCATTTGCCCTCTTTCTGCACATGAAAATGTTGTAGGGAAGAAATCAACGAGAAATCAATCTATAGAAGAGAAATTAAGATTTGTCAGGCATTTGAGAAGGCTCTGGAAGGAAAACAGAAGGTGAAGAGAAGCAGGTCCCTGGTCCAGTCTTTTGCCCCTACAGTATTTCAGAAATTTTCAGTTAATAGAAATCATAACCAATTGCTGTTTGAGTGGCACACAGCACTTACCCTGTGGTTCTCACATCTTAGGAAAGGGATCCTACCATTGCGCTATTACTTGAAAGGGCAGTGTCACAATCTCTTACAAGTGATATCCCAAGAAAAAACTGAAAGAGAGGACAGGCTTTTGGAGGAAGATTCTGGACTCTTCTGTATCCCAAATAAGGAAGTGTGGTTTTGTAGAAGCTAGCAGGGTACCTGAAGAATGGGATGTAAAACTTGCTGCTTTTCTTGGCATTTCCTTATGAGGTTTCCTTATTAAGCAATGACACTTTTGAAAATTCCATGATGATAGTTGATGAGGATCCTGTTCCAAGGAGATGGGTTGGATATTGTGCACCGACTCTTGAGCTAATACCTCTCAGAACTGATTAATCTAAAAAGCATCAGGCAGGACAAGGTGAAGATGTTACCTGAGTTCTGGAAGCTCACTGTGTAGCAGCAATAGTAATGATTAGGTGACAGAAACAAAAAAGTCATCATATTCTAGAGTAGACTTGATTAGCAACAGCATTAAGTTTCCTTCGTGAGTGCACCATGTGCTATGTGAGATTTTTAAGGCAACCTGTAGCCTTCACATTTTAGTGGAATAAATGGATGTACCGATAATAAAAATATGTGGTATTTTTCAGCAATCACATTTAGATGTTACGTTGGCTATGGTGTTCTTGCCGTGTTTAATTTTAGTGTGAGGCACATTGGTGAAGGCAGAAAGTTGTTTAGAGAAATGTCAATTCAGACACTACTTACATGGCTTGCAAAATGCAAGCAGCTTTACTGGCAGATTTTTTTTCCTGCTTTTTAGTGTAGAAGTACTAACAACTATATAATTAGTAAGAATTTAATTATTATTTTAGTTACAGTAAGGAAAAGCTATATTTTGCAAGGATATATTATAGTGCCTGTTGAATTTAAATTATCCATATTGTAGATTGTATACATCGAGTTGTACTTTTAAGGTAATGGAAAGTATTAAAACAGATCATTTTAGCTCCTGTGCAAGTCTATAAAGAAGCAAATTTCAATTAAAAAAAGAAAAAAGAAAAATCCCATGGAATACACATTGGATACGTTCTGTATGTACCAATGACGTCAAGATTTTTACATGTAAAAAGTGAATGTATATTTGGTGTGGTCTTCACAGCTGCATAGCACCAGCAGTATGACAGTATTTCACTGGTAGTACACATCTATTTTAATTAACCTTGTCCAGCCTCCCCTGTAGTTTCATCATTCTTGTCTCCATCTTCTCTTGAAGCCTAAATGTATGGGAAATGCCTCCAGTTCTTGATTTGACATTCTCTGTAGGTTCAGTATAAGGTTCAAAATAAATGCATCCATTTCTATCAGGTTATTCCCCTTTATAGATGGTAGATGTCATTTTCACTAGACTTCAGTATGTTCTGACTCAACAGATCATAAAGAAATCTTCACCAAAGTGTTTTATTTCTGGAATCTACAATTGTTATGATATACTGAAAGATACTTAGCAATGCACATGTGAAATTACCCAGACAGAAATAAAAAGTTTTGTAGGTTTGCTTCCAATTAATGAATTTGCCTTTAAAGTTCCAGAAAAGGGCTCCTCTGAGATCTTTTATTAACCCATATTACTGTCATTCAAATAAAAATACTCCTTTGGAAAAGCTACTAAAGCTACTTTACCACCTGTAATATGGAAATAAAAATGGATACTGCAGTGATGCTGCTATTTATCTTTTGTATTTGACAAATAAAACCTATGCTGTGTAATATAGCATAAAGAATATAGAAAATCCTCTGGTATAATCTCAGGTTGTCTAGTTTCTTTCACTGGTGAATTTTATTCATATTGAGAAGAAAAGCATTTGAAATTATGTAACCTGAGGCCACTGTTTTGTGTGTAAATAGGTAGGCTGCTTTTATGATGAAGGTGTGAATTTCCTTTATTTTACCATTTAAGAGCATTTCAATACTATATTAAAGCTGAAGCCTAAAAGAAGTTCTAATTTTTGTGCTACATTTGTTAAATGACAGATCTTTGCAATGAAAGCAAACTTTAATTGTCAAAACATTTATTCGTTTTTGTTACTTTGAGATTCTGGGGTCTTGTTACTTCAAGATTCTTTTCTTTTTCCTATTCTGCACGGTTCATGTGCCGTTCTCCCTTCCTGGGAGAATATATTTATGTACAAGAAGAATTTAATTCTCTCATTCTTCTGCTTTAAACTCAGTATGTTCATGAGATTTCTGTTTACAGAAAGTCTTCATATCGCCTCCCTAAATTCTGCTGAATCCTTTAGCCACACAGACTTTACATTTTACATCAGCTGTCATGTTAGTTTATCATGTGCCAAATTTCTCTCTTTACCACCTCTAAACCCGAGGTGTTTTTTCTGAGCATTGTTATTTTTCAACGGATTCATTTCCTAGAGAAAACTTTGTTGATGTACAGCATTTAAACATGTCAATGATGCAGAGTCTAGGGAAGCAGAAGCTGTTAAATTCTCTAAAGGATTCTGGGATATCATTTTTTACCTAATAGTTGCCTGAGCTTTGCTTTGCTTTGCCTATTAAAATGTGTTCCTTTATGTTATTCCTCATTTAAAGAAAATTTGATGGAACATTTGAAGATAGGTCTAGAAAAGCACACACATTAATATTTATGACTGCGTGTATTTCGACTCTGGAAGGCCTGACTAGCAATTGGATATAACCACGTTGATGATTTTCAATACATCTGCTGAGCCACAGGATATTCTGAGCAAGGTAGTTGCCTTTACTTCGAAATGAACACATGAAGAGATTTGGTTTCACTTGGCTTCTGCATGCACAGATGCATTACTTATATTCAAGATAAATAATATTAGCCTGCTTTTTTCCAAGGCATTCTTCAATACCTCAGTACTTAATACAAAGCTGCGTAACACCTTCTTCTTTCCATGTCAAGATTAAATTGTGAAAAAGCATGGTTTTATAAACTGATAAAAATTTTCTGCAACTTTTTGGTTGCTAATTAAGTGCAAATAGCAGATGACACTAAGTTTTGCCCTCATCTGATATTCTTTGTCTACAATTGTGAAGTTTGTTATACATGACGTGTTAATTATAGCATTGTAACGAAAATTTTAATTACTGTTTTTCTTTGTTCAGTACATTCTTTCTTACAGCGTCAAAAAGTATTTTACATCAATTATTCTTATGGTCTTTTACAAGACCCATATCTCATTGTTAGAAAATTTCTAAGTAATTTTTTTTAATAGAAATGTTTTATTATAATAAGATGAAACTCCCTTATGGAAGTTATGAGAAGAGCATACTTGAAATTTAAACAAGATGTTTATTTTTAGTAATGTAAGGACTGAAAAAATGGACATTGTATCCAACTGGGGGCTGAAGATGAATTACAGTTACCATGTCTATCACTGCCATTGGCTTCATCTGACCCTTATTTTCTTTTGTTAGGCTAGATATATCCAAATGCTCATAACTCAGTGGTAGTGCACTGTATTTTGGGAGTATAGATTGCTTGTAATTCGAAATAATGATAAACTTTTAAGCAGAGAACATGATCGAATAATTTTTCTGTTTCATTCTTTCCTCTCCTGCTCTCGTACTGCTTGCCCCTCTGCCTTCACATCCTTTTTCAGGAACAAGAAAGAGTAGCTTGTTCTGTATAATTGTTTTACCTTACTTTGGGGTATTATACTGATAATTCTTTTACATTGAGGAAACATAACTGTAGTTTTACTTTGCAGTTCCAAATGGTTTGTAAGAATCCCTGAAATATTTTCAATTTGAAACTCAAATGGGAATGTACTCTAATTTTATTGAAGTTTCTTTGGGAGAAGGATTTATTTTTGTTTCTTGTTTCTTTACAACATGTCTTAGTATTCTGTATAATCAAACAGCAGCACTTTTCAAATATATGTATTACTTCTGGTCAATGAGAGTGGAATATTAGGTTTCTTTAAAAAAAACCAAAAAACTCATAAAAAAACCCAAGCTCCAGTAAACCAAAACCACTGCAGTTTTTGAAACAATAAATCAACTACTTTCATACAAGCAGTTGTATGATGAAGTAGCATAATATTTAAATATTGATGTGCTAAATATAGAGCAGATATTAAAAGCTACCACACAAATAGCTAAAGGAAAAAATTAGCTGTGTGGACCATATGGCTGCATCATATTGTAGCATGCATTTTCCCTAAGCTAGGAGCATTAGATTCTCTGCCTCTATAAAACTTTTTTTTTTTTCTTTTTTTTGACTACTAGAGGTCAGGAAAAGACTGACATGGCATCCAGATTGTCTCAGGCCACCCTGCTTTATGGTTCGTAGCCTCTATCTCCAAAGGGCTGCTTTTGGTTTTGGGCCCAGTCAAGATGCCAGTTGCTTGAATAGATTGGCATCAGATCCAACCTAGTATTGCCACAGTTGAGGTTCTTGCAGTTCCCCTCAGTATTTTGCAATACTTCTCAACAGAGACAAGAGAGGAACTGAAATGTTGCTCAGATTAGTGCTCAAAGGTAGGTTCCTCTTGGAGTTTTAGACTTTTTTATTAGTTACATCATATTGTAAAACTACACTTGGCTGTTTAAGGTTGCAGGAAACCTTTAAATGACCAAATAAGCATTTTCTGAAAACTGTTTTTAAGTGTGAGAAATTAAATCAGAAGCACGACAAAGGAGTACACATACAGAGTTAGATTGGCTGGGGGGAAGAGCAAATACAATAAACAACTGGAAAAGGGTACTTAGAAAATAAGAAAATAGGAAAAGTACATACTTATTTTATGGTCTTGTGGTAGATACTGTCTGCCAACAATCATCCTTGAAGTCTAGTTCAAGACACCATCCAATTAATAAATGTTGTCCCTTTTTTCATCTTGTGATGGGAGTCAGAAGAATCTGTGCTAGATAAGCAGACAAAGATCGTGTTGTGGTTGGAGTGGGGCAAGTTGGTAAATCATGATCTGTGGTCAGTAAAATTGGTAGCTTGTGGAACAGAATTTGGAAGGCAGGAGGCATTTAAAAAATAAAATATCCAATAAGATGTTGGAAAATTGTATGTTAAGATTCATTCAAGTCTAATGCATACTAAAACTCCCAAAGGAGTTGTTTTGGGTATTTTTGTACTAAAGCAATATAAAGTTGAAATGAGGCCTTTCTGGGTTCTGTCAAATGAATCTTACCTTTCAAATCGTGAAACACCTTTCTTCAGCATTTTGAAATGGAATGGAATAGCTCCTGCTTTTAGAAGCTTTTCACGATCATGCTCCTATTTTGCTGCAGTACAAAATCATCCTTTGAAAGAAATGTGATAGGCCACACTGCTGTTACTTTCTGTGTTGGAGGTAGACCCTGTCAGCTCATCCCTGTCAGTTTTCCTGGTCTGTCGTTAGCATGAGAGCTGGGAGGGCCATAATGTCTTTTCTTAAGATAGATTAAGGATCAAGAAGTTATTAGGGTAGGGATAGATTTCTTGCATAAGTTTTCTCACTGAAATTAATGAAGTGCCTCTCTAGCTGTTAGACTGCAAACATTTAAAATGTGATGGAACTGTTTAACTTTACTGTAACTGCTTTTGCAGAAGACCTGAAGCAATAGTTCTTTGTTTTAGTAAGTGCTATCTCACATAACAAACAGGATTGTTTAAATATCAGAATTGCTTAGGATTTCATTTTTACTGAGGTTTGTACAACTGGAGAGGTAATACAGACATTATTTTTATTTCCTATGGATTAACTCTGCCTAGTTTTTAGGTAGCAGTTTCACATGTGGTTATATCAACTTGAGCAACACCTATTGATGAGCAGCAAGGCTGTGCCCTCACAGACGAGGTGCAAGTTCCACAGCATCTAAATGCAGCCGGCAGAGCCAGTAACAGGGATAACGTCATGCCACTGGGATCCAAGGGAAGTCCCAGGTCCAGGGTCCAACTGAAGGCCTGGGGCAGGAGCCGAAGGAGAAGGGGCCAGAGTCAGTGGTTGATACAGAAACTGATGGCCCAGGACTGAGCTGAAATGCCCTGTACCATGGGCAAGGTACAGGGCGGGACAGTATGGCCTGATATTGCCCCTTGGGGATCCGACACCACCGTCTCACACATTCCCAGCACTAAAAAAAACCCCAACAACAGAGAAAATAGAAAATCAGTTGAGTCCTTGGTTTGGTTTACTGTGCAGCCTCATAGGACAGAAAAATAGGAAGGATGTGTGAATCGCTTTCAGTAGCAGTATGAGTCTATAGGTCTTAAAGAGCAGTTTTGGCTACATAGGTAGGCTTTGAAGTGCTTCATAGACTAGCTTCTGTGTGTCTAGCTGATATGTAAGAGATGGTGTATCAATAATAGTTCAAACAGTTCTTTGCCCGTTTAAAAAACAATTGCATTTGAATTCAACAAAATTTCGTGTTGTACCTAGAGAAACTAAAGGTTATTGAAGGTAAGGTAATTGAAGGTTATGCATTTAAGAAGTGTCTCCTGAGAAAAGACCTTTTCTTTCTTCTGTCAGCTTGATCTGTTTTCTGTTTGTTTAGCAAAACTGAAAAATAGTTTAGTCCTGTTTTAATTAAAATAAAGGGGGGAAAGCCCAGAAGAAGGTGTTAGTAACAAGATATGTCCTGTGGGTCAACCAGGTAAAGTGTATTCCCTTACTCAAAGTTGATGACCTTGGTATCTCTTAAGCCTGATGATGCCAAATATTGCTTTTTACTGTGTAGTAAATAGTCTTTCTGTTTCCGCCTTCTGCTAGTACTAATAAAACAGTAAACCCCATATAAACAGCTTCAATGGGCTTGACTAACATAACTGACAAATAAATAACAGTACATTGTAAACTAAGTATTTGGACTCAGTACTGCTTACGCAGTTTGGTTCTACTTTTCAAGAAACAAGAAATTTAATCAAGGACATAGTAATAATCACTAAAAAGTTACTATTTGTTTTAATTTCCAGAACAAAATGAACTCTGTATCTCATTTTTGTGGATGCGATGTGCCCATTTCTGTTTCAGTTCTGTATGAACTGACAGTTATTGTCCTTGTTTCATGCCTGTTTTCTCACATGGTAATGTAAAAGCTTGCAAGTACGAATAACAGGGCAGGGATTGAGAAAAGTGACATTGATCACTGATGACTATTTGTGAGAATCATTTATCATGCAAAAATGACTGCAAACAGCACATAGTATGGCCCTCATAAGCTAATTTCCCGTTAGCTGGCAGTAATAAATTTATGCTCTTATTTATCCAAGAATGTCAAGCGTTTTTTTCCAGAAATGAGTAACACCTCATACCAACCATGAAGCTGTGAGGTGTCCTGCATAATTTACAGACAATCTAATTGACCTATGCAGGTTAAGTGACTCACTTGAGATAATGAATCAGTGGCAGAGTGTGAAATAAAGATGATAAATACTTAAGCTAGTTTATGATTCCTAACAGGACGCCTGCTTTGCTTTCCACTCCAGAGTACCAATGCTGACTTAAAATCTGCAATCACCCTTATCACAAGCATTCACTGAAATATAGAAAGTCTTAACAAAAGAGGCATTGGTAAAATACCAAGTTTTTATAGTGGATATTTGCACTCAGCACTGGGTGATTACAAAGAAAAGCACTAGGAGCAGTGCAGGTATCCCCACATAATCTGACAGATGTTGCTTCAAAAGTTGCATATCTTTCTGACTGCAGTGAGCTTCAACTCACAGATGACTCGGGTGAAGCATCTCTTTACCCTAGTGCAAGGCTGGTAAAAGTCCTTATTCTTTAGGATATTTTGTTTCAGAAAGCCTGAGCTAAACCTCTTCAGCCTCTACTCAGCGACAGAATGTTGTATAAGTGCTCCAAATGTGAAATTTTCTCTCCAGATAATTTTACTTTGCAGTCATTTATAAACAGTAATATTCTGTTATTACTTGCCAACAGTACTAAATATCTTTTTTAAATTTCTAAGTGTTATCAGTGACACAGATTTGTGATGCTTTTAAAGAGCTAGAGTGTTTCTTTGGCAATTGAAATTTCTAAGTCTCCCATTACCAAGGCTTTCATTTTAGAGACCAAGTCACCATACAGGTCTAGATGGTCACTAGTCATGTTTTTCAGCATCTTTGATGATTATTTGAAGGTCTTGGGAATCCGTTCTTACCCAGGATCAATTTGACCGTTTTGAGACTAAAACTTGTAACATGTTTGGATGAAGATCTATGGAAAAACAAAGCAGAAGGATAAGGAAAAGTATATAAATACAGAGCTTTTAGTAGACTGTTCAAAATTATTTCCACTGGGTTTTTTATTAAAACACCAACTATATTTTAAAAATAGTGAGTGTTTATATTACTCTTATTATATTAGCTGAGCTTTCATGACACATCCAACCCTAAAATACTACTTATCTGTGCTACTGTGGTATCGGAGTCATTGTTAAGTAATTACAGTACTAAGTATCCATTTCTTCTTATCAGACAACTAAAAAAAAATAAAGAAGAAAGGAAGGATTGGAAAGGTCTTTCTAGGTCTTAGTAACCTAACTACTGAAGTTAGTAGTGTAAAAGGACAAACACCTAGTTTTGCTGTCCTAGCTGAGACAGATGAAAAATCATAAATATGATTTTATGCTAGAAATTTGTAAGCAAAGGTAAGCTACAGGGAAATATGAGTTTAAATCTCCCTGTGGATATAAGCTAAATATTAGAGAATTTTAGTTATTTCTGGGGATACAGTCTCTCTTGAAGTATAAATAATGCTTCTAACTATTTAAGCATGTGTTATGTTGTTATAGGGAATAAAATACTTTCTACTTTCCTCCTTATGCCTGATTAAAAAGTAATTTCCTGGTAATGATTTTCTTGGGCATTTGAGAATCTTTAAACAACATTTTTAGTAGTGTCTCAGAAAATCTTTTTCAGATTTTTTTTTTAATGGACTGAGCTAGTGTTTCACTCTTTAAAAAGAAAAGAAAAAAAGAGATCTTTTTAGCTGCTATGAAATAAAAAGAATGCTACAGAGAATAATTGAAGTGCTTGTATTTTGGCTCAGTCACTGTTTTTCCATCTGTTAGAAAATCATCTGAGATTTTAAAGGTATGAAATACTATTTTTGTTGTTTAATGCAGAATTAAAATCAGTTCATCTAAAGAATGGTTTTCACACATAGTTTAGAACACGTAATGGGTAGATAGACAACTGAGGGATGTAAGGATGTGAATACTTCCTATAGCTTTAAGACCCTCTTCGTGTGTTTAGATCACATTATGTTGCTATTCGTATAATTTTATATATTTCTGATGAAGTTCAAAGGCTTCATCTACCATGTAGCAATCTTCCTGGTACCCATGAAGTTGGGACAAGCCAGACAGTATAAATACTTATATACACAATCCAGCTACAGCTTTAGAAATTATGGTGTCCGTATCCCTCATTAACAGAAATCAAGGAATTGTGATTCAAGGAATCCTCCTTTCAAGAGGAATCTGCAAAGTTAAAAAATCATCTTCTTTAGTCTGTTAACATATTGAGTGCACTTTCAAACTGATTTAGTTGAAGAATGAAAGGGGGTTAGGCTGTTGAATATTCAGTCATAAGGAAGGTATACATGAGATGGTCAGGAGGAAGCCAAAGAGATTGATGAGGTTGACATTCTCATGGTTGACATCCTCATGAGGTTGACATCCTCATGGAGGAAAGAAGCTAAGTAGATCATGGCAGGACAAGAAACTTCAGAAAATAAAAGAAGGAATTAGACATATAAACTGTGACAGTCTTAGACTAGTTTTTGTAGGTGTGAAATAAATGCCAGTACTTGTTAATAATAACACAGGGAACCCAGCTACAATCAGAAAAAAACCAACCTGTCCTCTCAGGAATCCTAGCTTTACATAAAAATAATTTTTTTAAAAGCAACTCTTTTTTTAAAAGGAATTAGGTTTTGTAGGATTTTATTTTTTTCCTAAACCTTTGTTTCCTCGTTTGCTTTTTATTCTGAAGGATAGGATAGCAGTAGTTACAGACAACTGTTGATGAAAAGTTTACCCAAAAGGTATCAAGGCAGCAATTGTTTAATGAAGGGTAAAGACTTTTAAATAACTGAAACAAGCTATAAAGTGTAAACATTTAAGTCAGTTTTAGTGCTAATCTTGTTTTAAAATATTTGTCTGGGGGAAAAAGAGCTTTCTAGAGACAACAGAAGTTCAAGATTATTCCAGTCTACTTGCTTGAGGAGAAGTTTTCCTCCTTACTTCTGAGAAAACCAAGAGATTCATAACGTATTCTTCTCATCTGCCGAACCAGGCTGAACGTTAAATTATTTCATGTTAGCAATATTGCTAGCCCATACACGTCGAGGAAGTTCTGAATGAAGTTTTTATTTTAAAAAGGCAGTAAGAGCTTGTCTATCATTGACCCTTTTCAGTCACTACTTTTTCACTTTCCTGGTATGACCTCTCTGAATTTTATTACTGAAATACATGAAAAGGTGGCAGACTGTTACAAAAAGATGAGAGGAAGCAGTATATTTGTAAGACTGGACTGATTAATTCTCACTGACCTCTATTACAATAATGATATCAACCAATCCACCTACTGAAGTGATAATGAAGTAGAAGTAATTAGAGTTTAATAAAAAATCTCCCTTACATTATTTTTTCAGGAAATTAACTTACATTCTGTTAAAGCTTAGTGAGTCTTGCCTCCTATCTCATGAAAGGCCTTATCAAAATGATGAGCAAAGAGTAGGAATAGCCTAGATGCGTTTATCTAGTAATTGTTCATCGTATTGCAAAGTCTGTCGAGTTACAATCTGCACAAAAAATCAGGTTTGAGTGTTATGAAATGGGTGATTTCACTGCCTAACTGAGCAGTTTTTTTCTTTTAAAAATAAGTACATTTTGAATGATGAAAAAGCCCACTGTATCTCTGGAGACTTACATAAGAGAGTAAAAAGAGGATTTATTTTCAACAGACTTCTTTAGTTTAAAAAGTTAGTGCAAACTTTAAACAAAATGCAAACAGTGGTGCACAGCTTCTTGGGAATGACAGATAATTCATTCTGTGCATAAATAGCATTCAGTACATATCTGTTTGTTGTGCTCTACATAGCAACTTCTGTGTCTGAGCAGGCATTTCAGAATATTTGTTTAATATATCCTCACACTTCAAGAAATATGTTTACAAGAATTTTTATTCATATGTTTTCGGTGTGTTCTTAAATTTTTATCTCTCAACTTGTAGATCCGTAATTGTGCAACATGTGGAATAGATTGCTGATGTCTGCTAACTAAGTGTGCATTCAGTTTCCAGTAGACTGTTCTCAACTTTCTACTCGTCTTCAGCAGATGATAAGAAAGAATTGAAGAATATGAGACGTGTAATAAACAGAGAGTGAGTGAGTGAGTGAGTTGTGCTCAGTGTTCAGATTAACACAGCAGACTTAGCAAACAATCCATTTTGCCTGAGGATCTGGGCTTTTCAGAGAGTGTTTTCTAAGGTGTAGTTTTGTTTACAGTTTATTTTCTACCTTTTCTGAAGAAGGGACTTAAGACTCTTAAGGAGTGGGAAGAGTGGACTTCTATTTCAAAACAAGTCAACTTCCAAAGTAGCTTTAAATGTGTTTACGGAACCATATCTACCACTAGTTTTTTTCTTTTATTTTTCCATTCCATCTCCAGCTTGGAATCTCAGTGCTTCTGTATAGGAAGTATTGTCTAACAGACACACCAAGTACACTGAAAAATGGGGACTATATTTTTTTTAATCTTGACTAAGTACTAGAGTTGTAGGTAATGCTTGTAATAATAGCTGATTAAAAAAATACCTGGGCTAGAAGTGGAGTTTTTAGTTTTGAGTATGTTCTGCCACTAATATGATTTCCTTGGCAAATTATTTCTGGTCTGATCACAGGTAAGTCTTTAGCATTTGGTTCAATGTTTTGTTTAGTTCAAACTTCATCTCTAAAACACTTGAAAATATTCACAAAATTAAGTTATCCGGGCTTCAAAGGATCACAGCAAAAATTCCAGGAAAATGAACTATGGTTATTGCAAGCTTAGTTTTAGTAAAAAAAACCAAAATAACATCAGGTTAAATAACTGTACTAGGCAGCATAAGAAGGCAACAAGTGAGGTGAGAGAAGAGAAAATAAATGCTACAATTTCTCAAGTGAAGCCAAGTTGCTTGCCTAAAAATGAATTTATATCACTATGTTTTGCTTTTCCCTTTTTCACCAAGTTGTAGTCTTAATGAAACACATAGTATTTATTATACTCTGAAGTATAATTGAGTCTACGAGCTATTCACTATAAAATTTTCACTTTTCCTTAATATTTGAATTTAATCTGTTTCATTATGATAATGTTTTATAATAGAAGATTTTTGTCCCATAAAATGCTGTTGAGGTATAGCTTATTTGGTTATATGAAACAGGGTTTGAATGTAACAACAACAAAAGGTCTGTAGTACTTCAGCACTCCGGGCAGCTCACCCAGTTCTTTTGGGGAATACGGCCCTGTCGGGAGCCTCCTCTGTCCTCCCAACAGCCAGGCACAGCTTGGCAGGGGCAAGCACAGCAGGGTGAGGATGGAGCAGTGGCTCAAATGGCAGCCTAGGTCTCACTGGGGAGACGCCCCTGAAAGCTTTGGTGGGGAGTGACACACCTCCGTAGGGGGCACGGAGAAGCATAATGCATCATGAGGGTGCCAGGCTAAACTTATTGCAGAAAAGGGCAAGGTGATAAAAAAAAAAAAAGATGTTTCAGTTGCCTAGTTTTTGTTTGACTGATACACAGTTATGTTCAGGGGATTCTGCTACTCTCTCCAGGTTTCGGCCTAGAAGCTTTTAAAGGTAAGACAAAGTCAATGAAGAAGAAAAGTATAGAGCATCTTTCATCTTTTAGTTTGGTTTCTGTTTGATTCTGCTTTATCCTGCAGCATATTTGAAATATATGTAAATATACATTCCCCTTTCACGGCAGTGAAAACATTTATTTATCCCTCTTTCCCATTCAGAATCACTCACATGCCCAAATATTTAATTTCTGGATTAAATTCAGGGCTCAAAAAAAAAATTTCAAGAGTTTATGTCAGTGTTGTCCAAACTTTTTTGGCTTAAGCACAGATACAAAGCCTTAACTTTTCTTACAGACCACCAGCCACCCTTAACATAAGATTTATCTGAAAGCACAATACCAAATGGTACTGAATATGGTTCTTTGGGGTTCATGTTCCCTATGTAATTTGGGAATTGCGAGGCTCTTGATAAATGCCTGAATATTGTTCAAAAATAAGTAGTTTCAGGTTTAAGAGTTACTGAATTGATTAGCACTTCCTTCTCTGGGAAAGGGTTAGTTCAGATGCACTACTACTATCCATAGTACATACATCTGCCAATATAATTTTACAGCTTGCAGCTCCTAAGTAGCTGTTTTCAGCTGCTGTTCTTTGTTGACAAATTAGCTCTCATAAAATCAACTCCGGGATTTCTGTATTACTTGGTTTTTTTGTTTTTTTTTTTAAATCATGCATGTCAATACAATGTCATCACAATTAACAATTTTTAAAATAAGCTGTGAAATGTCAGGTTCCTGCAATAGCAGGATATCAGAACTCCAGAAAGCATCATGTAGAAACATTATGCATGTACCTTCTCAATTTGAAATCCTATTGAAGCCAAATTAAGTAAGTGTCTAAGTGCTTTCCTGAATGGTACTTAAGCACATCATTAAGCCCTTGTGTTAATTAGAGTCTTAAGCTTTCCTTTTTGGAAAAAAAACCTTGATCCTGTTGTTCTCTTTAATGACAATCTTAGTTCCTGGGATTGTGAGTCATGGAAACTGGAAGGCTTGTTTCAGGGATGAATCAAGTCCAAATTAATGTTTTTAGTGCCTCTCTAGCAGACTAGAACTTGAAAATAAGTACATCAAGCAGTATCCTCCATGGGACTGCACAGGAAAAATGCAATATATATTTCCATGTGGTAAATATGTTAACTTTATTATGTATACCAGTTAAATGCTTTAGGAATGTTTTCTGCTGTATTTAAGGAGGATACAACTGGAGACTAACTAGGACATTGCAACTAGCCAAAGTAATACAAGACTTAAAACCAATTCCATCTGTGGCTTGGAAAAAGTTTCTTTAAAAGAATGAAAAGCGAAATTCCCATTTTATCAGTGTACAGATGGCTTTGGGAAGTCTGCCGGTTGCCACAGTGAAGGAAATTATTGTGTGAATAAACACAGATAAATTGGCAACCTGCACAGTATTCATTCTTTGTGATGTAGTTTGTGATGTAATCCTTTTTAGATAACAGCTTTTAAAGATAGATTGTACTGTAGTGGCTAATATGTCAAAAATAAAATAACTAAGAGTAATTATTTTTTCTTCCTGCCAAAAATGCATTTTTTTGCAAAAAGAGTTTTATTTTAGAGGTGATATTTCAAATATATTGAATTAATAGTTTATTATGTTCTTTAAGGAAAGACAATCTTTGTGCCTTAAGTATTTTTTTTTTTCATTTGTCATTCTTCTCTTTGTCATTGCTAAGTGTAATAGGATCCCTAAGAGGAGAAAACCAATGTGGAATATGGCTTTATATACCAATTTGTAGAAAATCATGTCAGCTGCTTTTGTGGCAAAAGCATAAATACATTACAAAAAAAAAAAAGAGTGAAAAAGAAGTCCAGAAATGGAGGTGTAATGGGTCTCTAATTCCTGTACAAAGTCCAATTAAGGCAATATTCCAAGCTGATGAATGCACACACATGCATATATAAATCTTGGTGTAGACTAATATTAAATTCCATTTTAAACGCAGATTTTGAATTCAATTGCATATGCTATTCTATCAGTTTTAAAGCTTTCATGTTGTTATAATATAGGTTGACTAAAGTATATAACTTAGCCTGTGGAAAGCACAGTAGTTAATCCATTAAGGCTAAAACTGTTTTATACTTGCCATGGGGTGCACGTGTGCCTCTGTGCTGGTATAATGACACTTTCCTGTGGGACGTGAGCTCAGGAGTAAAGGTCCTGAGCCATCCTGTTGCTCATCAGTGAAACCCAGGCCCTGATGTGCTTAAAATTTTACTCAACAAGTCTTGTCTAAGGTCTCTGAAGTGTGTCTGTGTAAGAAAAATGCTGTGAATACTAATCTGAAGTAATTTGTAGTTTAACTAGGGAAGAAAGCCCACTGCTTGGTTTTGGAGTTTCAATGAGTGATTCAGTTTAGAAAAACAGAGCATAAAAGTATATTTTAGAGAAGCCACTGTGATTGTAATTATACTGGTGAACTTCTAATTTCTGAGCAAGATTTTTCATGTGGAAGTTGAAGAATTGAGCGATACATGGCCCATGCTAAGGGAACTTTCAGATTAATGTATTAAACAGATGAGACAAAGATGGCTGCTTCGATTCGAAAGAGTAGGTTAAACATTACATTGTCACCTATTGTAGATATGTGGAGTTGTTTTGTTTTGTTGGATAGATACTTTGATGGATAATGTAGATTTCTTATGAGTTATCTTTCTTCACACTCATGAAACCAGGAGTAGATTACTCCAGTAACAGAAAGGCCCTTGAGGCTAATATGTTTCTAAAAGTACTGATACATAAACAAGATTTTAGAAGGCTCTATATTGCCATAGGCAATATAGTAATTTTTTGTTTTATACCTTACAGGTGTGTGGAAGACTGTCAGACATTTGAGTGTAATTCAAAAGATGGATGTTATTTGCATGTGCTTTGTTACTGCAGGTACTCATCTGTGCAACACCTTAGTTGCAGTATATACACCAGATAGTATTATGATAACAATTGGCTTTTACCAGTAGTTAGGAAATTAGTAATCGGCAAGGTGGTAGAATGATTTCCAGGAAATAATATATGCAGCAAGTACAATGACAATCAGCTTTTAAAGTAAAAGTAACTTATTGCTGAGGTGTTCTAAAATTTGAAGAGTATACATAGGTATGATCGTTAGTCTAACATTAACCTAGCAACCTGAAGCTGAAAGAAAATAGAATTTCTATAAAGGTTGTAAAGCTCACTGTCTTTGGGCCTGCAGAAGCTTTTTATATTAACCTCTGTGTTTAACAGACCTTTCAGCCTGTCATTGGGAAGGGAGAAGAGCACCAGTAGCACTTAACCCTGTTCTTGGAAATGGCCCTTTTCAGATAAGGCTAACATGCAGGACCAAGCCATGTTCCCCTCCCCCCCCCTTCTTTCTTATATTTACTTCCCCAAAGCTTTTATCTGAAAGCTAACTGGTTTGCCCTAGAAGCTCCCCTGAAACCTGTTAAAGCTGATTTGTGCTTATCTCCTGAGTATTGTTTCTTAAATGCTGAATTGCGTGGTTGAATGGTTTACAAAAATAATGACTAATGTTATTGGTGGTGCAGCAAAGAGAATGTGCTTAGAACAGAAGGGGGACTTTCTGGGCGGCAGCAGTAATTGTTAGCATGTGCTGGTTAGTTTTAAAGGTACTTATCTTCATTGACAGAACAACTGTCTCATGCTTTGAATGCCAAGTTATAATAAAATGCAAGTTGATAGGGTAAGCAACTCACTGGAAAACACAGCTTGCCATTTTGTTTGCTGCTCTCACTGCATTTGCAGCTGTTAACGTGGTAACCAAAGGCAGGAGTAAAGTTGGTTTGGGAAGGGGCAAGCTTGGGAGAAATAGAGGGATAAAGGGATAAAAGAGTCTTATCACGTGTATGTGTCTGACCGCTCAGTATGCTGGTGCATACGTCAGTATGCCTGATGCTTGATCACCGCAATCTATCCTGAGTTCTTATTAAATCCTATTTCTCACCATCTTGTGCATAGATGTGCTCTGATCTTCAGTGTGTGTGTGAATGATCATAAACTTCAAACCAGGCTAACCAGGGAATAGTAGAAGGGATTTGAGTGCCAGCAGCTGGTGTGAGACCGTGGAAGTTGCGGCTTTTTGGGTTTAGGGGCCAGCTCGTGGTGGGGAGCAGGGTGTGGGTTCCTCTAGCAGGGTCAGATTCCCCTTGCCTGGAGAGGAGGTACAGGGTGGGGCTGTCCATGCTGTTTGTGTGAGTGCTCTGTGGGTTTAGACGAATGCTGATAAAGGCACTTTTTTCTGTCTATACTGGATCTGTGAGACCATCTCCCTCTCTGTCTGTCTGCTGGTGTTGGGAAGCCTCACCACTAGATGGATCTGGGGACATAGAACTGCAGCAGCCCTGTGCCCATCGGGCTGGAAGACTCATCCTGGGCTCTGAGGGTTGCCTTGATTTGGCTGCTCAGACACTTAGTGGTTTTTTTGCCAGTGTTTGTATAATTCAGTTTTTACTTAGAGAAAATTTTACATCTGTTTTTATGTCCTTGTTAAAGAAGCTAAATAGCGCCTGATTTAACAGTGATGCAAAGAATCCTACTTGTAGAGCCTCATCCCATGTTTCCTGGAATTCCTTCATTAACAGTTGTTTCAGTTACTTGGGTTTTAATATGATGTGTCCTGTTATGCTGCTCAGTTTGTTTACTGTGTTAAGCACTTCACAGAAGTCTTTTATATCTTTAGCTGCTGTCTTTTTCAGTTGTACTTGCAGTCCCCTCCAGGTGTAAACCCAAGGGTTGGTTTGGATTTTTTTTTTAGCAAGGCCCATTTGTTTGTTACAATGTTGATTGTTACTATTTCTGTTCCTATCCTTTAATCCTTTGTATACTGTATCCTGTATTTTGACTTCCCTTATTTTTGTTCAGGGTAGGTTTAGCAGATGTGCCTGGCAGACCTCTTCAATCTCACTGCAGGTATGCAGGCTAAACAATCAGCTAGTGGAACTGTGCCCTATTAGGAACAAACAAGGCAAGGAAACATCTGTAAGTGTAGCCTCAGAGCCTTTGTGCTGAACAAGTTTTATTCTGTTGGTGACGTTGGAAACTTCATCTCATTTCCTTGAAAACAGAAGGAATGCGCAAAAAATTTTTCGTACACGTACTATCATTCTGTGTGTGACAATGAGGTAATGGTTCAAGGTGTCTTTTAAAATTATTTTTTATGTATGTTATATGCTGTCATAAGTCCATGGTTGGTAACTGCATGCTTTTTGGTTAGGGGAAGTTCTCAGGAGAGAAGAGCATTCCTTCTTTGAGAGCACCTGGCCATGGGAGAAGTTTTTCCGTGGAAGAACAGGGCAGGCAGAAATATATGTGCTGACTGGAGAGCTCACACCTGGGAGGTTTTCTGAAAGTAATAGAGAAGAGACACAAAACTAGGCCAGAGATGATGAGAAGAGGGAAGATTTTTCTGTTGACCCAGAGGAGAACAAGTAGAGTTTGTTTAATCCAAAAAGGCTATTGAAGGTTGCTACTGTACAGAGCAGGTCTGGAGGAAAAGGGTCCTTATTGCAAAGATGTGGGCAGAAAAGGTGTTTGTTTTCAAATGGCTGTATTTTACCACTCTCTCTCAAAAGAATCTGCATTTTCAGACAGAAAACAGTTTGTTCTAGTTATGTTCTAATAAAACATTACTTCTTCAAAGCCCTTTTGGTATTTTTGATTCACTTTAAAGGAAAGGTGCAGACAGATCTGTCTCAAAGCTGTGGCATGTTTGAGATCCAGTCATAGCATAAAACTTAAAAAATGTTATAGCTGGGGAAATATATTAGGTCACCTTTAAAAGAAGTCCAGCTGACTGCATCATGAGGAGTCTTGAGAGATTTGAAGAAAACTTGCAACCTTCTGTGGGAAGTTCTCTGTTGTGAGTGAACTGATAAATCAGTTCACAGTTTTATCATTCTGTAGCACAGTTCTTACTGGCTGTAGAAAATAGTAGTAGAGCTGCCAGAGCATATTGGGATAGGCCAAATGTGGGATGACAGAAACTAAAGCGAAGAAGAAAGTTGTCCTGCACCAAACGTATCTCTTTGAAGCCCAGAAGGAGCAGAGTTCTTTGAAAAACTCTCCCAAGAAGGTGTACACCTTGGCTGATTATCTGCCTGTGGATTGTCTGAGTGATTAGGGCTGGTAAGGAAACCCTCCACCTGTGATGGTACTGCATCTAAGGTGGCTCTCCAGGGACGGGAGGAGTAGCACAACACTTGGAGATTTCATAGCCCACAGTGCACATGACCCGCCTTATCAGACAGAGGGAGAGTTACTTTGTAGCTGCATTAACCTTGAATTCAGGCTAGTCAGGTTTCCTGTTACCAAAAACAAAAACAAAACAAAAAAAACCCCCAAACAAAAACAAAAAAAACCCCCAAACAAACAAAAATTAAAATCTTTCCAGTTGTGTTCATGAGTGGAACTGCAGTTCAAATGTGATTCCTTTTCCCCACCCTTCAACATTAACTAATCTTTGTTCCAAATCAACACTCTAGTCTTTTCCCAGCCTAAACGATTCTATGATACTAGGACTTTGGAAGGATCCACATTGTCCTCTGATTTTAATTACTTTCAATTAATTTCAGTTGTTTCCAGTATATACCTGCTTCCTGCCGGTATATATTCTACTTGAGTAGAATACTCAACCTGAATTTGACTGTTCCAGACCTGGGGAGATACTTCTGGAAGCTTTGTGTTTAAAAGTCTCCCTGGGTCTGGGTCTGCCTGTTCTGAAGTATTTTCTCACTCTGATTTCTGTTTTTCCTAAAGTGCAATGATTGCAACAGAATTTGAATGTGAAACCTGAGACAAATCTCTCAGAATTTATGCACATGCAGTTGTTTTCTCTAAGAGCTTGTGAACTTGTGTCTGTGTGGACCTACTATACATTGCTTGCTTTTGCAAAGAGGTAATATTAGTTATATAAGAAGTAGCCTTCAAAATGTCAGTACAGTGTTTGTAAACGTAATAGTCATGATGAAAACACTAAAAAGATTATAGGGTGAGTAGTCAAAATCGTTAAATATTGAAAAGGCTTGAAAAAAACAAGCAGTATTCATCAGAAAGCAGTGTTTTTATTACTGGCTATTACTGGAAAATATGTGATTTCATGTTTGAGCTTGATCAAAGCAATATCTAACAAAAAATAGGAGATGTATCTATACATATGAGGAAAAATTTTAAGAATTGAATTTGGTAAAAAAATTATTAGGCTTATTAGTCTTATTAGTTCTGGTAAAACAATGATGGCATTATGAGTAGAAGTGAATTAATCTTTTCAAATGATATGCTGGACTTATGACGGAATAGTTTAATGGGGTTTTTTTCAAGAGTTTGAATAGTTGCAAATTTGGAAGATAAACAACTTGAAAGTTGAGATTAATGATGTTTTTAGGATGGGTAATAAATAATGATTCAATTTATCACATTAAATTTAATATAAGTAAATATTGCTCAAAAGAAGACTAAAAATTCACCTGAGACAATACTGCTTTGTAAGTTAATGAGCAGAACTGATGGATGTTAGCTGAGGCACTGAAGGGAAGACTCACAACTGGCACATCTCATTATGCCAATTCAGGGGTGTAAGCCACACTGATGTTTCTGTGCACATACCTGTTGGGTGATGTCATTTGAATGAAAGCTCCAGCTTCTTTAGGTAGTGGTAGTCATGCTTTGAGAGCTTTCTCAAATTACAGCAACCCCATAATTTGCAAATTTTACCTGAAAATATATTTTCTTTTATCTATAAAATCAGTAAATAGTATGAAAAAATACTGCAGACAAAAATTCTTCTGTTCCAAGCTTTGGGAGTTGAAGTACAAGGTGGGCTGATATTGAATTCAGGTCTTCTGCTTTCTGCAATGTTTGCAAAGTGGTCTGTACACATGTTTATGAAATACAATAAATAAAAGAACATACATATTGACTTTTCCTTGTCTGAAAGTGGCGACCATTACATTTGAACCTGACAATTCAGCTGCTTATGCACAGCAGTTCCGGGGTCTTAAACAGTCCCATGCTTAGTCTTGGACACTCACAGTAGTCACAATCCCTTGTGAGTGATGGCAGTAGTATTGGCTGGCATTTAGGGAATGAGGTTTTGTTAATAAAAGGTAACTCTCTGTACGTACCTTCCAACTCAGACCTTTCTATGATTCTATGAACTGTCCAGTCACAGCATTTTTGATACCTTTCTGCACCCTAAGGGTGCTCTGTCAGTAAAGTAATACATGGAATATCTGTTCTTAAAATCAGACTTTTTACATTCCATCATTTAGCACATTTTTCAAATATTGAGAGTCAAAAGCAACCAGTCCTGATGCCTAAATAAGTTAAAATCAGTAATTTTTTACTTATATTTATTAGTAAAACTAATCATTTGTCCTCAACCATGTATAAGAGTAGTGAAAAATCAACAAAGTAGCTCTCTTTGCTCATTAGTGACATTTTCTTCATGCATGAAAAATGATACTGCATTCAATTTCATTGCATTTGACACTCCCAATATAAAAAGTGTATCTTAGCAAGGTGAAAACTTGCAGAAGTGACTGGAAAAATCTCTCTTGTGCCATTCCCATCATTTTTTGTAGGCCAGTACATTGCTTTTCCACTTCTCAGATTTTCTTTTTCAAACAATTCTTTTTTTCCGTTCTTTTGTCATGCTTGTGTCTTTGGGGCATCTGTTTGTGTCTACTATTTCATTTTCCCTTATGCTTACTTCACAGAAAATTTCCATTTATGCTGATGAGAATAACCAGGATATTCTATTGCCCATTTACTCTGGTGTAACTCTATATTTTAATTTTTCAAGTATTGCATGTTCTTAAAATTAATATTTTAATGAACCAAATATTTGCTGAATTAGTGCTGAAACATTTCGCAATAAGGAGTTGTAGAAAACAACAGCAACTTTAGGAAATTCATTGCTTTCTTGATTTAAACCCCCTGGCAAAAATTATGAAATATGGGTGATTCAGCAAGTTTGTGGACTAAAGAAGCCTAAATTTAATGGATGTTGAGCACCATCAGCTACCTTAGGTGTTATCCTCGGTTAGATTTCAGTGTTAATTTCAAACTATCAAGATGCATGTAATGCCTAAACATAGACCTAAGCACTGAACCAAAATAAAACCCATTTAAACATTTTGACTGAAGAAATTATCATAATCCCTGTGTTTAAACATGAAAGTACATCTAAGGAAACTAGTAATTTTAAAAAGGAAGATGTTTATAGTAGTATGTGCACTTGTTCTCCTTATGAATGACTATAATTTTATGTGTGTTCTTGTTGAATCCTTGTTTCCTGGTTGGTAACTGTTTCCTAGTAGATATATTACTGAAGAGTTGCAGTTATTTTTTTGTGTGTATTTGTTATGTCCCCAAATATGTGATATGCAGTTCTGGAGAACTGATCCACTGTGAGAAAGTATACCATGGATTTTTTTGTTGGTTTTTGGTCTGTTTGGTTTTTGTGGTTTTTTTTCATGGCCAAGAACTGTCCCCTCCCCCCCTTTTTTTTTGTGTCAAAATTTAGTGTTTATTTGTGTACTGAGTTTATCCATATGGTTTGATGTATATAATCCTCTGGCATAGCAGTATTCAGTAATCTAACAGAGGACAGTAGTGAAGTTGAAAATTTCAAGATTTTACTGCATTCAATTCACTTTTTGTGACTCACACTGTATAGCTTTAAGTAATATATATGTATATATAATGGTTAGAACTAGATGATCTTTAAGGTGCCTTCTAACCCAAACCATTCTATGATTATATGATGGTGATTATGGCATTTCATTTTAATACACATTAGTTTTTGGTTTTTTTTTTTCTTGTGGGAAGATCCATAGTTAAAGCTAGGTGTAGAAGCTAAGTTGATCTTTATCAGAATTCACATACCTGGAAAAACTGGTACTGTCAAATCAAATACTGAATTATGTCATGTGGCAACCTTTCAAAGACAAGAGTTAAGGCATCAGGTGGGGACTTCCATGAAATTTATTATCTGTGTTCTCTTTTTACTTGACCTCAGTGAAACCCACACAGTGTTGATGGTTTACACTTGAAATTAGATTTGCCCATATGCTGATCGTGGTGTGTACCTGGGACTTCTTGTGTGCATGTTTCGTGTTCATCTGGCCCACTGGAAGAAGACACCTAAGCATGTATATGCAAAAAAGCACTGCTAGCCATTCTAGGTAGACAGAGCACATTCTTGTACCTGCAGCAAAGGATGCAATTTAAAAAATGAGTAATGTTGCAGATGTATCTATAATCAGTTTTTGGTTATTGGTTAGCTTGAAATGTCTCTGCATTAACCAGACTGATTTTACATAGCTTAATCTACAGACACTTCAGGATTTCATTGTCATGCACACAAAGTGTGACCCTTGCTTGGTGCAAGAAGTCTGCTCTCTTATGAAGCCAGAAGCAGGCTCTTACAGTACAATGTTCCTGGATCCATCATCTAGATTCCTACTTGCTCCAGGAAAGTTTTCCTTAAATTTTGTCTGGAAGATATGTTTAGGCCACAGTAGAAGTTACTATGTTTGATACAGCAAGATATTACAAGTTATTTAATCAACTCTAGGTTTAGAAGGCCACACTAGATGACTGAATGTCCTTTGGTTTTCAGCTTTAAAAGTTCTACAGGTGAAGCTGCTGCTCCAGTTGCACTAGAACAGAGGAGACTTCAGCTTCTGAAAGCATTAGTTGGTGAGACTTGCACAAGTAGGAAATCAAATTGCCCCAAAAAACCTCAGTGATGTGATTTACCTGTCATGACACTGCCAAGTGTCTTATTTCCTGAGATTCAGATGATAGTTCAGTCAAACAATTAAGAGGATCTATTTACATCCTACTCCTCTGATGAACTAGGAAAAGCTCACCAGATACATTTTAGCAGAAACACTAAAACAGCACATCTCAGTGACACATTGAAAATCATGTTATATTTTTCTAATGTCTGTATAGCCATTCAAATTCTTTAGTTTCACATCTGTTCTGTAACATGATTATTTTGAAGGTACACTTCAACGAAACGCATTAATAGGCATTGAAAAACAGAGCATAAATTGACTAGCTGCTCATGTGAGGGTTACTTGAATGTAATTTTATGTGAATACTTTTACATTTCTTGTTGTTTGTTGTTTTAAGCTGTGACGATAATATAAAATTCACACCAACATACCTTTTTTTAACCTGTAAAGCTTGCTGGTTTGCTTGTATTTTAATTTGTTCATTCTGTTGTCAGCTTTTGAGTATGGGAGACAATTGTCACGCTTAGTCAGGTAGCTAGAATAAGCTGTGATTAGCTAGAGTAAGGCTAAGAAATTGAGAACATTTTGGATAGATTCTGTCAGTGTCATATACTGCATCCCACCATCTGAACACATATCATTCTCTTAAATTTCATTGCATCTCTTGTGGTGGATTGACCCTGGTTGGATGCCAAGTGCCCTCCCCTTCGTCCTGGTCTCAACTTCATTCCTGATTTTCTCTCTCTCCTCCCTCCCAGCAGTGCAGGGGGACAGGAAATGGAGTCTGTGATAAGTTCATCACACATTCTCACTGCCACTCCTTCCTCCTCAGAAGGAGGACTCCTCACAATCTACTCCTGCTCCGGAGTGGGGTCCCTCCCACAGGGTGCAGTCCTACAGGCACAGACAGCTCCAGCGTGGGTCCCCCACTGGTTCCAAGTCCTGCTAGTAAACCTGCTCCAGTGTGGACTTCCCATGAATTCACAGCCTCCTTCAGGCATCCAGCTGCTCTGGTGTGGGATCCTCCATGGGCTGCAGGTGGATATCTACTCCATCCATAGACTCCTTAGGCTGCCTCACCATGGTCTGCACCGTGGGCTGCTGAGGGATTTCTGCTCTGGGCCTGGAGCACCAGCTCCCTCCCTCTCCTTCTTCACTGACCTTGGTGTCTGCAGGGTTGTTTCTCTTACATATTCTCACTGCTTTCTTTAGCTGCAATTCTGCAGTTTTCTTTTTTTCCCACCTGATTATGTTATTGCAGAGGCACTACTGCCATCACTGGTTGGCTCACCCTTAGCCAGCGGTGATCCATCTTGGAGCCAACTGGCATTGGCTTTGCCGGACATGGAGGGCTTCTCACAGCTTCTCAGAGAAGCCACCTCTCTGTAGTTCCCCCTCACCAAAACCTTACCAGGCAAACCCAATAAAGACTTGCATATAGAAACACTCAGGTAGTTAAGACCTACAGTTGATTCTGTACTAACATCTCTAGATTTAGCACAGTGTAGATCACTTCAGTGTTTGGGTTTTTCTGTCTCTTTCTTTCTATAACTGTAGGATAAGGATTGCAATATCTACTAGCTTTGCAAAAGAATCTTGAGATGCTCCAAAAGTAATTTGAGATTAAATACCTACAGAATACAAATTACTGTTATGTTAATAGAAGCAAAGCAAAATAGATGAATTATTA
Source organism: Corapipo altera (assembly GCF_003945725.1). Taxonomy (NCBI): domain Eukaryota; kingdom Metazoa; phylum Chordata; class Aves; order Passeriformes; family Pipridae; genus Corapipo; species Corapipo altera. Next base: position 1,957,491 of record NW_020884903.1, read on the forward strand.
TTATTATTTAACTAATGGTGCTTTAGTTAGGGATCACCATATTAGGAAGAGAAAAATAAAATAAAGAAAAAATTGAACCAGTGACTTTGTTTTTGCAGGTTCTTTCATGTTGGTTAATACATCTGGGAGATTTGCGGGACAGAAAGCTCAGCTCCTGATGCCCCATCTGAAAGAAAATGATACACATTGTATTGATTTCCACTATTATGTTTCAAGCAAGAGTGGATCTAGCCCTGGCACTTTGAATATATATGTGAAAGTTAATGATGGTCCTATTGGTAACCCGGTCTGGAACACATCCATCACTGGTGCTTGGAACAGAACAGAACTGGCAATTAGCACTTTCTGGCCCAATTATTATCAGGTATGTTTTACTGTTTATGAAATTTTGTTTCTCATAATAGTCACCTGGTTCTTAATCATAATTTTGACTTTAAATCAAAATACCTTTCAGTATGTCTAGTTGATATTTATCTTAATTACTTTTTTGTACATGATGCTAAATGTTTGTTTTTACATACATATGGCTGTGTTTATATGTTTATATATATATTTATAGATGTGTATGAAATGCATGCACACTCATGTGCTTTAAATGTGGATGAACTAATTATGTTGAAACAATTTAGAAATTTTGCCATTGATTTCAGTCAATTACCTCTGTTTCTCTGTAATAAGTTCACTCATTCTTTCAGTTCATTAGGGATGCTGGAATTGAATACCAATAATTTTATTGCAGTAGAATCTTCAAGTTTGATTTAGATCAGCAATACTTGTTTCTTTAAAACCAGTGGAATCCTTTGAATTTTCAGTTTAAGCCTTTGCTCTGCATGTAATATCCATTTGTTCTGTCCAGTAGTAAATGTAAATATAATAGTAGCTGTCATAGGAATGGAGTTCTGATTGCATCCTAGAGATTTAGGGAGAATTTCACTTGACAGTTCCTTAGGGTGCTGCTTTTCTGTAGGAAGGTTTACAGATTGAACTGATATTTACTGTTGTGTAGAAGTTCAACAGTTTTTATCCTTCTTCCCATGAAAGTATAGTCTGTATCTGCACAAACAAGTACTGTGATGTAGTAAGAGCAGACCAGTAAAACACAGATGTTATGGAGGTTCCTCCATCTTCATTTGCAGTTTGGAAAGTTTTGTTTGGTCCCTTATACTGAACATTGTCACCATACTTATGGCATGAAGATTTCTGAAGAAAAGCTGTCCCAAAGATATGGGTTCTTTGACTGTAGACCTCCCTAGGAAGTACAATATTGCTCTTCCACCGTGTTTTTCCAGGGAGGGACATCTTAATTCCTACATCAGTGCCCTGATTATCAGTGTCATGTGTGGCAGAGTCTTGCTTCTGTTCCTGCACATGCGGTTCCAGGTGACTAGGTTTCTCACGATGAGTCTGTCAGTGTCCACTCTGAGGTGCTCTAGGAGGTTATAGTGGACTTCTTTCTGTAGCTGCAGCAACTGATATATGAGGATGTGTCTCAAGTGAACTGAGCTAATTTCTTTTGAACCCTTTTTCTTCTAAGGAAAAAAAAGAAACTGAAGGACTTCCCAGGGTTTTTAGCACTGTGATTGTTTCACCCACAATGAAACAGAAAGTTCTGGTCCAAAAGATGAGTTTGGAGTGGCAGGATCATATTACTCTTGGAACTTGGGATACCTGTCAGTGGATGCAATACTTGAAGACCCAGAAGAACACACTCATTAATTTTCCCTTGCCTCCTGTCGTGTGTGCCTAGATTGTAGAGGGGTTATTCACAGGGTCCACATTTGTATCCAGTGTTCTGCCCAAGATTGCTAGGAATTGCTACAGCTGCATTGTTGGGACTTTCTGGAGAGGGTTCAGGGTAAGCTTATGAACATCTCAGCAAACTTCATGATATTGATCTCCTATACTTGGCTACAGGCTCGACAAGATAATACTAGTGCCTTTTCCAGGAGGGCAGGCATATTAGCAGAGCTGAGGTCCACTTCAGCCATGTGGGAGAAGCTGTGTCGTACCTGACTCTGGAGCATGAGGCTATATCCTGATGACAGAGTCCAAGTGTGGTTTAGCCATACCTTTACATCTCTCAGGCTGAAAGGTTTTGTTGCCTGAGTTTAAGGAGTGTTTAGATGATGCTCTTAGTCATATGGTTTGGTTTTAGATAGTATTGTGAGGAGCAGGGAGATGGAATTGATCTTTAAGTATCTTTCCAACTCGAGATACTCCATGATTCTCTGGCCTTACAGCAAGACCTCACATCACTAATTTGATGCCAGTGTTGAGAACACCCTCCAGTGATGCTAAAAAGCCTTTCTATGTTGCCTGAAGTAGTGAGGACTAGCCTGTGTGGTTAGCCTGAGTGGATGGTGGGAGAAGAGTATAGAGCATCCCACAGACAATTTCGTGGCAGACATTAGATATAACTTTGAGCTATTTGTAACATGGAATCTACTGGAGGGTTTTATGAATATACTGGGTCATTCAGGAGCACTGAATACTGGGCAAATGTGTGAATGTGTCACTTATGCCCAAGTCTGGACTGTAATGTCCCCATCTGTGGAGTGAATTAGTGGAGGAGCTTCCAGTTTCCTTCTTCTGAAAAGAGTCTGGTTTTTATGCAACAGAATTGCTCTGCAAATCATCAGTCAGTAAAGAGGAGGGTTGTGCTGCAAAGCCTCACTGTAGCTCTGAACCAAAAGGCTATGTGGACAGGGGAATTTTAATAGAAGCAGCGTTGACTCTGACTATTAATTTTAAGGAAAATTAACATATTCATAAAAATACATGCAAGCTCTGACAGTTTCAAATGTTATTACTAATGTTATTAGTAATAATCTATATCAGATTTCTAACAGTGTGATACATCTAACTGATGTCTGAGTAATATGGGCACTTGGCCACAGAAATAGAAAGATAACCTTTGTCGTCCTCTTCCTCCTTGAAACCTGCCATCTGGACTGTTTGCCCTTATTCGTAGGTGAACCCTTATATGCTTGGATGGGGTACTGCAGTTTGGCAAATTACCATGCATTATCTGATATGTAATAGGTACCTGAGCCTGTCTGTTGTCGGTTCCATGTGCTCTCTTTACCTCTGGAAATGTAGAAATTCTTGCATAGTCTTTCTTTCACTGATGAGTACAGTAAGTTGTTTTCTTTGTATTTGCTGCATCTAATCTGAAATAATACCTGGTTAGGTACTGCAATTTAGCTGATGTGCCAAAACATCTTATGCTCTGTTAATATCCATGCTGGTGCAAGGAATCACTGTTAAATACTGTTTAACTTCACTGGTTTTATTGTAGATAAGCTAATTTACTCTTGAGGAAGTGCTGTCACCATTTTGACAGCTTATGGTCAATTGTCTCCATTTTGATTGCCTGCATCCTTTCAGAAATCTGTGATGCAATTTCCTCACTCACCTGCTGACACTTAAGATTTTTCATTGCTTCTGAACTCTTCCTCCACGTTCACAGAGTCAGTTGTGGGGGGAGGCAGCTGTGCAAGCAGCTGAGAGAAGGGCAGGAAGAGGAGAGTATATGTGCGGCTTGTGAGAGTGTGCCTCCAAGTTAGGTGACAGCTCAGATGACTGCATGAATGGTGGGAGAAGGCAGAGGGCCCGTCTGACAGGTGTACAGTACCCAGTCTGTTTCCTAAGCTGCTGTTCATTTGATTCCTAAACTCCAACCTCTTTTGGCAAAAATCCATGTATTCCTCACAAAACCTCCAAAATGTACAAGGCTTCCTCCCAGTGATTTTCGAAGGTGGTCTGGCCTTATTGAAAAAAATTAAGAGAAGACCACTAAGAAAATTTTTAGGGGCCTTTTAGCTTCTTTTATATGAAGGATGATGAGTTCGTGATGAGTAATCTTCAGGAGAAGATGTGGCATTAGTAGATGAAGGAACAAAGCAATGTAATCATTCTTTGTTGTGTTTTAAATCTCATAATCCATGTATCCATCTGCATGTCTGTGAATGCCTTATAATTCCATTCCATTAATGGAACACATACAAGATGTCTAGCTGCAAATGAAACCAAAATGTACTACAGAACTCTGAGGACTAATTATATATGATAACATTTCAGAGTTATTTATACAGTTGAGAATTTTTAAAAACACAGTGTGATGTGTCTGGTTTGCTGTTTTATGAAAAACATAGGCAAAATAACTCCCACTAATGGTAGCTGACTACAAATCAGATTAGGTACTATGGAGTGAGTTTTAATCCAACTTCTAAAGATTTATTTGTTTAAACCATGTATTATGAATGCATACATGCAAAACATTCAAAAGATTTAATAATTAACAGTACTTTATTATTGTATCTTCAGTTGTCCAAGCTTTTTAATACCTTTCAGATTGGGTTTACATTTAGAATTGACTTTGTAGAATTAAAGTCTCTGAAAAAAGTAATTAATTTCTTTTAGTGTACCCTTTTCTTTTTACTAGGTAGTTATTTGTGTATGTTTCACCCCATGTGAAAGATGTATTACATATATAAATCACAATTATAACCTGCAGGTAAGAACATTAATTGTTGTTTTCTTACTGATTATTTAAACTTAAATTGTCAAGTATTCTGATGATTAAGGATATATTTAATTCCATAATTAATGGTCTTCTAAGTACCACTGCTTAACATCTGCCATTGATATGTCTGTGTTGCAGTCCAGTTAGTGATTACAATATAGTTACAGTAACATGGATTCAAGCTTCCAAACACCTTCTGAGGGTCAAAGATAATCAGCACAGCTTGTTCTTTTCTACTGTGTCTCCTGGTCTCTGAGCTATTTGTTTCAAAGCAGCTATATTTCTACAGGAACTAGTCTTACTTTTGTATTATAAAATCACTTTAGGAGTGCTCCCCTGAGGGAGCATTGCCTTCCCCTTTTTATCATTGGTCATGGGAGAAATTGTTTGCTTTACTGAGCTATTGTCTGCTTGGTGCATCTTAAGCAAGAGCATCATGGAGTATATCATGCCTTTAGAGACAGCCTGCAAACAAAACAAGGTTTCACATAATTGCTAAGACCTTCACCCTCCTCCTTACTTGAATAGAATTAGAATGTATACAGAAAAAGAGGACTAAACGTGATGTAGATTTCTATGGTTAGTGGTGAGATTGCTTTTAGATTTTTGGGGAGCAATCTTAGCAGGCTGAGAGGCTCTAAAATTATGCTTTGACAAATAAATCCTGAAAAGGCAGCTGCTCTAGTCAGGAGAGGGTGGGAGGATTTGAGGCTTTTTTGGTGTATGTTTTTATTTTCTTCTAGGTTTTGATTTCTTTTTCTCATTTGGATTTCTTAGCAGGAATCTGTTGATTAGCAAATCTGTTCATTTCAGGGTTATTTTCTTGTTTTGTGTGTTTGGGGTGAAGGAGTAATTAATTTTTTTATTTTTCCCTACATTAGTTAACGATTCTCAGACCAATTAGTAGTATTTAAAATACATTTTATGTTTTCGAAGTATTGCCATTTTGGAACATTACAATATGCAAAATGCGACTACTGGGTTGAGTTTGGTGAGTGGCTTTGTGTTCCCTGCTTCTAACCCTGCAAGCAAGCAATTTAGCACAGCACCGTTAGAAGCTACACACCATCCTCCTATCAGTTTTTTGTATTTTGAATTATTTGCTTTGTACTTTGCTGGGAATCAGTCATCACAGCAGTGAACTGAAACAAATCTTGATTAAATAAAACAACAAACTCTGCAGACTTAAAATCCAGAGATGGCATTGAAAAGATTAAAAATAACTTCCAGTGGAGTAACGCAACTGTCGATGCCACTGCACCATCTTGAGACATAAATTCCTATGAAGCTAGAATGAAAAAATGGGATAAGAGCATGGCAGTAATTCCTCATCTTTTTTAGTAAGGACACAAAGGAGTTACATGGTTTCACTTCACACAGAGATGAGATTTACCCTTTACCATTCTGACACTTTACACTGTAAATTAGGAGTTCAGGGAATAAGAAGCAGTAGATCCAACCTGCCTTTTCAAATCTGGGTTTAAACTTTCGTTTGTTTCATAACCTGCTTTGTACATGCTTTGCTTGGAGTTTCGCTCATGCAATGTACTGAAGTCATCAGCCAGGACAGAGAATTAAGCTTCTTGTGCAGTAAAGGTCAGGCTTACATTCTCATATGTTTTGTATGTTGCATTCAACTGCACACGTACAGTTCCTGAACTGCGCTTGGAACTCCAGAGAAACTTTGAAATGCATATTGCATTTGGAATCAAAAACCTGTGTTAGGCGTCTTAAATAGCTCTTCTTCATTGACTTGGGTGCTTTGGGAATAGTTATTTTGAGAAAGATGCACCAGGGCAGACCACGTATCTAAATTTAAAAACCCCAGCAGTCTAAAAATGGCCAAGAATCAGTAGGCATGTGCTTTCTGTCGTATACACAAGGCTCTGTTATTTTCTCCTGTCCCTTATTCCTAAACCAGGAAAACTTCTTGGCCTTCAAGAGAAATATTAAGACAACAACTGGTTTAAAAACAAAAAAAGAAGAATAAGATTTAGTAAGCCTTAATGTCAGGAGCTCAATTTTCAGTCCTTCTTGCTTATAAGAGATTGCTTTGTAGTCTCAGATTGGCAGCAGCCACTAAAATTTTGTTTGGTGTGCTTGAGTGCACATGTGAATGCCAAGTGCCAGTTGTGTAGGAGTGAGAGGTGGGGAGGGAAACGGCACAAAGTGAATTCCCGGCCAGGGAGGCCTGAACACATTTTAGGCAGCCCAAGTCAGTAAGTTGTGATGGGCTTTTGTGGGGCCTGGGAAGGACCAGGTCAGGAGTCTCCTTTCACATGGCTTCGATGAGGAAAGAGCTGCTGTGATTGTGGCCTGGTGATAAAGCATGTATGAGTCAGAAGGGGAAGAAGAACTCAACCCACAGGGTGCAAGTCAATGCCAATTTTCTGGAGAGGAACTGTTCCCAACACCTTGTAAAATACAGTTGAAGAAAGCAGAGCAGGCAAAGAGGAAGCGTGGTGATGCGGGCAGTGTGTGATACAGCACTGCCTGCTTGCTGGGGATGCAGCGGGGTGGGATTGCAGCCTGATGTTAAGCAGCTTTCTTAATACTCCTTTCTCTTTCTTGTTTTTGCAAAGTGCTATTTTTAAGTCGTGTGAAGTAGAGAGTGTTTATATTAGGTACAATCCACCTTTTGACTAAAAGCGTTGTAATTTTGCAACAACAAAGGCAGGAATTTACTGAGTGAGGTTGTATGGCAACAAAACCTGTTTATTTCTATTGTTCTTAGGAGCAGACGGGTTATCTTGAGTCGCACATTTTCAGCAGTAAGCATTTATGTTGGTGAGCAGACCTCCTTTCTTTGTTCGTATGTAGCAAGGGGAAATGGCAGGAATGAAAAGCTAATTTTGCTCTTCACTGAAGCAGGGAGGATCAGGGACAGTGCAGTGCTAAGCTGCTTCCCTGGTTCCTGTTTGGCAGGCCTGCAACAGGGAGAACGGTGTTATACAGCTTTGAGGGCAGTGTTCAGCAGAGTTTTTCCTGAGCAAATGAATTCAGTGTTTTAACCAGTTGTTTCCGGACTGATAAGGTGGTGGAATAATAGGCAAAAAATCCAAGGACCGCCCAGTCTGACGTTGCTGGAGTGTTGTCTCTATTTTGGCTGGAGCCTTTTACATTGCCTGCGGGAGTTGTGTCAGCCATGAGAAAAGGCAAAGTTTGGAGGGACAAGTAAAAATGTTAACATTTACCAGGCAAACTACTTTCAAATGTGAAATGATGGAGAGAACTGGATGTGAAATAAGTTTCTATGTTTCATTTCTGGTGGAGTTACTAGCAAAACTGATCCAAATTTGTGAAGAGTCTTGATATCCCTAATATAAGGTTTTCCGTGAATTAATGAGCTGTTGGAAGTGTTTCTAGGTCCCTTCCTGAGCACACTCTCACAGTGTGCAGCCCACTTGCTAGGACTTTCAGAAACATGTCATGCATATGATCAAATTCTTTTTTTAGTGTAAAAAAAGAAAATGCTTAGATAAGGAGATATTTGAGTCCATAATCTTCATTTATCAATTTAAATAAAACAAAATACCAGATTTGTATACAGCAGCTGATAGTATTTCACAGCCTGTGAACAGAAGAGGGATTATATTACTATACTTAGAATAGCTGGCATGTTCACAAAATCACAGAACGGTTTAAGATAGAAGGGACCTTAAAGATCATCTCATTCCAACCCCCCTGCCATGGGCATGGGCACCTTTCAGTAAACCAGGTTGTTTGAAGCCCTATTCAACCTGACCTTGAACATTTCCAGGGATGGGGCACAACTTTGTGCCTCACCACCCTTACAGTAAAGAGTTTCTTCCTTACATCTAATCTAAATATCCTCTTTCAGTTTAAAGCCAGCACACTTTGTCCTATCACTCCATGCCCTTGTCAAAAACTCCCTCTCCAGCTCTCTTTTAGGTACTGGATGGCTGTAGTGAGATCTCCATTATGTATATATGGGTATAGTGTACCTGTAATGTGGTATCCCATAATGAGGCCAAGTTGGATGACGTTCAGTCAGTCTGGTCTAGTGAAAGGTGTCCTTGCCTGTGGCAGGGAATTGGAACTAGATGATCTTTAAGGTCCCTTCCAACACACACCATTTTATGATTCTATGATCCCTGAAGTCCTCTCTTCTCCAGACTGAACAACCCCAACTCTCTCAGCGTGTCTTCATAGGAGATGTGCTCCAGCCCTCTGATCATATTCGTGGCCCTCCTCTGGATTTGTTACAATAGGTTTCACGTCCCTTTATGTCGGGGGGTCCCAGAGCTGGATGCAGTGCTCCAGATGCGGTCTTACCAAAGTGGAGTAGAGAGGGAGAATTGATCTATTCAAACCACTACACCATCCTCTTTTGATGCAGCTCAGGATGCAGCTGGCTTTCTGGGCTGCAAGTGCATGTGGCTGGGTCATACTGACTTTCTCATCCCGCAACACCTCCAAGTCCTTCTCGTCAGGGCTGCTCTCATTCCATTGTCTGCCTACTCTGTATTTGTATATATTTGTTCTTTTGTATATGAAGTAAAAGGTACATCAGCAATGTCCCTTGGACCATGATGCATCACTATTGGCTATAGTGCCTCTTTCCATTTACTAAAAATGGCATATTTCATGTTAGAAGAGACTAAAAGTTACCATTATTAAAGTTGAAATTAGCTTGGCTATTGCTTTTAATAGAGGCATGGTTAAACTGACAGTATTTCAATTTCTAATACTTTTCTTTGGAACATACTCATAATGTCAATAATTGTAATTCAGTTGTATGTCCATCTGGCAGTTTCTTGATACATTGTCTGATTTATTTGTGGCAATGACATTTTTGGTATGTTGTCTAGAGATACAGCAGGGTATTTTAGACCAATCTTTGAGGCTTTCTCTGCTGTTGTCATAAGCAGTTCTAATTCAGTTGTTTCAAGGTTGTAGTTTCTGCCTGTGAACTGAAGGAATGGCTTTGTGTTTAGAATTTACAAGCTGCTTTTTGTCTGTGAGTGTATTGCAATACTGAAATACTTCAGGCCTGTTGGAGAGCCTGTAGTTAAGCTCCTCTTTTATGAATTACAGAAATTATATTGAAATCTGGTCAGGTATTGCATATGTTTTCTTTCCTTAAGCTCAGGTTATTGGTCTTGCTGGAAGTTCTTTAGAAAAGACACTATTATGCAACATTTTAAAAAAATAGTAAAGTCCTTGTTATCTGGCAGTAATATTTTTTGCAGAAAACTGAAGACTGGTTTAGCTGGCTGCTCCACAGGTGTGCATGTGCTGGTTCCTCATGGGTGTTTTTTTAGAACTTAGTTTGTCTGTAAGTTGAGAACCTGAAAAGACCTACTTTGCTCTGCAGTGATAGGGTCATGGATCTGGTAGGCCTTTCAGATGGCTTTGTGCAGATCTTCCTATACTGAGCACTCCATAAGAAAGAGAGGTTTTATTTTTTAAAAAAAGTTGTATTTCAATAAAAAACAGAAATTTAATTGTTGGGGTATTTTTCTTCTTAACTGAGAAAACTCAAAGCCACTAGAGAATACAGAAAACAAATCAGTAACTGTCCCCAGCCCTCTGTTTTTACAGGCAGGTCTTTGCTCTATTATCAGAAGAGCTACCAAGCCTATTCAAAACAGAGAACATCTGAAAGACCATAGGGTATGAGAACCATAGCATAGCTCTGGGAACCTGCACTTAGTGCAGAGATGTTACAACACAGTAGTGAAGAACAGGGAGCAGACAGGCAGGTCTCAGAAATGGTGGAAAGTTTCCCAGGGAAATACACTGCCATAAAGAAAGTCCCTGAGATAACCGAATCCAGTCGTGAAAGCAATCTCCACCTTCTTCCAAGGGCACCAGCATAATTATTTTTTTTCAAAGATCGTAACACAAATGGAGAATGTGCAACTCGGTCACATTTGCTAATAGAGAGAAATGCTTGTTCTTTGTTCAAAATTTAGTGAGTGAAAACAGGAGCTACATTCTGGGTCTCGCACTGCCGTCAAAACTTGGGGTTACTTTGTGTACATCACCTCTCTCTGTATTTTCATTTCAAAGAAGTTAAGAGAGCAGTTAAGAGAGAAAGGTTACTGAATTCAAGTTATCCTTTATGCATCTCTGCTTTTTTTTCTTCTTAGGAACTTCTGTTTCCCAAGATAGTTCTTAAGACCAGTTTCACCAGGAGATGTTTTTGCTTTGTAGGAAAGAAATCTTTTGAAATTTTGAATAGTCTTGCTTTGGATCCTCTGCTGAATGCTGGAAGCCAAATCCGTACCCCATTCAACCTGTTACTGTGGATCAGTAATACCAACTTTAAACACCAGTAGAGTGCCATCCGGCATTTAGAGGGTCACAGGCTGAGGATTGGGACTGAGCAATCCTTTTCTGGCAGAACTTGCTTCTGAAAAATTTGTTTGGTGACATTTGGACTTTGCTTATTGCTGCCTTTCGTTTTCCTTGTTGCCATGTGATTCACCTCTGGGCAACACTGGCACTGTAGGTTGAAATACTTATGTGGACAGGAGGCAGAACTAGAATGAAAAGTATTTTTGATATGTGGAGTTAAAGCCATATTTACAGCAATTTCACTCCAGGGAGACTGGGACAAAGAAATGTACACAGTTTAGGAAGTTGATATGTGGGAGAGAACAACAGGATCGGTGTCCACAGGTAAAGCAATGAGAAAGAAGTGAGAAGGAAGAGACAAGAAGGCGTGAAGATTTTTCTCACCTCAAAGTTTTTTTTAAAATCCCAATCAGTTCTCTGACTGTTTATTCAACATCAGGAAATTGTGATATATTATGGAGCTGTATATTATCCTTGTAATATGTTTGCATTCTGTATCATTCTCTTTCTGCTGAAGGAACATAGTGTCTACATCTGCTCCAAGGTCAAGTACAGCATGTGTGTGAAAAACAGTTTCTAAACTTTCTCCTCCTCAGTGTGCTTCCTGCGATTAGGTACAAGAGGCAATTAGAGTTAACTTCCCAAGAAATAGGGGAGTATTAAAAAAAAAAAGAAGAAATCACAATCTGGATTTTAACATGAACTTCTTGAGCAATGGTTTGGAAATGTACCTGCTCACATTACTGACATATTTTCTTCTATTCCATATAAACATTCTTGGTATGTTCAAAGATAAGGCTGCCAAAGTTTGGAGAGGTTTACTTTAGAGTGTGCTTAATTCAAATGACAAGAATGGTCCATTTATTTTGTGACCTATTTATAGCCATTAAACAAACCGTGGCAAATGGATCTACTTTACTTAATTCTCTACATTTGGTGGAAGATTAACAGCATGGAAAATACATTCCTGAAAATAGGTATGTTTGTGTCTGATACTCTGCAAATCTCTGTATACTACAGAACCATAATTTTTAAAATGAAAGCAGTTTATTCTGCAAGACAGAGAACTGAAAATAAAATTTTAATACTTAAGGTGATTATTAGTTAACTACTTTGGCAGTAGATATTGTGGAGATTTGGTTATATCTACTGTGAGCTATATATGATCCCAGTTGTAAATCTCTAAAAGTGAGGTAAACATGAAAAAATGTTCTGGTTAATTTTAATTATATGAACAACACATTTTGAGAGTTTTATGATTGTATTTTGTTTTCAGGGTGTTCTCAACACGTTAAAAGTGTTGATTTATTTTTATATAACAGAATAGTTTTATATTCCTTGTGTTACAAAGCAAGTAACTGAAATTCTGTTTTTGCTTCTCAGGTTGTTTTTGAAGTGATTACTTCAGGTCACCCAGGATATGTGGCTATTGATGAAGTGAAAGTTTTAGGACATCCATGTAGTAAGTACCTATCTTCTGTTGTAAAGCCAGACCCCTAAAATGAACATACCACTATGTTTCAATAAATGTGGAGCAAAAGATAAGGAAAATGTGAGAAAGCAATGTCAGTGCTGTAAATATAGGCTGACTATGTACAAAGTGTTGCATACACTAACATAGCATCATTGCACCTTATTGGCTTTAAAGACATCTGTCTATATACACCTTGTGTACAGCACCCTGCATGAATCCCAGACCCCAGCTGGACCATATAGCGACCCCTTTAGAACAAAATCACCAAGTCATCATGATTCTGTGATTCTAAGATTTGTGAACGAGTTTTCTGTCTGCATCAAAAATTCAGTACAGGCACAAGCTGAGACACTAGTGAGAACAGATGAGCAACACAAGAGCTGAATATATGTACAATTGTTGTTTCCAGGGCTTGGAAGAAAGAAAACTCAGTTGGTTGAGGGCTGAGGCTGCTTAGGGTACTTCCTGAGGTTCATGACTCAATTTCTGCACTGTTCTACTTCCTAAAGTACATTTTCTTTTTCCATTATTAAGGATATATAATACTTAACTATTCTAAATTCTCTTAAAACTGATGTCAAAACCAAGCCTTGTAAATCAAGCTTTAATATAATAATTCAGATGTAATTGAACAGACTGCTTAAATAACTTATTAATTCATATATATTGGTTAAATAAGGTGTATTAAGATCATACATGGAATAGTAGGTTGTAGTCTTATTGACCAAATGACTGAGTGGAAGAAGACATCAACTTCTCTGTAATTGTTCTTACATAATTTTGATCGTGGATGCATTTATTGTGGCTATAAGTAAGAGCTGTGATTCCAAATAAAAAGTAGTGTATCTATTAGTACCGGAACACCTCATAAAAATGGTTTTAGTGTTAGTGGCAAGAAGACACACACATTTCTTCAAGTACAAGAGACAGTTATGCAGAATCAGCAGCTATTATTTCTGAATCACTTAGTTCTAATAAACACAGCAGGCTCTAATGTTGTTAGACAATATACGTGCTTCTGCATTTTGAATTTATATCTTTGGTTCAGGTAGGGTAAGTCTAAAGCAGCATTTTAGCAGCTTACTATTTTTTGTATACAGATTTTGAGAGGCTTGGTCTGTGCATTTGTACCAATCCATTCTCAAAACCTGCAAGTAGCTCTTGTTATTGTGGAGATTGAGTTATAGCCCCTAGTATGTAGAGTTCTAACGTGATAGTGTTGAAATGCAAAAGCTTTAATGAAAAGTTCTTTGATGAAGTAATTAAAACGTTAGAAATTAAGACATCAAACCAGTTAAATTGTCTACAAGAAAATTGAAAAAGTGTGAAAATTGGAATAGAACTACTCTGTGTCTAAAACTCGGCAAAGTTCATAATGCTGTTCTTTCTGTATATTGCCAGAAAAAATACTTTTGGAATTATTAACTCTTTAAACAAAGAATTTAAATGCAAAAAATGTTGGATAGGCAGTTCCTTGTGTAGTACAAAGACAAGGCAGAAGTCAAGTTGTGAACATGTAAAAATGAAAGGGATGGGTTGTGGTGGGTGGGTAGTTTTTTCTTGTATTGTTTATTTGTTTTTAAAACCTAATGCCCTTCTCCACTTAGGCCATACCTGATAATTCAATAAAGTTAGTTTTCCAGAGTTTAAGAAGACCCAGAAAAGAGTAAAATCGAGTGGGGTAAAAGCAGAAGTTAAAAAAAAAGTGCCTGAGAAAGGGGGAATATACCGAAGAATTTTACTGCGGAGTATGACATTAATAGTTTGATAGACAAAGAGGATGACTCTGGCCTAAAGTCTGTCTGTCCTAACTGGGAAGTGCTTAAGAAAAAAAAAAAAGGCAGTATGTGTAATCAATTTGCCATAAGGATCATTATCATGAAAATATTTCCTACTTAGGTATTAATTTGGACTTTTATTCCATTTCCTCCATCTTATGCTGCCTTGCACTGGATATTTATCAACTTTTTCTTGGATTATGGTAGCTGGTTATTTATAAATTCCTTAAAAATACAATTTGTCCTAGTAATAAGGTCTTTTAAAAAATATCAACACTTTAAATGGTTGTGATGCTCTACTAGAAAATAGATGTTTAGTTTGCTAGTCTAATGCTAGTACTAAGATTTTCAGGTCAAAAAGCAATGTTCAGAGCCTGGCTTGTCTGTTAGTATAGACAGTGCAAGAAGTCTGCCTGTCTGCAGTAGGATTTGAATGGTTGGGGAATACTGTGTTTTAAAGGATAAGTTTCTGTATCAAGTATCTATGTTTTTCGGTGTCATGTAGTTGACTCCTTATAGTAAAACAAAAATACACACACTCTCTTTCCTCCTTTAGTGGACATTGTTGTTGTTTGAAGATCAGTTTCATTTTTTAGGTTATTTATAGGTATATTTCTTTAACTTTTACTGGGATTGTTTTCTCTTTCTAAATGAAAGATAAACATTTGTATGGAGAATGTATTGTGCTTTGGGTTTTTTCTGCAGTGTTGTTGAAAAGAATTACATTTAAAGAATACAGGTGTAGTTGGTGTTCTGTTAGTATTTTAGCTGTTTGTTGTGCTACATTTCTGCATTTTCTAATATCTTCTATAGACACTGTGCTTGGTTGAAAAGAAAAATCTGTTCCCTTGATAACATCACTTAACTTCTTATGGTCTTTTCTATTTGGTAGTGTAAGCATATAACAGGGTTTCCTTGAAAACATTATTAGTTTCCAATATGATCTTTATTAATAGAATGTTATTACAAAAGGGATGCTGAGCTAAGATAATTTACACAGCAGGAACAATTAAACAGCGCCCTTCTATTCTGCTTTTTCCCAGGTACAGAAGTAAACCAACCTAGAATCTAATGTGTAGTCAGTGAGCTGAATCTTTTAAAGCACAACTGTTTCATTTGCTTGGTGTATTTTTCATAGCCAGTACTTTTGTCTTGCATAACTTCAATACTTTTATCTTTTCCAACAGCAAAAACTCCCCATTTCTTGCGTCTTCAGAGTGTGGAAGTCAATGCAGGACAGTTTGCTACTTTTCAATGCACTGCCAATGGTGGAACAGACTCAGGTGACAGACTCTGGTTACAGGTAATTTCTTTCTTTCCTGATGAACTGAGATCTAGAGAGAGAAGAGACCCTTGAGAGGAACGTAAAACATGAAAAATTATAGGACTGTCCTTTTCATCAATATTAGATTTTATAGTGCCTTTGAACTGCTGCATAGTAGGTATTCTGTGGTAGAAAATGATTCTGGAAGATTTTTCGCTCTTGTTTCAGTGGAATGCCTTATTAAAAATAAAGGTAGTGTTTTTCTTACATGTAGCAATCATGAGTAAAGGTGAAATCTCCAAGGAAGAGCACGTGACTTTCTTACAATGTCTGTGCTGGCCAACTGCCATATTATACATAATGATTTTTTTTTTAATTTACCTCTATCTCTGCTTAGTATTTTCAGCTAAAATTGCATTGTTACTCTTTAAGTCTAGGGAAGACCAGTATGACAGTCAAATCTGACCTTCTCTATTATAAACCCAAAGAATCTTACTTATATTCATTGAGTCCATTATTTATTACTTAATCAGTAAAGTAGCTTCTAGATAGGTGTCAGATTCTGGTTTAAAGTCTTGCTCCAACTAATTTTCTTTCAGTAAAGACATTCTCCCTTATCCGGACGTGTAGTCTTCTATCAAAAATATGCCTTTTTTGCTTGATCTCTTTTAGTAATGGGCATGCAGGTTTAACTGCTGTCTTGCTGCCATCATTACAGAGTTGTTCCCTACAGCAAACAATTAGTCAGTATTTGAACTTAGCATTAGGTGTATACCTACCTCCAGATCCCAGTGATTTCCATACATGGAAAACAACATGCTAGAACTAAGACATTGTCTATGAGAAGGAAGTGAGGGCAATTAAAATAAATAAAACAGTGCCCAAGGAGATCAGTCAGATGAAGCTGCAGTTAGTGGAGAAGGAGAAATAAGAGAATTTGAAGCAATGGTAACAGGTGGGACTTAGAAATGAAATTCTCTATTTTTGATGTTTAAACAATTTTAGGCTTTTACTGTAGTTTTCCTTTAACATTGTATTTGTATTTCATAAATTATTCATGTAAGTGTGACAGGTTAAACAGCTGAGTACTTATATGTAATCTAACCCGCACAAAAAATAAATAAAACCACTTGAAAAGCAAAGACATATTTATCTGTATATGAATGATGAACTGTTATGTCTATTCAGAAAGAGCCTGATCAAACACAGTAGAAGGCAATGAAAATATGCTTTGGCCTTATTTGGGTTTTATTTTCAACTTCTGTGCTGATATAAGGCTGATATTTCTCTGGCACCTTTAAAGACAATATTACACTTTTGAATTGGTAGAATTAGACTCCTGTGTTTCCTAAGCCACCAAGATTTTTTTAAAGAATGATTTTTCCACTCATGAAAAGGGTTTAGCATGTATGAGAAAATAATGGGTTTCTATTTCATCAATGATATCCTTTGTAGAACCTTTGAACTTTTGCATAATTCTCTATTGTGAAATTGAAGGTAGAATTCAGCATAGGGAAATCTTTGTTCCATTCAGTTTTTCCATGTGTTTCAGGACAGTATAATTTCAGCTTTAATTTTTTTTCGTGGAGTTTAGGACACACATAAATTCTTTACAAGGCTGGAATGTAATGTCTTTATTGTAGAAATTAAATATCCTTCTAGGTTTTATGTAATGTAAAACAATTTTCTTAACAGCAGTAGCAATGCCCAAATATCTTTGCTGAGCTTAGTTAATTCAATTCCTTGTTTATGCATGATTATGAGATTTCTTTTTCTATATGGAGGATAAGAAAATAGTGACAGATTGACTTTTTGAGGAATTTTATCTTCCTGCGGGACCACTGTGTATTTATTCTGCCTATACAATTAGAGGTCCCTCTGGTAATCAGTCCAAGGTTGTGCATATTCCAGGTGTGCCTTTGCATAAGAACATTTTAGAAGTTGACAGGATCTCCTGGATAGCTTGGATTTATTTTTGTACTTGTTTGCCAGTTTCCACAGATGTCTGCTGCAACTTACACTAAGACTGAACAAACAGCTCTGTGTGTGGGATGCTGCAAATCAAGACTATGAGATACAGTTCCCAAAAGTATTAGCTTTATTTTAGCGTACTAGGTCATTATGACCTATATTTTATGTATATGGGTCCTTTCCAACTCAGCATATTCAGTGATACTGTGGTTATCAGGTAACAGATCCTCAGACCTTGCAATTCTCCATCAGTCAGCTGACTGACTATCTGGTTTCATGGTGTGATATTGAGGAATTTTTTATATGCCTGTGTATGACATCTCATGACGCTGCCACAGGACCACAAGTACAATGCAGCTGTCTGTAATAGCTGTCAAAGAACATGACATCTTCTACATCACATGACTGGTCAAATGGACATTAAAGATACTTTCGCTCCTGGTAGTGCTAGAACCAATATGAAACTACAGAACATCCCAGTGAAAGAAATTCTTATGTGCACTAGAGCCAGAATAAAATGAACACCATTCTCTGGAAACATTTCCAGTAGCAGTCAGGTCATAGGGATTCAGATTTTAGTGGTACTATGAACAAATCATACAATCTCTCTGGTATGTCTAGTTTGTTCACCAGTAATACTAAGCCTTTTCTACTACCCTTTTGGTGATTTGTTTAATTACATTTATAAAACCTTAAGGGGAAATAATAGTAAATAAATAAATACAGTTGAGTGATTTTGTCAGGGGCTTCTCAGCATTTCTTACATGTAAGTAATATCAGGATGCTTAATCTATCTGGAAGTGGCAATTCCAGAATACTGTGAGATAATTTGCTCCCAAATGACTTCCGGTACCTGTCTTTTTTTTTTTTCAGATTGACACTGTTAGTCTGAAGTACAGGCAAATTGCAAGGGTAAAATCACAAACTCACTGAATTCAGTGATATTTCTGCTCTTTCCACTGGTGTCAGGATTTTGCTTCTTTACTTCTATCTCTTTTATATAGTACCTCTCCACTTCTATGCACCAGACTTCAAGTTTAGTAGGACGCATTTTTCTGGTGAACAAATATTTTACTTTTTACAGTCTGTTAGATTGTGAGTGACATATGTTCCTTAAAACAAATGAATAGTTTTAAGTTGGTTGGTTATTTTAGTATCCTTGTCTTTGGCGAGTAGTTTTGGAAATAGATATTCTTGGTTTAATAATGCCAAGGGCTTGAAGCAGTCTTAAGTGAAATCTGTAGATCATATTTTTTGCGCTCTCCCCCCTGCCTTTTCAAACCTATTCCACTCTTATTCCCTAGGGAATATGAAGTCTGTTAATTTCTGGAGTATTATGAAAGTTTTTAAAATTGCAAGGGCGATGAGGGAATCACAGTTAGTACAATAGCTGCCCAAATTAGACCACTGAGGCATGAAATTTGTTTCGTGATGCTGTGATCAGTATTTACTCTTTCGAGAAGGGGCAGAAAGCAAGCTGTTTACCCATTGCATAGTGTAGTGCTTTGTAAGAAAAACGTTGTTCTTCACTCCACTAGACAGACATGCACCCTGGTGCATGAGCTACAATTGCAAGCTTGTCAGATAATTTGAAAACAAGCTGTGGGTATTTTCAGTGATACCATTTCAGGTTAAAGTAAAATGAAAGAACACAACACAGTATCATACAACTTTGTTATTTTGGGTTTTTTTTGGTATTTTGTTGATTTTGTTATTGTAATGAGGGTCCAGTTAATAAGGTCATTTGTTAGATTGTCTGTTTATGAATTCACATCCCTATTAGCTAACGTTCTAAACATAAAAATACCTTAAAAATAAATCTGAATGTCTATAATTAATAGATGCGTCTAATCTGCTTTAATTTTTTCATATTTGTGGGCAATAATGGTTATTACCACTATGGGATGACTCTTTCTCTTCTATTGAATGATTGAGCAAAAATGTCATTCCTGTGCTCTTTCCTTTGCTCCCATGGTGGAAAGAAATGAACAGGTGGAACACAGAAAAGTTAATGGTCAAATGGAAGCAGCTGAGACAATGTCTTCTGAAAAGCCTGTGTTAGTATTTAGTAAACTGTGGAAACACAAATCTGTGTTATAGGAGAGAGGCGGTAGAATTCTTTTTTGGAAGTAACATGTTTTTGGTGCAGCCTCTGGGCTGAAAACAACTGGCTTGTTTTTCCTTAGCTGCTCAGGCCTGGCTCCTTCTCTTCATTTTCCTATCTTCATCTGCTACTTCTCCTGATTTGCAGTGGGTTCATTGAGTTCCCTCAGTATGCTACTTGTTCTTACAACAATCTAGAGTGTGACTTCAGGGAAATTGCTGTCACATGATACCCGGTATTATGAAATTCCATTTTAATATCTTTCCCAACACAATCTTTTTACATTAGTTTCTAAAGATTTATTGTAGTGTCACTAAACGTGGCATTTTTCAGATGTGCCTTGACTCAGTGTGGGTAACCTTTCTTGGGAGAGGTTCTCAAAACAATGGAAAGCTGCAGCTGATGAGAAAGAGAGGTCATCACTTCACTGAAGTTATTTATTTTTTCTAGCTTCATTCTAAAATATGGTTGAAATGTAAACAACTATTTTAAAATGTAATTCTCAAACACGTAACTTTTATTGCAAAAATAGAGAACTAAGAGTAAAAATTTATTGGAGGGAAGTGAATAGCAACAGGATCTCAGGATATGTCTGACCACTGTAGTAAGGGTCTCATCAGATTTACCAATAGCAAGAGACTAATGGTTGTTCTCTGATAGAAGGGGAGAGGGTGAAATCTGTCATACCTGTGGTTTATGCATGCATAACACGTACTGCGTTATTTGCAGCCAAGAAACTAAGAACAGTATCACTCCTGTGGCCAATCTCTCCTCTACCCCATGTAAAGAGTTTATTACCTGTTAATCCAGGATTTGGCTTTTCTTCTTGTCTTTCCTGAAAGCTGTCTTTCACCTTATTCACTGTATCTTTTTTTGTATCTTCAATAATCTTTTGCTGAAGGTATGAAGGGTATCAAAGATTTTATTCATCTGTATACAAAACTACCTGTATGCATTATTTATTATTTTTTCAAAGGAAGAGATATAGTCCTGTGTCAGAGGGAGTTCTGGAAAGCAAATTGTTTTCCTCGGGAATACGCACATACACAAATGAGAGGTATCAAACACATCCTTGTATGAATGTAGAACCATCCTGACAGATGATGAAAATAAAATATATTGAGAAGATATACAAAATTGTGTGTGTGTGTGTGTGTATGCGCGCATTTGTTTATGTAAATTGCATAAAATATCCTACAACATGAACCAAAAGTCCTGGAATTTCATAAGAATTTTTTTGTTGTGCTGTAAACTCTCTGAGACTGTCGCATAATTACTATTTTCATTGCCAAGTTTTGAAGTACTTGAGGAAAAAAATGTTTCAGCCATTTTTGAGTACTAAGATAATGAAACGCTACTTTACCTGTTAGATTAAATCATATACATATGTAACAACTTGGTAACACAAACAGGTGGAACTATTAAAGTAAACTGTACGATGGGATGGGATAGAAGACATTCTTTTGAATATTAAAATGTTTGGGGTTTGATCAGTAGGTGTATTTGTGTACTACAGGAATGCAAAAGAACATTCTTCCTCCTGCTCTTAAATAGCACAGTCTTCTGAGACTGTCCAAACCACCTTGTGCTCAGCAAATTGTCTTGAGTCCATTGCCTTGAGAAGAGCTTTAATGACATCAGTCAACTAAAAATTTTACCAAGATTACATGCATCCTGAATGTGCATTGTGATGTGTTTTTTTGTAGATAAGCTGAGATGATATTGCTTTGGAAGGATAATTAATGGACACTAACCATTACTGCATAAATGAAAGTTAAACTTTTTTTTTAAATTCTGGTGACCATTTAATATTATTTCCAGGTTTTGGTATGTTAATTTCTTTGTGTCCCCATCTCCACTCCAGTATATGTTTAGTGGCTTTCTTGCAATATATATTCTGTATTTTCTATTAATTGATGTTAATCAGTTTTAGTTGTTTTTCAGTAATTGCATAGTAATCTTCCTATATGGCATAAAAACTTCCACGAAGAACAGAATATAGGAGGCTTGTGATCTGTGTCATATTCATGTTAGCCAATGTCTAAGGAGCTGTGATATTTGATGAAAACTTTTGCTTCATTATCTGTCTTAAATATGAATAATCTGATGCCTACTGGGAGAAATTAATTCATAGTGGACTGTTAAGGATAAATCCCAGTGAACATATGCAAGAAACAAAAAGTCATCTTAAAATCAATCTATCTTATCTGTGAAGTGTTTTGACTTCAGTGGTGTTTTAGAGCTGACCAGCAGAAACACCAGGCTGGTGTTTTTATTAGTAAACCACGGGCAACAGCATTTACAGAATGTGTTTGGAGTGCAGTGGGAATGTAAGTTAAGGGTGACTTTCCTTCTTGGACATGGACTTTTCCATTATAAGTTAGCTTCAGCGGCACTAGGTGGTACATCAGGTGCTGTGTACTCTTATCTCACTTATACTGTGACCAGTGAAATGCACAGCTGAAAAACTCAAATGTCTAGTGGTTCCATAGCTACTCTGGGTCTGTATTCTAGTCATACATGACTTGTATGAGATGGTGCCACTGTAATAGTGGAAGCAAAAAGAAGCCTTATATTCTCCTGCTCAGAAACACTGCAAAAGCCTGGCCAGCTAAGCTGCTCTATGGAGTAAGCCTCCCAGTCCACCCAGACTGCAATGCCGGGTACAAAAGTCAAATGACGGTAACCACAAAGAATTGTCAGTGAGTTTTGTTATTAATACTAAAATAATGCAGATGAGGGTAAATGGAAGAATAAATGTCCCTCCTATCCTCATGTACCAGCTCCACCATTCCTAAATGGTGTGAAAGCAAGCCTTATCCAAAATAGTTGAAGTCTGGTGAAAATACCTGACAGAAGCATCTGTGAAGTTTTATGACATTACTCAAAACCTGTAAACTCTTCCATGAGCACAACAGACCGCATTGGTAGTGATGCCAAAGAAGAAACTAAGAACAAATTGTGAGCAAATTTGATTATTTCATTTCAAAGATTATTTTTTTTCAAGAAAAGTAAGCAACCCTTGATTCAGTAGGAAAAAAGTACTGTAGATGGAGAGGTGTTTATTTCTGTAGTGGTGCCAGTCATCCATCAAGTCACCAGGAGTGATAATGTGTGGTGTTCTCCAAAGGCCTTCTTTCAGCACCTGTCTAGCAGAAGTGGAGTCTGCTCTGCCAAGAGTGTGCTTGTGACACTGAAATACGCATTTGGTTTTCAGCTACTATACCAACTGATCCTGCTTTTGATGATATTTAGAGTCTGAAAACCTTTAACAGAGGCATTAACATTTTTGTCTTGAAAAAGCCTTTTTATCACAAAAATATTACTCTTAATCCTCGATTTCTTGGTGATCTCCTGTGACCAAAAGAGATTTCGGGGAAAAAATAAATCCGAAAAATTAATGAACTTCAGAAATTTTTCTTTTAGAAGTAAACTGGAAACTCTATTAAATCCACTAGGACCCTGGTTATGGACAACAGTGAAAAACCTCAAGAGACCTGGAGACTACTTGGCAAAGTTTGTTTGCAAGTAATCTGAAAAATTAGTAGATTTTGATCTTCCACATTTACTGAGAATGCTCTGTTGCACATTATACCTATAAAGAGTGTCAGAAGTACCACATAAGACAGCCATTATTATTTTTATATAGCAAGGATGATATAAAATTTGGATTCCAGACAAAAAGCTTTTGGCAGCAGGTAGTTCTTGTCTCTTCTTTTTTTCCCCTGTTTTGGATCTCTGTCTCAGGTATTCAGAAACTGCCAATATTAATGAATTGGCTGCACAAAATGATTTGCAGAAAATTTGCTTACCTACAGATATATATGGACATATGCAAATCAGAGGGGATATATGTAAACCTATCCCTTTACTCCATATATATTCTAATTTAATAAAGTGACCTATAATAAAAGTTATTCTGGGATTACCTTTATCAGTCAAACCTTTTTGAAATTGTTGTCTGATTTTAAAATCAGTGGGATTTTTATACGTTGGACTTGATGATCTCAGAGGTTTTTTCCAACCTAGTTGATTTGTTGATTCTGTGTGATTTTGTGTTAGTCTTCCAGTTAGTCTGCAGTGTTAAATTATATAGTATATGGTGATTAGCCAGACCCAAGATAATGGAATTACTGACCTCTGTCATAGGGGGCTGGTTAAATTCAACTTGATTTTTGAGACCATAGTAGGCATCCTGTTTCTGGACCCCAAAGACCTCCTTGATATGAAGCACTGTTCAGCAGCAGTAGAATCACTTAAAGACACATAAAAAATAGCCAACTGATGAAATAAATTTAACAAGCTTTCTACACTATATCTTGGACCTTTGGGAGAAAGAAACAATGACCATGAATACTCTAGGCAAAATGTATAAACTTACTGCTGGGAGATATACCATGTTCAAACTGGAGTTCAGCAGAGGCTTCTTTTTTTAATAAGGACCGTGGAAGCTGCTTTGAGGCAAGGAGAACCAAAATAAAGTTTAAATTAAATCCAAGTTAAGATGATGGGATGAAAACAGAGCATTGGGGAAGGTGAGTTTTGGAGGTGGGAGCTGTTAAACTATGACTTAATTAGTGACTGGCTCAGTAATTAAAACCAAAATACCTCTAGCCAAACCCCTCTATTAGCTTCCCTGTTACATGAACCAGGATATGGTTATTACTGCTGTGGTTGTCTTTATTCACAAATTACAATCTCACTGTTGAAAGTTTACTACAGCTGGCTTTAACCATAGGCCTGCCTCTCTTCTCACCATTCATTCCTCCCATTCAGAAGCATCTTTTCAGGAGGCCACAGCTGAGTCCTTAAGAGGGCATGGTTTCTCATCATCAAATATACGTGTTCTTTCTTAGCTGCTTCTTCCTTACCTGCTTTGTAGGAATCAGTATCACTTTGGTTTTGACTGTTATTCTGATTGTTTTACATTCTGGAATAGCCTTCAAGTTGTCCCCAGAACTTGCATATTGTAGTTTCTTCATCCCAATGCTGCTTTACTTCCCAAGAAAACAATACGGGACATGAGTGCACTGATTTTTAAGTCTCCTGTTATATAGTTGCATAGAAAAGGCAAATACCTGAATTACTATACTTTGTGTTGTGTGTAGGAATGAAAATTATGCTAATGAACTGTACTTTCTCATTTTCTCCTCCTCACTCTGATCCTTCCCAGCCACCCCATAAGCCTGGCATCTGCAGAACACCAAGCCAGAGTATTTAAAATTCTGTGTATGTTCTCTCCAGTTTTTAGCAAGGTGTTCATCCTAATTCTTGGAATTTAAATACAAATAAAAGGATGATAAGAAGTACTAAGTGTTGCATACTTTAAAGAATTAAGATACAGTATTAGCTTAAGTGACTATAAGTAGGGCTACAAGTTCAAGAAAATGCTTAGCAGACGTGTGGATCATTGCCAGAATTTCTATCCAAAGTATTAAACTCCCAGTTAGAGAGAGATTTCCTGATGCTCTGTTTTTTCCAGATGTTTCTGAGGATGTAGTTTCCTACAGGTCATTTTGTATTCTACTGTGTGCTATTAAAGATGAATCCAAAACATTTGGAATTTTGCATATTTTGTGAGCACTGACAAATTGTTAGAGAATATTAACGCTGCTCAGCTTCTCTGAATTTAATGTAAAAATAACAAATAGATTGAACGGGGGTTTGGTTTTTTGCTCTGTTTTGTTTTTTTCCTTGATAAGTACAGAGTAACTGTTTTGGGTAAATTACACTGAGTTTGATGACTCCAGAAAATTCACTGTCTTTGTTTACTTTCTGTGTATTTAAATATGTCTTCAAATAGATGTCAGTGCTTAATATTTGATAACGTGACTACTTGGATGTGTAACTTCAGTAGTATTTTACAGTATTACCTGACAGCTCCAGCCAGTATTTAGGTTTATCATAATAAACAGGGATTTCCGGAGAGCTGGGTGATTTGAAGAAAAGATTCAGTTATCAAACATTAAAATACTGAAAGCTGAAATCTTTCTTGAAAGGTAAAATAATAACAGTTTGCTTGCATGCCCATTAGTTCCACATGCGGAGTGCAATTCTGGCTCATAGCAGAAAAATTCCAAATAGGACAATAATAATCTTTTTCCAGCATGGCCTCATTATTTGAATGAAATATACTTGTTAAGTTACACAGATGGAATAAATACAAGATAATCACAGGATCTGTGATGGCTCTAATCTAGACTGACAAACGGTTGTCTTGGTTATGAAAGCAATTCTAGAAATTCAGAGGTAGAACCAACTGTCTTAGTTACTGGAATTATTTGAACTCTGCAAAGCAATTTTCTTGGGGTTCTAATTACTATTTGATTTAGATTTTATGCATATTTTAAACAAAATTACTTCTGGCCTTGCTGATGTTATGCCAGTTATCCCACTGGTATAACTCTAATCACAATTTTATAAATGTGCCTATTTGAAAGTGGGCTAATACAACCCCTTTCTTTTATTGAATATATGAAAAGCTGCTTAATCTACCTGTATGGGCAGAGGGTGACTGATGTTTCCTTTTAACTCTCTTCTTGCAAAACTGTTGACACATGCCTTGAGAGTGATTAATGCAGTGGTAGTGCTGGATATAACATCCCAGAAGTTCAATTCCTTTGAATTAGTGCTGCATTTTTGTTAAAAGTATTTCTGGAAAGTTTAGTATATAGATTTATAGATTATTGTGATGAAATTGCTGTTCATTTAAAAGACTTAGAGTTAGTTTATTGCCTAAAAGAGCTTGTCTAATTTAAGTCTAATTTAAATAACCATCAACCTATTTCTTTTCATTCTAACTTGCCCAAGATGGAAAAATAATGTGCATTTTAAAGTCCTTTAAGCTGTCTCTGTATGCATTTAATATGCTGGTACTAGGAATATGGATTTTCAAGCTGTGAATATCCTGAGGTTTAATTAAGATTATTTTTTATATCCCTATATATTAAATAACTCATTGTTTAATAGAAAAATTATTCTTACAACTGATTTACCAGTTAAATATTTTCATAAGGTGGCTTAAGTAGCATTTTCGAATATGTGTATTTGGTATTTTTTTAAAAACTTTCTTGGAACATTTGAAAACTCACAGGTTGCTCAGCAGCCCAATGGAATCTGTTATTTTCATTTCTGGATCACTGCATTTTGTAATATTTATTTTGTGGTCATAATTCTGCTCTAAGAAGGTTAGATAGCTCTCCCCTGGGGACATGGCCTTTGCAGTCAAAGCAGGTCTAGAATTAAATTATTTCGACAGTCTCCTCTTTCCAAAGCATGAAGTTCACACAGTGCTCTGAGTCCCAGAGGCGGGAAAAGCTAACAGCCTTAATCAGTAGTAAAGCCCCAGCCTTTCATGTGGCAAATCAGGGCTAAAGTAAAGAAAGTAAAAGAACCATATTTATTTTTGAGTTGTACTTAAAACAAAGAAATAGGCCCCACCCAGAAAACAGGATACTACAAATTTGCTCCAACAAGCTGTTCTAATGGGTCTTAATATGAGCACCATAGTGTTGCATTGTAAATCATGAATTTTATACTGTTTTCTGGAATTGGATTAATAAATTACAGACTTGTCATTCTTTTGTTTAATTTTCAATAAAATACGATGTATTTGTGAAGACTCAGGCTTTCACATAAAAAGTGGGAGTTTGCAAGACCTACTGGTAAATTTCAGAATCTCTTAAGAAACCTGAGATTAAAGTTTTAATGACCATAATCAGTAAAATAGTATATCATAAGCAAACTCTTATTTATGAGATTTCAGATTGTTGCATTAGTGAGTGCTAAAAACTTTTTTTTTGGATGTTACTAAAAATAATTCTTCATTAAAAAGATTGTAGCGGGATGTGCTAATATGTTTAATAAACAAATGTTCACTTGATATGTTATTTTTGGCCATTCTAAATGAAATAACTGTTGACAGTCAGCACTGAGAGCTTGTAATTTATCATACAATGAGCTTAAATGGGCCTGTTAAATACTGGAAAAGAAAATATTATTGCATTCTCCTCCAAATTTCAGATAGTTGACTAACCCATAAAAGTAACCACTGATATACCTGAGTAGCTTACTGAAGTCACTACAGTGTCAGAGAGAACAAAATGTGAATCACAAATACGAACAGCAAAGCTTGACATGCGGCTATATTTACAACAGAAACAATTCTGTATTCATGTTATCAAATTATAAATAACTCTTTTTTCAGATGGGAAATAGACTTTTGCCGTTTTTTTGCCGAAATAAGAGTTTGGGAGAGGTTGTAGCTGTGGGATTTATTTTTTTTTTTTCTGTGCAGCCTTTTTAACTCCCTTCTTCCATGCTTATGGATTGAACTTTTCTTATACTTGAATTCATTACCTTCCTTACTGTTCCTTTATGCTTAGGCTTAAATCAATTAGGCAGCTCTCCTACTCATTTGTTGTTGTCCCAAAAGAAAGGGAAGACTTGTTCTCTTGGGCTTTATTTTTTCTGGTGGAAAAAGCAATGATGTTTCTTAGTCTTTGTCTGTTCCAGACACAATGTTTTCCTTGAAAATATTTTTCCCAAAGAGACTAAAGAAAAAAATTGGGGTTTTTTCTTCACTGAGTTCTAATAGAAAATGTCATGCTAGTGATTTCTGTGGGACTGTTTGAGTTTTAAGATATAATTAGCCACTCTACACTTAGCTTCTGTGAGTTTGTAAGGTTCAAGAAAAGTCAGTCAAGATAATCTTTATTCTTAATAATCTCACATATATTTTACAGGTGTGTTATAGTAATAATAATAAAGGCTTTTTATTCCAGAGCTTGGTCATGAATTTTGAAGCCATCATTAATAATCTTTTCTCATCTGGATTTTGGTAGAGGATAAAAATGCTCAAATCCTCTGTAGAGCCAAGCTGAATTACATTTAAGGCTAATGTACTTTCTTCATTTGAGCAAATTGTGTGCCTCTGAAACGTGCTTTGGCTTCTCTTTTTTTCAGTTAAAATTGTTGATATGTGAATGGATAGCATGTGTCGCAAA
Source organism: Corapipo altera (assembly GCF_003945725.1). Lineage (NCBI taxonomy): Eukaryota > Metazoa > Chordata > Aves > Passeriformes > Pipridae > Corapipo > Corapipo altera. The sequence continues at coordinate 1,985,936 of NW_020884903.1, forward strand.
GCCAATTATTTGATCAAACTGAGACTTCCTGTTATAGAACAGCAGTTAAAATATTTGAAATCAGGCGATCAGTGTGTTCGAGAATCAGCAGAAGGTGAAAAAGGTTATGGGACCCAAGTGAGACAGTAATTTATTGTAAATGCTGCAATACATTGATTAGCTACAATTTTCGTTCTACACAGGCACGAAAAAGGTGGGAAATAATTCCCTGTGGGCCTGGCTATTGAGTGGTTCCCTTTGAGCATTGCTGGTGCTTTATATGAAGACGAAGACTGTGTAGATTAAGATTTCTACCAGCTGCTGGGAGGTCTGAGAGGCATGGTGTGGTAGTAGAAATTGTTGTTAAAGTATTTACATGGTTTTCAATTGTGTTGTAATTCATGAGAGTCCTGGTAAATTCTGGATGCAGGTGCCCCCTGTGGAAGGGTGGATGTGCTGTGCAGGCTGGAGAGCAGAGGAGTTTGTTCACACTCTAAATGAGCTGAGCTAGTTTAGGTACTGGAATTAATCAGTATGTGGCAGTATGTTGTTCCCTAGAGAATAACTTACCCTATTTCTTGGTAGGATGAAATAGCCTGTGTAAAGCTTCCTGATGTTTTGACTAGAAAAAAGGAAAAACTAATGTGGTTGGATGTAATGTAACCACATGACTTGGCTATGCACAAGATCCTTAAAGAGTCTAGAAGCTGTAGTAACATACCTTAAAATGGTTTGTTGTTCGTGACTGATTAGCAGCTCTGATAATTAGGATTAATAAGTTATTGTCTTGGGTAAAAAATAATGTTGCTTTTAAGAAATATTCATTCTCCAGAATTCTAATTAACCCACTCTGCTTGCTTCCTGCTATCTGCAGCCATCCTCGCTGCAAGATATTACAGTGGCAAAACCAGTAAAAATAGTAGTTTTGAAATAGTAGTTTGAAATGTTTTTTTCCAAGTTTAGTTTTTGGTAACTGCCATGCCACATCACACAAGCTGGTTTATCGGTATCTCAAAATTGGAGGAATTTTAAGGAGCTGTCAATTATCAGAAATAATTCTGAAGTAATAATTTACTACTGAGTAATTTTTAAGGCATGATAGTACATTCTTCTTTGGGCATCTTACAAGCATTTTTTTTCTTTTCAGTAAGCTGTGCATCACCCACATTTGCTTTTGAAGAGGAAATAACTGTACCTTACTATGCATGAGAATCGGTATTAATTGTTTATTGTATTGCTTTTTTGATGTTAACAACATGCTTAACTTTGGCTTGGTTTTCTGGTTTATGGATGAGTTTAATTTTGTGTGATTGGTGTTTGAATCTCTCTAACTGGTTGTAATTGGCATTTCAAGGGTGCTTCCAATATAGTGTCAAGTAAAGGTCATAAGAAAATGAGATCAGTATTTCCTATGTCTTAAATTCTGCTGGACAAAATGCAAACTCTAGGGCAGAAAAAAAGATATCACCAGGTGTGTTGATGGTTTATAGAAGGTCAGTAGTGCAGAACTCTTGACATGCTTGAAGCTCGTTAAGTCAGAAAAACCTACTAAGAATAACTGGTATCATTACATAGCATCAGACTGTGCATGTTCCTTCATGGAGAGAGCAGGTTTTGTGAGGTGCTTGTTGGGGTTTTCCAGTTTCTCTTCATGTTTGATAACGGCTACAGTCTTCAGTTTGTTGAAATATATGTATTTGTATAAAAAGTGTGTCTTTTTTGTTTGTTTGTTTGTTTGAGTAAATGTTATTAGATTTTGGTTGTGGTTGTTTGTTTTTTTTTTTCCATCCAGCTCTCATAATTCAATGATTACACATTTTCTAGGGGTTTTTGAGTGTTCATAGTGCACATATCCTATTTCATGGCCAGGCAGAGCATGAGTTCTGATGAGGATCTGAGAGCCAAGTCTCTTTGCCCTCAAAGAACATGGCAAATTGTCATCACTGCACTCTTCTGTCTTCTGCCCTCTCTTTTTCACTCTTTGTTCTCCTCGGCTGTTAAATGGCTCATTTTCTTGTGCCATAAGTGTAGTATGTTGAATTGAGAGCAAGACACTGCACTGGAGTAGAAACTGCCTGGTTCCCAGTGCCATGCTGAGAAAGTGAGAGGTAGAGACAGCTTCAGCCTTGCTGGTTATTTGCCTGGTAAATCTGTACCTCGTTTCTTCTACCTGAGTTGCTTCTTCTACCTCATGTGCGTGCTGCCTTGAGAAACATCCACTGATGTGTCTGTGCACTGCATATGTGCAAAATGCATATGCCAAGTAGCAGATACAGGGAGGGAAGAGAAAGCAGAGACTGACTATGCCGGGTTTCTTATTTCTTTAAAAGAAATTAATTTAAATATTTGTGTAAGACAAGCTAGGCAAGTAAATATTATATTGCTCTTAAATTTTTCTATTAGTTATCCTATGAAGAGTTGAAAGCAGCTGTTCCAGGTGAATAGTTGCCCACTCATGATGAATCGTTTAACTCATATGGGAAGGCAGTAAAGTTTCACACAGCATAAATATCTGTAAAAGTAACATACAGACTTGTGCTTTTACCTCGCCTCCCCTCTTGGGGAACTTGGGAGAAATAATACTGGTTGTCAGTATTTTTTTTTAAATATGACTAACAATATTCTTTATTTTTGTTTCGTTGCCTAGGGAATTTATGTAAGGGATGCACCTTTGAAGGACATAAAAGTGTTCAATGCTCGACGATTTGTAGCTCTTTTTAGTGTGGTAAATGCCACGAAGAGGGACGCCGGCAACTATCGCTGCATGATTCGGACAGAAGGAGGAGTTGGTGTATCAAACTATGCAGAACTGATAGTGAAAGGTATTTCATGATACAAATCAGTATTTGCATGCTCAGTGTATGGAATAAGGATCTGCAATGGCTAATGCAGTAATAGTGTCACCCATAGCCAGATAAACTCAATCAGAGGTTCAACAAATAGATTTTGTTTATGTAAATCTTAAGAGTCTAGCCAATTGTAACATGGGAACGACAGAAGCATCCCGGGCTAATTAACTAGTTACATGTTGATTGTTGTTTTAAATATTTCCCTCAAATGCACTGTTTAGAACTATACATCTTTCCAAGCTTTTATTTAAAAGTATGAACATAATAATGGCTCTTTGCCTTCTTTGTGTAGATTGTATTCTAAATATATACTTACTGCAAAATATGAAACATTCACATTAAAATGAACACATAAAAAACACACATTCTGGTATATGGAGGGGTGTTTTAGAAACTTTGGGAAACTCTTAAATGTAAATAGAATACATAGAGAACTCCACATCCTTATTATGGAAAACTGCACTACAGCAATTTTTTAACATTCACTATATTTAAATTGCATTTTGATTGCTTCTTAGTTTTATATTAGTATTTTGGAGGAACAGGATTTTATTTTTGTTGTATCAGAGGCAGAACCAGATTCTTTAGCATCTAAGATGTGAAGCCGTGTTGTTATGTTACAGAATCATAGAATATGTTCTGTTGAAAGGGACCCATCAGGATCATTGTATCCAACTCCTGGCCCTTCAAAGGACACCCCAACAATCACACCATGTGCCTGAGAGTGTAGTTGAAATGCTTCTGGAACTCAGACAGGCTTGGTGCTGTGACCATTTCCCTGAGGAGCCCATTCCAGTGCTCAAGCACCTTCTGGGTGAAAAACCTTTTTCTGATATCCAGCCTCCCCTGACTCAGCTTCTTGCCATTTGCTTGAGTCCTCTCACTGGTCACGAGACGGAGGAGATCAGTGCCTGCCCTACCACTTCCCCTCATGAGGAAGTTCAAGACTGCAATGATATCTCCCCTCAATCTCCTCTCCTCCAGGTTGTCTGCTCTTCTCCAGGCTGAACAGACCAACTAACCTCAGCCACTCCTCATACAGCTTCCCCTCAACTAACCTCAGCCACTCCTCATACAGCTTCCCCTCAAGGCCCTTCGCTGTCTTTGCTGCCCTCCTTTGCTCTCCAGAAGCTTAATGTCTGTTCTTATATTGTGTTGCCCAAGACTGCACACACTTTGCTGAAGTCCAGAAGTGTTACACCTGCTGGCTTTCCTATATCAGCTAGGTGGGTTATCCTGTTGTAGAGGGAAATCAGGTTTGACAAGCAGGACTTTAGCCTCATGAAGCCATGCTGACTGTAAATAATGACTGTGTTGTCCTCCAGGAGTTTCTCAATACCTCTCAGAATAACCTTTTCCATGACTTTACCAGGCACTGAGGTGAAACTGTGGGGCCTGTAGTTGCTGAGGTCCTCCTTGTTGCCCTACTTGAAAACCAGGACAATGTTAGACAGCTTCCAGTCAGCTGGAACCTCTCCAGTTAGACTGGGAAATAATCCATCACCAATAGAAGAAGATGCAAGAGAGCCATAATGAAGGGTAGACCATTTTCGAAAACCAAGAATATGGTTTTAGTGAATGTGTTGTAGAGAAAATGAAGAGGAACAAGACAGGACAAGGATGTTGCAGATAACCAGGGTATGAAGATAAAAGCACAAAACAAATTGTAGTATGAAAACTTAGATGAGCTATTTGAATGGACAGATGAAAAAAGAAACAAATAGAATGGGTGAGATGAGAATATAATTATAAGGCATGGTGGAAAAAATGAGGTCATTTCAGTCCAAGAATGAAAATGAAATAAAGGGGTAGGCCAAAAATAGGTATGTATGAACGTCAGCAAAGAAAGGAAGCATGGACTATAACCCCAGTAGGAATGATGAAGCATCTTTCAGACCTAACGTAAGTGAAAACAAGGAAGAAAAGAGACTGCCTGAAGGAGTCAGATGGAGGAGTTACTGCATCTGTGACAGGAGGTACAGGGAGCCAAAGGAATTAGCTTTTTTTCAGTTTCTTTGATTCAGGGTGTTTTATTTTATTAGTGCTCTTTTTGAGGTACGGTAGATGAAATTATGAAACGTATCATTAAAGCATTTGTGCTTACCCAGATTCTTTCAGAAAATTTGCACTGGGCACTGTGAGCAAATCAATAGCCTTAGGGTGTAATCCCATTAACTACTTGTAGAGTGGCAAAGTAATTATGGTAATCCCTATTGGCTGTGTTGGAGCTTTTATGAGACCACCTGCAGGTCATTCCTTCTGACCTAAAAAGACCCATTTTGAACATTGTGCTCTAAAACCTTAGATGACTATACTGAAATAACAGCATTAGGGGCTAATTAGTAAATATGCTTTCTTATTGATGGCATATAATTCAGAAATTGTATTTCCTAATTTTTAGCAGCTTTTTCAAAGATAGTGGATTGATTTCAGTGCAGCTATATGTTTTTTAAATCTATTACCATCAATAAATCATGAAAAATGTACATATACCCACACTGCATGTAATACTTAGTATACTTGGGAATTACTGATGGCTCTAATAATAGTATGTGTAGAAACAGTGGTGTAATTACTCCCCACTCTTTGTTACAAACAATGAATTTAATTCTCTTCTCATTTATGCTGGTGTAACTAAACTGACTTAAGAGGAATTTCTCTGTATTTACACTGCTAGGATGACAGGAGAGTCAAACTGAGCATTTGTAAGTTAAAGAGAATCAGTTCTTCGCATTTATCATGCTCTGTTTCATTCTGGTTACAGAACTTCTAACTCAAGTTTCAAAAAGTAAGTCCTGCACTGCAGTAGAGCTTTTTTCAAAATATATTTGCTTTTAAGTAGAGACTTTGCACAGTAGAATGGGTTACAACTCCGTACAACACTCATTCTACTTCATTGTAGATGTAGTTTCACTAAATAAGAACTCATTTTAAGTAGATTCCAATTATGTATGTAAACTTCTTTTAAGGTTTGTAGTTCTGCTGTGGCATGATGTTGTGTGGCACTGGGTACCAGGTACCAGAACCTTTGAAATGAGCCGAAGGTCTTCTAGTGTCAGGTGCTGCAAACCAAACCTGAAATCACAAAGGAATAGGAATGAAATCTTGCAAATGAGATATATGTCAGAAACTATCAGATGTGATTTTTTTCTTCTTTTTTTTCTTCTTTTTTTTTACCTGAGCAGGCACATTATAGCAAGGTTTCATCAGTATGGAGAGAGAAAAAAGCTCAATTAAAGAGCTGTCAGTTAATCCAATGTTCTCTTATTAAAGAATTGTAAACATGAATATTGTCTAGTTAATGAGGAAAGGGCTGTCAGTGAACAATTAGTCTGGCCTTAAACAAGGGAGAAAAGGGGATTTTTTTAAAAAACTTTTTTGTGTTATATGCCTTTTAGAGGATAGTGAAATAAAGTATTGATTGCTCTATTTAAATAAATCCTTAAGGGAAGGTTTTCAATTTACCCAAGTGTTTGTTCTGATAGGAAAGGCTGAAAAGACAAGTGCCTTGTCATTGTGTGTGCTCAAACTGCACAGTATCCTCATCTAAGTTTGTCAGAGAATTGGATTGAAATGTCACTTTATCTAATGGGAGACATGAAATTGGCCTTGTCAGATCACCCACTTATTGTAAAAAATGGCAGTTCGTATCTAATAGATGACATAAAAGTAATCAAACATTGAGCAAAAGGAAAATAGTAGGGTGGAATTGATTAAATGTATTTGGTGAAGTAAATTAGAGTTCTACATATGGTCCCTAGGTTGAATTTTTATAATAGTGGGCAGATCCAACGCAGATTAGATTTAGGAGAACAGAATGAGCCTGTCTGAGCAGACATCAGATTATTACAGAGTTCAGACTGCTTATTGAGTTCAAACAAGGCAAACCTAGGTGTCAAATTGGTTAAAAGGAGTTTGGTTAGGTTTTTAAGCAAGGGCATAGAAAGGTAGCCATCTGTAATGCTGGCAGCTTAAATGTCTACATTTTCCAAATGAAAAATTTAACACCGGGAACAGAACCAAACCCCTTCAGGACCTCTAGAGCAAAGAATTTATTCTGGAGGGCAAAGTCATTTTGATATCGAGACACAGTAGGAAAATATTAACAATTGCTTATCTGTGGTATCAGTTATTCTCATAAATTAAAAATACACAGATACTTGACATTTGTTTTTGCTCTCTGCCAGCTAACCTTTCATGCCGGATCCATCAGTCTGTACCACTTTTTTACAAACAGTGCTGGTATTAGGATTTATTTGTATGGTTGCCTAACAATTCCTATCATGAAGTTCAGCTTTCAGATGCTCCTATTTTGGCAAATTGACTTGAGAGTTGTATTTTTCAGTGTAGATGTGTGCCTCAGCCTGAATATTTTGAAAAACCTTCAGCCAAAGCAGCTGATACAGTTCATCCATCTTAGCAAACTTGCCACAGGAAAGCTCTGAAGACTCTGAAGCAGTAACATTTTTTCAGAATGGTACTAGTTATGTCAAGAATGCTGTTTTTCTGTTCTTGTGAAAGTCTGTTCTCTAGTATAGTCAGTTTACAAGCTACAAAATAAAACCCACCAAGACCCTGAGACTTCTTGGAGTTAATCTCTCAGATTGCCCCCAAATTCTAGGTGCAATGAATGGAAGTTAAAGGCAAGCAGTGATCTGAGCTCCTCTGGAACAGGCTGGATCCAAGCACAGGAATCAAAACCTGTGAGCTTACCATTTCTGTGCTTTCAGTATGCAGTCCTCCGTTTTGCTGAACCCTTGAACTGTGAGGGTGAAATGGTGAGATGCATGATGTGGATAACGTGGAGTGCAAGAGCAAGAAGCTCCATACCCAGATGAAATTATTAGCTTTGGGACTGAAAGGTATGGCGTACTAGGAGGTGTTTTGAAATAAAAGGGAAGGTAGGTGAAAATTGAGACTACATAAACACTGAAAGCTGGGGAGAAACACATGAGGGTGCTGGTTGACAGCCAGCTGAACATGAGCCAGCAGTGTTCCCAGGTGGCCAAGAAGGCCAATGGCATCCTGGCCTGTATCAGAAAATAGAGTGGCCAGCAGGACCAGGGCAGTGATTCCTCCTCTGTACTCAGCACTGATGAGGCTGCACCTCAAGTACTGTGTCCAGTTCTGGGCTCCTCACTGCAAGGAAGACATTGAGGTGCTGAAGCATGTCCAGAGAAGGACAACAAAGCTGGTGAAGGGTCTGGAGAGTAAGTCATATGAGGAACAGCAGAGGGAGCTGGGGTTGTTTAGCGTGGAGAAAAGGAGGCTCAGGGTTGACATTACTGCTTTCTACAACTACCTGAAAGGAGGTCGTATCAAGGTGGGGGTCGGTCTCTTCTCCTAGGCAGCTAGCGACAGGACAAGAGGAAATGGCCTCAAGCTGTGCCGTGAAGGTTCAGGTTGGACATCAGGAAAAATTTTTTCACTGAAAGAATGGTTAAGCATTGAAGCAAACTGCCCAGGGAGGTCATGGAGTCACTATCCCTGATTCTATGATTCTGTGACAATAAGGGGAAGATAAACATGTATACAAACATGCATATGCAAAAAATGGGGCCAGGGAAAAGGAACTGTCTGGAAACGATAACTTTCTATTGCAGGAGGGGAGAGAAAAAGTAGATGCTAGGAGAGGCATGGTTAGAACAGCAGCAGACTGGATGGCAAGGAGAGGAGGAGGCACAGAGCTTATTGATAAAGCCTGAGGTAAAAAATAATACAAACAAACCTGAAGTGGAAATTTAGTGGTATTTGTAATATGGAGATGGTGACCATAGTGTGGGGAGAAAAAAACTGAGCAAAGCTGAGAAGAAGAAAGGTGGATGGGTTTAGACCACTGAAGTAAGGAGATGAGGATGGAGCAAGTGCAATGCAGGCTGAGACACCACTGTCTTAAAAGGGAGGTGGCATGTCTGGAGTACACAAGTCAGAGCAATTGGGTTTGGGAGGAATTTTGTTTAGGAAAGGAAACTGTGCTATGTTAGGGGTGAGTGGTAAAAGTACTACTACTGCTACAGAGCTTAGCAGGATATTTACTAATGTGTCCAGCTAATTAGATTGTACCTGCATAGGCTTATAAGTGTTCAGTACAAGGACCCTTGGGATTTTTTTTAAATTTTAAAATATGTATAAAATAGAACAATGACATTTTCTTAAATGATGAATTTACAAGTAATTGTAGGAACATTAGGATACTGAGTCACATCAAGTTTTCATCCTGAGCAGTCTCAGTAAAGGAACAGTGTAAAGTTAGCTCACATACTATCCATGATACTGTTTAGAGATATTGTTTAATTAAATGATTAAATAGTTTGGCAGGAATTATTTCCAGACTTTAAAAAAAAAAAATTGCATGAAGACATGAAGAACTGTGGTGTTTCAAAATCATAGTCTTGTCTTTTGTTATTAGTGAGGTTATTTGTTGCCCTTCATCCAAAGTTAAATATTGCAAAAAGGCACTGTTCTCCATAGTTTTTAAATGGATGGAATAATTTGCATGCTCAAAAGAGGAGCACAATAATACATATGCATAAAAAAATAGAGAGGAAAATGGAAAAAAATATTCTTAATGCAGTTCAGTTGATTTCAACAGTATAAATTTGTAATTATTTGATTAGTTTTATAGTAATTAAGATATTTTTAATGTGGACATAGCATCAGAGATGATTGATACCTCATTTTTTTCACTTCAGCTGCTCACGATGCGGTGAACAGTATCACGTGAGAATATCATGGCATTGTCTTTCTAATAGTTACTATTTAGTAAGATGAATCAGCTTGTAGTACAAATATTTCTTCCCTGTTCCTCTGCAAATGTAGCATGACTCCATCTCCCACTCTGTACAGACTCAAAAGAAAAATCAAAAATGCTATTTTTACTATTGAAGTAGGGTTTTGTCATTTTTCAAGTTAGTGGTTCTGAGCCACAGAGAAGTAATGTCTATTATTTTGGTCTTCTTTAACTCAAATCTTAGAGATTTACATTATCTCTGCTGGCATCTCTGTGTGATGCCTTTCCCCTCCCAATTAAAATTTTAAAAGAACTGCAAAGCATAAAGATGTTAAGATATTGTAGAAAATGTTTGGAAATTCTGTATAATTTAAGTACAAAGCAATTTAAGTGAAGGAGTTGTAGTTTCAAGTATGTTTTCAATTAATATAGAAGTGCATAAGAATAAGTAATTTGCGTGCATGTATGGCTACATTTGTTTTTATCCTCCGCGTAAGACAAGGGTTGCTCCTTATCATAAGGGTTGTCTTTTACTGAATATAAATGATCCGTTTGTGTGGGGTGACAGAGCATCTGCCTGAAGCATCTAGCTTTGTAAGGCAGCCATTATTTTCTTTCCATAAAGGGAGGGTTGTACCTATCATAATTTGTCGTAGAATTCAGGAAGAGGTCACATGTCTGTCCAAAATCTAAAAAGTGTAAAAGTCGAATATATGGGTAAACTTACCTTGGTTTTTTAGTTAATATTCTATTTTAAAAACCATTTTTGAAGGGTTTTACAGTACTGAATAGCTTTGTTTACTTGTTTCGGGAGAGATCTGCTAGGAAGAACTCCTATTTAAGCTAGGTCATTGTACTAAATAGCCACTGCTACAAACTTATTTCTGCTGTCAGTTCCAATTCCTTCCCTGACCATACACAGCTGTAAGATCTCAGGTTTATTGTGCCATTTTATAAAGGTAGGTATTAATTTGCATGGTAGTTGATTGATATTGCCCCACTGGCAACCATAAAACTGCTTTTGGTGAAAGACAGTAGTGCTGCAGTGTTGTACTGACCTAAGTGATTCAAACTCCTCAGTATCCTAAAAAATTAAATTATTCTGTCTAAAGAAAGCATAAATGAAAAAGACAGTCATGAAATTGGCTCATCATATTTCAATATGTAGTGCTTGTATTAAAGAATCTGCTTACCTGAGTCTTATGTTTTTAACAGTCTCTCAATATAGATATCATGTTTGTAATGAAAGGTTGATTTTATGTAGTCTTGATCTCTGGTAAGAAGACAACTTTTGGTATGAAACTATGCTAATGATATTAAACTGCACTATATTCAGGTTTTGCTGAAATAATGCAGCTTGCATTACCCTTTGGCATTGTGGCCATAGAGAAATGAATAATATGCCCTGAGGTATAAAAAGACAATAAAATACTGTCTGTTCCAAGTACTTGTAATACTTGGAATGAATTGGTGTAACCACTAACCTTAGTGACCTAACTCCTGAGTTTGCATTTTGAATGGCACTTCAACAGCCTTTAGTAGCATTTGAAACTTGAAAGTAATTAACTGTTCTTTCAGCATGGCTAAGTAAATGCCTTAGGATGCTCTATAAAAGTTCCATTTCATGTCTTGGTTCACAAAACAGCCTAATGATTTAAATTGATTCTAAATCATTTTGAGTCAAGTCAGAACTATTTCCAGACATGCTATATCACTGTATGAAACCAGAGTTTATATACTTCAGGAAGAATAGTTCAAATAAAACTGCAGTATGTTTCTAACCCAATGATGACATCAGTTTGTCATATAGTGCTAATGCAATGTTTTCCCTACTGATTTGAAAATGTAAACAATAGTCCTTATATGCTGGAATCTACCACAATATTATAAGCTATTTTTATATCTGTTCCCATTAGTAAGTATTAGTAGACATCTTTGGACACATGCTGGTTTATTGCCCTTGTATCATGTTCTTCATTATGATAATCAATTCGGTTTTTTAAGATGAGAATATATAGTGATGGTGCCTGTGTTTGCTGTTTTGTAATGTCATATTCAGCAATTGCTAATAGATTATACAGATCGAAGTTTGCATACAAGTGTATGGTGCTAATTAGAAACACCATCTATCTGAGGCATAGCTGTCAATGCACTTAGTGCTCTGAGTTACTCTTTCTGTAAATTAAAAAAAGCATACTGTAGGATAATCACATGTTTGTTAAAATAGCAGTTCTGTTATTTCTCAGGAAATATTGAATTATTTCCAGAGTTCTTTTTCCCCTTTTTGTTTCATTCTTTTATGTTCCTTGCTTTAACTGTGACTTTGAAGTCCTTGAGAAAATGATGAAATATATAAATTCAGCTTCTTGTCTGTTTGACTACCTATATCTCAACACATAGGAAAGTGGTTAGCAGAAGAGGATAAATCTGAATCTAAAGCTTAGCGAAGACATGTCCCTCGTTCATTACATATTCTGTGTATCCTTAAGAAGGTGGCAGTGTTTGCTGATAGATATGTTAAGAATATTGGATCAAACAGTGCCTTATTACAGTGGCCTGGTTTCATTCTACTTGAATATATTTAACCAGTGGGAAGGTGAATTTTTTACAGATGTGATTCATGGAACAGCAGAGTAATTTAACCAATAGGGAAAACCCCAATTTGTTATTTACCTTTAAAAAGAGATTATATTTGTCAATTATTTTTGCAGTCTAATTTAAAATGAGATACCCATCACATAATCAATAAAAGTGGTTTTAAAATTTTGCTCACTTTAAAGTCTTTGGAGTCCAAACTATCAGGATATCACATACATGCTTGCTCTGTGATAGAGTACTGCTTCTATGTGGTCGTTAGTGAAAATAAGCCATTACATAAAGCAGAATCAGGCTTGTAGTAAAAACTTCAGAAATCCCCCAGCTTTCCTTTAGAAACTCTTTCATTCTAAACAGAGTATAGGACTTGAAAAATGACTATACTTATTCTGCTTACAGAGAAGTCTGAAAATGTGAAATCAGAGTAGTTAAGTATATGAAAAGTGATGAATAAAAAATTCATTTTGTTTTCATGAAGAAATTACTGTTCTGATTATGTCTAAGGATAGACTACAACATCAATTTTACCTTAAAAATGTTAGTTTTGAGTAGGAATAGTATTAACATCCAGGAAGAACTGTATTTGAACAGGAAAAACCTGAGATAATCTTTCTTTTTAAATTGGAAGTTAAGTTGCCTTGTAATGTCTAATGAATAGAATTCCACTTGCACCTTGTTTGAAGTTATGTGGTATAAACCAAAAGCTTCATGTTAAAATCTCCAAGTGCAAAAGCAGAAGAGTGTGTGTATTGCAGTTTAATGAAAATAAGTCAATCTGTTGTGGTGATTCCTTTATATCTGTATTGTTATGCAGTCTTCAGCTCTAATATGGTACAAAACACATTGCTTATTTGAATGTTTTAGAAGCAGAAAACTTGCAGGTATAATCATTGCTTGTTTTTGTAACTGTCCTTCAGAGCCACCAGTTCCAATTGCTCCACCTCAGCTGTCCTCAGTCGGTGCAACTTACCTGTGGATACAGTTGAATGCCAATTCCATCAATGGGGATGGACCCATTATTCAAAGAGAAGTTGAGTACCGCACTTCAAGTGGAAGCTGGTATGACATACAACCTGTGGACTCCACAAGCTATAAAATTGGGCACCTGGATCCTGATACAGAATATGAAATCAGTGTATTACTTACAAGACCAGGTGAAGGAGGAACAGGATCTCCTGGCCCAGCTCTCAAAACAAGAACAAAATGTGCTGGTGAGTACTCACAAGTGATAGGAAAGTTGTAAGCATCTTTCCAGGGCTGAAAACATAAGTTATTTCGCTAGCAGTTTTTACTGTCTGTCTTAAAACCTGCAGGAATTAAGACTGAATGTTTTTAAGTATAAGCTATTAACATTTTCCAGCTGTCATGACCTTGAAACCAACCTTCAGTGCCACTGTAGTTTGTAGATGAAATCATGCTTTACTGTCTGATATGCACTGAGCTCTCTCCGTTTCATTACACCCATCTCTTGCCAGTGTGTGTTTGTGTTTCAGGCTAGTTCATTCTTTTTATTTTTTTTCCCTGGCTAGTTTCCCTAGCTTGATTAAAATTTTGTTTGTTTTGGCTAAAGTTACTTTTTTCCTTTTTTCCATGTCAGTTATATCAAACAATAAAAAGTGGAAGAAGATCCTTTGTAACAGCAAAAGCATTCACTGTTAAGTCTCAATTAGCAGATGAGGTTTAGCAAAGGACTGCTTTCTTGAGTGACTGACAGCATGTCTTTTTATTAAATGAGAAAGTGTAATTGCTGGTGCGTTGTAGCAATCTTGGCTTCTGTTTTGGATGCTATAATTAATAGACCTGACCTCTGATTGTAAAAACATACAAAGCAGAATAATTTTCAGTAAGAGTGGCAGTGATATTACTTTGGGATTCAGCTGCTTAAAAAATAATATTACTTGGAGATTCAGCTGCTCAAAAATAATAGAGGATACTGTGACCTGGATTTTTTTGGTCATTAGTATTTTCCCCCAATATTTTGAATCTTCTTTCTGCTGCTGTAAAATTAGTGGAAGATAGGCAGGAGTGTACCTAGAGGAAATGGGAGTAAGCAAGTAGTATTAGCTTATTGTTCTTAGTATTTTAAAGAATGACTTGGTGTTATTTGTCCTTTGAACAGGAAAAATGACATACTTTAACAGAAATAATTGTGTATTTCCATTGCATATGAAAGTACAGTTACTTGTTGTGAAGTCACTTGGCCACCTGTCAGTAACTAAATGGCATTTCAGTTAAATTGAATTGGTGTGATGTCAAACACAAAATGAAATATAGCAGCTTTCAAAATCCCAGTTTTGTGTTTCGGAGATGCAAGCTTATACAAGTACTCACTCGTTGATTTTTTTCTTTTTCTCACTCTCATTACTGGAAAGAAGTATTTAATGGAAAATACCAAAAGCACTACATCTAAGTTATAATAATGTTTAAGTATTTAGTATTTGTAGGATTTTCTGCACTAGACTAACGTAACTTCAAATTAGTCAACAGTGAAACATAAAAATTAATTATAGTTCCCTTCAGGAGGATTTCAGGGTCACTATTCCCTTCGTAGTAACGTAAAATATCTGTGTTGACAAGGTAAGTATGTGTTTAATACACAAGTACTTCAGTTATTTTAAAATTAAAACAGTTTTTCTTGTAGTTTGATCATCTGCTTATATGAGCAGTTAATGCAATACTGGATGCTAAGTGAGCCTGTCTGTACTAAAGGGTTAGAAAGTGTGGTGGGGTGACACCAACCAGCAGCCAAGTATGCACAGGGCTGCTTACTTGGTCACTTCTGCCACGGGACAGGGAGAAAATGAAAGGCAAAAAGACTCATGGATTGAGATGAAGACAGTGTAATAGGTGAAGGAAAAGCTGCACTTGTAAGGAAAACAAAATAGGAAACTTATTCACTATTTCTCATTGGCAGGCAGATGTTTAGCCACTTCCTGGGAAATAGTGCCTTGGCACACATACTGGTTAGTTGACAAGTGCCATAACGGTTGACGTCCCCCCTTCCTCCTCCTTTCCTTGAGCTTTGATTTCTGACTGTGACATCATATGATATGGAGCATCCATTTGGTCAGGTGAAGTCAGCAGTTCCTGCTGTGTCCCTACCAGCTTCTTGTCCACCTCCAGTATATTTACTGGGGGAGTGGAGTGGGAAAAAGAAAGCCTTGAGGCTGTGAAATCACATTTAAAACATGGTATGTTATCAAGCTTGTTTTAGTCACAAACCCAAAACACAACGCTATACAGGCTGTATAAAGGAAATTAACTCCATCTCAGCCAGACCCAGTAGAGAGTGAAATCCAAAATTTTACTTATATTTAAGAACATCATATGCTTTCTGGTCTTTCCAGTGGTACATACTGTTGAGTAATAAAACATGCATTCAGTTTCATAAACCACTGTGTACTGGAAGTATTTTACTACCTGGTAACATCTTGTAATATATCAGAATTATTTATGTTTTCATTAAGCTAAACAGTAACCTTCTTAAATTAAAAGCAGAAAATGAAGTGACTGAAAAATGTAAATTGAATGATGATATTAAATCTGTCTCTACAAACTGGCTTTTTTATAGAAGAATATCCCGCTTTGAAGGTGTAGTGGTTATTGGTTAACTGTTAGCAAGTGACATGCTAATAACCGGCCCAAGGGTTTGAAAAGAGATGCTGATAAACTAATGACGGTATAATTAAGCTGGATAGAAGTAAAATAATGCCAGTCTCCTAAGCATACCATAGAATTAATAAAACAGGAGTCTTTAAGAGAAGAATCATTGCACCTTTTTAATTACTGTGATAATTGTATGCTGCTTGCCTGTTCCCTAGGGGAAGATAGTGAACCACTTGGAGACTTGAAACAGTATGCTAGGCATTCAATAATCTTAATAGTTCTCCAAAGCATTTGAAATATGTTTTCATTTTAGCAAAATGAGATTTCAGAGGCTTGTAATAGACAAGTCTTATCTGTAACTTTACTAAATAAAAGCATCTATAATTAGAATGCAAAGAAAAAAATATCTCTGCAAACTTGGTTGCATCACGCTCAGTGGAGCAGTTACTACTTTTGGAAGTGCTTTGCTTCCTTTTGGTGAAATATAATGTAAATGTAAGTGTTATTTCAGTGTAATGTTCAGGAAGGCCCAGGAATTACATTCAGATCTGGATTAGATTTAACCAAGAATGTGGAGTTCAGGTTTGAAAAAGAGGAGTTTAATGGATTTTGACCATTGTGAACCACATTTGAGTCAGACTTAGAAAAAAGGGATTTTCTCATTTCAGGGTATGAAATGGAGGCCTCCCCAGGTTGTCTGGAATTTGAGTCACCAGTTACTGTGCTCAGAGCTCCCTCTTCCCACAAGTATCTCATATGGTTGAACCTAGTAGACTGCTGCCATTTAAAATAAAAGGGGGGTGGGGGCAGATGGGAAGAAAATTCATTAGGAGATAGGTACTTGGCAGGACATTTCCATTATACAGTATATCTCAAACTACTTGGAAATACATTTTTAGGCTGGTATAAACTATTCTAGAATAGTCACCCACAATTAGAGCTATTTAGGGGCAAGTTATCAGAATGCTTCACACTTCAGGCACCGTTATCTGAGGAACAAGACTCTTAGCCAGGTGTGAGGCTCGTAATGTCAATCACTGCTGTAGAGAGCTCGGGTGAGCTGTTGCTAGCAGAGAAATAGCTGCACAAGTATTTGAACCAAAGAAATCACCTCATATGTAGACATATAACAGTACTTAGAGCAGCTCTGCCATACGGGATATAAGAAGTCTGAGGATCTGAAAATCAGTACTTATTAAAAAAATCACCCTCTTATGTCTCACTGAAATAGATTGGGAATCCTCTGGTGCCTGAAAAAGTCCAGAATCAAATCTTCTCTAAATCACAGAATCATGGAATGCTTTGGATTGGAAGGGACCTTAAAATTTGTTTAGTTATCCCTGCCATGGGCAGAGATACCTTCCACTAGATCAGGTTGCTCAAAGCCCCATCCGGCTTGGACCTGAACAGTGCCTTCTCTGCCACAGCTTCTCTGGGCAGCCTGTTCCAGTGCCTCACCCCCCTCACAGTAAAGCATTTCTTCCTAACATCTAATGTAAACCTACTTTCTTTCAGTTCAAAGCCATTCCCTTTTGTCCTGTCACTACAGTTGTTGATGAGACCCAGTCTGACCCAAAACCAGTAGAACTGTGCATAGTAAAACTTAAGTGGGTATGTTAAAGGATTAATGTTAGACTATTTTGTAATTTCTTCTTACCTGTATCAATATTTTTGTGGATAGAATTATTTATTTCAGTTTTATCTTTGACATGCATTGCACGATACAAATCTTGATCTAGTATGTGTCCCTCCACTCTGATGGTGAGACACTACCCAAGTTAAAACACCCCTGAAAAATCCAGAACTGCCAAATGAGATCCTGCAAAAATTTTTTTTTTGCTGTGGTTTCTCTAGTAGTAGACTATTTTTAAGCAGTGTTGTTCTTTGAATCTGCTGGTGAACAGATACATCTTAAAGATGGCTACCTTAGGAAGAAAAGGTAAAATAAAATCCTCTCTCCTGCTAAGGGAAGGAATTTTTAAGGCCCCCTAGGGAAAATCGTTGCTTTTTTCTCAGAATTTTTCTTTTTTCACTGTGACATTTGGAATAATTCCTGAAAATTAACATATTTTTATTTGCTGAACCAGAAAATCTGTTGGAAATTAAGAAAATAAAAAACATAAGACTGCAATGTAAGTAACTTCTGATGAATTATCCCCAAACTGTGAGGTTTTTTAACAGTCAGAACTCTACTTCTCTGTGCCGAGAAACAATTATTGCCCTGGAGTATTCGCAAAAACAGTCACTGTCAATTTAACCAACAGTTTTCATACAATGAAGTAACAGGAATGTTTTAATTAACATAGTTGAATTTGTTGTCTCTTCTACTCCATCTCCTGATCTTTTCAGGAGGAAAGCTCTTACTCCCGATACAACTGAGGTCTTGAAACACTGCTGCAGGTTTGTTGTAAAGTGTCTGGTACTCCTAGAAGGCTTGTTACAATCCGTAAGAGCAGAGCCAAGGAACTCTTTAAATCCCCACTCTTGAAAAAGAATAGTCTTTATTTTACTCATTTTACTTACTGCCCTGACTTCGTCTGGATAACCTTCCGAAGGTGTACAAATCACTTTGCTAGTTCTGTGCTGTGCACTGGCATCCACTGGCATTGTGAAAAAAAAATGTACATGTACCAGAATACACTGATGGAATGAGTATCCTCTTCCCTCTTATCACTTAAAACCTGCATCAGGTTGCCACAGACAGAAGTATCTTTAGGCAAGTGGTACAGACCAGCAACTGTGTTGAACTCTGCATGTAAATTCAATGTGCTCAGGTATGCTAGACAGCACTCCATGGCACCACTTTCCTCCTGCCCCATGACATAGAGCACTTGCCAGGTCCTACAAGAAAGACTGTCTACAGCCTCTAGTGTACAACATTCTGAATACAAAGTCACTTTTGCAGTTGGTCTTCCCTGTTTTTTACCCTCCCATCTTCTTTTGTTATTAATTCCGTAGTTAGTCTCCTCCTTTGTCAGTGTCCATGCCGTAGCCTCTCTTGAATCTCAGTGGTACTTACTGCTTATTTCCATACCCTTCCCCATTCTATATCACTATTAGGAAAGATGAGTTCCTTCCCAAGAACTTCTCTAGGTTGAAATGGCAGCTGCCTTTCTTTGTCCTTGAAGGCTTCTTTGGATCTTTTAACTTTTTTGTCTCAAGAAAAGAGGAAGGATCTTATTGTTACTGGGAATTAAGTTATTCCATCTCATTGCTTTACCTTGGAGGACTGCCTGTGAAGAGGTTCAAGGTTTTTTTCAGGCAGATAACAAAGTCTTAACATGGCTTCGTTTTGTGATCATAAGAAAATGTCAACTTCAAGCTGTACTGCAGGTTCTTTTCCACAGCTCTTTCTCAGAACTTAGCAATTTTCTCAGAAGTTTAAACCAAGGTTTTATAGCTGTGTTGTATTAGAGCTAGACCTCAGGTCACCGGCACCTGAATCCTGAGGAGGAGGGTTGCAGATATTGCACCATTTTATTTTCCATGGAAAAGTTCCATGATATTTCTAAAGTCCCCATTACTAACCTGAAACTGTAATAAACTTTAGTGGGAAGTTTCATTGATTTATCAGTGCTAGAAGTCCACAGTGAACTTACATTCATTTATGGTTTTATTGTGAAGGTAATTGCCTACTGTATTGTCCCTTCTCCTAATACCTTTCTGATACACAAACCATTCTTGTGTAAGGTCTATTTTCTCATAAGAGTAAAAGCTAGTATTGAATGTTCTGCACTTTAGCAGGTGAATTTCAGCTTTTGGACATGCAGAAGGTAAACTGATGGACTTTAATAGAATTCCAAGAAAATATTACAAAGTGCATGTTCATGTCTCTGTGTCACTTGTCACTTACTTCTGATGAGGAAACAAAAAATTGCATCTTCTTGTAAAGGGCCCTACAGAAAACACAAATGATGTTCAACTGTGACTAGTATATTAAAGTTCTTCTTTGGCAGCCGCTTGTCTGGAAACAAGTCCCCATGTTTTTCCTTACTAAGATGATTTCTCTGATAATATCTTACAAAACAGCCTTCCCTTGTGTTACTGAAAATCTCGGGTCAAAAAAACCCCAAAGAATCCAAATTCCTCCTGTAAAAGATCTCCTTAAATTCAGTTCTCCTCCTCTTTGTCTCACAGTCTAAAATTCCCATCTGGGAGTCCTTTAAGTCTCTAAAAGGATAAAAAAAATAAATGCAGTAAGTGATGGTGACTGCAACTGCAACAAATGCCACTCTTGTCTTCAAGAAGGCCAAAAGGGAAGACCCAGGGAACTACAGGCTGAACAGCCTCACCATAATCCCTGGGCAGGTGATAGAACAACAAGTCTTGGAAACCATTTCCAGGCACATAAAGGACAAAAACGTAATCAGGAGAAGTCAGCATGGATTCACAGAAGGGGAGTCATGCTTGATGAATATGATAGCCTTATGTGATAAAATGGTTTGGTAGGTGAGGAGAGAGAAGAAGAGATACTCAAAAGGTATCTGGACAACATACCAGATGCTCTAGTTGAGCAAGGCTGGTGGAGAGGGCAGTTGGACCAGATGAACCAAACCCTTCCTGTCTCAGCCTTTCTGTGGTTCTGAGTTTCTGTCAAATTCTAAGAAGAGGAACTGTGATCATGGTGTCTGTTAAATTCTCCTAGACTCTGCTTTCACAAGCAGGGATGTATCATGATCTCTCCACTGTATTCCTGTCATTCCCTGAAGCTGTGTAAACAGTGAGGTGCAGTGGGATGGGAAGACTTTATTACAGACAAAAGTTTGAGTTCCACCACATTATTCTGGATGCTTCTTCAGATTTGTGGTTGCCAATGAGAGGGGAAAATAAACATTTTCTCTTAGAAAATAGAACATTATCAGGGTATTTGCCCTTTCATTCCAATTGTATCTTTCTTTTGCAGGGGGAAATCACACAAAAATACTTTCCTTATATCAGCAACCAAGCGAGCTGGTGCTATGTAGAAATTACTAATACCTATACTTTTGTGTCTCCATCAGTCTCTAAATACATATTTTTGGGTTAGTTACAACACCCAGAGATCTCACTTGAGAAACAAAATATTTTCCCTTCCCACCAGCTGACAAGGAGGGCAAAAAGAGGACAGGAAAACTGCAAATATCTAGGTCTGTTGGCCCGCTCTCTGACACGTGTGCTGAAGTATGTAAGAATAGATACACATTCTAGTGATGATAAAGACACAGAGTATGGAACCTGACTGTAAGATTAGTTTGTTTTGAGGAGCTCCACATGAAAATAAGGAGAAGTATTTGGGATTCTTTCCTAACAGTTACATCTGTGTTAATACAGGAGTGGAAACTGAGTGTGTGTAAAAAGAACTGCCAGAAGGACTATCTTTGGTCATGTGAAAAGCAATCATATAAATGGAGACTTAGTTCTTCACTTCATTAGATTCTCATTTCAAAACATTTGCAGAGGAGGAAATTAACCTGCTCTTTGAGACAAATGAACCTTCACCAACTTACAGCAAACCTGAGGGGCAAAATTATTAATTTCACATCTGCCAGGTAGAGGGAATGTGAAGAAAACATAATGACCCTTGAGAAAAAGTAGATAATATGATTTCTGCTACGACATATCTCAATCTCCAGAATTGTTGCAGTTTTTTATTAATTATAAAGATAAACTCCAAAAAACACACACTCAAACAATTATTTTACCCAACTTAAATTCAGGAAGAATTTCTCATTATGAAGTGAGAAAAACCCAGCAAGTTGGGAGTGTACTTGTTATAAACAAAAGACTGGTATGCAGGCACCTTTAATAGAAATGATAAA
Organism: Corapipo altera; assembly: GCF_003945725.1. Taxonomy (NCBI): domain Eukaryota; kingdom Metazoa; phylum Chordata; class Aves; order Passeriformes; family Pipridae; genus Corapipo; species Corapipo altera. The sequence continues at coordinate 2,007,493 of NW_020884903.1, forward strand.
TTAGATATACTTGTGAAAAGTACTGATAGGGCATTCCTTAGTATTACTGTGTTGAGAACAAATTGAATATGAATTGTTTCATAGTTACTTTGAATCTCTCTTTTCAAAATTATTATTACTGCAGATTTAATTAAATGTATTGGTACTCTGTTATTAAAAGCAATTAGAAATAATGGGAAAGGGCATGCTTTGGGTATAGGTGCCTTCCCTGTGAAGTTCCATGAGTGCCTTGAATTTTTTTGTAACAACTTTCTGCTGAGCACTTTCTCCCCTCTCCTGAGGCCAATTTTTACATCAGCTATTCCAATTCCTGCGTACAGTTATGCCCTACTGCCTTTCAGTTATAGGCAAACTTCACTATTAATAATGCTGATCCTTTGGCAAAAACATTAGGAAATAAGACAGGAAAGTATGGCTTTTCCTCTGACTTAGTCAATGGAGAAGGTCTTATCCAAAACCAAAGCAAAATCTTTTATACATTTGAAGTTTCCAAAGTATATTTACTTAAATTCATGTCTAAAAGAATAACTAATTGTGTGTCCCCAAGTGTGTATGTGTGTATACAGACACTTGCATACACATACGTATCTCCATCTCTTTTCCTTCATATATATGTATGAGTGTATCACCTCTATGATTTAGAGGGGATTTAGGCTCTAAAGGATAGGTTTTCTAATAAAAAAAAGAAAGGTTGCATGAACCTCTGAGCCTTCTGTTTGAGGAGTCAGGAAAATAAAATGTCCCATAGACAACAGAAGCCTAATTTCTGAAAGATTTGTCTACTAAATATCACCACATTTAAGGGTAATCCCATTTTCCCTTACAACAGACCTGCAAGGCACGAAGCAGCACCCAACTAACCACAAATCTGGTGTTGAATGGAGTATTTGACTTCCATTTGCCTGCCCTGAACCTCCTGAATGAGGGCACTACTTTGGCTCTCTGTCATCTTGTGGAATTAAATTCTGGCACCACCGTGTCAAATAAGTTTAAATTTTAAACAAGTTATTTGGATGAAATTTACCAATGGTTTTAATAGGTATTGAAAGATGGAAATGGATGAACACGTAGGCATGCTCCTTGGTTTTGATATTTTAAGGCTTACTCTTTTGTTTGAGACTGTTAGACCATGCGCTGTCTTGCCCAGCAGCTTTGGCCAGCTGTAAAAACACAGAACTATACAAATCTGTTGAAGTATCTGTGAAGCGTGAAACATCCAGGAACTATATGGAAACACAGAGATACTTCAGTTTTTTAAACCTTTTAGTAGTTTGAGGTTTTTTAAATTGCTTACAAAAAAGTAATATCAAAGGTTTGTAGAATGAATGCTATATTAATTTTACCTCACTTCAAAGGAAAATGAACAATGACACCACAGGTTTTTTCAGTGTCTAGGAGGCATATTGGCTTTGCAGACCTATTTGTTTTACAAATGTAGAACTGTACACAGAATTCAGTCCAGCTTCCTGAAGATTTCGAGGAAGAAGAGCTGGTGGTGTGATTTCTGGCTTTTCTGGTACTACTTTTTGCTATAAAGTGCAATTGCAACTTCATAACCCAGACTGCAGACTATGTGCCTAGTTTGAGACCTGAAATCAGGGCAGATCCGGAAAAAGTATCCTGACTTTATAGAAACAAAAAATTCTCTCTTTTTCTTCAGGGCACTGTCACTGTAAACAGATAATGCTGTCCTACAGTCCAAACATCTCTCCTGGTGAGCAAATGTGCATCACGTTTCTGTTTACAACTACAGAAAAACAAAGTTGAGACAGTTCACAGAGTGCTAGACCTCAACTTCTATAGATGTAAAAAAGTGGTTTTGTTTGGCAATCTGTCTAATTGCTGCTGAGTGTGTTGGTTAGGTAGGGAGGGGCATCGCTGTGGAACTGAGATTCTTCCAAACTGTTGTAGAGCACAAACATCTGAGGGAGGAAAGTTTCTCTGTTTTCTTTTTTTTTGCTACTCTGTACCTACATGACTAGATGAATTCTGGCCCAAAGTAAATAAAACGTTTGACCATGAAAGCACTGAGTAAGCAAATACTTACTTAAATATCTAAAAAGAAATAAGAAATAAAATCGGGAAATACATTGCATAGCATTATCATGAGGTACTGTATTAACAGAAGAATAGTGGAGATTAAAACAAAACTGCCCATGAAGTTAATGTTTTAGGGGTCTTGCATTTCAGTATGCCCAACCATCTAAAATACTTGTAACAATTTTGTTTTCAAATTTATATAGCGGATGTCTGCATTTGACTGTCTTTCAATGTATACCATCATTTAAGCACCCTTGTTATTATTTTAAATATATTAACATCTGTCTGTTCATTTAGTTCATGCCTACTCATTCTGTGAAACTTGATCCACTTCCTGGAAGGAGAAAAGAGGGTTTTCTTTTGGGAAAGAGAGAGTTTAGTTTTATTCATTAATTCATGATTCAGAACTTTCAGAAAGCTCTCTGAAGGTACTTTGGTGCAGAAATGTTACAGTAGAAAATTATGTTTATAGTGGACTCTTATCTTTTAGAATTATACATATGGGAAAATGCATATAAAACAAAAAGGCAATAATAAGTGTTACTCTTGACATGCAGAAGTGCCTTTTCATGTCTAAAAATTTATGTTCTTTGGAAAAAAAATAAAATTGTCAGTTATTCTTTGTTTTGACTGTTTTTGCAGATGTTTTGTTTGCAATTAGCTTAAAAAATAAAAAAAAATTCAATAATTTACTTAATTACTGTTGTATAGTGTTGAATTTGAGAGGATGAACCAATGTGTAACTGGCATGTTTGGCCAAGTAAATGAAAAAAATAAATTTAATGACCTGAGCATAATTATAGATGACTTTGGAATGACAACTGGCAAAAACTGTACTATAATTAAATTTCCATTATAAAAGTTTCATCTTTTTTGTCTGACATGTGAGACTAGATTGTGAAGAGTATTCATTTATAAGAGGAAGAATTAGAGAGCTATAATTTATAATTCAAGATAATCAATGAAAGCATTTCTTTTGTCAAAAAGCCTTTCACTGACAAACAGCATTGCATTGTTAGTTGTTCTAAAAAGAAACTAAAAATTCTTTTGTTGTTTTTTCACTTACTGTAAAAGGAGCTGAAAAATTCTAGTGGTTGAATCAAGTCTTGCAGTAATTCAGGGTAATATTATGCAGATAGGCCTTCTCAGACTGCTTCTCTTCATTGATATTGACTTAGTCTATAAGACTGTTCATGAAGAAGTAGGATCTTTCTAAGGCCATTTTATCGATATTCTGTTAAATCTTGAACAGAATTGCTTCTGATAGAAGTGACAACATATTCTGATTTACAAATTTTCCAATTATCAACTGAGATGAATCCTTTGCTTTCTGGTACTGCAGTCTCAAAGACAGTGAATAAAAACATTATGAGGCTACCCTGTCAATTTCTACAAAATCTTTCAAAAGGAGCGCCAGCAAAGATTGTTATTTTAAAGAGATTGGGCACCAAATTTTCACAGGCAACAGCAAAGATCAGAATCACTCTGATTTAGTGATTAGATAAATAATTCTTCTTCCATACACTCATTTGAGCTCTGTATTTACGGAAGTGTTTTATGTGCTTTTGTTATCACTGTTAATTAGACACAAGTCTAATTGCACACTGATTGCTCTTACTATACTATCTATTCATTATTTAAACAAAGTGTATGTGCCATTCATCTTAAAATATGATTCTTACATTCACAGAAAGATTGGACTCTTGACTGATTAAAAATGCCTTTTATCTTACCTATGAGTCTGTTAAAACAAGGAACTATTTGTGCTCTGATAACATCACGGAACAGTTTGGCATGAATCTTCCAAAACTAATTTAGTTTATTCTGTGTTGCAATAGGACAGTCTCTGCTAAGCAGTTAGTACTGAGTTCCTAAAACAAGTGACTTAAAAATAGATTATTTTCATAATGATAATTTTCAGAGTCTACTAAAATTCGAAGTGATTATTTACTTTTCTATGTACTATTACTTTACTGTTAATCTTTCCACTTACAGACCATACTTATGAAAACAGTCAGTGTTAATATCTTAGAATCTGTCAGAAAAGTACTCTTCTTGCAGTGCAATAGCTGCTTCCTGGATGTTACTGCAAGCTGCTGAGAGCAGTTTGTATGTCTCTTTCTTTAATCCCTGGAAAGTGATTCATGCATTGATTGTTAAAACTATGTAATTTGCAATTAGATAACATCTTAAGGTTTTATTCTGCATTTGGAGCTTTATAGATGCACAGTTCTGCAGTGGATCAGACAAGAGGCTTTTTCCTTAAGATTTTTGAGCTATCTTCTGTTATTGAGAAGTTTTAAGTGGCATAACCCTAGATGTCTTCTCTAAGAATTATAATCTAATATCAGTTGATTTGACATGTTGAAATGCTGAAATGGTAGGACAACTGTGTGTTCTGCCTTCGCAATGTCCTAAGGGTGCATGAAGAAGAAAGAGAAGAAAACCCTCTGAGAATTCTGTAAACACGACTAAATCACAGATCCACGTAAACATTTAATTATTTCTTCATAAGAAATAATTTCTTAAGAGTTTCATAAAAAATGAGTGCATCTAAGAAAGCTGAGCAACTGATTGGAGAAAATCCTTATGAAGTTCTTAGGGTGTATATAAAGGATGACTATTTATTTTTCAGATTTACAACTCATGCATCTAGGTTTATTTTTATGAGCACAGGTAACGAATTTTTTTTTCCTTCTTGATTTTTTTTTGCACAAGATTATTTCTAGCCCAAAAGCGGTGGTGAAGCTACTAAATGATGATGGAAAGACATGTAACAATGGATAAACTAATTTTAAACTCACTCTCAGCAAAAGCTGAACTATAATTGCTAAAAATTTTCATCACGATAGAAGAGGAAAAGTCGTAATTTCACACCAAGTTTCTAATATTTGGCAAAGTTACACAAGCAGTTGGTAAGGGACTGATGATAAAATGTGACTGTGCGCACTGGAATCTGTAGACGTATACTTGCTTGTGCTATGTCTCGTGCAAAACATCAAATTTAAGGTTAGCAAATGAATTCAGAAGATATTTAATTGCTTTACTTCAACATGCAGTGGCTGATGTATGGCTAAAATAAAATACATTGAATATAGTTTAAAGTAGTAGTAGTGAGTATCTTTGATTTTATTCAGTGTGAAATATTAAAGAATATATACTACTCAGATACTCTTTCTAAAGAAACTTAAAATTGTGTCATTTGTCTTTGATAGTACAAAATTTTTGATTAATTCAAATCAGAATCTTGTGTTGCTATAATAAAGGTACAGGGCTCATGATGTAGAAGAAAAAAAATACTTTTTTTCCAGTTTTACGTTTCCATGGATTACAAAAATGTCTTGTTTTGCTGCTCGGGAGAGGGAAAAAAGGCTTCAACACTGTTGGAGTGGTATTAAATGTTGAGATTATAAATGGAATCCCTTTTTCCAGTAAAAACAGAAGCTGAAATACGCAACAACTCAAGATTGCTCTAGAATGATATACCTGCAGGAAGATACAGAAAGTGTGATGGGTCAATAAGCATTTACCTGCTCAGAACTTAAGACTTGTAAAAACTGATACTCCTCACAGTCGAATCCTAACTCTTCATACAGAGAAACAAAAAGGGCAAAAGGCAGAGCAGCTTTTTGGGGTGGGTGAGCAGAAGTAAATGTTTTTATCTGTCTCCTTTTGGTGAGAGAAGCTTATTTCAATTCTAGATGATGTTCAGGAGACCTTGAGTCCTTTCCATTGGTAAAAGTTAAGGTTTTGCTTTGACTGAAGCTCATTAATACAATCCAACCTGGACCTACATTTTTTGCTGGTTTTCAGCATTTTCTTTTGCTTATATCCATGGACAAAACCTCTCTTCTCATTCTCATGAACTTTTTCATTTCATTCATCAGGTTAGACACCAGTTTCGAGTAGCATTTCATGTGTCAACCATAGATTATGTAAGCATAATCCTGAAAAGCAATAACTGAGATATCACCAGATTTTGGTTTTGACTAATAATGATCTATTGCTGAAAAAAAAATAATTCCGAGGCAAGTCTATGGTATTTATCAGAGTAATCACAAAAGCAAAGAAATGTTTGTTTTAAAGGTATTAATATGAATCTGATTCTGCTGTATAATTGTATTGCCACTACAGTGTTATATCAGGTTATTTTATTTAGGCAAAAGTAAATATCAACCAGTAAGACTAGGCTAATTTTGCCTCCTGTGATCAAACTTGGAAAGGTTTTATCAATATTTTCATAATAAACTTTCTGTTGATTTTGCCCCAGAATTGCTAAGAGTAATTTAAGGAATTAGACAGCTTAGTGCCTATGGAAACAGTAAATATTACTCCCATAAACTTGTTTTTTAAGATTCGGCAGAAGTATGGGTTTCTAATTAAGAATTGCCTCCAGCTTTTACATATGCTATCAGTGTATCTTTCATAACTTCTGTAGTCAGCATGGAAGGAGAGGCTTGAAGGTTGATTCAAAGCAGGATCTAAACAAGATGTTCTTACTCATCTTTTAAATGAAACCTTTTTATGTTTCCTATTTTACATTAATCTTTTAAATGTTCTTATGTTTCCACTAATGATAAAATGCTTCTGGGGGCTAACATCTTTGCATCTTTGTAAGTACCCACAAGTCTCTTTGAGGAAAAAGATAAAGCATTCTAGGATGAAGGCAAGATTAGTTGCTCCTATAAAATATGTAAAGACCTACCTGGGTTGTTGAAACAGTGATAGTGTCAGTCCTAATGTCCATTGATGAAGGGCTCAAAACAGTTATTTTCCTAAAATAAAGATGTTATTTAAAGCCTCACTGTTAGGACATTGTTGATTAAGTTCTGTGATATATTGTGAAATGGTGCTTTGACTTTCTGAATCTGAGCAGAATGTGTTCTTACTCTGAATAGAGAAGACAAATGTCTCCTTAATCTTCCCGACTGTATTCATTAATATTGAGATGGGCCATTGCCAAGGTTGAAGTATAACACACTGACTCTGCTCGTTTTCAATAACTGTTTCAAGGATGATACTATTTGTTATGTCAGTGGAGTTAGAAGTTGTCCAAAGATCTGATATAAACAAGGAAATTTCCATACCAGATAAAAAGACCAAATTCTAAAGTCAATTGCTGTGGATTTTATGCAACTGATTTGAAATACTGTGAGAGATGCCAGGGTGTTGTGCTACTTAAAAATAAGCTGGCAACAGTATAGTGTTACCGACAGAGTTTCATGTTCTAGAAGAAAGGAAAAATAATTCTATGATTTTGTCAGAAAGACTGGATATTTTTAAGAGTTCTTGATGTAAGAGGAGAGGCTGTCTGGAGGGTCTTTTTTTGTCAAATTTCACATAATAACAGAATCATCAAGGTTCAAAGAGACCTGCAAGATCATCTAGTCCAGTTGTCAGACTAGCACAACCATAATCACCCCTAAACCATATCCTCAAGTGCCACGTTCAGACACCTTGAAGACTTGCAGAGATGGTGATTCCACCATCTCTCTGGACAATATATTCCAATGCTTAACCATACTTTCAGTGGAAATTTTTTTTTTTGGTAATATCTAATCTGAATCTCTCCTGGCACAACCTAAGGTCATTTTTTCTCATATTTTCCTTTGAGACTTGGCAGAGAGCATTCTCCACCTCCCTAAACCCTTTACTCAAGTTGTTGTAGAGTGATGAGGTCCCCCCGAGCCTCCTTTTTCTCCACACTAAACACACTCAACTGCTCCTCATAAGATTTATGCTCCAGACCCTTCACCAGCTCTGCTGCCCTGCTCTGGTCATGCTCCAGCACTTCATTGTCCTTTTGAAGTGAGGGGCCCAGAACTGGACACAGCACTTGAGGTGTGCCCTCACTAGTGGTGAGTACAGGGAGACAATCACTGCCCTAGTCCTGCTGACCACACTATTCCTGGTACAAGCCAGGGTGCTGTAAGACTCCAGCCCTGAAGCTGTGGGCTCATGGGCTCAGCTAGGAGTTTTACTTTAAAGTATAGGTATAGGGTTCTTTAATATCTCAAGATAGCATCAAGAGAATAATCCACAGACTTGTTCCCAAGAGATTTCTTTTCTAATTTAGGGGAGAAAATAAGGGAACTTGGCAAAGGTTCAAAAAGGGCACTGCACAAGCTAGACAAAATGTTCCACCACAATACCAACCCAGCACGTATCAATCCACAACACTTATGTCAAAATCCAATCCCTTCAGCTCCAAGCTACCCCAAAACATCAAGAAAGGAGCAAAGAAAGAGAAGCAGGGGGAACAAGAAGAGAGAAGGAGAAAGAAGAAGAGATAACTACCCCTGAAACTTTGTAGAGACCAGCTCTCACACGTCCAGGTGGCAGGGCCATGACACGAGGCAAACACATGCCTTTGGTTTTATCTACCCTGGTCCCTGTGGCCAGCCCCTTCAGGTGGGGCCTCTGACCCACCAGCCACTCTGGGGCTCCAGGCCAGGGTGAGGGGCAGTGTCCTCATTGTCCCTGCCATTCTGACCCTGGCTTAGGGGCTCCAGGAGGTGTGGTGTCTCATAGTTTTCCTGGGCTATTTGTGACTGACAGCTGCTCCAGGGCTTCCCTGTGTGGGCTCCAGGGACTTGCCATGAGGGATACAACACCACCCACGTCTGTGAGGTTTGATCCATCCCTTCCCCCCTCCACACACACACACACTCCCCACAAGGTGGTTCTGACCCTATAATTACCAATCTGGTGTCTAACAGAAGTCATTGGCCTTCTTGGCCACCTGGGCACACTGCTGGCTTGCATTCAGCCAACCAGCACCCCAAAGTCCCTTTCTGCTGAGCAACTTTCCAATGACTGTGCCCCCAGCCTGTGGCACTGCCTGAGGTTGTTGTGACCTGGGTGCAGAACCTGGCACTTGGCCTTGTTGAATCTCATCCACTTGGCCTCAGCCCATCTATCCAGCCTGTTTGGATCCCTCTGCAGGGTCTTCCTGCCCTCCAGCAGATTAACACTCTCACCTAACTCGGTGTCATCTGCGAACTTGCTTAGAGTGCACTTGCTCCCCTCATCCAGGTCATTGACAAAGATATTAAACAGGACCAGCCCCAATACTGAGCCCTGGAGAACACCAGTTGCGACCGGACACCAACTGGATTTAGTTCCATTCGCCACCACTCTCTGCGCATGGACATCCAGTCAGTTTTTCACCCAGCAAAGAGTACAACCATCCATGCTGTGAGCAGCCAGTTGGTCCGGGAGGATGTTGTGGAGATGGTGTCAAACACATTACTGAAATCTAGGTAGACATTATCCGTGGACTTTCCCTCGTCTGCTAAGCAAGTCGCTTTTGTCATAAAAGCAGACAGGTTGGTCAAGCAGGAACTGTCTTTCCTAAACACATACTGGCTGGGTGCAATACCCTAGTTGGCCTGCACATGGTGTGTGATGTCACTCAGGATGATCTGCTCCATGACCTTCCCTGGTACCAAGGTCAGGCTGACAGGCTTGTAGTTCCGCCCCTTCTTGTAAATGGGCATTACATTTTCTAATTTCCAGTCAACAGTTAAAAAAAGACTAAATTATATTCCTAAAAATATATGTCATACATTGCTTTAGGTAAATCAGTAAAGGACATATAGATTACCTATATGTCTGCTTTTGTTTTTTTGGTTTTTTGGGGTTTTTTTAATGTTCCAGCATAGATTTTGTACACAGTACGGATTATTCTTAGAATGTCATACTGTACTGCCTGCTTTTTCACTTTATTTCACTGAGTTTATTCCTTTGACAACTTCTTTTGTCTAGAATCTTTACTTTTTACTCTTTTTCCTCTTCTGTGTATTTTGCTTCTGGTTTAGACAAGCCCTCCCTCCAAAGCATAGTATTTAGGATCGCACTACACTTAAGTCCCAGTGGCATAAATATGCCCACCTGAAAGAATGTGGTAAATTTTTGCTATTCCATTTTGCTCTGCTTGATGTGGTAAGACTGAGTGGAGTGAAAATAGGAAAATATATCTAGTTTTAAGATGCAGACTGTGTGTTTCTTTACTTTTAGTATCCTGTCCACCAGAAATGGAAATGCTAGAAAGAAATCAACTAAGGGATTATAATCTAAGGGAAAATATCTTTTTTTTTTTCCTCCAACTTTTTATAGGTTTTAACAAAAAATCTAATACGTATGGGATTTAAAGTTTTTCAAAGTACTAGAAATTATCAAAAGAATTCTTTAAAAATTTAAAGCTATGGGCACATTATTTGAAATAAGACATTGTAATGCTTTGTTTGTAAAAGGATGAAACTTTTTTTTTTAATGCTTTTAGAAAGAGATGTGAGTTGTCACAGGATAGAAGAGGTTTGGCCATAGCAATGACCACAAAAATGTTCTCAGCCTTACGTACCTGACAGTTAAGCTAGGATAGATTGTGCTCTGAGCCCTTCCATTTCTCCTTAGTTCCACTTTTGGGGCTAGAAACTTCTCTGAAGCTTTGGCTGAGTGTTTCTTTCAGTCGTGATCTGTTGTCCTTGGCCAGCCAAGGTCTGCTGAAGTATCCAAAGGGAATGCCAATAAGGGAGAAGAAGCTCTTTTCTGTCCTGTGGAGGAATTATATTTGGCATAGGCCCTCTTCAGGTGCTTCAAGCAGAACCGCCTTGTGAAACAGATCAGAGAAATCCCAAAGGGAATAATGTCAAAGGAATCAAAGAAGTGTGAATGTCCTGCATCATCTGGTTAATCTTCCTTGTAAAATAAAGAGCTACTTCAGAGCTGAATTTGATCCAAGAAACTCTTGACAGTTTCTTTGATGTTTTTTCAGACCAGGGAGGAGATTTTTTTTTTTACCTAAAGTTTCAGCATGGAAAAGACATCTATAGTTGATCCATATGTGCCATTTGACTTCTCTATGATCCCAAGAATTAGTAAAGCATTTTTGAAACTTATGGTGATGAACTTTTTTTCTTTAGTTGAATGACAGTTTTATCAAGCCATCATCCAAAGAGAAAATAGAATATAATCAAAGTGAATTGTGAACTCAGCACTCATTGATTTGCAGTAAATCTAAAGCAGTCTCATCTTCAGTGGACCACTGACTCCTCCAGGGATTCAAACAACAAAAGAGACAGACCTGCTCTTTCAGAAATCATATGTAGAAAAATGAAAGCTGCATTTCTGCGCAGATTTCCAGAGATACATCATATTTTGGATTATTCAGACTTAATGATTTTTTTCCCCACAGAGATACTGAACCTGCTCAAAAAGTGCTAACTTCAGCACAGAACCATTCCTGGATGCAAAGGAGTAGCTGGGATCCAGTTAGTAATATTTTAGTTGACAAGAACCTGTGTAACCCTGAGTGCAAGGAGGGTCTGCTGGCAGTCGGCATCATTCTGGAATTCAGAGCACATTCAGAAAAAGAGTAAGGTTAGGAATTTAAACACTAGTCAGAAGGCAGCACAGCCTTACCACCTTGGAATATGAGAGTGTTAAATTGTTGAGGAAAGTCCCTAGTAATGAGAAGTCTTTTAGGAAATAGTTCTTGGACTAGTTTCAAATAGTATTTTTGCAGAAAGACATAAGGAGGAGTATTGGCTTCCCAAAGGTTTGGATTCCAGCCCCAGCACATATGCTTTCCCGTAATTTTTGCACCAGTTTCATGGTTTCTCTGGAAATGTAGAGCTAAAAATTATCGTGTGGATAACCAAATGTCCAAGTAGATTTAGCCATAGATTTTTTTTTTCCATTAGATACACACAAACCATGATACTTGCTTGGAGGCCTTTTGCTTTTTCACAGACCAGTTTCATTTTCTCACTGTTTTGCTTTTGAAAGTCAAATTTTGAGAGAACTCAGAGATACTGAGAGAAAGCTATTTTTGGTGCCTAGTCTTCTAAGAAAGAATCATGAAATCAGTATTTTAAAAAGGGATGAAAAGAGATTTACAGCCTATATAAATCCTATTACCATGCAGATAGATATATAGTGAAATTTTTCCTATATCATGGTTTGGAAGATCTTTAGAAAATACAGAAATGATACCTTATTCTTTCCTGGAAAAAGCCAATTTATTCAACCTCTTTTATAGAAGCAGATTGTTCTATAATAAGTAGCAGGATCGTCATCAGGTAGGAACAGCACTTCCAGATTTTAAATGTCGTGGATTATACCTTAAATGTTGATTTGTGTAGAGATCTGCTGTCAAGATATGGTTATACAGAATATAGCTATTGCTTGGAAAAGTGTTAATAGCAGAAGGAAAGAAATAGGAGGAAATATGTAATGATCCTTTCAACAAGCTGTAAGTCATAATATTTCATGTTGCAAAATCAACTTTCTTTTCCATGTATGCAAGCAGCAAATAAAAAATGGGCAGAGCAAAGTAGATGGAAAAAGTTTTTTTGTTTTCTTTATGAACTTGAATCTGGGGGAAGCTTGACATATGAAAATGGCAGTCTGAAGTATTTCTTCCAAGTACATTTTAACCAGAAGAATATTTTCCACATCTTGTGTTGATACTACTGCATTGGTACTAAACTTTCTGAAGTCCATTTGTTGAGAGGGAAGGAACATATGATTAAATTCAGATGTTAGTATGTTTTCCCTGATGGCTAGTCTGTGTTTTGTAGAGCTGTAAATGTTTCTCTCCTCATAAAAGAAGCAATTCCTTAACTTTAATGATACCTGTAGTTAAGTGTGGTTCCAAAACACGTAGAGGTAATGATATGAAACTAATTACACCACCTGACTTTCTCTGTAATAAGTCATGTAAAATCAGTCTGTGACACGGTTGTGGATCTTACTCTTCATGTATTTTTCATGCTTTTATTTTGATGTATTTTGATTAGATTTTATTGTGCCTGATTCTGTTACCAGTTATTGATTTCATTTTAACCACTGGGTGTCTGAAAAGTCTGTATTGTGTGGTCCTTTCCAGGCTTTTTCGTGACTGTACTCAATTAGTGCTGAACTGACTCTGCTAGACTGCAGACAAAAAGTCGAGATTTTGGGGCTTTGTCTTCTCTGCAGGAGCTTTGCTGTTACCAGAGTAACTAGCATCACTGTGACTGTGAGAAGTCTCAGGCCCTCATCTTCAGAGGGATCAAAACTGCCTGGTCTTGGATGCAGATAATGGTAACAACCATCTCTTATGTAAAATTGCTGGCAGAGAGGTAATTTCACTAGTGCTTTGTTTTTAATTGATATTTCCCCCAGAAATGGCTTGCAACCTCATGAAATCTTTAATTTCAAAATTACTCTTGGAGGCGTGGTGGTTACAGCTCTTAATTTGTACCTTCATTGTGTTGATAAATCAGATAGCTTTAAGTTTAGGTAGCACAGTTGCATGAGTATTCTGGTGGGGGTTTTTTTCCACCTGTCCTTCATTTGTAGATCTCCATAAAAATTTTAACAGCTGTACAGCTGTGCCATTACTGCATACAGCACTCTGGATAATGCATATAAGCTTATTGACTAGAGGTCTGTTCAGTTACCTGCTGAGGTTCACATAGAAATAATTGATGGAGCCCCAGAAATCTCCACTGAGAAACACCAATCCTGGTGATTTATAGAAGGGTTTATGGTAAACTGTGTCATCTAGACTAAATTGGATAGGGACACTTTGGGAATTACAAATGTTGTAAATCCACATGATCGTTACTCAGTTGCTTAGGGTGTGTTTTCTAGCAGATGGTTCAGACCTGTGCTAAATTCTCCATAAATCCTGACACATCTCCATGCTTGTAGCCTTTTAGTACAACACGAAAGTCCTCAGACTTTTTCATTTGATCATCACTGAAAACTCAGTTCAGAACAGTGTGGGTTAAAGGTATTTGCTGACTCAGGAATAATGGGAGAGAGAGAAAATAGAATTTTCTAGCAGTGGTGGGAATAGATAAGATTTCTGTTAACCCAAATTAGGTCTGTATAAGTGTTGCTAGGAGAATGCCTCTAGGTGTGAGCAGGGCTAAAACTTCTCTTTGCCTTGTTCCTCTTCCTGGGTTAGAAGCATAATGTATTTTTTGTGAAGAGCTACATCACAGTCTTGTTTTGCACTCCTATTGTAGCACCTCAGGTGAAGCATAGAAGAGGTTTTGGAGCTCAGACGGGCCTGCTGAAGCCTCATAGCCATCAACAGTAAACCCAGCAGTGCCTGCAGAAGCATGAAACAGGAGACTAGGGCTTTTCGTCTGAGGGCCTTAGTTTTGAGACACTGTGATAAGATCGGAGATAAGCAATAATAGTGATACAAATGTTAGGCCGTATTTACCCTATTTACTCCAAAGCATTTATGATAGTAAGTTTATTGTATGTAAAACAGCTCAACATAAAAAGTTTCCTCAGCTGAATGTTGTAAGGGTTTCCTAAACTTCACATAAACAGTGCATGCCATAACTGTTGCTCATAATTGATATTGATTGTTCAGTACACAAAAAAATATGTTCCATATGGTAAAGCTGGATTATCAAGAAGCATCCAGATACAGTTCCATTGTGAAGTTTTTTAGTTGTTCTTCGGGCAATTTTTGGTCTATACCAAAACAGAGATTATGTTGGGCATAGAATAAGGCAGTGTTGTTATTGTGGTGTGCTTTATTTACATACAGTTTTAAATAAGTTTTATTTTAGTGACAGTAGAAAGAAGTGTTTTCAAAGATCAAATACATGTGTCTTGTTTCTAGGTATTAGTGAGGAATATCAGATAACTGTGAATGATTTTACGAAAAGAAAAAATAAACCGTAAAAGGTTCAGTCAAGGAAAAAGAGAAACTACCTGTGAAAATACAGGTGAGAATTTGGAAAATGCACTTTTACTTGTTTGTGCTTTGTGAAGCTTACCTGCTAAGTTTCTGTATTAGAAGGAATGAATCCTGAAAATACTCAGTGCTTGCACAATGCCCTTAAACATTAGACAATAACTTTTGAAGATTTAAGTTCTTGGAATACAGTCATGCTAAAAACTTGTATAGCCAGCTTTTTCTAAAATATATATGTTCCCGAATAATGAATACAGGTCAAGCTTTGTTTATGCACCAATGTCTTACCATGTTAATCTGTTCTTCCTAGACAAATAATTTATAGTTTAAAGGAATATCTTTAATTAGGGATGCAGTATTCTATTCTGTTCTAGTTTATCAATAGACATCGAGCCTATGCTGGAAGGGTTCAGATTCTTTCATAGAGGCAGAACCTTCTCGAGGCTGTACACAACTTAAACAATTCAAGTAGAGAAAATTACATGTGCTTATTTCCTTATCTTTTGGGTTTTGTCTGTTTGTTTTCCCCTCCCTACCTTTCAAAAACAAATCCCATGCATAACCCAGTAACCAATAACTCACTGCAAAGGCTAAGGAAGAAAATAAGTTTCTAAAGGTAGTGTTATCCCTAAACAGTAATTATATGGGTTATGAAAGTAGTAACTACATTATAGAAAATATATTTTCTATAATATGATACTTAAACTGTATTATTACCTATTATTATATTTCTAACTATATATTATAGCCATATCACATAAAATTAGTAGCTATATTATATACATTGAAGGAAATGTACAATGCTGCATGACATGTAGACTAGAGAGAAATTCCAGGTGAAACCCACAGTGCTAAATATTTATTTTACATTTACTGACTTGCATTGCTTATTTCTCAGCTACTATTTTTCTAGCAACAGCAATTCTAATTATCATGATCTACCATAACAAAGTACATTGCTAGGAAATTGAGCCACACTCAACCCACAGTTATCCAATGGTAGATTATCCAGCTTCAGGGTAGGTTGTGCCACCAGTGCAGAGACCTGATCTGGCTGCCAGTGAGCTAACTGGGGTCTGGAAGCTGCACAGCTGTGTTTGCATGAGATTGTGCATTGCATCCCTCAGGATGAATAGGCATTTCCTCCTGAGCCTTCTCCACAGGCTGGCTTTTTTCTGTTACACCCATATTGTACGTTCCATTTCAACTTTGCAGTGGCCTGATTTGTACAAATGTTTTATTTTTACATCTCAGTTATCTCATCTTACCACTACTCTGTGCAATAGATAATTGATTGTATCTTCGTTTAGCTGCTCACAGCCATGCAAACCTGGCTTGCACTGTAGTTTATAGAATTCTACTTTGTATGTCTTTAGAATAGAATCATAGAATCATAGAATCGATTGGGTTGGAAAAGACCTCCGAGATCATCGAGTCCAACCCTTGGTCCAAATCCAGTCCATTTACTAGATCATGGCACTCAGTGCCACGTCCAATCTGCGTTTAAAAATCTCCAGGGATGGTGAATCCACCACCTCTCTGGGCAGCCCATTCCAATGCCTGATTACTCTCTCAGTAAAGAATTTTCTCCTGATATCCAACTTAAATTTCCCCTGGCGGAGTTTAAGCCCTTGCCCCCTTGTCCTATTTCTGAGTGTCTGAGAGAAGAGACCAACCCCCACCTGGCTAGAACTTCCCTTCAGGTAGTTATAGACGGTGATGAGGTCACCTCTGAGCCTCCTCTTCTCCAGGCTAAACAACCCCAACTCCCTCAGCCTCTCCCCATAGGACTTATGCTCCAGTCCCTTCACCAGCCTTGTTGCTCTTCTCTGGACCCACTCCAGCACCTCAGTATCCTTTCTGAACTGAGGGGCCCAGAACTGAACACAATACTCAAGGTGTGGCCTCACCAATGCAGAGTACAGGGGAAGGATCACTTCCCTGGTCCTACTGGCCACGCTATTTTTGATACAGGACAAGATCCCATTGGCCTTCTTGACCACCTGGGCACACTGTTGGCTCATGTTGAGCTTCCTGTCAATTAGTACCCCCAGGTCCCTTTCTGCCTGGCTGCTTTCTAGCCACTCTGTGCCCAGCCTGTAGTGCTGCATGGGGTTGTTGTGGCCAAAGTGCAGGACCCGGCACTTGGCTTTATTGAACTTCATCCCATTGGAATCAGACCATCTCTCAAGTCTATCCAGATCCCTCTGCAGAGCCCTCCTGCCTTCCAGCAGGTCGACACTCCCTCCCAGTTTGGTGTCATCATCAAATTTGCTGATGATGGACTCAATCCCCTCATCTAAATCATCAATAAAGATGTTAAACAGGACTGGACCCAGCACAGACCCCTGGGGAACACCACTAGTGACCGGCCGCCAGCTGGATGCAGCTCCATTCACCAGCACTCTCTGGGCCCGACCCTCCAGCCAGCTCCTAATCCAGGAGAGGATGCACTTGTCTAAGCCATGGGCTACCAGCTTTTCCAGGAGTATATTATGGGAGACAGTGTCAAAGGCCTTGCTGAAGTCTAGATAGACCACATCCACAGCCTTCCCCTCATCCACCAGGTGGGTCACCTGATCGTAAAAAGAGATCAGGTTGGTCAGACAGGACCTGCCCCTCCTAAACCCATGCTGGCTGGGTCTAATCCCTTGTCCATCCTGAAGGTGCTGTGTGATTGCACTCAGGATGATCTTCTCCATAACCCTGCCAGGCACCAAGGTGCCCTACAGGCACTGACAGGCCTGTAGTTGCCAGGGTCCTGCTTGCAGCCTTTTTTGTGGATTGGGGTGACATTCGCCAACCTCCAATCATCTAGGACCTTCCCAGAGAGCCAGGACTGTTGGAAGATGATGGAGAGCGGTTTGGCAAGCTCTTCTGCCAGTTCCCTCATCACCCTGGGATGGATCCCGTCTGGTCCCATAGACTTGTTAGGATCCAGCTGGCTCAGTAAGTCGCTAACTACATCCTCCTGGAATACGGGAGGGCTATTCAGCTCTCTGTCTCTGTCTATCTGCTCTAGAGGCCAGTTGTCCTGAGGGCCACCTGTCTTACTGCTAAAAACTGAGGCAAAGTAGGTGTTAAGTACCTCAGCCTTCTCCTCATCTTTGTTAACTATATTTCCCTCCAAGTCCAACAGAGAATTGAGGTTTTCCTTGCCCCTCCTTTTGCTATTAAAGTATTTATAAAAGGACTTTTTGTTATCCCTAACTGAATTAACCAAATTAACTTCAAATTCCACTTTTCTTTCCCTAATTTTTTTCCTGCATGACCTAGCTCTCTTCGTAAATTCTTCATAAGTAGCCAGCCCTTTCTTCCACAGTCTGTAAACTTTCTTTTTATCCCTGACTTCTTTTAGAACCTCCCTATTTAACCAAGCCGGCTGTCTTCCCCTCCGGCTGGCCTTTCAGCACACTGGTATAGCCTGTTCCTGTGCGCTCAAAATTACCTGCTTGAAGCATGTCCATCCCTCCTGGACCCCCTTGCCTTTAAGGGTTGTTTCCCAGGGTATGCCCTGAATTAGTTTTTTGAATAGACCAAAATCTACCCTCCGGAAGTCCAGAGTAGAGGTTTTAATGATGGCTCTCCTTACATCCCTGAGGATTGAAAATTCTATTATTTCGTGGTCACTATGCCCCAGGCGACCTCCAACCACTACATCATCGACCAGCCCCTCTCTGTTTGTAAACAGTAGGTCTAGCGGGGCCTTACCTGTGGTAGGCTCATTTACCAGTTGATGAAGGAAATTATCCTCTATATACTCCAGGAACCTCCTTGACTGCCTCTTCTCTGCAGTATGAAGCTCCCAGCAGATATCCAGCAGGTTAAAGTCACCCACAAGCACAAGGGCTGGAGATTTTGAGACATCTGCCAGCTACTTGTAGAATAATTCATCCCCTTCATCATCCTGGTTGGGCGGTCTGTAACAGACACCCACAAGGATGTCAGCCTTGTTGGCCTTCCCCCTGATTCTGGTCCACAGGCACTCGACCTTGTCACTGCTGACCTCAACTTCATATGATGTATGCCTGTAAGGCTGTAGTGGTTTAATAGGAGTCCTGGTCTTATACTGGTTTTTGAGGCATGAGCTACAAGTTGGCCAAATGATAATCAGATAAATTCCAGATACTGTACAGCTTTCTTGACCTGGCATAATGTTTAACCAAAATGTCTTAAAAAGATCCTCTCAGTCCAGTTTTTTGTATATGAACCTGATGTAACCTGAATAAATTGTGTATGCACTCTCTAAATTTTCAGGTAATGTTAAGGTAGCTAGAAACTTGTTTAGCCTAAATAAGGCATTCTCAAGCAAATTTGAACAAAGGACTGGAGTGTTTTATCTGAACTGGTTTAAGATTTTCATCTTACCACTTCTCATCTGTTTATTGTGAGGATTTTTTGTTCTTGATAGTTACAAATATAACTGCTTCGGTCTTTTTCAGCTGCTTGTGGCTGTACTTCCCGCCTTCTCAACCAGCCATGGTGAGAAGAAAATCTAACGCACTATAGTTTCCACCACCTTAGTCTGCAGTGATCTGGTGGAGTGTTATGTCTGTGGACACTTGAATATGGTCCATCAAACCCAAATTATATTTCTGTTAAAACTGTTATAAAGCAGTAGAACAAAATCTGGGGGTTTATATGGTTTCATGTGAGCTGTGAAATCCTACTCGTGAGTTTGAATTTAGTCTTGTAAAGAAGGAACAAGTCTCCAGGGATATTTAAAGTTTTAAAAGCTTATTGTCCTGAGGAAGCGCCATATTCACAAATTTACTGTTTTCAAAAATGGTTTCTTTGGTTAAAAAAGAGCTTTGGGAAATCTCTTGCCTCCTGAGCAGTAGGTTTTAAATGGTGGCAGGAAGTATGATATGCTGGGATTGTAGCTTCTGCTCTGAGCAGAAGCTTTTGGATTGCCAGACTTGTTGACTTACCATAAAACCAGATGTGTAGTATTTAGTTGTGGGTCTGTTCTTCCATCATGTAGGCAGACTTACCTCCTGTCTGGAGGTATTTGCTTAAGAAATCAAGGAAGGTACAAAATAAAAATAAAACTGAGTTCTGTAATCATTATGTCCTGCATAAAAACTACAGTTGCTGTGAAGAGCAAAGTTAGATAATGCCCAAAAACATTTTAATTTTTATAGCTTCTGAAGTAATAGGGACATGCTGTGACTCTGGGGCATATTAACAAACTAAAATCCTTACTTGGATGAACCTGTTTAATACTAACTCAAATGTGATGCAAATTTTGTAAGGAAATAAAGCATTTTAATTTTTAATGCTGTCAAATATCTTAGGAACATTAGGAAAAGACAGAATTTCAGTGCTGTTCTGGAATATTTTTGCAAAATGATGAAGCATGCCTGGTTAATGTATATTACAAAATTTTAGATGTCATATGCCCTGAAAGGCCCCCACGGAGGATCATCAAATATTTGGGTATGGAGATGAATTGTAAAATGTAGGTGAGTAGTTTTCAGCCTGTTATTTCCTGACTGGAATATGTGGTAAATTAGCAGAGGAATATTACATAACAAGTCTTTGCCTACTTAGCAAGGTGCTATTATTGCTGCCATGTTAACTACCAATATCAGATCAGCCTCCTACATAGCACGGATATTGCAGACTACCAGATGTGTACAGGAGGAGGTTAACAGTGAAGTCCTGTACAATGCAAATTAGATGTTGAAAAAGTCAATAAACAACTACTCTGACACACTATGGGATAATTAATGGGTGAGGAAGAAAGGTGGTGAAATGTTTCATTATTAAGCTTAAAATATTTTTTTTTAGAAAACCCCACATCTCTTCTTTTCATCTGTATATATTGTTTTTAGAACAGATCAGTAAAGAAAAAGATAATCATCTTCATACAGCACTATGAACGTATTAAGAAACAAATATTTGTAAATTTTTTGAAGTGTGTAACAAAGCACATGATTTTCTTTTCCAAGGCAGAAGACTGTCTTTTCCATGGAGTAATAGTAACAAGAATAGCTTCTGGTTCTTTTCATAGCTTCAGTCCTTTTTGTTGGAAATGAGTGTTACCCATAAGACAAACAAGGAAAACCTTCTTTGCTTGTTCTACTTTACAAAACTGCTAATGCACCTATCTGTGGCTTTATGTCGCACAAGAGCTTGGAAAACTTGGATGTAGATATTAGTTTTACCTCAGTGAAGGTATATGGCTCAGAAAGCAAATGGTGCTCTCGGACTCAGTTTACAGAGCACGACTCAGCTTGTTACCCAAACACATGGGACATCTCTGAGTCCTGCAAGTTCAACTGGAGAAGCATTTCTAAGCTCCAACATGGAAGGCTGAGAGCAGACTTTTGTCCTGTGGCCTCATATCATACCAACATCAGCATCCAAAAAGCAAAATTAAGAGGTGATGGATCTTTTTAAGTGTTGTTGGAAGTAGCTAAAGGGTGGCTGGTGAAAAAACCCACAGCTAGAGCAGCAAGGCATGTTTTGTTGATTCATTTTAGCACTACTTTTCAAGCAGGTAAGCACATTAATAACCTGCAAAGGGCAAATGTGTATCTTCCCTAATTCATTTCCTCCAGCAATACAGCAATGTGGAATTCATGTTGTGATTGGAATAAAAATTTTTCTTTGCTCAAGAAGCTTAATATTGATGATATCAGTGTAAAATTGCACAGAATAATGAGAACGAAGTTCATAATCAGTTACTTCTAAGACCTTCCCTTTTCTTAATTCACTGCCACTTCTGAAATACAAAGCTAACTTTTAATAGTCTGTGTCTCCATTCATGTGAATTCGTTTCACACCTTCGAATTTTTTCTAGCTACAGGCAGGTAGCATTACACTTTTCTGAAACAGAACTAACACTTGAAGGACTTCTTTTCCATCGCTGTGAAGTTAATTTTGTTATTTGCATTTTTGACTTCATGAAGAATGAGAAAAGAAGTACAGCAGTAGTGGGTACAGAAAGAAGTCATGAAGTCATTTGTAGAACAAAACGTTATTTAAAAGGTACTAAGTAAGCATGTTTACTTTGTTTTCCTTAAAATTGTAAGGCTCAGTTCAGATCCCTAAACTCAATCAACTTGTGAGTATCTTTGGAGATTCCTTGTAGCATCCCTCCTGGTCTCTCTACCAGTCCAGAAGGACAGAGGATCTCCCACAGAGCCCATCATGTCTGAAATCCTTCTACGGATCAGTCAGATATGCTGGAACATTTCAGGTAGAAGGCAACTAAAATGCACTCTAAAGCACTTTATTGTGTGGATGAATTTATTGTTCATGCATTTATATTTTCAGATTTTGCTATTTGTTTGCGTGGGTGAAATCTTGAGAGATTAGTACAGAAGCATCTTCATCCTCATACTGCTTCTGCAGAAGGCAAGCATTTGGATTCTGTTACTCTTAAAGTGCAGAAATATTACATAGCAATTAGCACTGTGAGGATAATTGCCTCTTACAAGTGCATTATGCCTCAGTTGTTTACTGCTAAATGAAATGTGAAAAGTTGATATCAAAGTAGGTAATAATGAAGGTGAGAGCTTGATAGAAGGGAACCCATTCTTTGCTCGTGGGTTCTGAGTGAGGAACACTTTTTTCATGTATGAGGAGTGGGAGTCTGCAGTCAGCTAAGTCTGTAGATCTTGTCAAAAAAACCCTTCTACTGTGGAAAATATGCACTATTCCCTGTGACTGTTAGGCATTTACGTTGCATCCCAGTAATGTATTGCTATATATCCAGAGAAAAATTGTCAATTACAAGTATCCTCTTGTATGCTCTGGTAGCCAGCCAGAACCTTGAAGAAAAAGACTTTGCTCATCTCTGTCCTTCACATTTCATTTCTAAAAATGTTATACAGTTTCATCTGCAAACTCTTTCTGATAAGCTCACTGAACTGCTAAAATTGTCTCCTTTCAATAAATCTGCAGTTACGTGTTATTTAGAGCATCCACTGCAGTCTAAATCACAGTATGAAAGGGCATAAACTGTGTATGTAATCACAAGTACAATGTGTACAGTTCTTTTCTACACTGACCCTAATCACTGCTTTGAAAGAATGCCTTTCACAACATTCGCCACACATACTAGACAAAATAATACAGGGTTATTCACAATTTCTGCTATTTTCCTTATTTCATTCTTAATAGTAAAAGGGAAGTCAACTTATTTCTTAAAGCTTCTTCTGAAGCATCCTAAATTAAGATCTCACCTTTTCCACCTTGCTCTCCAAAGGAACTTCTAGAGTATGAATTTCTGTGAAACATAAAGACATGCAGTCAAGCAGTGAAAGACAAATTTTGTTTCTGTGTCCATGACTTTTGGTGAAAAATAGAAGAAACACATTTTGGTTTGCTAAATGTTTTAATATGTGAAAAGGGAAATGAAGGAATGTAGCCTACATACAGACTGTGGAGGACAGAATTAGGGGGGGGGGGGGGGTTGTCCCTTTCAGGCTTGTGCTATTTCTTATATTCCCTTGTGCTCACCTGAGATCACAGCGTATGCAAGAGTCCTACATAAGTACTGCAGAGAATGTTTTGGTTCAAAATTAACTAAAGAATCCAGCCCGCCACACGAGGGACTTTTTATTCCAAAAACAAGAGTATGGGAGGAGTATTTTTTAAACTGCATTCTGTAAAATACTAAGTGTTTTTAATGGACTATCCAGAATGAAAAACAAAATTATCAGAATCTCTTCACATCTAATTCTGTAGTATTTTTCATCCACTATGGGAAAAGAAATGAGATGCAGATAAGATAGAGTTATCAAAGAGATTTGCCAGAGATATGTAGAGATAGACTTTTTCCAGAGTTTTAAAATACAGATTGTAGGAATTTTTCCTCCCCAACATCAAGTACATGTTGTATATGTAATGAATATTATCTGATTTTTCACTTATTCTCTGCCATTCCTGTATGTGAATCAGTTCTGTGGTCTCTGATTTTACTAAGATTGCAAACAGGGAACAGGTGCTCTTATTTAATTTTGTATGTATTTAGCTACTAGGTCAATGAAATATTGAATAATTATATAATCTAGGCCCACTGGTAATATTTGATTATTATTATTATTTGTATTAGATTAGGCAATACTGGTAGAGTATTGTCTGCTTTGTTGATAATTTAATGTTACAACATTATTATTTTTAACATATTTAAAGTGTCATGTGGGTTTTTTAGTAGGCTGATGTTGAAAACTATATTCATGTAGTATCTAAAGCATCTGTTCCCTTTCAAAAGCTTATTTTTTCCTCCTGAGAGGCTTCTATCACTTGGGCTGCCTTGTTGCTTTTTTTTATGTTTCTGTTTATACACTAGTCCATTATCCTCTCTGGGAAACCAGTGTTGCATTTTAAACCAGTCAAGTGAACCAACTAGATTTTGCAGTGTACATGTGTGGAGGGCTTGAAAGGAATGATACAACTGATTCCTTGTATTTAACTCCATCACACTCCAGTTTTTGTAGATGGCCATTCAAGAGATAAGTAGTGGGTCAAGACTTTAATAAAATCAAGAGCTAACTATTAAGTGTATTAAAGGTCACTGTGGTGGTTTTTAATACCCAGTCTTGAACGAGAAATTATTACTGTCATTCTAATGCAATATAAGCAGAGGTGTACAACTTAAATAATACAGTACAACCATATTTTTAAAGTAGGCAGTATTGAAAAAATGTTGCCTTTTTTTAATTTCTTCTTATTTGTAACACACTATTAAACATCCTTTCCTCCAGGCTAAAGTAGACATCTGCTACTTTGGCCTACTTATCAAAAGAAATGAAACTTTTATTGGCATGACATCATTACATTTAAGCTTCTTTAGGAGATGAAGAAAATACCAACTGGATGAATCTAGGATGCCATTTAATATCTAGATGAACTACCTTCTTTTAGCAGAGAGAAGGGCTAATTTGTAAATGATCACTTAAGTTCATGCACCTCTGTGTTCATTCTCCTGCACACACAGACAAGCCCCCAGAAATATTACATCCTGAATTTTAACATCAGAGTAGCCACTGCCTCTACCTTGGGAGCAATAGAGAATAGTCAGCCAGCAAGAGCAAGTAGTTAATGATGTTGATGTGTAGACAGATTTTAGAACTAAGCGTTTCTTGACATCAGAGTTAGATTTTTAAGTCTCCTGAAGCTATAGTTTTAAATTACTGGTAGATTAAAGAAGAATGTGTAATATACGGTCTATTGTCATCATTGTGATTGCAGTCAAATGCAAGATGGCTTGGGGTTTTTTGTAGAATTTCTTTGTGCTATTTTTTGGTTTGGTTTGGTTTTTTAAGCTAAAATCAGAATTTGGTTTCTGGAGCACAGTACTGCACATACCCTGAGATAGTCTCAATTGGTTAGAGCAGAGTGCTAATAAATCAAAAGTCGTGGGTTCGATCCCCATTATGGGCCATTCACTTAAGAATTGGACCTGACGATGCTTGTGAGTCCCTTCCAACTCAGAATATGCTGTTATTCTGTGAGGTACAGTTCTGAAACTACAGTCACAAAATATAGAAGAGGCTGCTGCATTTTACCTGTCAGCCTGGAGCTCTCAGTTTTCTCTATTCATCACATACTGCTGTCTCTAAGGAGTCCGTAACATTTTATTTCTAATGCTGATGTATTGCCAGTGGGGAAGCTAAATTTTCCTTTGTCTAGATTTTTCGAAGCTTTAGATATTTAGTCCATTCATAGCATTGCATTTCAAAAGGTAAGCATGGGAGGGAACAATTAATGGGAAACTTCTGCTTGGAAAGAAAGCAGCTATCTCTGTTCTTTTTTTAATTTCTGCTGTTTTTTACTAAGAAACTTAATTCAAGGAAACAATGTCAAATTGAGTTTCCTAGGGGCTTGCCCAAAGCAAACCACATTAGTAACTGAGAGCTACATTTCAAAATAATGGTGCAATAATAATATTTGAATATTTCTTACTAAAAGCTATGAACAAAAAAACAAAACCAAGCCAAACCCTAAATAAATTGTTTAGTATTTTCTTCTATTTCTGTGTGTCACCATGGTTTGCTTTTCATAGGGTCCTAGAATGGAAAAACTCCCTTGAGGCCTTCTATGTTCCTTCCGTATCCGGAAATATTCTATATAGCATATCAGCTATATTTCTGTTGTTTGTGACATCTTTTTGACTAGCTTTCTGAAAGTTCTCAAAGAAATTAGGTTTTGTAATTTCTTCATCCCACCTATTCCAGAAGTTCATGCTATTAGAAATTTTTCTAATCTCTAAGATCAGTCTTCTTTGCTGCAGTGCAAATCTGTTATTTTTCAGCTATAGACACAGAGAAAAGATTATTGTCTTCCTGGCATTCTGATTGAGTCCTAAGTAGTTCCAACAGCATCACCTTTTTCACGTGATGTTGCTAAATAGAAATAAAAAAGAAAGTTTGTGCAGTTTATTGTTCCTGCCTCATTGTAACAGCTTGCAGCTTTAACTTTCTAGTAGTGTCCTCATGGTTTGTGGTACGGTGGGATTATTCCTCTCTTTTTTTCACATTTGGTGGCCAAGATCATGCCAACTTTGCCATTGCACACACCATTAGTGAAAATTTTGAATAGCTACAGATCCTAGACAAATCCCTTTTAGCTACATTTCAGTTTGGCAGGGTACCAGATCACTACATGTTCAGTGAGGTTTTCCAGTGGGATTTTTCTTTTAGTCCACAGTGTAGCATCTTTGTTTAGACTAATCCTCTTTAACTTCTTTGACTTATGGAAAACTTATTTAAAGTAGTGTCAGAAGCCTTAGTAAAGTCAAAACAAATCTATTACTACTTTGTTTCCAAACTCAGGGCCTGTTACTTTGTCATAGAAATAAAATGTTTTTAATTTTCCATGTGATGTGTTCTTAGCAACTCCTTTTTGTCTTCTACTTATTTGTCAGGGGTGGGGAGGAGTTGTGTTTCTTGCACATGGTCTAGTTAGTTGTTCTGTGGGCCTTGAATTCTTCTAAAACTCCAAAGGAGTTTTAGAAATAGCCTTTAAAAAAAAGCATCCAGCTTTATTTTTGCCTTTTTGTGATCTTGCACACAAGTTTCCCAGATAGCCAATTTTTTAAGTAAGCAGGTTGACCAACATGCCTAGAGATGTAAAAATATCCGACTTAGATCTGAGTACCCTTCAACATACTTGTTCCTTCCCTACTGTAGGCTTTAGTAGGCTTTACTGTAGAGCATTATGTACTTCAGTTGTCTTGATGTCTATACCGAATGCTTTTCCTTTTGTTCAGTAGCAAATCTCTTATCTCTTTGGTATTCTTTTAACCACAGTTGTTTTTACAGTTACACAGTTTTGCTGCACCCTTCTGATTCTGTCTCTGTGGCCAGGCACTTGTACTTAGTGATTTCACCAACTTTATTGTATGTTTCCTTCTCATCTACAAGGCTTGAAAGTACATAGAATGGTTCTCTAAACTTGGATAACTCCTTAACCATCATCATCTTTGCTCCAAAGAAGGTAACATCTACTTTTCAAGATGTAGCAGCCAATGAGAATTTCGTAGGTTATGAGTGCTAGAGATGCATAAAGCCCTCCAATCTCTGTATAGAGAAACTGATAGCGGATTAGACCTGGTTGCATAGGTATCTGTATTACTTAGTGGTCTCTTGGGACTTGTTTACTATGCAGAGTCCAAGTAAACTTTTTCTGCAAGTCCCCCAAAACATCCTTTCCCCTGCCTCCCTCCTGTGTTGGACTATTGATTCTCTGCATTATTCAGAAGTAAAATGTCACTCTGACCAACCATAAACTGTGTTAACACAACAGCAGAATAAGCGAACATAATGTTTTTACAGTTTGCGAAGTTTGTATTATGCACTGTAAATTGAAGGAGTCATGACCTGCCTCTCTGGTTTTAGGCATAGCTCTGTCAGTCACAACAAACACTGTGCATTTTTCTCTCCCTGAAATGCATATCAACATTAGCAATGTAAATGCCTTGCATATAATTTGAAAAATGTATATGTATTTGTTTCCCTAGAAACCTCTGTAGTACCTGAATTTGATACTGTTTGCTGTTTGAGCATGTAAATCTCATCTATTATGTCTTGATTTCCAGGGAAATTTTAAGTATGTCCATATAAAGGTGCTCCAGGATATTGCAGAGCTAGACATAAATGAATAGCCAAGATGTAGCATTTCTTCTTACAGTCATTTTGTCTCTCTCACATTTGTCAGTCATAATATGTGGTTAATTAATGAAGGATGAGTTGCTCTATTTACACTGTCAACGGTGTAGTGTATATGTAGGATTTTCATTCCTAGCTGTATCATTGTCAGTATAGCTGAAGACAACACAAGTTTTTTGAATAAATCACGTACATTTACTTTAGATTGATATTTTCAATGTAAAAGTACTTCTTTTGAGAAAATAAAATAACTTCTTTATTTAAGGAATAATGAAGAAGAAATATAAGAATTATATGTTACGGGGAGAAGACAGAGAAAGAGGCTTCTGGGATTACATAGAACCATGAGTTGGAAAAGACCTTTAGGATCATTGAGTCCAACAATTAACCCAACACTGCCAAGCCCACCATTAAACCATGTCCCTAGGTGTCACGTCTACATGTCTTCTAAATACCTCCAGGGATGGTAACTCCATCACTTTTCTGGGCAGCCTTTTTCAGTGTTTGAAAGCCCTTTCCATGAAAAATTTTTTCCTAATATCCGATCTAAACGTCCCTTGGAGCAACTTGAGGCCATTTTCTGTCTTCCATTTACTTGGGAGAAGTGACTGACCTCCACCATGCTACAACCTTCTTTTCTTCAGGCTAAACAGCCCCTGTTTCCTCAACTGTTCATCACAAAGCTTGTGTCCTAGACCCTTCACCAGCTCTGTTGCCCTTCTCTGGACATGTTCCAGCACCACAGTGTCTTTCTTGTAGTGATGGGCCCAAAACTGAACACAGGATTTGAGGTGCAGCCTCACCAGTGCCAAATACAGGGGTACGATCCTGTCCTTGTCCTGCTGGCCACACTATTTCCTATACAAGCCAGGGTACCATTGGCCTTCTTGGCTATCTGGGCACACGCTGGCTCATGTTCAACCACTGTTGACCAGCATCCCCAGGTCCTTTTCTGCTGGGACACTTTCCCACCACTCTTCCCTCAGCCTGTAGCATTGCATGGGATTGTTGTGACTCAAGTATAAGGCCTGGCACTTTGGCTTGTTGAACCTCATACAATTGGCCTCGGCCCATTTATCCAACCTGTTGAGATCCCTCTGTAGAGCCTTTGTGCCCTCCAGCTGGATGTAACTCCATTCACCACCACTCTCTGGGCCTGACCATCCAGCCAGCATTTTATCCAGCAGTGTACCCATCCAAGCCATGAGCAGCCAGTTTCTCCAGGGAAACGCTGTGGGAAACAGTGTCAGAAACTTTAGAAAAGCTTAGGCAGATGACATCCACAGTCCTTCCCTCATCCACTAAGCAGGTAACACATCATGCATTATCAGAAATGTATTCCTGTGTTCTTGTACTTGAGGTATTGAGACTTCATAATCTTCTGGAATATATGTTTCGTAAAATAATTTCATAAGGTTCACACAACTAATATGTACCTTCACATGCATTTCTTTGTTTAGCGATAATTTGCAAAAACACAGGTTTGTATGAAAAATGTCAAGTTTCTGATCTTTAATTTAGTCCCTTAAATGCATTTTGAATCAATTAAATCAGAACAGTGTAATTTCTAGAAATACACTGTTTAAATAACCAAATTTACTTTTTGTTCCCTATGAAAATGCCTCATTTGTTCTTCCAATGTACAGATGGTGATGATTTGGTAACTGAAGGAACAAAAAAGATATTTTTTAACGGTAGTAAGAAAAAAGAGTACCCTTGATCTCCCAGAGGTCTTGTTCATCTCAGAGGTGCACTATGTGTTGGAAAGTGTCCTCCTGTGTTTCTAAGGCTCAGAAGAGCTACATTCATAGGCTGCTTTGACAAATCACTCTGCATTTTAAAAAAGCTACTTCTCACCCTCTTCTTCTATGATCATAAGGTTATAGGTCCAAGATTTCAGTTTGAACATACAAAATAAGGCACCTGGCAAAATGATGGAGCATAATGCTTGTTGCAGAACCTTTTACAAGAGAACATTGTGAAGTGTTTCTACAGTAGCTAACTAGCATCATCATGGCCCTGAAGAATAACAAGAAAAGAGAGTTAAGGGGCAGAACATGAAAAAATCGCAAAAAAGACTCAGAGGAGAAAACACGGATTCACACAAAGAACAGTTAAGGGCCAAGGGTGAGGAACTGATATGATGAAAATAATTAGTGCAAGCTTAGTGAAAGAGAAGGCAATCAGGAGTATCTCAACTGTGGAAATATGTAGGGAAAATTAATATCTCCCCATGATGAGGAAGTTAAATATAATGAAACAGTGCATGACAAACTGAAAACAGCATGTATCAGGGTACAGGAACAAATGGCAGAAGGTGGTTCTGCTATTTCAGGTGGAATATGAGAAATGTGGAGTCCACATTTATGCAGGATAACTCAGCCAAGGAGACTTTCAGGAACCAGGGTCTACAGACAAGTTGTGTTTTGATAGTACCACAGGGACAGAGAGAACTGGCCTTGGCAATAGGTTGAATGTAGAGAGACTTAGGGTTGATGTTGGGGAGCTTTAACCTCTTTCATACTCTGCATCTCCAAGAATTATGCTCTTTCATTGTAGACTTTTGCCTGTGTTATTACTTATCTATATGGTCTGTAACTTATAATTCTGAGGTTCTGTTGTATGTCCCTAAACAGGTGCTTGTTCATTTTTTTCTTTCTCTTCAATTACATAGAAGTAATTATTTATTCATTGTTTTCGTTAAACTTTAATAAATACATGGGAGACTAGCTCACATTTTGCTTCAAACGTTAATGACTCCATTACATCTTCATCTACTTGAAGGTAACTGATGAAACCTACTGAAAATTAAGGCTATAAATTTACAGGTAGGAATTGCAACCTAATCAATATTTTACTGATGATGATAATTTAATCTTATGAAATACATTGGCTGTAAGAAGGAGAATCAACAGTTGGACATGAAAAACAGGTGTCACGTTTGACAGGGAGATTACTGTCACGCTGTCTGGAGGACAGTGGATTACATCAGCAAGCAGAACAATAATTCTGTCAAATACAATATATGAGAAACTAATGAAAAAGTTAGAAACAGTGGTTCTCACTTGTGAGCTTGAGTCCTTCAGTAATATGTTCATCTACTTTTGGTTTTATCTCACATTCCTTCTCCCTGTCTTTTTGTTCAAGCTGCAATTAAAAATACAAAAAATATGGTCTCTACTTCAACCAGTCTCTTCTTTGTTATGTTCTGAGATCTGATTTTGTTTAATTATGGCATAGGGAAAGCAGTGCATTTTGTTTCAATATTCCTAACAACTACTACTTGAAAGAGAACCAGAGCTATGCTATGTGGTCACACAAACAAATACTGTAAGATTAAAAAAACGGTGAGAGACAGAGAAGTGGAGCACAGAGAGGAAAATTTAAACACATTTGTTCATCAGATCTACAGACACTAACAGGAAAAAAGAGTTCTAAACATGTAATTTGCAATCAAAGATACAAACTGTATCTTTGTATTAAAATAAGAAGTTAGAAGCTTTCCTCCAGTGTATCAGAGAGCTCTGATTCTACAGTCTTTTTTCCTATGCTACTTCAATTTTACCTATTTACCAGGAGGCACTTTAACAGAAAGGAAGAGGCCAAATAAAACATCTTTGCTATTAGTTATATTTCTAAGCTTTGGAAATGGTTCAGATAACATGCTGAAAGCACACTGGCTGAGGAAAAATGTCGTTTATACTTATGCTAATATAGAAATAATAGCATCATTTTGGAAAGGGGTCTCCAGACTCTCTAAGTGTTTGCAGCTCTAGTAATGTGAAGAGTTCAGGTGTGGCACCTAATAAAAGTGGTCATTCCAGGTCAGCTGCTCATGTTACACTGGGAGTTGCTCATCTTTGGAGCTATCTTTCCATCATTTGAGAAGTCTCACTTCCTCTCTCCTTTTGTGACAAGAGGAACCACTCCATCACTACCAACTCCCAGTACTGCCAGATGCATCAGCAGCTGCTACAACTCTCATCTACAAATTGTGGGAAATACCAACACCGTGTTGTTTCTCTATGAATAGTATGATGTCAGTCAGATGCTCACAGCTTACAAACAACATGTCTGTACACTTGCAGAGCTTTGCAGCAGACACATTTGACCTTTAATTATGCTCTTAAAGTGACAAAGTTACAAAGTCTGGGTATTTTAGCACAATTCTTGCAAAAACAAAGCAAGATGTGAAATATGTGCAGAGCTACTCTCTCCATGAGACTCCACGCGTCACCTGAGAAAAAGAACTGT
Organism: Corapipo altera; assembly: GCF_003945725.1. Taxonomy (NCBI): domain Eukaryota; kingdom Metazoa; phylum Chordata; class Aves; order Passeriformes; family Pipridae; genus Corapipo; species Corapipo altera. The sequence goes on from NW_020884903.1 coordinate 2,039,620, forward strand.
CATGGTACCAGGACTTATAGTATTCCTGTCTTTTAAATGAATCTGAAACTATTGGCCATTTTCCTTATCAAAAGTGCAAATAAATGAGAAGCTTTTGCTAAGGATGCCGTGTCTTTGTACAGACCTCCAATTAGGCCTCCAATTCACCTTACATTGTAATAGTACCTTAGACAGCTGAAAACAATGCCGTGAGGCTTTTAGGCAATT